>NC_142159.1:8031562-8705625 GCF_024610735.1 Ursus americanus
CCCCTGGAGTGGCCCCAGTTCACCTGACTCCCTGCTGGGCCAGAGGGGCCAGGCCTGGTCTTTGGTGCCAGGGACCCTGGGGGAGGGTCAAGGGGATGGGGGCTTCAGGGCATGTAGGCTCTCTGGCTGGGGAAGGTCCCTGATAAGCAGTATTTCATTGGCTTCTCTCCTGACAATGCCACCCCCCAGCCCCAGGAGTCACTGTGGCTGTGAGGATATGGAGGCCGGGGCAGGGTAGGGGGCGGCGAGTGGGTGGCTTGCGCGAGGATGGAAACAGTTGGTGATGACGTTGGGGTCAGGGAACCCGGAGTTGACCTCTTGGACTGGCTCCTTAATGCTGGGGGACCTTGAGCAAGGTGCTTACCTTCTGTGCCCCAGAACCCCACCTGTAAAGTGGGGACGATACCAGTGCTTCCTTCTGAGTGCTGGGGGATTGAGATGCCGCACCTGGCCGGAGGGAGCTCAGCGGAGTTGGCCATGACCTTCAGCAAACCACGAGTGGAGCTGGGAACGGCTCCATCTGTCTGACTCCGAGGCCCCAGGCTCTCTCCTCCCTGAGGAGTCTGGGGAAGAAGAAAATTCCCAAGGCCAGACCCCTTCCATCCGAGGCGCAAGTGCAGGGTGCTGGAGGGCGGTGGTGGGGTCCCTGGGGCCTGTTCTTGGCTCCTCCAGCCCCCGGTGGGCAGTCTCAGGTCATGGAAAGGACACACTGCTCGGGGTCAGGGATGGGGCTCAAGCCTGGCTCTGCCCCTGTTCCACCGTGTGACCCAGGGGTGGCCTTCTGCTGTGAAATGAGATCTGTACCTCGAGTGCTCTGAGGTCTGCCAAGTGGCAACGGGGGGCATGCGTCCCCACCTCTGCCTTTGCCTGCCCTGCTTCTGGGTGGGTCTTTCTCATCCCCTCGTCTTTCCTGGGTGCACCTGCACCGGCGTGGCCCCCTCAAGGCCCATCTCCGACTCAGGCTGAGATTCCCTATCTTTGAACGTCTGCTGCTCCCTCCTTCTGCTCGCTGATTCATCAGTCAGCCCCCACAGACCTGGCTGCTCTCTTCAGTGTTGACTTGCACTTAGCAGAGTGCCTGACATCTGCAAGGACTAGACAAAACTTACTTCTGCTCGTAGGGTTTCAGTTTGCCTTCTCTGGCCTCAGTTTCCCCTCCTGTACAATGCTGGGAGTGGGGCATCCGCACAGTCCAAGGAGCTGGCAGCTGGGCCACCCTCCTGTGGGCACCTCATGACCTCTGGCTCCGTGAGGGAGCCCAGAGACCGGCGGCTGGCTTCCTTGGGCTTCTGGAACCATCAGAGCCACAGCAATCAGGTGATTCCGGGTGGCTCGTCAGGAGGTCTGGACCTGCAGCCAAGAAGAATTAATTTAAATTTTCCATGGAGGGACTGGCTCCCAGCCCTGGCCACGTGAGTTATTTTGGGACACCTGGCCAGTGCTCTCTGCCCTCGTCCAAATAAACTGCCCCCACCAGCGAGGCCTGGAAGTTCCCCGCCCACCCTCGTTTACCACTCTGCCGGGCTCCGTGGCCGGTTCGTGGCCGGAATCCAGCAGAGGCCTTGGATTCTCTAAGACCGGGCTGGGTGGAGTGGGCCCAGGATCCCGAAGTGTCCTGCTCTGTGAATGGCAATGTGGTCTCTCGGGCAGGCAGGGGCATCCTGAACCGAAGTAAAGTAAAAATAAGACTAAAATAACACAAACAATCCCGTGTCCTGGCTGCGAGGCCTCTGTGGCGTGACGGTGCATTCGACGTAGCTTGGGACCAGGAAGAAAGCCGTTTTCCTGTCGGCTGAGGACAAACACAGACACAGCCTGTGGGATGGGACAGGACAACACTGTAATTTTCCCGCTGGGAGTGCGTTAGCCCTTCCAAAGGTGGCTACAGCTGAGTGTGCAGGTGTCCGGGGGTGCCTCTCCCTCCTGGCTTGGCCTGCCCCGGTCAGGCCCTCGTTACCCTGCTGCTAGCTCTGAGTCCTGCCCAGAGACGGACATGTTCCCAGCTCGCCTGGGAGGGCCCGAGAAGGTCCGGCCGGCCTCCTTTGAGGCCTCGCCAGTCTTCTAGGGCGGCATCCTCAAGAAAAGGCTGTGTCAAGGGGTCCCTCACACAGGATGGCTTTGATGATCCCCCCAAACCCGACCCCAGCAGTGAGACAGGGAAGGGACAAGGCTCGGAGCTGGGGCCAGACCCGCTTGTCTCTGTGTTAGGAAAACAGCCTGGCAACAGCCACCCCTTCCCGAACACCTGCTCCGTGCCGGGCCCGTTGCGCAGCGCTCGGCAGAGCCCTAGTTGGTATCCTGAGCACCCTGCGGGGCAGATTCCTTCCCAGAATTTGCTGATAAACAGGATCTCTGACACACAAAGCCAACAGCAACAGTTGTCACTGGCTGCTGGGACTTGCCAGTCGCCGTGGCGTGAACACCTCCACTGTGGCCGAGAAGGGTGCCGAGCGCAGTGAGGGCCCCGGAGAGGGGTGCTGAGCGCGGTGAGGGCTGCTGGGGCCTGGCCGGCCTCTGCAGCCGGTGGGGGGCCTGCTCCAAGCACGCCACCGCCTGGCTGTTCGCTGGGCTGCCCGCTTTCCCACCGAATGTGTGCTGGGGAGCAGTTGTGATTTGCAGACGCAGATGGGTGAGGAAGTCAGCTTTCTTTCTATTTTCTGAACTGACCCTAATTCCCGTTTGATGTCTTCACCCCCTGAAGTCATGAGAACATCATCAGCTCGTCAGTCTTAGTCCCCTGGCCCCTGCCGCCTCTGCCTAAAGTCTGGGGGTTTAGGTAGCGCTGGGACACTGGGCCCATGACACCCCCATATTGTCATCTCCCAGCTTCCCCTGTGTGTTGTCCCTGTTCTTGTCTCCTCCTTGCAGGGTCCTGCTGGGTCCGCCTCCTTCCCGATCACAGTGCCCCTCTGAGAGCCGTGTCAGTGCTGTGCCTGTCCCGTCAAGGGCACAGGGGAGGCATGGCCCTGCACCTGCCCCTCTGAGGGGAGGGCTCTCTGGGCACCTGTCATGGGGGGGCCGGGCTCTGGCTGCTGCCTCTGCTCCCACGCTGGGCCGTGTCCCTGGCCCTGGTGCCAGGCGGCATCTCTGCTCTCACCCTATCCTGGGTCCCTTCCTCTGCCTTGGGTCTCCAGAGCCATGTGGAGAACTCTGACTGCAGCGGGGCTTCAGGGACCCCCACCTCCCAGCTCCCTCCACTGCTCCTGGCCTGCCTCTGCCGTGGCTTAGACGTCTACCTGGTCTCAAGCCTGGGGGACTTCTCTGGCTCGTCGCTCCGGCTTCTGCCTTTTCTGTACTATGGCAGGGTCTGGACTTTGGAAACTCAGAAGCCAGGGAACCGGACTCCTGTGTTGTCTGTGGTCTTCTGTGTTATTCCTTCGGTCAGCAGCACGCCCAGCTGCCCCATTGTGGGGACCGGGTCGGGGTGGCAGGGCACGGTGGGGGGTGGGGTGGGGACCCAAGAAATTCTGGGGAGAGAGACACTGGTGGGTATGTGAACACGTTATCCTACCACGTGCTGACAAGGAAGTAAACACAGAGAGGTTAAGTGACCGGGCCCAGGTCGTCCGGCAGGTCAGAGGACAGAGTGGCCCAACCCAAGTCCCCGACGCCCAGCTGCATGGAAAGCCTCTAGCAAGAGCATCAGAGAGACTGAGCTTTGCACCAGATGGGGGATGGAGGCCTAGAGAGGGGAACAAACTTACTAACAGGGTGTGCAAGTCAAGGCCAAGCGAGGGCGGGCTCCGTCTCCGTCGGCTGTCGGCCCCACGGGACCAGCTGCTGCCCGCAATCCCCGGGGACCCCTCGGAAGGCCTGAGTGGGGAGAGAGGAGCACACAAAGAAGGCGGCTGCTGGTGCCTGGCTGCCCCGCCGACTGTGTGGCCTCAGGCAGGGCTGTGCCCTCTCTGGACATTTGCTGGAGGTGCTTGGAACGCAGAAGGAGATGAGGCGGCAGGAGGAGGCGGCCTCTTTCGAGGCAGCTTGTTTCTCTTCCTGGCCTCTTCTGGGTGGCTTGGCTGGAAACAGAGTCATGACCCCTCTTCTTTTCTAACTATCTGAAACATACATAGGAAACTTGCAAGAACAGCACGAAAAGCTATTCCCCTTAACCATGGGAGGGTGAGTTGCTCCCATGTGACCTGTCCCCTTAAATAGTGCAATGTCTCTTTCCTGCCCCCAGGGACATTGTCCCCACCAACAATGCTGATGAAATCCCCCTGATCTGCTGACCGGGTCAGCCTGCACCCCTCTGCACGGTCGCGTTCCTCTGTCCCCTTTGTAAGGAGAAAGCTTTTCGCGGGGCGGGACTTTGAGATGATGCAAATTGCTCATTCCTCATCAAACCTTTCATTTATTTGTTCATTTATTCAAGTCAGTGCGGACTTACGGTTTCCTGTTGGGTTCAGGGCACGATAGCGTGTTACTAACATTTCGAATTTTGCTGCTCCAAAGGGGCTGGAGAGGCCCTTCCTGCTGCCCCCTGCGTCCCTGTCGTTCTTGAATACTTCCTAACTTCCTGGTACCAAAAGACGCCCTGTGATCTCGTTCTGTCCCCGGCCCAACCCTGCAATTAGCCATTTCTTCAAGGAAGGGTCTCAGGTTTACATTCGCGGTGTGATTCCCACATGGGGTGAACATACGGTGTGTGTATTCGCCATATTAGATGTGTGCTCGGAGAGTTTAGTTATGAAACACAACATTAAAAACCCCCAGATGTTTCATAACTGTGTTTGGGCAGTTCCTATAAAAACACACTAGAAGCTTTCAAAGCTGGGTGGGTGGGGGTCATGGGATTGTACCCTGGGCCTCTCGTGGTCTCCGCTTCGCCTCCCAGCCGACGGGGCCTGCGTCCTCCCCCTGGGCCCACCCGCCCTGGCCAGTGCAGCTGGAGCCCAGAGGGGCGCGGGCAAGGCGGGGGTCCCGCCAGAGCAAACACAGCCCCTGCACGCAGCCAAAGGAAACAGTGCTGGGTCAATATTAGCTCGTGCGGAACAGGCCCGGGGAACGTGCTGTTTGTCCCCTGTGGTCTCCGGGAGGGGGGAGGAGAGGTGGAGTCAGGTGCTCCCAGGAGCCCTGGATGTCATCGGGCCAACCTCCTTCTGTGTGGCTGGGGAAGCTGAGGCCGGGAGGTGGCCGGGGTTTGTGTTGGGTCACAGAGTGAGCCGCAGGACCGGCCATCAGAAGAACATTCACTTCTCCACGCTTTTCCTTTGGGGATTTCTGCTTCTCCTCCTGGGGCTTCCGGGAGGTGGCAGAACGTAGGAGTGGGAATTAGGCATCTTGAGTTCTAGTCTGTTCCACTGTAGGGCTCCCGGATGTCATGGCCCCACTCCGGGCCTCCTTCCCTGTTCCCGCACACATCGCCTCTCCCAGCACACTGCCCACTCGAGCTCCCGTGCCTCCCCCCCACTAAGTCAGGTCCTCGAACTCAGGTAGTCTGGGGCCAGGTGTGCAGAAGGTGAGAGTAAGATGCGAGCAGCGGTAAGGCGCGGGCCGGGGGGGGGGGCGGAGGCGAGGGCTGGGGGATGAGAAGGTGTGTGCCCCGCACCCAGGCACCCACAGCGCAGCAGCAGCAGCAAGAAGCGTGGGGTTTGCCGGCCCCCCAATTGTTTTCCTGAGTAGCTGGCTTGAGGCAGAAGGACGGACCCCTGTTTTCTCTCCCTGTCCCATGACCCCAGCAGAGATGGAGGCCTGGCCGGGGCTGCGGCATCCAGGCCCAGGGAAACCCTGCCGTGGACTCTGCAACCCTCGGCTGACACGTGGGCTGACACGGGCTGGGCCTGGGAGTGACGTGGTCCCTGTTCCAGCCTTTGTGTGGGGCCAGCTGTGGGGCCGTGCACCTGGCCCGCCCACCTCCTGCCTCATCTGTGGGCCCTTGGCCTCCAATCTCCCAGCTCTGGCCGCTTCCCCCACCCACTCTCCTGCCCTGAAGGAGAGTAACGGACCACCAACCACTGTCTACACCCTGGCCCAGTTTCCCTGATCTCCCCAGGCCTCAAAGAAGCCCAGAACAAGCTTCTGCTCACCCTAAGCCAGCATTTGAGCCCCAGCTCTACCACATGCTGGCTGTAGGATCCTGGACAAACTCTTCAGCCTCCCAAAGCCTCCGTTTTCTCGTCTGTAAAATGGGAGTCCAGTCTTGCTGGATCACTGGGTGGTTGTGAGGATTGGCCAAGTAAGGTAAGCCTGTGCTACAAAGTAGGGGCTCAGTACACATCCTCCCTCTCAAGCCTGGCTCCCAGGCTGCATCCAAGACTCAGGTCTCAGCACATCAGAGCCTGGCTGGAGGCCTGCCTCCTCCTGGAGGTCTTCCCTGATTGCCACAGCCCAGGCTGAATGCCAGCCTCCAGAACAAAGAATAAACAGCCCGGCAGTGGGACAGAGATGAGGAGCAGGAAGGGAGCTTGGTGAGCACCTAGGACCGGCTTCTCATTCTGACGCTCGGAGAAGAGGAGGTACTTGGGTCAGGTCGTACAATAACCTAGGAGCAGAGCCCGTTCTGGAGATCCCTGCTGTTCCTCCTTGTGCAATCTCTCTGCTTTTTCTGTTTAATGTCCTTCCACATGTAGCCACTGAATATCCATGAGGGAAAAACGTCTGATCTCATAGAAGGTATAAACTGAGGCACGGAAGAGTAAGTCAGGACACGAGGTGAGGAAAACCGAAGTGGCTTCTGGTACAGTGCTCTTCCCCGCACAACACGTGGCCTCCCGTGATCTGTACTCCTTCCCTTCCAGGAACCCAGGCAGCCTGTGGACCAACATTATGGAGACCCGCTCCGTGCCTAGCCTCTCCCTTTCCTGGCTTAGCCTCCACTCCAGACCGACACACAAGCAGGAAGAAGAGACAGCATAAACAGGGCCTGAAAAATGGTACAAACCAGGACACACAAATAATTCAGAAGAGGAAATGACACAGAAACAACAGCATAAAAGTACTAGGGAAAAAACCAGGTAGGAATAGTTTTATAATCTGACATTTTAACAGATACTATAACTTAAAATATCAGTACATTCAAGGATCCTTTAAAAATGGTGAAAAAACTCATCGGTAAGCCGAAAGATAAGGTGTGTAAAAAGACTTGGAACTTACAATACTGACAAGAGATTAACTTCCTTAATATGTAAAGAGTATCTTCAAATCAATAAGAAACAGATCACCAACCCAAAGAAAAAAGTGGGCAAAGGATCCAGACGGTTTATAGAAAAAGAGACACAAATATCTCCTAAACACATGACGATATTCTTAACTTATAAAATGAATTGACTGCAATGTAAGCCATTTTTTCATCTGTCATACTGGTAAAGATGAAGAGTTTGATAACTCACCATGCTGGTGAGGATGTGGGAAACGGGCACTCTTACATTGTTGGCGGGAGTGTATGTCAGTACAGTCTCTGTGAAGAGCAGTTTGTCCATAACGATAAAAACTGGCACGTTCGTACCCTTTCACTTGAGTAGTTCAACTTTTAGGGGTTTGTCCTACACGTGTCCTCGAACAGCGTGAAATCGATGCCTGTACAATGCTACCTGCTGTAGTAGGTGGGGTACTATTTCTGGTAATGGTGTGTATATAGATGTGCTTGTGTATGCATAGTAATCTCTGGAAGGAAACACCAGAAACCAGGTAATAGTGTTGCCCCAGGGGAAGGCGATGGGCGAGCTGTTGGATGGGGGAGGGATGAATACTCATTTTTCACTTTATATTCTTCTGTGTTCTTTAAATTTTATATCACGGGCATTTGTCATCTATTCAAAATCAATGAAAAAAGTGAACAGCGAGGCGCCTGGGTGGCTCAGTTGGTTGGGCATCTGACTCCTGATTTTGGCTCAGGTCAGGATCTCAGGGTGGTGACATTGAGCCCCACGTCAGGCTCCATGATCAGTGTGGGAAGTCTGCTTGGGGATTCTCTCCCTCTGTCCTTCCCCCCACTCGTACACACACACTCTCTCTAAAATAAATTAAATCTTTAAAATAAAAAAAGTGGGGGCGCCTGGGTGGCTCAGTCAGTGAAGCATCTGCCTTTGGCTCAGGTCATGATCCCAGGGTCCTGGGATCGAGTCCCGCATTGGGCTCCTTGCTCAGAGGGGAGCCTGCTTCTCCCTCTGCCTGCCTCTCCCCCTGTGTGCTCTCTCTCTCTGTCCAACAGATAAGTAGATTTAGATAAATCTAAAGTAAAAATAAAAATAAAGAAAAAGTGGGGTGTTTGGGTAGCTCAGTCAGTTAAGTGTCTGACTTCGGCTCGGGTTGTGATCTCAGGGTCATGGGATCGAGCCCCGCGTAAGGCTCTGCACTCAGCTGGGAGTCTGCGTGTCCCTATCCCTGTCCCTCTGCTCCTCCTCCTGCTCGTGCTCTCTCTCTCTCTCAAAATAAATAAAATCTTTAAAAAAAAAAAGCGAATGGCAAGGGTGTTCCTTTACCCATGGGGAGAAGGGCTAACAGGACAATCTTGGGCATTGTTCAGCGGGAAATGAAAGAAGAGGAGAAGATGGAGAAGATCTGTACCCCGCCTGTATCTCAACATTTCTTTTTGGTCCTGAGCTGCATCAGGAGGTCTCGTGGTGTGGTGGAAAGTATAAAGCATTTCAAGCCCGAATCTCAACTCTGAATGTACCCCCAGCAAACCAGTTCAGCACTGGAATCCTCAGTTTGTTAGTCTGTAAAATGGGGACAAGAACAGCATGTTCACAGGGTTAGATGGGATGAGGCACGCAGAGGGCCAGCCCTCCGGAGGTGCTCTGCCAAGCTGCCCCTTTCGCACTGCCTGCCGCCATCCCTGGGAACCCCCTTGGGGGAGCTCGCCCCCCCCCCTTTGCCCTCCGAAGCAGGAGCGCACAGCCGAGCTGCTTAGCAAAGCAGCTGAGGCGGGGGGGTGGAAAATGTCAACATCAGATTAGCCCCATGGGAAATAGCACACTTGTCCAACCACAAACACCCCCACGTTTCCCTCCAGTGTAGTGGGGTTTTAGGGGAATGGGGTGGAGCCAAGGTCGGTGAAACCAGTGACATCTTCAGGCTTGTATCCCCAAGCCCTCATGGCCGAGGTGTCTCTGGGAGGATGGGGACTGCGTGTGCGGGGGCTCTGGGCCTCAGAGCTGCCCCGCTCTGTAGGAGCCGGAAGACCTCAGAAGAGGTCTTGGCTTTCCTGCCGGGGCGCAGACAGAGTAACAGCCCCTCATTAGTGGCTGCCAAGAATGGATCCTGCAGGCCACGGGAGCCACTGAAAGTTCTCGAGCCAGACAGGGCTTATTCAGAAATAGCCTTTAGGAAGTGTGTCTGGCAGGGGGAAAGGTGATGGGTTGGGGGAGGGACAGATGCCTCATAGAGGGGGGTTGGGGGGTTGGGGGGGTGGAGGAGCAGAGGGGGAGGGAGAAGGACAAGCAGACTCCACGCTGAGTGCCGAGCCCGATGAAGGGCTTGATCCCACGACTTGAGATCATGACCCATTGAAACTCAGAGTCGGATGCTCATCTGATCGAACCACCCAGGCGCCCCCATTATCTTAATCTTTATAATAATTTTGCAAGAAAGGCCAAACTATCATTGTACCCATTTTACAGATGAGAAAACCGAGAGAGGTGGTGCACCTGGCCCTAGGCCACACAGCTTACCGGGGGCAAAGGTGAGGAGTGGACTGGGTTTGCCCCCTAACAGGGTCTGTGGACTTCCCCTACACTTGACACCCCTCTAACTGAGGGGACAGCTATTTTAAGACCACAGGTGCCATTTCGATTATGCCTTTTACTAAGAAGTGGTATTGTTACCCGTCCCTGTGCTGCTCTTACTAATCTTGTGACTATTCCTGGCCTTTGCCTCCCCCAGTTGGGTTTTGGCCGGAGTCATGGGGGCCGCCACCTGGGGGCCGCCACCTGTGGCCCCGCCTGGCCCAGGCTTGAGGCAGCCCCGAGGGGCAGGAGGCCCCCACTCCGACTTTTATGAGTGGGGGCCGAGATCGGGCCGGCACCCCGTTCCAGCGGCGGCCCCTTGCCGGCAGCGCCTCCGTCTCGTTCACGGCTCTGTCCCCAAGGCCTCGCTCGGTGCTCGCAGACGGTGGAGACTGAACGCACGCTTGTTAAAGCGAATGATGCGGTCACCTGTCGGATTCCCCTGGAGGGGACGCTGAGCAGGTCCCCTTGGCCTTCGGGCCCGGGTGGCTGCAGCGGCAGGGTCTGAACAGGGGTATCCTATTAGGGACAGCCTCACAAGCCCAGGGGGGCACTCCGGGCACCCACGCAGAGACTGTGGGAGCGGGCCTGGCCTTCGGGGCAAGCACGCGTCCTAACAGGTCTCCTCGTTTGTCCAGCGTCCTTAACTGCTGAAGAACACGTGTGTATTTGTCTGAGAGGTGGCATTGTTCTTGAGAATGGGCGGATGAAGGAACGGTACTGAGGTATTGCCACCTGCCCGTGAGGCTCTTACTGCACGTGTGTGCGCTGACCGCTGCGTCTGAGCCTACGACTGTATACGGATTCATTGTCCACCTGCTCCTCAGACAGTCACAGGTGGACAGAGGGCCCCGAGGCCCAGGCCCGACAGCAGGCCCAGCCCTTCAAGTCCCTGGGCCAAGGAAACGCTTTCCCTGCTCCCAGGGCCTGTTCAGCCCGGGGACTCTTTCTCTGGCCTCCGGCCTCTCTCCGCAGCCCGGGCCAGGAGAGGAAGGGTGGGTTGGGCCCTGGGCTGTGGGAACAGGGAAAGGCAGAAGGATCTGGGAGGTGGGACGGACACTGGATCCACAGGGCTTGGTGACTGGCAGGAAGGGGAGGCAGGGGCGAGGAGACAGGCATGGGGGGCAGTGGGGAGGCTGGAGGGGGCCCACACCCAGAGCGCTGGGTGCGAGGTATTGTGGCGTGTAAGGTGGGCGCAGGGGTGTGTTGGGGGTGGTAGTGGTGAGGTTCAGTGGCTGACCTGGGCCAGTGACTACCCGTGGCTGGGGTCACCAGAGCAGGCTTGGTGGCCCGGGGTGGTGGCGGTGGTAGTTGCAGGTCCAGCGGGGCTGCTGTATCATGGCCTGGCTTCCCAACCTGCCCAGGCCCAGCCCGGTGCCGACAGCCTGAGGCCTCGGCCACAATCGGCCTCTTGAGCCCGCAGCTGGCCGGGGACCAAGCTTTCAGCAGTTGGTGGCGATTTATTGGTGGCCCTTAAATGGTGGCAGTCAGGAGGCCTGGGCCGGCTGGCCGGGTCCCCCCCCAGGTCTCTACTCAGCACCAAGGAATCTGAGGCCAGCCACAGCCCTGTCAGGCTGGAGGGCGCCAGGTGCTGGGTGCAGCTGCTCAGAGGATGTGACCTGCCTGGCCCCGGGGCCTGGCCAAGGGGCGCCAGTGCTCAGAGAGTATGGCTGTGGACCCCTCCTTGATGTTACAGACAGGGAGACAGGTTTGAGTGAGTGGGGACCATCGCAGGTCCCACAGCAAGTCTGTTCTCCAGGTGAGACCGGAAGCCGGGCTGGTGCAGGACGCAAAGCAAAGTGAGGATTATCCCTCGCTGACGTGGCCTTGTTTCTGTGGGTCCTTGTTATTGTTCCCAAACCAGAGACTTCACCCCCTGGGAGAAGGGACCCTGTCTGTCTTGTTCACTGCTGTGTCCCAAGCACCTAACACAAGCCTCTCGATGAACAGATATTCGTGGATGTTGAATGAAGAAGACCTGGGTAGATAGGGTTTCCTTTCCTCATATGACAAGGCATCCAGACGAAGAGGGTTCGGGGCTGGTGCAGAGGCTTTGTGATGCTATCAGGGCTCAAGGCTCTGTCTTTCTCCCCCCGTATCCTTCGAGTATGGCTTTTGCCCTCATGCTTCCAGAATAGCTGCTGCCCCTCCAGGCATTGTACCTGCATCCCTGGCAGGAATCAAGGAGTTAGGACAGAGGGATAGCCATAGATTTCCCAGAAGTCCCTTTGTAGATCATTGGCCAAAGCCATAAATAGTAATTCTCTCTCTGCCTTTCTTTTTCTTTAAACCTCTTCCAGGGCCTCGCCCTTAGCGGGACCTGTCACTTTTGTTGTTTGGTTGTTGTTGTTTTTATTTGATTAAGTAAAAATCCCCTGTCTGGGGGAAATGCCCCAGTGAGGTCATTCGTTACTGTGGTATTAATGGCAGGTGTGTGACTTGAGCACCAACTTTTTAGGGACCTGGATCTATGAGGGGCTTTCCAAGGGCATGGTTAACAGCCTGGAGGAGGAAGGTGCTGGGATTTGGCGGGTGGGTGCTGGCAGGGCCCTTCGTCTTGCTCACAGCCAGTGGCGTCTCTGACTGGGGTGCCGCACCGTGGAGCCTCCTGCCCCGGGGCCTCCTGCCTGCACAGCCCGGGGCAGCTCCACAGAGCAGTATAGGCTGTGACCAGGCCCCTGGGTGCAGCCTGTGACCTCCCATTTGCTTGGCTGAGAGCAGCCTCCTTGATGGGGTGGTGGGCAGACCCCGTCAGCCCCCCCCCCCCGCCCATGGCATGACTATGACTATGTGGGCTGTCCTTGCCAGGATGACCCTCTGAGGTCAAGGCCTGGTTCCCTTCCGCAGGACAGGGGTGCAGGGGAGGTACCCTGAGGCTGCATGTGCAGGCCCCGTGGCCCTTGGGGAGCAGGCGGTGTTGCAGGGGATGAAGAGGGGAGAGAGTACTGGATGGTTTCTCATGTTTTCCAGGCCACTGACCTTGGCCCTACAGGTCCCAGCTCCAAATCTCAAAAGTGGGAGTGAGGTGGTGAGGGCAGCCAGGAGGGAATTGGAGGCCCGTGGTCGGGCAGGAAGCTCGAGCCTCGGCCAGGGTGAGCTGCTGCAGAGGGTATCCAGGAGCCCCTCCAAGGAAGAAAGTCCTGGAGCTACACCCCGTGACTGCATCAGCCATATGCCTCCCCAGCAGCCGGCCCAGGGAGGCAGGACCTGGTTCTGCTGCTGGCCAGCTGTGTGTCCCCGCACAGGCCCCCAACCTCTAGGGCCTGCCAGGGGCCGACCGACACCTCTTTGCTGCCTTCCTCTCCAGGCTGGGGTTGGGGGAGGCTCAGCTGAGTTACGAGCTGGGAAAGGGGTTTAGCTAATGACAGGAATAATCCGAGAATCAATCCCATCAACATAGCTCCCACCGTTGAGTCATCACTAGAAGCCGGGCCCTCCTAGCCCTTTAGGCTAATTGAAAGGACGAGACTCCCCAACTCTTTGTCTGAATATGAAACTTGGCAGAGTCCTGGAGGGTTTTATTTTTACCTCCTGGCATGTGGGGGAAGAGGGAAGTCCCAGTGATGTTCTTCTGGCCTCACAAAGAAAGCGCACAAGGAACTCTACCTTTGAGGGAAGTGAGAAGTCTGTGGAAACATTAATGGACCGTCACAGCAGATTACAAAGCCCGACAAGCAGCCAGAAGTTACAGATGTTTTCTGGATGGCAGGTGGCTTTGGAGGAGATGGGAATCCTGGCAGGTGCCCTTGTCAGAAGTGACACTCAGGAGGACAGCTCTGCTGGCAGGTGCGTGCCCACCCTGCGGCCATGGCAGGAACGCGGAGCACTCCCTCCACCTTATATGGACTCTGGAAGGTCTCAAGTTTGCAAACTTTCCACCAGTTAACAAAGAGGTTAGAAAGAAGTCTGGAGAAGCCCAAAACTTGTCTTTGTCATGGAAAAGGGCAGAAGAGGAGTAAGGGGCACGGGGAGGGTTGCCCACCCCCAGGGGCACGTCCTTAGGTCATCCTCACGGACAATGAGATGGGTGTTATCATGGGCTGATAAGTGGCAGGAGGGAAACTGAGGCTCAGAGAAGTCTACGACGCGCCCAGGGTCCGCAGTGAGGGGGTCAGGGGCTACTTAGGTGTGAGGTTGGGCTTCCTCGGGCTGTCCAGGAGACCCAGGGTCCAGGGTGGACCAGCATGCCTTTCCTGTCACTGCTGTAACAAAGGACCCTAAGCTTGGTGGCTTGAACAACACAACTTTATTACCTGACCGTTCTGGAGGACAGAAGTCCGAAATGGCTCTCATGGACTAAACCCAGTGAGGGGCAGGCATCCTGGGTCAGCGGGATGCATCCCTTTCGACAGGGGAAATCTGCTGCCTTTTCCAGCTTCTAGAAGCTGGCTGCATTCCTTGGCTGTCTCCATCTTCAGAACCAGCAAGTTGGCATCTTCCAATCTCTATCTGACTCTAACATTCCTGCCTCCCTCTTTCACATATGATTACATTTTGATGATGATGATTACATTTTGATGATTCCCTTTAGATTGTATTGGGCCCTGGCTATTCCTGGATATTCCAAGATAATCTTCCCGTCTCAAGATTCTTAACTTAATCACACCTGCAAAGTCCCTTTACCATGTCAGGTCACACAGATTCTCAAGTTCCAGGGATGGCGATGTGGGTCTCTCTATACTGTTGACCTCCGCGGACTTGGCCAAGAGGTCTGACATTTGGAATAACCAGCATCCCTTCCTCAGGAGGGTTGGAGAGGATACAAATAAAGAAGAATGGGCTTCCATCCTACAGGTAGTGACTGAGCCTCCCCCTCCCACCCAGGGACCCCCCGCACGCGCTGGAGGTGGGCTACTCTGCGTGGAACTAAGGATCAATCAGAACTCCGGTGCTTCTGGGAGGGAGATGGTGGCCAGGACCCAGGATCAGATGGGTCAGGATTCAAGTCCAGATTGTGCCTCTTCCCAACGGCCTGAGGGTGGGGGTGGGGGTGGGGGTGGGGAGCAGGCTGGTCCCGGAAGGGAGGAAACAAACAGACCTCATTTCATCCTCACCAAGGGGAGCCTAGGCCTCTGTTTTGCAGATGTGGAAACAACAGCTCAGAGAGATCTAGCACCTTGTCTGAGATCACACAGCTCCTGTGAGCTTTCCCAAGGATGCGAATTCCCAACCCAGTGACGCCCACCCTGCTTCCTGGCTGTTTGCCCCATCCGCCTGCCTCCTGGCCTGCAGCTGGCTTGGTATTTTTCTTTAAACCAACTTGCTTTTTTATTTAAACGCATCTGTTTTAAAAAGAGACTTTCTATTACTCTCATAAATGGAAAATCACAAAATTCATGGGCTAGTTATATATATTTTTATAATGCACATTAAAATGAATTTATCACCATAAAAATGAAAAGTGTTCATCCATATACCATGTCAAATGGCCTCACATACCAGCAGTGGGTTCTGGCACTCTCTCTGGGAATTGGCTCTACACTTGCTCCAGTTTCACCAGACCATAATGTGATTCATGGCTCTCAGTTATTATGGTATTTAATTTTCAAGTGGTTTCCCAGCACCATTACATCCAGACTCCCCAGCATGGCCTCAGGGCCCTTCTGGCTCCTGCGTTCCTCATTTCCTGCCACTCTTGGGCAAAGCAGAACTTTTCTTGCTGTGTTGGGCTCCCCCGCCAGCAGGAGGCAGGATCTGAACCCAGGCAGGGAGCCTTAAAGCCCACACGAGACACCGGGACGCTGTACCACCTTTCTGTGATGTCTGGTCTCAGCAAGGCCTGTGATGCAAAAAAAAAAACAGGCTTAAAAGTGAGCCGGGGAAGGGATCGGTGGCAGGTCACCCAGGAGCCCAAGCTTGCAGAGTACCCCCTTGGTCTCATAGGCAAAGAGAGAAAGGTTTGATCAAGTCTACCAGCTCAGAGTTGTGGGTCCAATAGCACAATTTCTGCCCAGCGGGAGGAGCATAGAGACCTTTTATAACCTCTCCTGGGGCAGAAATGACGAGCAGCGTCATAGCCAATCCTAAGTCCCTGACTGCACGCGGGGGTGGGACTTGAGGTCCCGCGGTGTTGTTCTCGTACAGAAGCTGTCGGTTGCCAGTGAGCTCCACGTCTGGACAAAGCTGACTTCTTGTAGAGATTTCCCCAGTGCCTTCTATTCCCTTCCTTACTGCAATATGGATGATACCTGCAAAGAGAGTAGAGGTCCCAGTGTAGCTTGGTAATAGTCGTGCTTTATTAATTCCACCTTTTCCCAAGAGTGAGGGGGGAAAATCCCTGATTGCATGTGAGCCTCTGGGGGCCCGGAGGCCCATAAAGAGACGCTTGACTGAGGGTTTCCCAGATTGCTGTGAGGGATTAAGGAGACAGCTGCGGGGAGAGCCTCGCCCCGGGCCTGACACACAAATGATGGATTTGCTCAGTGATTATTCTTCTCTCCTGCTTCGGACAGAGCTCAGGGCAAACATGCTTCTCTCTGAGGCTGGGGGTGGAGTGAAGAGAACACGTGCTCCGAGGGGCCACCTCTCAAATCAGTCAGCCTCCATTCAAGTCCCAGTTCCTTCACGCGCTAGCTGGGTGACCTTGGACAAATCACTTCCCCTCTCTGGGCCCTGGTCTCTTCATTTGGAGAATAGGGCTAATCCTAGTACCTCCCTCAAAGGACTGAGGTGAGGATTACAACAATTAATCCAGGATCATGCTAAAAACGTGTAGGAAATCCTACCCGAGAGCTATGTGTAGTTTGAATCCTGCCACCAGCACTAACTACAGTGTGACTTGGGGTGATGGCCTTGACCTCTCTGGACCTCCATTTCTCTATCTGGAAATGGGCTTGGTAACGCTGCTTTCAGGAGCGATGGGGAGCATCCCATAAGCAGGGCGTGTGTCTGTTCATCTACCAAATTGCTGGGTCCTGAGGTGCAAGGACCTGCCCTCCCCAGGGAAGCTCCCCCCCCGCCCGGGGGTGGCAGAGGGCCCGCTGTGGCGTGTTCGAGGCGGGCTGTGGTCCTTCCCCACTGCCCCGCCCCAGTGGTGACGAGCTGGCCCCTGCCTGTCTGAGGGGCAGGAAGGAAGTGAGGAGGGCAGCCGGCAGCTTCCCCTTTTCTGCCCTGCTCCGGGCGCTGCGCTCTCCCTGTCAGTGCCTAGGAGCAGGGGACGGCGGCACCATGTCCCCCCGCACCGCTGCTGTCCGCCAGACCTGCTGCTGCTTCAACGTCCGCATCGCCACCACCGCCCTCGCCATCTACCATGTGGTGAGTGTGCGAGCAGACGCGGGAGGCTGTGCGTGTGTGCATGTGTGTGTGCGTGCGCGCGTGTGTAAGAGGGCCCCGAGCTACAGACCACCCGCCACAGTGGGAGGACCGCCACCCACCACCTCCCCGTGCGACCCTGGACAGATCTCTTCCCTGCTCTGGGCCTCAGTCTCCCCCTCTGCCAAACTGGGAAGGGGCCCTGCAGCCGCCGCCGGGGTAGAGCAGGGCTGGGAGAAGGAGCCTTGTTCCAAGCGAATGGAGCTCAACGACTCCCGAGACTCAGTTTCCGCCTCTGTAAAATGGCACAAAAATAGCAGCCACAAGGTTCAAATGGAACAGCAGCCTGGAGAGGGCTGTGGAAGGCAGGAATGCCTGCAGCACTGTGGGCTGGGACTGTTGCCAGGCTATGGAGTCGGACCTGCTTCTTCCTGCGGGGGGCCTGGGCCGCTGGCGGGGAGGAAGGTGAGGCTCTCCCCTGCGCTCCTAGTGGGAAGGGAGGGGGCTGGATCCTCTTGGTTGACAGCTTGGCACGCCACTGCCCTCTCTCCACCAAAAAAGACTTGAGATCTTGTGCTAATGGGTAGGATGGCTTGCCGGGCCCACGCTCCGGAGGGGGGCGGCCCAGCGGTTCCCCTCTGGAAGCTGGCATGCACAGCCCCGGGGTGGAGCCTCTGTCTTCTTTGAATGCACAGTGACTCTGGGTGAACCACAGCCCCTTGGGGCCAGAGGCGCCCCGCTCTGTCTCGGTGGGTGAAAGTCGGGGTCTCTGCTCAGTCCTGCCCAGACCCATTCCCACCCCCCCACCCCCCACCCTGCGGCCCACCACACAACTCCGAGCCACACCCAGCTCCCCCAGACCCAGGTGCTTTCCTCCTGGGGTGACTCAGGGCCTGTGGTTAACAGTTCTCTCATGAGCCTAGAAGGCCTTCCTCAAAATTAGCCTGAATCTGGCATTCTGGGGGAGCTGCTGTAAACTGCTTAAGCCTGGTTGCATCTGCTTCCTGTCTGGGGCTGGGCAGGCAGGGCTGCGGCCGAGGCCCCGGCCTTCCGAGGGGCGGTGCACCTCAGCGTTCAGAGCACAGGCTCTGGGTCCACGCCTGTGTGCAAATCCTGGCCTCACCGCTTCCTAGCTGTGCAGCCTTGGGCTGCTTCCCTAACCTCTCTGAAGCCCGGTTTCCTCACCGAGAATAGTACTACCTCTCTGATAGGTCTGCTGTGCGGAGCAAGGGAGTTCCTATCCACACGGCGCGTGAGCAGCGCCTGACCAGAGGAAGCGGTTGTTATCAGAGTGCGTCACATGCAACGGCCGGGGTCCGGCTGTCAGACCCCAGAATGCTGGCTGGTTTTGGGAGCTGCTCAGAGGTCGCCTTGCCTGGACCCTGCCAGCGTGAGAGTGATCCTGAGAGATGGGAATGGCACCTTGGCTGTCCCCGCACCAGATCCTTAGGGCCTCTTCAAGCTCTGAGATTGTGGAATGTTCTCCGAAGGACAGTGATGGACGCGGAGGTGTCCCTGTGGGAGGCGGGACCCTGGGCCCTGACCCCAGCTCTGCCACTAATTGGCTGTGTGACCTGGGACGACTTTCTCTTTTGGGCCTCAGTGTTCCCTTTGTAAAGATGACGGGTGGGGAGGGGGACTGGCTCAGAGGGTTCCAGCTCCACCCTGTTTGCGGGCCAGACAGGTCGCAGAAGTGAGTGTGGTGGGGCAGACGGACGGCGCTGACCTGGGGGCCCCAGCCTGCGTCTCTCTGGCAGCTGATCTCTGCTTCCACTGGCTGTCGCCACCAAGGAATGCAGGCCCGGGAGCTGCTCTCCTGACATTTAGAGAAGCAGGAAACACAGGCTTTTATTCACATTTTCTGATATATTTCTGTATCGGTGACTGATTCAAGGTGAAAAAGATATCCCTGCGCTGGCCAGACCGAGTCCATACGCAGGCTGCCTGGGCCCGGCTGTCCTGCACAGCATAGACTTTGTGACTCTTGAAGTTTCTTCTTGATCCCACTGTCTGAGGTCCTCATCTGTCCCTGGTGAAGTGACATCAGTGCCTGCCCACAGAGCTGGAGAAAGTGTGGGCAAGTGATCAGGGAAGCCTTCTTGGAGGTGGTGCCATTGGTGGACGTGTGGAGTTTGCTTGTGGGGAGTATGGACGGGGAGGAACAGGTGCGCTAAGTGTAGAGGCTGATGGACGGTGGCTTGCGTAGGGGACACTACCCAGACCAACCTGGAGGCTTCAGCTTGGGGTGCAGGCGGTGATAGGGGCTCAGAGAGACAAGCTGAAGAGTCTGGACCTTCGCTGCAGGGCACTATGGATGTTTGGGGCTGGAGGATTCCTTGTCGCAGGGACCCAAGTGCACATTGTAGGGGGTTGAGCAACATCATTGGCCTCTATCCACAAGGTGCTGGTAGCACAACCCCTGAGTTGTGATAGCCAAAAATATCTCCAGACATTGCCGAATGTCCGCCGGGGACAGAATCACTCCCAGTTGAGAACCACTGTCTGTAATGTGAACCATGGGGAGCCATGGGATGTTCTAGAGCGGAAGGCAGGAGAACAGAGGAGAAGCCCGGAGGCTGTATGCCCGGCCAAGGCGGTCCTCTCTGGGGTCCTTGGTTGGTTGCAATGAGGGATCATCGTCTGGAGAAGCCTCTGTTCCTTCCCAGAAAGGGCAGGGGCTGGGTGGCAGGTGTGCTGGCAGGGTTTCTAACATCTGGATGGAAAAAGAGAAGCTGCTGTCCAGATGTGTCGATGGCCCAGATGATTGTCGTCATCTGGAGCCAGTCATGGATGACGACTGCACAGTGAGAGCTATTCCTGGACTTGGCCTCTCTGGGGAGGGTTAAATTGGGTCTTTGGTGTCCTAAGACAGCGCTACACTTTTTCGGTCATCGGGGACGTTCTGATGGGGGGACCCTCCTGTGTCCAAGGGCTGGAGGGCCTCCCTCAAGGTCCTGCTGGGTTTGTGTAGAGGGTTTCCTCGGTCCCAGGTGATTTCTGACTCAAACTTGCATGTGTAGGGGCGTCAGAGAACTATCTTTCTTTCTTTCTTTCAAATGATTTTATTCATTTATTTGAGGGAGACAGAGAGAGAGACAGAGCATAAGCCAGGGAAGAGGCAGAGGGAGGGAGAAGCAGACTCCCTGCTGAGCAGGGCGCCTGACGTGGGGCTCAATCTCAGGACTCTGGGATCATGACCTGAGCCAAAGGCAGACGCTTAATCGACTGAGCCACCCAGGCGCCCGCAGAGAACTTTCTTAGATTGACCTCTTTGGCCCTGGCTTGTCTGACAACCCAAAGTACGTCCTAAGTCAATGGCAGGGGGGGGGGGGTTCCCCAGAAGACCCTTTAGCCCAGAAATATCTCCTTCCCTCACTTCTCCCCTCCAAGATGCCTAGAATTCCATTAGAAATGTGTTGCCCAGATGAAAAGCTTACACCTGCCAAGGAGGGAAGGAGGCTGATGCTGGCTGTCTCTGGGTTATAGGGTCGTGAAAGCTCTAATTTTTTCTATACTCTTGTATTCTCTGTATTTGGTATAATGAGCATGTATTACTTTTTTTTAAAGATGATTTTATTTATGTATTTATGTATGTATGTATTTATTTATAGTATGAGCAGGGGGGAGGGGCAGAAGGAGAGGGAGAGAGAATCTTAAGCCGGCTCTGCACTGAGCAGGGAGCCCAGTGTGGCGCTTGGTACCAACGACCCTGAGATCATGACCTGAGCCGAAATCAAGAGCTGGACACTCAACAGACAACCACTTAGCGCCCTGAGTGTATACTAAAGTAAACTTAATTTTAGAAAGGTTTTGGGTTTACAGAACTATTGCGAGCACAGTACGGAGTTCCTGCACGTTCCTCACCTGGTTTGCCCGGGGGCGAGCATCTTACGTCACATTTCTCACAATCGGAATCCCCCTCAACAGCCTAACTCAAGCCCACGCTTTACTCCGATTTTCGCAGCTTTTCCCTAACAGCTTTTCTCCGTCTCAGGATCCCATCGAGGATACCATGTCACATTTAATCCTCATGCTTCCTCAGGTTCCTCTTGGCTGGGACAGTTCCTCAGATTTTCCCTGTTTTGGGTGACCTTGACAGTTTGGAGGAGTACTGGTCGTACATTTGCTCAAACATTCATCAAAGGGGACTCGTCTGATGGTCTTCTCTTGGTTGGCCTTGGGTGAAGTGTTACCGGGAGGGAGATGGCGGAGGTGATGGGCCGTTCTCAGCACATCCTGTCAAAAGCGTGGACTCCCGACGTGGCTTATCACCGTTGATGGTGACCTTGATCACCTGGCGAAGGTCGTGTTTGTCAGGTTCCTCCCCACTGCCCCTCTCCCCACCCTCCATACTGTCGTTTCTGGAAGAGGTCACTGAAGGAGTGGAGAATTATTTCTTGAGGGCAGACAAGCTGCGTAATATTTGAGATATTTGGAATTTCTCATGGAAGGTTGACCTGTTCTCCTTATTTGTTGTATTATTTACATCAGTAGAAACTCATGGATATTTACTTTATACTTTGGGTTATAATCCAATGTTTATTTATTTGGTTACTCCAGGACTACTTTTTAAATTGGCAAAACAAAAAAAGGAGAGCAACCTCTCTTATGTAAAGGAGTCTGTCTGTCCTTAATGCAGAGAAATTCTGCAACACGCTTTCATTTTCTGGGCCGAGCCCTGGGCCCGGGTCCGGGCCTGGCACCTCCATGGCCTGTGCCTCCAGGGTCTCCAGGCCTGAGGAGAGCCGTGAGAGTGGCTTCGCTGGACCCCACGGGCGCACAGATGAGGGGAGGCCCCGGAGTGGAGGCGGGGGATTCAGGACCGGCTTCTTGGAGGAGGCCGGTGTGGGCGTGCTGAGGATGAGTGGGCCTGTGCTTGGGGCTGCTGGGGAGGGAGCAGCTGGAGCAAAGCCTCGGGGGAGGGAAAGACCCCGTGCTGTCTGGAACACTGAGACCTTCGTTCCGTAGAGCTGGGGGTTAGGGAAGGATGGCGGTGAGATGTGGTGGGGGAGGCTGGACCGAGTTCCTCATTTCTTTCAGGCTTCGGAGCCCAAAGGATGGATGTCTGCTTGGTCCAATCCTCTCCTTTCAGAGATGAGAAAGCAGGGGCCCAGGAAGGTTCCTGGCTTGGTCCAGGTCACAGGGAGGTGGGGCGGCGGCTTGTCCTAGGTCACCGCCCCAGTACACAGGTGTGGGGAATGAGCCAGTGAGCGAACAAATGAATTCCTTACCTGGCCCATGGGCTGGGGTGGCCCGCCTGTTTGGGAGGCCCTTCCCTCAGCCAGTCTTTGTTTCTTCTTTATGGTCCAGCTCACAGGAAGCTTCCTCCTCCAGGAAGCCCTCCTGATGTGTCCTTCCCAGACTCCCAGGGGTTCTTCTTTCTGCTCCATTTTGGGATTGGAAATCAGAGCACCGTCTCCATCGCTAACTTGTGATGCCGTCTGGGCCTCAGTTTCCTCATCTGCTACCTGGGGTCAGGAGTCCCTGCCTCAAGGGTGACTGCTTTGAGGTATTGAGCTGACGTGGCGTCATCGGAGTGAGGGGCTGCAGGCCAGGGCCCAGAGTGGGCTGGGGGAGCAGACCACACCTGTGAAAGCTCATCTGTTTAGGGCCTAAAAATAGGCCCCAACTGCCAGGTGGGGAAAGTCCCGGATGAAAGTCTGTTAGAGCCTCTGTCTTCACGCCCGATGCCCCCATGTAGGGCAGAAAGGCCTCAGTCTGTGCCCTTCTCGAAGGTGTGAAGAGGCCGGGGGGGGGGGTAGGCAGGAGTGGGGGCCCCTCCCCAGTGCCACGGCCCGGGGGCCCTGGTTGGAACTGAGTTACGCTCCTCATCTCTGGGTTGTGCACCCCACCTTCTAACTTATAAACTGCTGGAGACCCACACAGCTACTTGTGGACACCGTTGGACCCACTGGACCAAGTGGGGCCTGCACGCAAGGTCCCCTGGGGGCAAAGGGAAACATTTCCTGGGGCACCAGGCCTGGAGGGCTGAGGGATGGATGTGTTCGCCCTGTGAGGTGGGTGAGGCTAGGCCAGAACCCGGGCTGGGCCTCGTCCTCTCCCCACTTCCTGGTTCTCAGGCCCGAGGGAAGGGAAGGAAGGGGCTTCTGGGAATGGGACGTGGGTGCTGGTCCCAGCCTTCAGGAATCACCTGGGTTGCAAGGACCCACTGCTGTTAGAGGGCCACAGCTAGGGGAGACACCATTCCTCCCATTCAGACTGGCCCCCACAACTGGCGAGTGGAGTCTGGGGGGCCACTGACGCTTCTCGGTCACCCCCCTGACCCCGAGCACCCCAGGAAATGAGGCTTTTCTTTCGAGCCCAGGGCAGCGGGCCTGGAACCCAGACTTCACTCTGTGCTCACTGCAAGGCCTGCGCTGGTCTCTCATGGGGAAGGGGGCCGCAGAAGCCAGAAGCCCTAACGAGGCAGGAAGCCGAGCATGAGGCTATGCTGGGGAGGGTGCTGGCTCCCTGCCCTTCCAGCCACAGCCCTGCTGTGAGCCCAGGGCCTCCCTCCCCCACCCCCAGCCTCAACATCCTCCCCTGGCACACGGGGGCCAGTGACGCTGAATTGCAGGGTCATTCCGAGGCTCACACCCAGCACCCCATGAGCACCCCACAAATGGCAGCAAACCCGGGAGCCCCCATTCGGCAGAGGAGAAAAGATGTTTGGAGAGGCCCGTCGACCAGACCGTGGTGGGGAGGGCACACTTCTTGGCAGTGACAGGGGTCGGGGTCACCTGTGAGATCCAGGGGCCTGGCTCATAGAAACATGGAGCCCTCACGTAGGGACGCAGTCTCAGCTTCACCTGCAAAGTGGGGAGAACATGGGACTAGCAGAACTTGCCTCACAAGGCTGAGGTGAGGGTGAAGAGTTGCGGGTGTCTGAGGAGGCCCTGGCCTCTGCTGCGTGCCCCGTGGTCATAGCAGTAGCCATCATGGCGGGCCTTCGCTCCGAAGGTGAAGACGGAATTGACGGTTTTGGGGAATAGTTTGGATGCAAGGTGTTTCCCCAGATACTCAGGAAGTGGAGGATGATGGGGGTTTGGGCCAAGCCTGGAGAATGACTCTGAGTCTCCCCCATGAGGGGCTCCCCATAAGGGGAGATTTGATGACCCCCCACCAATCACTGAATGGCAGAGGCCCGGGGAGATTTGATGACCCCCCACCAATCACTGAATGGCAGAGGCCCCTGGGATTCACTGGGCCAGGAATTTCACAGAAACGCTTGCCATCCTGTCTTCTTTCAGAGGGGCTCGGTCTGGAAGGCCAGAGGGCAGAGGGCGGGCCTTGCTGGGCTGTCACATGTGCGGGGTCGGGGGTCTCTGCCCAGACAGCCAGAGCTGTCTACGGACCAGAGCGAGCTACTCCCCAAGCAGTTCTCCTGTCATGGCACTTCTCCTTCTTCTTTTTAAAAAATTTTATTTATTTATTTGAGAATGAGAAAGTGAGAAAGAGAGTGCACAAGCGGGGGTGGGGGGGCAGAAGGAGAGGGGGGGCAGAAGGAGAGGGAGAAGCAGGCTCCCAGGACTCCGGATCATGACCTGAGCCGAAGGCAGAGGTTTAACTGACTGCATCACCCAGGCGCCACCCCCCCACCCCTTTTAAAGATTTTATTTATGTCATGGCACTTCGTACGCTACAAGGCAATAAACCGAGGCACACGCCATCTGAATCGTGTTCTCTGGGAGCTCCCCGCCTTTGGACAAGCTGTCCTTTCTGCCTGGAGTGCTCTTTCTCCTGGCTCTGCTGGTCCCAAAGCCACCGCCCCTGTGAAACCACCAGTTCCCCCACGTCTCCTGTATCCCTCCACCAGCCCAGCCAGACGGCAGCTAACATTTCCTGGGGGCCAACTGGGTGCCTGGCACGTGGACGACCCCCAAGTCGCAGTCCCCAAGAGAAACTTCTGGCAGTTTCCTGAATGGGGCTTGCCCACTTTTGCTTTTGCTCCTGCCCTTCCCTCTGCCTGACACACCCTTCCCACTGCCCCTTTGGGAGAAAACTTCAAGACTGACTGCTTGGAGCCCCTAGTCCTGGATCCCCAACTCCCAATATTCACCCCCATCCCAGGGCGGCTCCCCACTCCCAGCTCCTGGGGCCCCATGGACCATGTCTTCTGGCCTGGAGGCCTGGAAACCTGATTTATCTTTGTGATCTCCAGGGCCCAACACGGAGTAGGGGCTGGCTAATCTCTCTTATTTTACTTTCGCAAACTTTTTCTTGATGCGTCATTTACATACCACAAGCACACATCTTGAGGAACTTTTTACAAAGTGAACACACCCGTGTAACCTCCATCCAGACTGCGATATAGGACAGGACCAGACCCAGAGGTCCCTAGTGCCCCCTCCGCATCACCACCCTTGCCCCACTGGCCTCTTCCATCGTAGGTTCTAGAACTAGGCAGGAGTGAGATTACAGAGCAGGGGCTCCTTTGTGTCTGGTTTCCTTCTCTCAACACTGTGTGCGGCCAGCTCACCCCCCCACCGTCCACCGTGGTATTTCATTGCACAAACATATTACCGTGTATTTGCCTATCTGTGGGAGGGTTGCCTCTAGTTTGGGGCTGTTACAACTAGAGTGGCCATGGCCGTGGGGGGCGTATGATTTGGGGTCCACACACAAGCACTTCTCCTGGTCAGCGGGTCTTTCTGAGTGGGTCTGTCTTCGGTAGCAGACACATGTCACCTCATTGGCTCCTCAACGGGCAGCCTCGCCAGGGGGTGGATCCTTCTCTCTGTTCTACAGATGAGGGAACTGAGGCACAGAGAGGTAAAGTGGCCAGGTGGAGCCAAACAGTGGGGGGAACGGGGGTGGGAGGGAGGACAGCAGGGCAGCATCCTTGGTGGGGGGAGCTTGGCCGGGGCCTCAGCTGAGCCCGAGCTCCTCTGGGAGGGCCCGGCCGATGATATCTGGGGTTGGCTGGCGAGGTGGCTGGGGAGAGAATGCTGTGGGGGAATGGCCCCCACCCACTTGCCTTGATAAGCCTCCACAGGAAGTATGGGGTGGCAGAGGAGAGGGTGGGGGAGGAGAGCTTCCTCTTGACCTTGACGCCTCTGGTTGTCTTCTCCCATCCTCCACCCAGACAAGCCAGGGGCCCCTAGGGAAAGCGGAGTGGGCGGGTGAGCTTCAGGGAGGGTGTGATGATGATGACGAAGACGAGGACGACGACGACGATGATAATGGTTTAAGTGTGCAGCAGCCCTTGGGTCGCAAGGCCACTAGAGCCGGAGGACACAGGGTCAGGTGGAGTGGTCCTGAAAAGGGAGAGGGGCGGGAAGGGGTGCGCACTTGGGACCCACTTCCCATTTTGCAAACTGCGTTATCTGTCGGGGAGGGGTGGAGGACGTGCCCGGGCCTGGCTCCTTGCACAACCCCTGCCAAGTCACACCCACGCCCCTGCTCTCCTCCGATGTCAGTGGGGGGACAATCTGACCTCAGAGATTCACCAGGAGCAAATAAAGTAGAAGGCTAGGAAAGGGCCCCCCACCGGCAGGCACCTAGTAGGTGCTCACCGAGGGCTGGGTCTCTGTAATTGGTGCCCCCTGGCATCTCAGAGGGTGGGGCTCTGTCCACCTGCTTTGAAGGGGGGAGTCCCGAGCCCCAGGAGGTCCAAGAGGGCGGGCCCACCTTCTTGGACTAGAGAATGGTGTTTGAGCCCCAGATTCGGGGATTTCCTGTCACCACCACCATGATTGTCATCACCGCCATCATATCAAGATGTCACCACGGTCGTCAACATCAGCAGCAATGTCATGGCCCAATTCTCACGGCAGTCAATTACCACTTCCCAGCATGCCCGCCGGGGTTCCGTCTATCACCATCGATCACCCTGCCACAGCCTTGGTCACCTCTATTCCCGCTGCCCATGTCATCATCACCGTCACCGCCATGCCAAACCCAGCCACATGGCAGCCAGTCCCCACCTCCCAGCACCATCGCCCCCGTCAGCCCCACCCGGCCAGCATTTTGTCTGCGACATTCAGCTGGGGCATCGCCAGCATGATGGCCCGGCCACGTTCAGCAGTGCCCCCATTCCTGCCACTGTCCCTGATTTGGCCGCTTCTAGTTCGGCTCAGGCTGTTGGTTGCCCCTCAGAACCGCCAGACAAACATATAGAAATTCTTCCGACTTCCCCCACTGCGGGGCTGCGGGAGGTTGTGTTCGTTATTGAGAAAGAAGGGACGGGCTGGGCATGGGAATGGGAACTGAAACCGGGAAGAAGCAGAGGGAAGAGGTACAAAAGGGGAATGGAGAGTAGGGGTGACGGCGGGGTAGGCAGAGCATGGTCAGCACCGATGTGGTCTTGTTGTCTGACCACTGTCGTCAGGACCGAGGCCGATTCTAGCTCTGCAGCCAACTTCCCACATGAACTTGAGCTGGTGCCTGCGTCGCCCTGGGTCTCGCTTGCGCGCTGGTAACATCCGCTCTCTCGGGGAGGTACATTCCTGCCCACGGACTTCCCTGGATCTGCTCTGGCAGCCTCTGGGCCTCTGCATATGGTGTTCCTTCTCCCGGAAATGCCTTTTCTCATCTCTGTTGGTAAACTCCTACTTATCCTTCAAAACCCTGCTCAAACTTTTCCTATTGTGCAACATTCCCTGAGTTTTCCGGATGGGGGAAATCACTCCCTCATCAGGGCCTCATAGCCTTCTGCACGCCCCTTGTTGTGACTCTGAACACACTGGTCACCCGTGGTTTCCCCCGGGGACCATGACATCTGCAGGCCAGAGCAGGGTCAGTTCTCTGGACAGGGCCTGGAGCCCACATGTGCTCCGGAGTATTTCCTGGATGAACGAACAGAAGGAGTGAAAGGATACCTACACAGATTAATGAATGCTGCCCGAAAGTGTTCATTTACGGAGCACTTGCTGTATGCCTGGCTCTATGCTAACGTGTCTTTTGAACTGACAGCAATCCTGCGAGGCGGGTCTGGTTATTGTGCCCATTTCCCAGATGAGGAGACAGGCTCAGAGAGGTTAGTGGCTTGCTCAGGGACACAGAGCTTGGGTTGGGCCCAGGACCACTCAACCCACACACCCCAGCTCTACTCTGCACGACCTTGCTGCTGAAGAGGGAAGGCAGTGAGTGACACTGTACTGGGGGGGAGGGCAGTGAGTGGCTGCTGTCTCCTGGGCTTGTGGGAGGAGAGGAGCCCTGGCCTGTCCCGGGAGATCGTGGGTCACTGGAAAATGTAGCTGTTTGTCCTGGTGGGTACTGGAGGGGAGGAGGGTGGGGTGACGGGCAGGTGAGGTCCTGGGGCCTGGGACATCTGGACGCCGGGGGGCTCAGGGCCTCTCCCAGCATACACCGCAGGTAAGCCAGGTACTTTCCTGGAAGTACAAAGGCTCTTGGTTAGGGACGTGGGTGGAGAAGTGAGAGCCTCCTGATGGGCAGGGCGCAGCTCCGGGTGGGCCACCCTGGGTGGCCTCAGTGTGAGATGCTATAGTTTGCAAGAGTTCAATCATCCCAGTGGCCCTGGGTGCAGATGGGGGTGCCTCTCCTCATTGACCAGAGTAGGTAAACTGAGGGCAAGGCGGAGCCAGGAACTGGCCAGGGTTACACAGCCATGAGGCAGGGGGGTGGCCTCGTGCCCCAGCTGCCAGTGCCTGAGTGGGGGCGGGGCGGGGTGTCTAGAGCTGCCTGGGGAGGGTGGGCAGGTGATTGGCAAGACCAGGGGCTAGGCCCATTCAGCCCTGGGTGGAGCCACGGAACCTCGGGCCATAGGCACCAGGGTTCAGATCCCTGCTGGGCCACGTGAGTTCTCCTCTCTGAGCCTCTGTTTTCTCATCTGTAAAGTGGGGAAATGTTGCTTCTCTTGCACAGTTTTGGGAGACTGTGATGTAAGCCTGTGTGTGCGGGTCTGAGCGCACAGTAGGTACTCAATAAATGTCAGTTCCTCTCCATCCCATCTCCTAGGGAGCTGAGACTCCTTTCTCCCAGATTGAGGCTGGTATCTTCTGCCAAAGGTTAGGGGCCAGCAGAGGGTCTGAGACTGATTCTGAGGTTGCCTGGCTCTGAGACTCGGGGCTCGTGCCTGCCTTCTATGGGCCTCAGTGTTCTTTTTTTTTTTTTTTTTTAAAGATTTTATTTATTTATTTGACAGAGACAGAGACAGCCAGCGAGAGAGGGAACACAAGCAGGGGGAGTGGGAGAGGAAGAAGCAGGCTCATAGCGGAGGAGCCTGACGTGGGGCTCGATCCCATAACGCCGGGATCACGCCCTGAGCCGAAGGCAGACGCTTAACTGCTGTGCCACCCAGGCGCCCCTGGGCCTCAGTGTTCTTATCTGGCAAACGGGGACAGAATTCTCTCCCTCCCCTTCCAGGACTGTTGAGAAGGTAGAAATGCAGGAAAGGCTGAGCCTCGTTGTGAACCCAGGTGGTTTTTACAAGAAGAGGGCTACTTCTGGCACCTGGTGCCCTGGGAAGAAGCTGTGGGGAGAGAAGGGGTGGTGCCCCTCTGACTCTGCCGGGGCACTGGCATGGGAGCGGGAAGGGGGGCAGGCTTCAGGCAGAGGCAGAAGCTTGGGAGGTGCTGGAAGGACAGTGGGGGCATCAAATCTAGGGCCCACTGGCCTGGGCTTGAATCCCGGCCCTACCCGTTACCAGCTGGAGGCCACAGGCAAGTTAATGGACCTCTCTGAGCCTCGCTCCCCTCGTCTGTGCAGTGGGGGTGGGAGTTCAGAACAGTCCCTTCGCTGGGTTTGGGAGGATCATTGGGATGGTGAGCCTAGCTCACCTTAGTCAGGGTGTACAAAGGTCCCTCCTCTTCTCTCCCCTTCTCTCCCCTTCTCTGGGTCATAGGATATGGGGGCGGGGAGGTAGGAGGCGGGTACTGGGAGTCTAATGGCAGGATCACAGGCGCAGTGGTGGGGCTGTGAGAGATGTTTAGGGCCAGAATTGAGGGGTTGGGGACAGCTGTGGGTTGGCACTGGTCTCCGAAGTGGGGTGATGCCTGAGATGACAGTATTAGAATTCCCCAATTTTTCAACTCTATTCTTTATTAACTTCTGGATCTGTGTGTGTGTGTGTGTGTGTGTGTGTGTGTGCGCGCGCGCGTGTGTGTGTGTGTGTGTTATGATGTTCGTAATAACCAGAACAGTAGCACGTGCATATAATTTCGAAAGAAATGTAGAGGAGTGTGTTCACAAGGTTTCACTGACAAAGGTGTATGATCAAAACATCCGCACCGTCTGGGGTACAGGCTAGTGGGGGCTCCGAAGTGTTTTGGGGAGTGGGGTGTGTGCGAAGGCTCCAGGAGACCGCTGGGGGACTTGGACTCCAGTCTCCACTCTGTCCCCAACTTGCCGTATGTTCTTGGGCAAACCACCTAACCTCTCTGAGCTTATCAAACAAGCAGAGGGCGCTTAGAAAATAAGTGGACAGAGGCTCTTTCAAGCAACTGGAGCTTGGGATTGTCTGATTCTGAGCTTCGTTCCAGATCTCAGACAATTCTGGATTCTTGGGACTTTCCAAAATCTTCTCTTGCCACACCTGGTAGATACTCATGTGCCCTTCTAAGTGCAGCTGCGTCTTATCTGTGCTCTGCTTGCATCCCCCCAGGGGTGGGGAGCTCACCCCCTCGCAGGATGCCCTGTCCTGTCCGGGATGGACGTGCCATCTGCCTCCCTTCATCTTTCCCTTATTAAAGGTGAAATTGGGGAGGAGAAAGGCTGGAGCCCCAGGCTTCAGGGGCTGAGGAAGCAGCTTTTCTCTCTTGGGGCTGTTTCCTGTGGGTGTCAGCCACAGCCCCCACAGCATCTGCCTTCCGCTCGGAGCTGCTCTCAAGCTTTTTGATGAAACAAAGCCTGTTTTGGTTCACCCTGCACCAGGTAGAGGGGGCAGCTAGAGCGAGCTTGCTTTCTACCCCCCTCCCCCCAGCACCCTGCTCCTGGTACCATTCTGCCACCCCTTGTAAGCTCACAACAGCCAAAAGCGGATTGTGTTTGCTGAGCACCCACTGCAGGCCCCGGGCTCAGCGCCCTGCAAATACAGTGCAATTTAATCCTTGCTAACTCCAGCAATCGCCAGTTTCCAGATGAGAAAACTCAGAGAGGTGAAATGACTTGCCCAAGGTCGCATACTGACCTGGATTCAGGTCCATCTCTGTGTGACTCTGGAGCTCAGCTCTTCATCACTCTTCTGTGCTATCCCTTCGTGCCCCTTGAACAGAACGTAACATGGCAGGAAGACAAACTGAGACCTGTGTCTGAGCTAAAAAAACCCCACGCAGCCAGCAAGAGGAAAACAGATGGTGGGTGTTTGGTTGCCTGTCAGCTAAGCATGAATTACTAGTGCAGGGCCTCCCAGAAAGCCAATGTGAACTTCGGCCATATTAAAAGAGGTAGGGCATGCACTACAAGGAAGGAGATAGTCTTGTGATTCTCAGTGCAGGCAGACGGTGCCTGGAGAATTGTGTGCGGTGGTGGGGAAGGGCATGGACACACAGAAGACTGTGAGTTCCCCTGGCTGGAAGTATTTAAATAGAAGCTGCATGGCGCAGGAGTCCTGCGTTGGACGGCGGAGGGCATGGATGTAGTGACCTCTGAGGTCCTTTCAAACTGCAGTTTTGTGGCTGGACTCCCGATGTCACGAGGGCCACAACGCTCAGGTGCATCGGATTTGGATGGGGTATATTCGTTTGTCCATCCATCCATCCGTCCGCCCATCCATCCAATACAGTAGCTAGAGCAGTGAACAAGAGAGACGTAAGCCTTCCCTGCCTGGAACCTACAGTCCAGTGGGGATAATAGCGATCACAATAGTGAGCATAGGTCTTTTAAGTGAATTAATCTATCTGGCCCCACTACAACCCGAGAAGGCAGGTATTATTATCTGCATTTTGCAGATGGAGAATTTGAGGGGCCATGGGGGATGGGCTTGACAGGGCTCCCCGGGGAGTCACGGATCAGGCAGGTGCTGCCAGGCCTGTGTTGGTAATTCCAAGAACCTGAGGCTCTAGGATGCTCGGATGCTGTGACTAAGATCCTATAATGTCCAAAGCCTGTTGTCGTAAAAGGGGGTGCAGAAGAGCGGCCCAGTTACCGGTGGGAGCTCTCAGCCCCCCCAACTTTGACCTTCAGTGGGCACAGTTATTGTTTTACTGAGCACCGGTGTGGTTCCAAGTGCTCTCCTGGGACGTCCTCACTTACTCCTCATAATAACCCTCTTGGGTAGCTACAGACACTCTCCTCATTTTACAGATGGGAAAACTGAGGTACAGAGAGGCTGAGTAACTTGCCCAAGCTCACACAGCTGGGAAAAGGAAGAAGGAGCTTGAGCTGTCTATCTGTACAGGCCACACTTTATCCAGGATGCTGCGTGGACCCAGCCTTCCGGCTGTCTCCTCCAGGATCAACCTCACAGGCCCACCCCCCGGACTGCCCGTCAGCAGGGTGGGAGGGGGCAGGGGAGAAACTGTGCGGGCCCAACTGACGGATGCTCCGTCTGCCCCCAGATCATGAGTGTATTGCTGTTCATCGAGCACGCGGTGGAGGTGGTCCATGGCAAGGGGTCCTGTAAGGTGTGGCAGACGGGCTACCTTAGGCTCGGTAAGTCTGGGGGACTCGGGAGCGGGAGGGGCAGGTATGGGGAGAGCCCGTGCGGGGAGGGGCCCTGGCTCTGGGCAGACTGGCTGGGGTTTGACGCCCTGCCTCTTCCCTTCTGAGCCACAGGTCTTTCCTCTGCAAATGGAGACCTGGCCCCACCCAAGCCTGTAGGTATGAGAGCAGAGAGGAAGGTGCTTTGCAAACCTAACTGGCTTAGGAAGGTGACAGCAGGACTGACCTACTTACATCTGTCAGTGGGTGCCCACCACCCTGGAGTAAGACAGAAACTCCCCACGGGGGGATCCCGCCCCTGCCGGCCTCGCTGGCTCTGGCCCCTCGCTGGCTCTGGCCCCTTGCTCTGGCCCCTCGCTCCCGGCTCCAGCCGGGCCCACCACACGGAGCTCAGTTCCGTCTCAGCTGCCCGGACTCCTGGTCACTCAGCTCACAGGTTACCTCCTCAGAAGCCTTGCCTGGCCTTGCCCTGGCTAAAGCAGACCCAGGCCGCCCTCCCAGCCTGCACCCCGTGTTCCCCGAGATGTTCTATGGGCTCTCTTTGTTTTTTGTTTTTTTTTTTTTAAAGATTTTATTTATTTATTTGACAGAGATAGAGACAGACAGTGAGAGAGGGAACACAAGCAGGGGGAGTGGGAGAGGAAGAAGCAGGCTTCCAGTGGAGGAGCCTGACGTGGGGCTCGATCCCAGAACACCGGGATCACGCCCTGAGCCGAAGGCAGACGCTTAACGACTGAGCCACCTAGGCGCCCCTATGGGCTCTCTTTGTAGTCCCCCGAGACTGAGGACAGCAGGAGGGCGGAGCCTGGGCTTGCGCCTCACTGTCACAACCCCCACACCAGTGGTTCCCAAACTGTGGTCCTTGGAACCTGTGTGGGGGTGCCGGGGCACCCCTGGGCCCCTCACCGTTCTCCCTTGCCTTTCAGCCAACCTGGTCTCCAGCTTCCTGCTCATCGCCATGCTCTTTGTCATCAGCTTGGGCCTGCTGATCGGAGTGGTCAAGGTGAGGGCTCGGTCGGGGCAGGCGAGTGGGTGTCAGGACCTGGGGGCTGGCCACGACCCCAGCTACCCTCCTGCCCCCTCTTCTATTCACACCCACTGCGGGGGGGGGCAGCGCTGGCTGGCAAGAGGGCGGGAGGTGGGTATTTTGGGAGACCCCTCGTTGCACCCTAGAGCTCTTCATGCTTGCTTACAGTTTGGAAAGCATCGTTTCCATACCAGACTTCTCGGGCTGGAGGCCTTGCTTCCGTGCTAACGCGTACCCTCCAGGGTGCGGGTGTGCCCGCGCGTACTTTGGTTGTAGTAGCTGGTGACCCACACGCTTGGAAGCTGTAAATGCAAGCAGGGAATGTGGACAGAGAAAAGAGGAAGGGTCATTTCGAGGCGTGGGGAGAGGGGGAAAAACAGGTTTCGTAAACAAGGAGAGGAACCAGAGCTAGGGGAGCGTAGACGCACCCGGCTCAGTTCCACCCAGCGCGCTGGTGAGAGAGAGACAGGCTGTGGCTCAGCCGGCTGTGAAGAGGAACCGGTGCGTCCCTTGGCCCCCAGGCGGCAGGAAGCCGGGGCCTCACCGCGCAGCCACCGGAGCAGGACCCAGCAAGGGCATCGTCCTCGGGGAGCCGGTGCCCTGGCACTCGCAGGCAGAGTGGGGCAAGGAAGGATGGGGGGCTGCTTTGGAATGCGTCCACCTTGCCCGCACTGCTCCCATCCCTCCCTCAGCGAACAGCACCCTTGCGGAAGCTCTGGGCCCCAGGGAGTGATTGTACCTTGTGCAGGGTGGGTCCCGGGTCCTCGTGTAGCAAGGTGCGTGGTCCAGCTAGAAAAGTGGACCAGGGTGTCCCAGAAGGCCCTGAGTTTGAGTCTCGGCTATTCCGGGGGCCTCCTGAGTGATTTTAGACAGCCACGTGAGAAACCACAAAACCACCCCTTCTGTGATTTTGTCCCCAACGGTGGGTTCATGTGCACTCATACTGGTCACAGTAGTTACTCGCTTGAAGTTGAAGGAGAGGACCTTCAGCCTCGGCCTCCCAGGGCCTCCTACCCTGACCGAACACCCCAAGAGTGGTCCACACCAAGGAGGGTCCCACCGTGGAAGCCGTGTGGGCTTCCCTGCCCCGCACCGGACCTTTGCTTATGTTGACCCTTCTATCTCCAATACCCTCCCCATGTCCCTCATGGTTCTTTCCAGATCTAGCCTCAGTGTCCCCACCTCTAGGAAGTCCTCTCTGATGCCTCCCATCCATAAAATGGACACAAAGCCCTTCCCAGTTGGGTTCTTGAAACCCTGCTTCTGGAGGCCCGAGAGCACTTATCTCTATATATGGGGACACTTCCCTGTGTCTCCTGGGACACCAAGACGCCTGGCACTCGCGGCCTGGGTCTTACCTTCTCCCCATCCCAGAGCCTCCCTCAGAGGAAGGCATGTGGGTCCACATAGAACGACCTCGGGCCAGCCGGGAGGGGATGATTCAGGAGAGGGCCATATTCCGCAGGGAGGGAGGGAGCTGCCGGTGAGGGGGGCTCCCTGACGGTGCTGGGCCTCTCTTCTAGAACCGGGAGAAGTACGTGCTTCCCTTCTTGTCCCTACAAATCATGGACTTCCTGCTGTGTCTGCTCACCCTGCTGGGCTCCTACATCGAGCTGCCCGCCTACCTCAAGTTCGCGTCCCGGAGCAGCCGGGTTGTAAGTACCCAGCCCTGTCCCATGCCCCCCAGCTGGCCCACCTGGGGAGGTGGCGGGGGCTCTGTCCCCTGGGGCCCCTCCCTTGTTGACGAGCCTGAGCCCCATCAAATCACACCAGCTTTCTTCCTCTGTGAGATGTGCCCGCGAGGGCTCGCCATCCCCGCGTGTTGGGGGCATTCCGTGAGGAAGGTGTGCACAGGGCGGTCAGCGCGTTGTGGGCACTCGGCTCATATCAGCCACGCGTGAGTTTACACTGCAGGGAAGGGCGCGTGCCCATTTCCGTGCCCAGCCCCTGCTCTGTCCCTCTGGAACCAAGTGGAAGGAAGGAAGATAAAGTTGATTAAAGCCGACAATGAGCGTCCACAGGGCGGATGCCCGTGACCGAGGTGCCAATACGTGACTCGGCTCCCTGAAAGTTACTTTTCGGACTTTCCCTAACTGTTGTCCTGGAGGAGACTGAGTTGCTGGCCCCGGGCTGGGCATCAGGAGACCCTGGTTGGAGGCCAGGTCCTGCCGCCGGCCCTTGGTGGGAATGTCTGAAAAACGGGCATCCATTTCTTTCTGGGTCCCGTGGTCTGGAAAGGCCCCACAGCACGGGGACCTCTGGCTTAGGGCTTCATGGCTGATGTGTCTCCTTCCTCCTGCCTTTGCCCTCCCGAGGGTCCCTCCAAGGTCCCGCTGATGACCCTGCAGCTGCTGGACTTCTGCTTGAGCGTCCTGACCCTCTGCAGCTCCTACATGGAGGTACCTACCTATCTCAACTTCAAGGCCATGAACCACATGGTGAGTGTGGGTCGGGGGCCCGTCCCCATCATGGGCTGCGTGGCCTTGAGCGAGCTGCTTCCCCTCTCTGAGCCTCCGTGCCTAGGCTGCGTTCCCTAGATGGGGAGCTCAGGATGTGAGACAAAGGGAAGAAGCCCGGCAGACATGTGATTTTAGGGTGGCCTTGCCCGATCCCAGAGGGAGCCCTGGTGTGTGAATTGCATTGCTGAAATACGAATTTTTCATGCATGGAGAAAGGGGCGCTCAGCACTTCTCGGTATGGCCCCGAGGCTTCTCTGCACAATTTTCGGGCACTACCCCATATAACTAAAGAGGATTAGATGACTTTTCCAGGTCCTCTGTCTACACCCCTTGATCATGATAACCAGCCTGGCCTTTATAAAGAGGCGTCCTCAGACTTTTGCAAATCTCCCAATGAACAGCACTGAAGTGTATAATTATCCTACCTTCCGCAATGTGGTGTCATTGTATGAGTCAACACACGTACAATACATAAAAAAACGGGTCATTTCCAGGCTCACTTGTTACCTACATGACTTCTCCCCACACATCAACCTTGAAAAATAACGTCACTGTTCGGATAGAGCCTTTGGCATCGTCTTTGATATAATCGCGTGCTTTGGGTTTAATGTTGGATTTAGTATTTCGCTCTGAAGAGTCTATAAGCGTAACAGAAACTAAACACAGCCCACAGTCTCATTGCCAACATTAGAAATTATTGGGGCAATCAGTAAATGATTTTGTGAAGTTCATGTTTCAATTCTATATGTACTCCTCAGGCGTGATGAGACTCTTGAATCAATGAAATATCAAAGTTGAAGAAAGCGAGGACGTCCATCATAAAAACACACACACTGAGAGAAGCAGAAATAAAAACTTTCTCTAAAGAAAAAAAAAAAAAGAAAGAAATAGTGCTCGTTTTTGAGAGCGGTCTAACAAATTCTCCCCAAACGTCGTGAACTTGAAACAATGCACAGTTGCTATCTCACGGTTTCCGAGGACCGGCAATTTGGGAGTGGCTCAGCTTGGCCATTCACACTCAGCGTCTCTCGTGAGGTCTCCCCAGAGATGGGGATGGGGCTGTGGATGCCAAGGGCTTGACTAGGTCAGGAGGGCCCCCTCCCAAGATGGCTTGCTGGCTCGGCTGGGGCGTGCCTCCCATGTACGTCAGGACCGGGCGGGTCTGTCAGTGAGCCCAGCCTCTCGAGAAGGGCCCAGGCAGCTGGGGGCCGGGGGCTCCGGCCAGGTAAGAGCCAGCGGGGCGGACATCCGCTGCACCTGCTTGCCTTGGTTTGCTCGCCTGTCACAGGGGGCTGATGGTAGGTTGCGCCTGCCACCTAGGGCCCTGGCAGCGGTCAGCCAGGACCGTGTCTGTGCCACGCCGTGTCATTCCTCCACGTGTGGGCACTGGAAGACTTCCTTGCGGGCAGAGGCGCTGATGGGGCCCCCAATCTGTTGCAGAATTACCTCCCCAGCCAGGAGGGCGTGGCTCACAGCCAGTTCATCAAGATGATGGTCATCTTCTCCATCGCCTTCATCACTGTCCTCATCCTGAAGGTGAGGGGCTCCCCATGCGGCTCTGGGAAGGGGGGGAGCCCGCGCTGCCCAGGCCCTCCCAGCCAGACCCTTAGGAGGCAGGGAAGGCTTCCACTGTCTTCTGCTGCTGCCCTCCCTGCTCTTGGCTCCTTCCTCCAGCCCTCCCACACCAGCTCCTTGGACCCCACTTTGGATTCTTGGGGACACCCCATTGAGAGGGAGGGGATCTGTGAAGACCGCCTGCGTTCAGGTGTCAGGGACTTGATGTGTAACTCAGGGAGACCCTGATCCAGGGAAGGAGGAGCGGCTCTGTCTGAAATGAGATCCAGAAAATCTTGGATATGAGTCCCAGCTCTCCCCTTGCTAGCTGTGTGGTTGCCTTTCGAGTCACTTCTCTCTGGGCCTTGGGTCTCATCTGTGAAGGGGACAGAATTAATATTGTTTTGCCCCTGTCACAGTTTTATGTGGGTCAGGCACCAAAGCGTAGAAGAGTCCTGAGGTTATATGACTAGAGGTTTGGTGGTGTGAAGGAGGGAGGGGAATAGTTTTATTCTTCTCTGAGGTGCTCGGGCCCAGAAGATAGAGTCCCATGTCAGGTCCCCATTCTTAGAGAGATATGACAGACTGCAGAGTGTCAATAGCGGCACAACCAGGGGGGTGGAGAGTAAGAACACTCTGCCACCTGAACGAGTCAAGGAAACCAGGGCAATTCAGCTTGGAAAGAGGTGACTCAAGGAGTCTCCAAATACCCAAAGGACCCTCATGGGGGTGTAGAGGCCAACACTGGGGCCTGTGTCCCAAAGCCCCAGGGAGGCTGATGTCGACTTAACATCAGGGTGGATGGGCATCAGAAGGAAGGGCTTTCAAGAGTGTTCTAGTCTAACTGTGAAAGTAACGTAGGATCACTGTAGAAATTTGGAAACTACAGATGAGCAGAAAGAAGGCAGTCAGCTCACCACCCACCACCACTCAGAGAGCAGCGCCCCGGATCCTTGGGCGCATTTTCCTCTCAGTCTTTCTGTGTGTGGGGGTGTAACCGGACATCACTGCCTCCTTTTACTGTGGCCCGAGCAGCCTCTGCCGTCACCCAATGCCAGCCTGGAAACGGAACTTCCCTCCTCTGAGCCTTCCCTCAAAGGACGCGCTTAGTGCAAGGGCTTTAGTGAAGGGCAGCGAGAACTTTCCTAAAGGCTTGGGGGAGCCAGCATGGGGCAGGGGGGGCGCCGTTTGACGTCATACACTCTCCTGGAGAGCGACTCCCCTTGGCCCACAGCACAGCTCTGTCTCCCCTGTCCCTCCCGTTCTTTATCCCCCTGGCGGAGGGGGGGGAGTTCTCTCTCTGTTCCTCACTCTGCCTCACTGGCCATCCTCCTCCACCTGCCTCCTACTTCACTCTTCTATAATTCATTTTATTTATTCCTGCCACCTCTGAGTCCCCATCATGGGGTTCCATAAAACAAGAGAACTTCCAGAAGACAGGACCCACCCTCCCTCCTTAGGGGGCAGTTTGAGGGCAGAGAGAGACCTGTTGGCTATTGCTCCTTGAACAGGCCCCTGGGGGCTTCACTGCCCACCCTGGTAATACCCCCAGTGCTTGCATCCGGTGCTAAGAGAAAGCAGTTGCTTACATCACTTGCCGTCTCAGGAGGCAGTGAGCTTCCAGACCCAGGGGTGGAGAAGAACGATTGGCAGGACCATTGCCAGGGAGGCTGGAGGGGGGCCAGACGGCCCCCAAAGCCCCCTTCTGTGCAGGGTCTGGGGGGCGGTGGAAAGAGCACTACTTGGAACACCTGGGACCGGCAGGTGAGGCGCCCCTCCCCCAGGACAGGGGGCTGAGCAGCAGCAGCCGGGCGCTGCCTTCCGGGCTGAGCAGGGCTGCCCAGGAAGTGCCCAGCATCTGTCCCAGGCCTGCTGGGACAGGGGACCGGTCTGCAAAGCACAGTCTGCCCCGGCTCTTCCTCCAGGTCTACATGTTCAAGTGCGTGTGGAGATGCTACAAATTCATGAAGTACATGAACTCAGCCGAGGAGAGGAACAGCTCCCAGATGCCGCAGAAGGTGAGCCGGGGGGGGGGGGGGGTCCAGTCCCAGCCCTGCCACTCCCTGTGTCATCGGGGGCATGTCTCTCTCCTTCCCTGGGTTGCAGTTTCTCCCCTTGTGAGACGATGGGAGCAGAAGAAAGTGAAGATCTCTTTCGACTCGGATAGTCTAGGATTCTATTCCCTCATTCATGCATTCACCATCTTCTGCCTCTTACTCTTTGTTGGCATTGTATCCAACCCTGGGGGTACAAAGAAAACGGAGATGCCACCCCGTCCTAGGGGAGTGTAGAGCCCACTTTGAGTCCAAACACAGAGATCTGATTGCAATGCAGTGTGCAGCAAGGGGGAAGTGGGAGCATTGAGGAGGTACCTGGCCTCATCTGGGGTATCAGGGAAGGCTTCCTGGAACGGGTGGCACCTGACCAAGTCTTAGACTTCCAGCTGACACGAGTTAGCTGGGAAAGGGGAAGGGCCTCCTAGGCAGAGGGATGAGGTGGACTTAGAAGCAGCTCGTTGGACACATGGTGGGAAAAGTGCAGCTGGTTTAAATTTCTGGCGTCACTTTCCTCATCTGTATAATGGGGATTGTACTAGTCAAGACTCTTTAGGTTGCAAGTGGCAGAAACCCAACTCAATCTGACTTACGTGAAAAAAGGGTTTATTAGCTCCCAAAACTTGAAGGTCCAATGTAGGTCTGGCTCATGGAGGCTGGCTGAGTTGTAACACCTGGATGTGATCTCATCCTCTCCTTTGCTTGACTCTGTTTTCCTCAGTGTGGGCTCCATTTTCAGGCAGCCATTTCCTCGTGGTGGCAAAGTGGCTGCCAAAACCCCTAGGTTGACATCCCACCCTCTCAGCAACCCCAGCAGAAAGGCCCAGGAGCATGTCTGAGCGACCAGCTTGGGTCACAAGTCTATCCCCAGGCCAATGATGTTAGCCAGGGAGGGTGAAGTTCTACTTTGAGTGGCCACACTCAGGTCTCATGTCCTACCCCGGATCTGAGGGGTGGGAACAATTCTTCTGAAAGCATGTGGACAGAGAAGTTTTTCCCAGGGAAAATGGTGCATCATTTACACCACAAGGGGGCTTGAAACTGGACAGGCAGAGGCAATTCTGTCCCCTGTAGGAATAGACACTGCACATGTCTCGGCCATGCAGTGTCTAGCGGAGGAAGTCCCCAAGGTGTGCTGGTCATCACCATTATCCATTTTGCCAGAGCTGGGGGTTGGAGCCCGTTGACTCCAGGTTGGAATCCTGGTTCCTTCTGGCCGGTCCTCAGCCCCTATCTCTCTGTTACTCCCAGGTGGTCCTGCCGTCCTACGAGGAAGCCCTGTCTCTGCCGTACAAGACTCCGGAGGGGGACCCAGCACCACCCCCCTACTCAGAGGTGTGACGCCCGCCAGGCCCCAGCCCCGTGCTGGGAGGGGCGGAGCTGTCTCGCAATCCGCTTCTCCGCTTTGGTGGCCCTTGTGGCCCCGGGTGAACCACCCGGCTGACTTCAGGACAACCCGCTTGTGTCCCCCTCGCTGGCCTGCTTTTCCCATGGGGCCTGGGAGATGCTCACAACTGGGTCCACTTCAGGCTGAAAGACTCCCTGAGGCTCTCGGAAATTCGGTCTAACAACTCTCGGCTTATTGGGATCGGCCCCAACATTTGTTTAAACCATCCGTCATTCCCAATTCAGTGGGTTTGGTTAAACAACTTGCCACTTGACCCGTGTAACCACGTGGCTGAGAAATGAAAAGCACGCTCCTCGGTGCAGGGAACTGGTTCGGTCAGACCGCCACTGTCACTTGCCCTGGTTTTGGACAGCTGTCCGCTCACGGGGCAATGCGGCCAAGTCACCATCCCTGGGTCCTCCCTGCCAAACGCATCCGTCCGATTCCTGCACATTGCTGGTTTCAACAATTATGGACAGCCAACCACCAGTCGATTCAAACCAGGGATAAAATTCAATAAGAACAATAAAAATCAAATTAGCCCCAAACCATTCCCTTCAAGCGAATCCAATAACTGGCTGCCCCCTCTGGTCAATTTGGTACTTCCGAGAGGCTGAGTAATTTCAAGTGCAAATGAAAATGGAGCAGTTGCCCAACATCATCCGGCAGCTACTTCCAGGAAATAACAGGTGTTCCCATCACCGAACGGTCCCGACAAACACACAATTGTTTTGCTGAAGACAGACGATCGTCAGCAGCTGTCAGCCACACACGGTCAGTGTCTTTGCACAATGTGGGGTCCACGACGAGGGCGGCCTCAGGCGCGGTCGTCTCCAGCAGCGAGCTGCCGCCATCCCACAGCGGTGGCCCATTTGTCACCAACTTGGGCAGCGGTGCCTCCGTTCCGCCAAATGCTCGTGCTTAAGCAGTGACTGAGCCCCGGCATCAGGCGGGTCCGTGGGCTGTGGTCTGTGGACCAAATTTACGTGTGTGTTCGGTCAAAGCAGGCCGACTCTTTGTGGGCGCGCGTGGCGGTGGTGGCCGAAGGGAAGGTTTGGGTCCCCACACCCCCTCTTTCGCCTGTTTCCCTGTGGGCTGGGCTTGCTGAGGGAGCTGATCTCAAGGCGGAGATGAGACGGCTATGGAGACAGGTTCTCTGGGGCCTGAGAGGGGGGTTCAGAGGGAGAGGGCCGTGGAAGAGGCTCCCCGCCGGCACCCCCTTGTTTAATTGCTTTGTGTGTGACGGGGAAGAAGTTTCAATAAAGCAGCACCACGCTTCACTTTGGCTGATGTGGTTCTTAAAATGTGGTGTAGGCAGGGCTGGGGGCTTGCCTCCGTTTCCCGCAAAATGCAAGCATGCACACAGACACACACGCATGCACGCACGCGTGCAGCATTCATTCATTCCAGAAACTCACAGGGGCCACGTCCAGCTACAGTATCATGACCCAGCACTGTTTCTGATCACCGGTCACGGACCACGTAAGTACCCTGATGTCTCCCCAGAGATGGTGTGAAGCCCACTCACCTGGAGCTGGGTCCTGTGCTGGGTGCTGGGGGGGGGACCGTGATGGGTCAGACTTGCCTCCACTTACCCACAGTCTAGGGTGGGGGAAGACAGACCTGTAAAGGACAATGATAGCCCATGGCCAACACCACGATAAGCAAAGTCCCAGAGACCCCTACAGTCAGCGAAGGCTTCTTGGAGGACCTTTCACCAAGCAGAGCTGAAAGAATGAGCGGGCAGCAGTAAGCAAGGGGGGAAGGATGTGGAGGGCCCCTGTGGAGCTGCAGAGAGGACCTATGTAGGTCGGTGTGGCGGCACGTGGGGATGGGGAGCCTGGCGAGGTCTTGGGCCTGGGTCGTGCAGAGCCTTTGCATTCATGACGGTCCTTTGGCTGTAAGCCCACCTGGCTCGCTTCAGCCAAGAAGGGCATTTGCAGGAAGGAGATGGTTGCAAGTCACAGAAACCTTAGTGAGCCAACTTAATTTAAAAAAAAAAAAAGGTGGTTGTGATATTTCTTGGCTCACATAAATGAAAAGTCCAGAGATTTCTGGCTTTGGGCATGCTTGGACCTCGGAATCAAATTCTTCAATAATCTCTTTCTCTCTCTCTCCACCTCTGGCCTTCGTCCTCTGAGGCTGAGCTGCTGAGGGCCTGCCTGAGTGAAGTCAGCAGAGAGCCCGAGGCAGCGTGAGTTGGGCTTGGTCACTGGTACTAATGGAGCCTTGAATGCTGCACCCAGGAGCAGGGACTTATCCTGGGATGGGGGAGCCTGAAGGGTTTGGGCAGGGGAGTACAGGGTCAGGCTCTAGAAAGGATGAGAGCAGATGCAGGAAGCCACAAGAGGGCTGAGGAAGGAGTTACCAACCTTCTGGGGTTGTCAGCTTTTCTCGGGAGAGCAGATTTCTTTATGGCTTTTATTGCGCTTTGTCAGATCCCCAAGCAGCCGATACAGTGAAGCTCTAACAGAGACGGGCAACAAGCTCCCATTCACACATGAGGGAATTGAGGCCCAGAGACGTCAAGTGACTTTCCCGAGGCCACAAAGCATTCAGAAATTAGGCCGAGTGCCTTTTTTTCTATTCCAGCGGTGTCTGCTAAGAAGGTCTGAGGCCCCAGCCTGTGTGAGCCCTTGCTTCTTGGGGTGAGCCATGCAAGGAAGCTCCCCAGAAGCTCCCATCAAATGGGCAGTGGGGACAGAGGTGAGGGGAAGGGAGGATTGATCTTGTCTCCAAACTTGCATCCTCATCGAGAGGACGCCAGGGGGCATTGGCTGTGTGTCCTGAGGACCAGATGAAGTGACACCCTCCCCCCACCCCATCCCTCCTGGCCGGAAGCCACGGCACAGGCAGAGCTGTATAGCGGGATTGTGCCCTGTGGCCAGGCGGCCCGGAGGGGGCTGGCCCGAGAAACAGGAAATAGCTGGGTTTGGGGAAGTTGCGTGGCCTGGCCAAGCCAAGCCAGCCCGCCATCGGCTGGGCAGCCCTCACTAGGGCCCTATCAATGCCCCGTTTGAGGCTCACACAGGGGTCCTTTGACAGGGCTGAGTTGGGACCCACTGAGAGGGCCTGTTTGAGCTGGAGGCCCGGAAAGGAGCCAGCCCCAGGAAGGAGCGGGCTGCGCACAGGCTGGGCAGGTGAGGGCCGCCCGTGCATGGATGGCTCTGGCAGGGCAGGAAAGTCAGAAAAATCAAACCCGGTCCCCGAGCAGGAGCGTCGGTTTCTCAGGACTGTGGTGGTAGCGGGAACGTTCCTTGATTACTGGTAGACTGCAGCGTCATCTCTGTGGCTCTTTCCCCGGACCCCACGCGGCAGGTGCCGTGTGATGATTAGTCCTGAGGCTCGGGAAAGGCAAGTCACTTGCCCAGAGTCATGATCAGTTGGAGAGCAAAACTGGGGTTTGACTCCAACAGGCCTGACCGGAGTCTGAGCTTGTCCCCCTGGTCCTTTCCAGCCTACCGCATCCCCCTGAGGAGGGCACGATTCTAGAAGCTTGGAAAGCCCCTTGAAGATAGGGACTGAGGTAGAACCACCGTCGTGCACTTGACGCTGAGGACGGGTCTGGCTCAAGAGCCCGGTGCTGCTTGCCGTGAAGGACAGGGGTCCACATGCGTGCAAGGCCCAGACAGAAGGCGGGTGGGGGGCGTGGTCCAGGGGAGGGAGGAGGGGGCATGAACTCCAGCAGTGGCCATGGGGCTGGGTAGATTCAAGAGGCATTTGGGAAGCAGGACCCAAAGGGCCTGGAAGTAGAAGTGAGGAAGAGGGAAGGTCAAGGCTGGTGCCCTGGTGGAGAGCATTTGAGAAGGTGGTGCCCAGCTTTGAGCTGAGGACACAGGACAGGGAGCAAAAGAGGATGCGTTGAGTTTTGTTTGCATTTGTGCTATCTTGGGGGACACATGAGGCTGGAGCTCAGGGAGCATCTCTGTCTCTAGGTTTGGAGGTCAGGAGAGCAAAGAAGGAGGGAGGTTAGGATGTGAGTGTCATCTGTGGATGTGTTGGGGGGGATGTCATGTAGGGGGATGTCCCCAAGGTTCCTGGAGGTATTAACCCACCGTGACACTTAATGCTGACCTGTGGCCACCCTAGATGCGCCCTTAGATGAAAGCCTCCTTGTCCCGTCCGGTCTCAGGCTTCCCACCTGGTCTGACTGCTTGTAGGGCCTGTGACCAAGGCAGCATGAGGGGCCTCTGAGGCAGCGGTGTGTCCTGAAGGGCCATGGACAGGATGGCACTCAGCTACACCTTAGCACCCAGGGGCGTGGGGATGAGTAGCCCCACTTTGCAGATGAAGAACCCTTGCCTTGTGCTAACAGGCAAGCTCTCCACTTGGTGGGGTCCCTTCAGACTTTGGGGATACCAGATTCATGTTCACTTAGGTACCCCAAGAATGTCCCTGGTTTGCAATGAAAAGTCTTGAGAAAAACAGTTCCCAGGTTAAAGGAAGGGGATCACCCATCCTTGGGTCCCCCTTGGGTTTTTCTGGGTGTTGCTGGAGCCTCTGCTGTGGGTATAAGCAGCGGCTGTGGTGGGTCTGTGTCCACTACCTGCCTGGATGGGCTCTCTGGGAGCCCGCACTTACATTCCAGCTTCCTGGCGCTCCAGGAGGAAGCCTGCTTAATTAGCCACTAAGAGCCTTCTGATAGACGGTGACCTTGGCAGACAGCAGCCAGCACAAAGGAGCCTCGGCCCTAAATAAACAGAGTCCATCTGGTCAACCTCATGGCCCAGCTGGCAGGATGCTGGCCTTGCAGCTTCCTCTGTTCCACGTGCTGGGGGGACAACCCAGGCAGAGAGACAGCCTGGGCGAAGACCTGGAGATGGGACTGCATGTCAGTGGGTGACTCCAGCCCGGGAGTCTCACCTGCAATGACCATTCTGAGCTTACAACACCACGAATACCGTCAGCCTTGACCTTGACCAAGTTGCTGAAATTTTATAGTCGGTGGAGCTGAATTCCTAACAGAGGGCTTTGGGAAAAGCCAAGGTATTCTCAAGCACTTTGGGTGGGACATTGGAAGAAAAAAGAATATGCCAGGAATCTTACTTCTCACCTTCCCGGCCCCTCTTCCTGGGGAGGTGACGTTGGGTATCTCGGGGAGGGTGCGGGGGGGGGGGGGGAAGGAAAGGTTTAAATGTCTCTGGCATTGGACGTCCTTAGGAAGGCTGTAGGGAGAACAGTTTTGACACTAAAGTACTCCTTGGGGCCTGTAGTCACTGCATGAGCAAGAACAGGGGCAAACCTTGCTCCCCGGTCATCAAATGCCATGGGACACTTTCCCCACCCTCCTTCATCACTGAAGGCACCACGGAGGGAAGGGCCTGGAGACTGAAATAAGAGACTAACCACGGAGCTGTCATTTTGGTATGTTAATTACGACCTAGTCCTTCCCATACTGACCCCGAAGCAACTTTCCCCAAACTGAAGAATGCTGTATTTCCTTGTCAATCTCCTGCCCTCCTCCTTCCTTCCCGCCCTGCCTCATTCTACACCTGTCTAGATTAACTGAACTAGGCAGAATTCTAGGATGGCCTCCAATGACATTGAGTCACTCTCTCTCCTTGAGTGTGGGTGGGTGGAGCCCGTGAAACTGATGGGATAGTCACTCCTGTGATTAGATTATGTTTCATGGCAGAGTAGACTTTAAGAAAGGGAGATTACCCTGGGTGAGCCTGACCTAATCAGGTGATCCCTAAAGGTGACTGGAACCCTCCTGAAGACCGGGACTTGGCATGGGGGAGATTTGAAGCCTGAGTGGGCCTGGAAGGAGACCACATGGCAAGTGGCTTAGCGTGGCCCCTGGTGAACAGCCAGCAGAGGATGGGGGTCGAGGAGGTGGTCCAGTTGGACCACGGCAAGGAACTGATATCTGCCAACCGCTGTGTGAGGTGGAAAGAGGATCCTGAGCTCCCGACGAATGAGGCCCCGCCAACATTTTGACTTCAGCCGTGCGAGGTACCAAGCGGATAACCCACGTTAGGGGTGTCCAGACTTCTGACCTACAGGAACTATGAGGTCATCCATTGGTGTTGTTTGTTACATTTGTGGTAACTCATTACAGAGTGATAGAAAAATGAAGGTACCACTCTTGTCCAACTTGGAGGAAATTGATTTTTCCTTCCTTAAACTGCTAAGTGGCCAGGTCTGAGGTCATGGTCAGCGTAGAGCCAAGTTTTGACGCTGAAGGATGAAACAGGTGAGTCGACCCCTGGTCACACATCTTTGGTCTCCAGTGGCTTCATTTCGAAGTAGAGGGGAAAACAGCAGGGACTCCGGGCAGCATGAATAGAGGTGAGGTGCTCTGGGAAATGGAGGGGAAAATAGATTCTGTTCTGTGAGCTGGAGGAGTATATTAAATTCAGAGCTCCAACCTTTAGGAGGGAGACAGACGAACTGAAATGCCTTGGGGGCTGGCAGCAGGCGGGTAAGGAACCAAAATCCATGTGCTGCGAAAGTGGTGGTAGGAAATGATTTTTCCATCGGGGAAGAATCAACTCAGTGGGGCCCCGACCATGATCCTTCAGGTCACCGAACTTGGTACACAGGAGACCTGCTTGCTCTCCGAGCTGGACGGGATGCACTGGGGGATAGCAAGCTCCCGTCCAACAGGTGTCCTTCCAGAGGCTGGACAGCAGCTTTCCGAGACAGAGAGTTTATGTTCATGTTATGAGATTGTGGTTTAGTTACACCAGGACCACCTGAGGAGCTCAGAAATGCAGATTCGCTGGGCCTGGGATAGACCCTGGGCATCTATTTTTCTTTTGAAAAATCTTAACCAATCTCTACCGATAGTTTGCGGGTAACTAAAGGAAGTATAAAACAGAGAAAAACCCATAAATGCAGATAGGTGAGGATTCTGCTCAGAGCCTGCAAATCCCGGCTGGCCTCAAGGTCCAAACAAGCATCTTTCTTCCCTCCTCTGCCCCACCTGTCAGAGGCCTGTTCTCCCGCACCCCCAGGAGGGCCCCAAACACGTCCTCGTCATGGTCTCCCGCACCTGGGAAAGCTTTGCCGCAGCTTCGTTTAAAGTTCTTGCCAAAGCAGCTCCACTCCAGAATTGTCCAGCGGGGAGTGGGGAAGCTCTGTGTCCCAGCTCCTCTCGCTCGCTGGCTGAGGACGTGCCCTGGGGACATGCACCCCCCAGGCTGCCCGCCACCGTCAGTGTGCATGGGAACTGCCCGCTGCAGCTGGACCTGCACACGCAGGTGGGCTGAAGGGCCGTGGGACGGGCACCAACTGTCTCTATCATGGTCCCCAGCGCCAAACCCAAGCTTCCCCTCCAAACGCTCATTCCTTCTGCCAGCGTGCTTGACAGCGGGAGCCATCCCCCGCGGAAAGCTCCACAGCTGCCCCTGGGGGGATGGGCGGACCCTCTGGCTCCGAGAAGGCCCCCAACACGGGCGCACCTATTTCTGACAGGTGTCTCCAGGTGAGTCTGATGGCGGCCAGGCTGGATCTACTACTCTAGATGACCTCTGAGTTTCCTTCAGAGCCTGAGGTCAAGGTTTTATGTTTCCCCCACAGCGAAACGAGTCGCCCTTTATTGAGCAGGGACGGGGATAATGCGCTGGGTGCAAAGGACTGAGGCTCTACCTTGGAGGCCCCCACGGGCCCATGGGGCAGGAGCCGCTAACACCAGTCAGTAAAACGAAGTGGAGTCTTGCTGCAGTGAAGGAAAAAATAGGCTTTGCTCAGTGCCAGAGAAGAGCGGCGACAGAGCCGGGGAGGGGGAGAGGGGATGGGAGGGAGACTGGAATGGCCTGGAAGAGGTGGCAAGAAACAGATGGAGAAAAGGCTCAAATGCCCCGTTGAATGTGAATTTTCATCTAGAAGTGACATTGGGCCAACAAAAGTTTTTTTTTTTTTTTCTTTCCCCACTTGGGAAAGGTGACACTAAATACCCATGTCCTGCCCCTGGGCTTCTAGGCAGAGGCCGGCGAGGTGTGTTCCTTATCAGAGGGCGTGAAGAGAGATGCTTGCTGTCCTCATCTCGTTCATGTGGCCGGACACAGAGGACTTGGAAATGCTGGCATAGTCAGATGGAGGAGGCTTTGGGAAGAGCCTGTGCGGGGGGGGGGGGGGGGGCACGTGTCTGGCACTGGCCTGTGTCATGAGAGAGAAACACATCCTTGTGCTAAAGCCACTGCCCCCTGAGGGCCTATTTCTTACCGCAGCTTCGCCTGTTCTATTCTAACCGATACAAAGAGGGAGGACGGAAACAAGAAACTTGGATGTGGCGTTCACCCGTGTCATTCTCAACCATCCTGTGGCATGGGCGCTGAGGTCCCAACTTTACAGACACGAAGCAGAAGAGCAGAACGGTGAAGGGATTCAGCGGAAGTTGGCACAGGGGGCGGGTGAAGGAACAGGGACTCACACCCGCTGAGCCTGCGGCCGATGCTTTGCCCTTCACGGGATTCCTCAAAGTCCGGCATCCATGCCCCTGGCAGAACGTATTTGGTACACAGGAGACCTGCTTGGAATTTTGGGCGATGTGCGGAGGCAGAAGTAAAATTTAATTAGTTTCGAATTTATTTGAAAGCCTACTGGAGAACCTTCATACATTGTACAGCAACCCCGAGATTTCACGGCTGTTATTTTTAGGAGGGGGGAGGAGAAAGTTTTTCACCAAGTGAGTTGGTTGGTTTAGAGTTAATTAAAGAGGCAGGGTAAATAAATAAGAGTAAAGGTATGTGTGGATCCAGCCAACGGCGAGGTTGGTGGGTGAAGGAGGGAGGAGGAGCGCGAGATAACCAGGTTTGCTCTTCAGGAAAAGAGCGGAGTCCTGGGGCCCGGGAGGGGAGGCCTGCGCCCTTGCCACGGAACCGTGCCCGCCCGGGGCCCCTCGCTTGAGCGCCAAGGCTCTCTCTGATACAACACTGAAAGCTTTAAGTTTCTGGAAACCTGAGGTGTGTGCAAACAAGGAGAGGGAACAGCGGGAGCCCTTCACGGGGCTGCCCGTCTGACTTGGGAGCATTTTTTTTTTTTTCCTCTGGTTCATACCGGACACACTGTTCCCGATTTTCATTCCTCAGGGGAAAAAGGCTTCACGTTTTGAAAACACAAATATTTATTTTCTTTCCTCAATGTATGGGCTGAACTTCCTCCCCCTAAGCCCTTGCTCCCACTGTGGAATGTGAAAGCTGACCCTTCTGGGGGGAACCTAGCTCTGCCCCTGAAAACTTACCTGTGGCCCATTTCTGTGGCCCCGCTAATGAGTGGACGGGTGCCACAGCAAAGGCGCCTGTGTTCCTCCGAGGAGGCCACAGAACTGCCATTCAGACGCAGCGCTGAAAGAGCTGTTTCATGGGCCCAGCTGCTGGCTGGGCCAACAGAGCTGTGTCCCCCGAGCTCTGGCCGTGGCCCTGTGCAGCGGGGAGGGGACACGGGGCCAAAAGGCTGCCGATCACGTTCTCCTCGTGCAGCTCCTGCAGGCTGAGCTCGTGTGGATGCAGACCCCAGCCTGACCCTAGTCAGCTCCCAAGGAAATGGAAGCCATTTGTCACCTGTTGCTTCTTTTAATTCATTTCTTCGTTTGTTGACCAGATACCCTGTTCCAGTGTCGCGCCGGGATCCTGAGGGTCAGTGGCAGCTGAATTGGGCCAGATCCACCGCTCGGAGGGAGCTGACGGCCAGTGGGCGGGGGCAGCTAACACATTTGCGACCCAATTTTGGGATGCTAGAGTCATGTCCCACGGTGTCTTTGGAGAAAAGAATTACTTAAAAGTTGTAGAGGGAAAAGGGACTGGCAGCCTCGACTAGCGTTGGGAACTGGGGACGGCTACAAAGGATACAAATAAGTGAAATCTAAGTGGGAAACGTCGGAGGGAAATGCTGTTTGCTTTCTCGTTCTCTGAACCTGGGGCCAAGTGGGATGAGGCCTGAGTTCCAGGCTGGGCTCCGCTCCTAAACTGGCTGGGTGGCTTCAAGCAAGTCATGGACTTCTCTGGGCCTCAGTTGTCTCATCTAACAAATGGGCTGATGCCCTTGGAGCTGCTGACCTCCCAGGTTTGTTTGGAGAAAAAGGAGACACAGTAATAGAGCGTGGCTGCCATTATCGCTAAAGATTGAGAGACTATTGGTTGGGTCACTTTAAAAAAAAATGTCTGTACATTTCTTTTCGAGGCATGACTTATACAGGGTGAGGCACACAGGTCTTAAATGTTAGCTACCCTGTCCCCTGGAAAGATGATAATCCTTTGACCTGCATCTCCCCTTCTATCTTCTCATTGCTTCCTCACATGGTCTCAGTGAGGCAGGCAAGGCAAGAACTACCATTCCAGCTGCATGCTAACAAGCTGAGGCTCAGAGAGGTTAAGTTAGCAGCTCTAGGTCACACAGCTGTTCAGCCACAGATGGTTGGCCAAGCCCATGCTCTTTTCATGTTATCCCATCAATTACTGGACCTACATGCAGCAGCAGGGCCATTCTTGGTGACGTTCCTTTATTTACAAGCCTTTATTTTTGTCTTCCAACGCAGACTCTGGGCTGAGCCCAGATGCAGGGATGAATCAATCAGACTCTTACCAGCTCCTGGGTGAGACTTGCAGTGATGGAAGCATGGGAAGGGGGTCCTAATCCTGGAAGAGTAGGGGGGAGGTGGGCATGGAGAAGGCAGCTCCGCCAGACTCCACCCAAGCAAGCAGGGAGGTTGAGAGCACTGGCCTGGGGCCCTATTCTGGCAATGATTCTTCTTCTTCTTCCTCCTCCTCTTCTTCTAAAAAATATTTATTTATTTATTTTAGAGAGAGAGACAGCGTGTGCACATGTGTGCGGGGGCATGGGGGTGGTGGGGGTGGTAGGGGCAGAGGGAGAGAGAGCATCTCAAGCAGATCCCTCACTGAGCATGGAGCCATCTCGGGGCTCGATCCCACGACCCTGAGATCATGACCCGAGTTGAAACTCGGTGTCGGACACTTAACGGACTGAGCCACCAGGGCGCCTCTGGCTATACTTCTTAGCAGTGTGACTTCAGACAAGTTACTTCATCTCTCTGTCTTCTGTCCTTCTTCTGGAAAGTGGGGGTGATAATAGCAGCTGCGTCACGGGGTTGTCAAGGGAATTAAGTGAGACCGCTCATGTAATCCTGCTCCTCTCATCCACCCCAGGAGGTGGGCTCAGAGAGGTGAAGCAACTGGCCCACGGTCACACAGGTAGCATACGGCACACCCGGTAATCTGGCTTCGAGTCTGTGCTCCTAACCGTCCCTTCCGCTGCCCCACGCACGCACACACACAAGTTAGTTCCTGCGATGATCTTGAATGATCCCGTTAGGCAGAGAGTGAACCGGAGGGAAGGGCGCTCGGGGCGGGGGACCCTCCCTGCACAGAGGCCTGGAGGGCAGCTTGGAGATCCAGCAGGGAGAAAGTGGAGAGGCAGGGGACAGCCAAGGTGGAGCAGGGCCAGCCGGCTGGGTGAGGAAATTGATGCAGGTGAGAGAAGGGGGGGGGGGTGGTGAGGGTGCAGGGCAGGGCCGGGGCTTGAGGCCATGGGGCTGGGCTTTCCCTGGGCTGGGAGTGGCAGCTTTGGGTCAGGGCAGGCTCTAGCCCCTGGAGGAGCCACCCTCCACCCACCTGAGACTGCCTGAGTTCCAGCTGCCATTCTGGCTGCTTCTGCAGGCAAAGGAGCCCTTGTGGTCGGAGGGGCCTCTTGAGCCCCGGCCAGGCTGCTCCCTCCCTCTCTGGGCACACACACCTCCATTCAGCCCGGGCCACGCCCCCCAAGGGGGCTAGGGGCCCGCGTCAGTGGGGGCCGCCTGGCTGGGAGCTGGGCAGCGAGGTTGATAAGACTGGGACCCCACTGGCCCCCAGCACTGTGCCGGCTGCTGCCCGCGCTGCCAGAACCATGAGGCTCCTCTCTGGCGTCAGCCTCGTGCTGTGCGGCCTGCTGCTCCTGCTCCAGGCCCCGTGCACACTGGGCCTCACCCCCCAGGCCGGAGGTGAGGGGGTCCACGTGAGGTGGGGGACACTGGGTGAGTGGCACTGAGCACTGGGCACTGAGATGAGCAGAGGTTAAGTGGGATCCTGCATGGGCCGGGGACAGGGGGTGGGCAGGGAGGCAGGGGTGGCAGCAGGCTGGCACGGGAGCCGACAGCAATGGTGACATTCATAAGGGTCAGGGCAGGGGTGATCCTCAGTCTGTTCTATTGAGGGACAGGAGTGGGCCTTTCTCTGCAGCCTCAGAGCCTTCCCTGGAGCTCCTCAGCTCCCAGGCCACTCTCGGGGACCACGCATGCTGCAAGGACCAGTCTTGGGGGTCGCTGAGGCCAGAAGCTGGAGTGGCACCAAGCCCAGGGCCGAGCCCACACTCCTCTGAGTGCAGCTCTGGGGTGGCTAGGACTCCATCCCCCTTTCCCCAGCCCTTCCAGCATATCTGGGTGGGGGCTCCTCCCTCCCGTACCACTCCCAGAGCTTCAGCCTTGGGCTGAATCCTAGAATGCCCAGCTTATCCTGTACAGATGGGAAAACTGAGGCTGGAGAAGGGAGTTCTCCCGTTCCCCTGGCTCCCGATTCACTGCTCCATGGTGTGGCTAATTCTCTCACCCTTTCTGCCCCTCACTTTACCCATTGGTAGCCTTAACTAGCAGGGACCAGGGTGCGGCTGCAAGGTCATTTCTGAGGTCTCCTGAGGAACTCTGATACCTAGGGCACTGTGGCTGGGGGGCTGGGACAGCCCAGGACCCCTTCCCTTTCCTGAGCCTTCCTGTATCCTCACTTGGGAGCGGCTCTGCTCAGTCCTGGGATGCAGAGGGAAGGGCCTTTGTACTGAGCCCCACCAGGCTGCAGGGCCAGGCCAGCGACAGTACCAAGCAGGGAGCCTTACTGTCCCCACTGGACAGATGAGAAACTGAGGTTCCCAAAGGTGCAGTGAGCTGCCCAGGGCCACAGGGGGGCTGAGCTGGGATTTGAACCCCACTCTGCTTCATTCCAGCTCCATGCACTTCCCAGCATATGGTGCTGCCTGCAGGGTGTCTGGAAAGACACGCCTCCGTGGGGATGAGGGTCCAGCTGCCATGGTGGCCACGAGGAATCCCTGCCCCTCTCCCCTGCCCATGGACACCAGCCAGCAGGCTCCTCGAGGCTCAGGGAAACTAGGTTTACTTCGGTGACTGGCTTTGATGCTGAGATGAAAGAGGCCAAGCCGATGGGCCCTGCGCTGGCCCCTGGGGCTGGGCCCTCCGCCCCCTTAGGAGAAATGCAGCCCTTCCTATGGCAGCCATTCTGGGCCAAAGCCTGAGAAGAAGCCGGCTGTGTGCCCAGCCGTGTCCTGGCACCCTGCGTGCACTCCTGCTCGGCCCCAAAGGATCCTGTAAAGAGGGGATTGTCAGCTCCTTGTACGGATGAGGAAACTGAGCTCAGAGATGTGCAGTGAGTTGCTGGAGGCTGAGATTTGAGCCTCTGTCTTTCCCACGGGGCTGAGCTACGGAGTCTTTGGCAAGTGGCTTGCCCGTGTGGCACATGCTGACAGAAGGATCTAGCTGGCCTGGCTCAGCTTGAGTCTACACTGCCAGAGGCCTCCAGTCTCGGTCTAAGTAGCTCCTGACCTTTGCCCCCTGCTCTTGGCCCTCTCCCCCCCGTCCCCTCGCAGGGCACCTGTGCCGGACCCGGCCCACGGACCTGGTGTTTGTGGTGGACAGCTCGCGCAGCGTGCGGCCTGTGGAGTTCGAGAAGGTGAAGGTGTTCTTGTCCCAGGTCATCGAGTCGCTGGATGTGGGGCCCAATGCCACCCGGGTGGGTGTGGTCAACTACGCCAGCGCTGTGAAGCAGGAGTTCCCGCTGCGGGCCCACGGCTCCAAGGCCTCGCTGCTCCGGGCCGTGCGTCGCATCCAGCCGCTGTCCACGGGGACCATGACCGGCCTGGCCATCCAGTTCGCTATCACCAAAGCCTTCAGCGACACCGAGGGGGGTCGCGCCAGGTCCCCCGACATCAGCAAGGTACGTGTCCCGCCCCTCCCCGCCGGCGTCCTGCTGTGGACAGCCGGCAGGATTCTCCAAACCGGCTCACGCTTGTGTCTTAGACCCAACCGGGCCAAGTGGCAGAGCTGGGATTTGAACCCAGCTTTATCCACCCTCTGACCGCAGGACCTCCATCTGGCGAGTGCTGGATTATTTCAGTTTAGTTGACCTTGGCTCCCTGAGGCCGAGGGAGGCAGTCCAGACGCTCACACGTTGGCGCCCGTCGGACGGGAGCCCCCATTCCCCGGACTAGTAGCTGTGTCACCTGAGCAGCGCGTGCGGCTCCTCGTCTCGGTCCCTTTACCTATGAAACCACAGTAACGCAGCTCCTTCTCGAGGGGCTGTCGGGAGGACTCTGTGAGTCCATAGCGTAGCGTGCCTGGAACAGCGCCTGGAACCACCAAGCCCCATGGAAGGGTTAGTTCAGTTTTTATTTCATAAGCCTCCGAGGGCGAGGGCTCAGAAAAATGAGGTGATGCGTCACAAGCCGACGTCCGTACGGGCTCCAGGCCGGGTGCCGAGGACGTCATAGGCCTGGTCTCCACAGTGGAATTTCCTGGGACTCAGCCCAGGGCCTGTGGGGCTGGTCAGGTGCTCTCTCCCGCAGCGGCCGCCCATAGACGCCCACACCTCCCTTCACAGCCCTCGACGGCCCCAAAGAATCATCCTTTACCTACTCAGGCCCTCGGCCCCGGGGACGTACTTTCTTACCCCCATGCAGAACACGCCTGACACATGAGGGCCGAATGAGTGCAATCCTACTGGGAGGTGGTGTCCTCATTTTACAGATGAGGAAACTGAGGCACGGGAGGCTTAAGTGTCTTGCCCAGTTAGTAAGTGGTAGGAACGTCTACAGATAAGAACACATAATCCCGGCTATTACAGCCCTCAAAGAAATGGCCTGTTAGGCAGCCTGTTGGTCGTCCTTCGTGGGGTCCATTTACAAGTTCTGACGTGAGGCTGACGGTCATGGTCATTGAGAGGCTGTGGTGACCTGGAGTGACCCTAATGGAGAGAGGTGGTGAAGGGGACGGTGGTGATGTCTGTAGCTGTCACACCCCCAGTCAATTGTGTCAGTCCACATCAAGCCAGCGGCCTGGGGTGGGCATGTGAGGACAGAGAGTGCCTATTCCCCCAGACCTGGGGCGTCCAGCCTGGAATCCACCTGTGGGAGGCCCTGACAAGGTGGGTTCGAAGTCCCCAGGCTGGACTGAAGGGGGACACTTGGGGCTCCAGGAGACAGTGGGTCTTGGGGGACTGCGGTGGCTTGTGGCCGTGGACAGTCACAGGCGAGCCTCGGCCTCTGGTGGGGAAGGGATGGTGCAAGATCACTCCCCAGTGGGTCCCCGACAGTGATATGAAAAATAATTTTCCCCCTTCCTGGCCTCAGACCATGAATCATCTCCCCAGATGACTCAGGAGGGTGAGCCACATTTCCAGCGCAGGCCTGTCTCAACCACTCTACTACAGGTCACCAAGACAGGGGTTTGGGGCCCCTGGGGCTGAGGGTGGGGACCCAGGAATCAGAAGCAGAGAGCCTGCCTTCAGGGCAGACTCAGGTCGGGGTGGTGAGGGCTAGGCCCAGCACCAGGGTCCCCTCTGTCTCCCTTCGCAGGGCACAAACAGGGGAGCCTTGTGGGAGGGGAGCAGACAGTGTTCTTTCGTACAGAAAGGGCATGTAGCATCCTGGGGAACGGAGGGAGAAGGGGGAGCCATCTAACGGGAGCCGTCTACGTGGGAAGGGCCCCCCTCCCAGGGCCTGGAGGGGAAGGATGGCCGGACTGGAGGCAGAGCCGCCGTTCATTAGCCTCGCCTGCCCTCTGCTGGCCAAAGCGCAGAACTGCATGGTGTCGGGCACACTTGTTCGGTCCTGTCCTCAGAGGCCCCTGTCTGAGGAGGGAGACATGGTCCTGCCCTCGGATCATCACAGAGCTGCCTGCCCGAGGGCGGAGACACCCACAGGCCCTAGTCAGATGGGAGAACACCTCAGCCATGTCTTTCAGTCAGAGGAAACCTGTCTCCTCTTGTGCTAGTCAGGTTCTCCTCCCTGGGGCAAAACCCCGGTGGGGAATCAGACCCACCTGCTGTGGATTAGCTGTGTGGTCTGGGCAAGGCACTCTGCTCTGGGCCTCAGGGTCCTCTTCTGCCAGTGGCCCCGGAGGCTTATTGGAGGGCTGAGCGGCCCAGCCCAGCGCGGGAGGGAGGCCTGGGCTGGTCCTCACACGCGCCCCGCGTGTCTTAGGTGGTCATCGTGGTGACGGACGGGAGGCCCCAGGACAGCGTGCGGGACGTGTCTGCACGGGCCCGGGCCAATGGCATCGAGCTGTTCGCCATCGGCGTGGGCCGCGTGGACAAGGCCACGCTGCGGCAGATCGCCAGCGAGCCGCAGGACGAGCACGTCGACTACGTGGAGAGCTACAGCGTCATCGAGAAGCTGTCCAAGAAGTTCCAGGAGGCCTTCTGCGGTGCGCCGGGAAGGGCGGGGATGGACAAGGCTGGGACACTTCGGGGGAGTGTGGGGGGTGCTGGTGTCGGGGATGGGGCCCGCAGCGCGGGGTGGGAGGCAGGGCGCATGGCTGAAGGGGGCGTGGCTGAGAGCATGGGGCGGGACTGAGTCCGCGTCGGGGGTGGGGCAGGGGCGGGGCCGGACGGGGATGGACAGGGCCGGGGCTGAGCTCGGGGTGGGGCCAGGGCAGGTGGCAGGGAGGGGATGGGGGCGTGGCTAGAGAGCCGATTAGAGCTGGGGCTGGACAGGGCGGGACTGAGTCTGCATCGGGGGCGGACCAGGGCGGGGCCGGGCGGGGAGGGACAAGGCCGGGGCAGGGCCGAGTCAGCGACAGGGCGGGGCTGAATAGGACGGGAGGCGGAGCTGAGAGCGTCAGCGTGGGGCGGGCAAGTGATTCCGGCCCTGGGCTGAGGGTCTGGGACTTGGACCTCACCCAGTTGGCGGCCTCAGTTTCCCTGAGTGTGTGAAGGGCCACCCTGGCTGAGATGTCCGAGGCCCTGTGACCGTGCGATTCTGAGTCTCCTCTTGTCCCCACAGTGGTGTCAGACTTGTGTGCCACAGGAGACCACGACTGTGAGCAGGTGTGCCTCAGCTCCCCGGGCTCTTACACCTGCGCCTGTCGGGAGGGCTTCACCTTGAACAGTGATGGCAAGACCTGCAATGGTCAGTGGGCTGGACCCAGGCAAGCCCTGGGGAGGGTGGGGAGGGGAGGGATTGGGGCTTGGCCACTCTCTAGGAAGCCCATTCGAGCCTCTCTGCACGTTGCTTCTGGACCAATCTGCAAAGGTGACAGGTGCCTCCTAGCACTTGGTGTCTGCAGAGTTATCTTCCGACTTCTGTTTCTCTTTTCGTCACAGAGGATGATGGTTTCAGTATGATGGAAGGAGTTACATAATCTTGAGTTCAACTCTTGGTCCCCCTCCTTCTGAGCTGTGATTTAATGGCTTTGGGAGCTTCAGTTTCCAACGCTATAAAATGAGGCCAGGAATCTTGGCTTTCTAGAGGGAGTTTTGAGGGCAAAATGGGCTGAGATAATCCTCAGTATAGAGCCTGGGGTGTGATGGGTTCCTGACTAGTGGTCAGGATGACGACTGATCCCTCAGCTTCATGTCCTCGCCTTCCTACCCTTCCCAGTCTGCAGTGGCGGTGGTGGCAGTTCAGCCACTGACTTGGTCTTCCTCATTGATGGATCCAAAAGTGTGCGGCCGGAGAACTTTGAGCTGGTGAAGAAGTTCATCAATCAGATTGTGGACACGCTGGACGTGTCAGACAAACTGGCCCAAGTGGGGCTAGTGCAGTACTCGAGCTCCGTGCGCCAGGAGTTCCCGCTGGGCCGCTTCCACACGAAGAAGGACATTAAGGCAGCTGTGCGCAACATGTCTTATATGGAGAAGGGCACCATGACCGGGGCTGCGCTCAAGTACCTCGTTGACAATTCCTTCACTGTGTCCAGCGGGGCGAGACCTGGGGCCCAAAAGGTGGGCATTGTCTTCACTGATGGCAGGAGCCAAGACTACATTAACGATGCCGCCAAGAAAGCCAAGGACCTTGGTAGGTGATGCCTGGACCCTGAACACCACTGATGGCCGGGAGTACCTAGGGAACAGCTCGACTATAGTTTATCTGTTACTAGTGCCCTAAACCCAGGTTCGGTGTGAATGAGGAGGGATGGGTTTGTCCAACTCTTTCTTATCAGTGATGAGAAAACAGAGTCCCCAGAAAAGTGAGCAGCTTGTTTTAATGGTCCTTTTGTAGGTGGGGCTTGGACATTTTACAGTTGAATGTTTCCAAGAACACACCAACTGTTGGAAGGCAGCCCCACTTTGGGATAAGCCGGAGTCTCCATTTTATCACCTATTTAATGAGGATGATAATCGCCACCAGATGGATGGTTGTGGGAGTATATGAGATTACAAAGCTCCTGGTCCAGGGAACAGAAGAGGTCTGACATATGGTGGAACCTCAGTGAAGTTTGGTTTCCTCAATGTCATTGTCCTAGGCACTGTGCCTGTAATTCCAGAAGCTACCACCAGGAGGTGTCTGGAGGCGATCGCCTGGGCATTCCCCAGGAGGCTCAGCGGTGGCTGCCTGTCTCCATGGCCACTGGCACTCATCTTGTTCCTCTTGGCAGGCTTTAAGATGTTTGCTGTGGGTGTGGGCAATGCCGTGGAGGACGAGCTGAGGGAAATCGCCTCAGAGCCCGTGGCAGAGCATTACTTCTACACGGCTGATTTCAAGACCATCAACCAGATTGGCAAGAGGTTGCAGAAGAAGATCTGCGTGGGTTAGTGAGGCCAGAGATGGCATTGATGGGAGGGGCAGGTGGGGCTCTGGGGGGAGACTGCGGAGCCATCCTGGAACTGGAGGTGGGTGGGGAGAAGCAGGAGCTGGGGTGGCAGCAAGAGTTGGCAGAAGCGGGAGAAGGGCTGGTCAGTCTCACTTTTGCAACCAGCAAACATGTGCTGAAATGCTTATTCCAATGCACTGTTGTTAGTAATCTCCAAATACCAAATCATTCCATCCTAATTGGTAGAAATACTATTATTCCCATTTTACAGGGAGGAAAACCAAGCCCAGAGGGGTGGAACAATCGTTAATAACCGGAGGAGGCAGGATTTGAACCCTGCTCCCTCCCCTGATCCTCCCAGGGGTAGAGAGTATGGATTCCAGAGCCAGACATGCCTAGGTTTGCCGGTTTGCTCTCACACTCACTAGCTGTGGGCCATGATCCAGTTGTTTCACTTCTCGGGTTCTCTATTTGTAAAATGGGATGATTAATGACCTCCAACCCAAAGTGTTGGATGTAGGCGCCAAGATGACCTCAAGGCCCCTGGCAGCCGTGCCCTGCACGTAGGAGGTGACCGGCACGGCGATGCTGGTATTGGAGGTTTATCAGGGCTCTGCGGGGTTGGGAAGACATTCGGGGTCTCCGCCTCCGTCACTCCTGAGAGTTCTGCCTCAGAACCCTACAGGTGTCTCTGTCTTCTCAGATCTCCCAGGCCCCCCACACTCCCCCAAGACTCCCTCCCTAGTCCTGGCCCTGGGCTGGGACCGTTCCTCACCCCCCTGTCATGCCACCACTCACCTTCCCCTTTCACTTTCCCTACTTCCTGCCCACTCCAGAGGAAGACCCGTGTGCCTGCGAGTCCATTGTGCAATTCCAGACCAAAGTGGAGGGGATGCTGCAGGCCCTGACCAGGAAACATATCCTTTCCCAGAGGCCACCTAGGGCCAGGGGGCGGGGCAGGGTTCTGCGGGGGCGGGGAGAGGGAGCCACGCCCCCTGCGTGTGAGGACCCCAGGTGGGGACTCTTCCTCCTGCTGGAGACAGGCTGGACTCTCGCCAGATGGGCTGGTACCGGCTTTGGTACTGGTCCTGTCAAAAGCAGAGGCTCCTAGAGGGTAAACAGAGAAACTGAGGCAGAAGCCAAGCCCTAGAGCCTGGACACACATCCAGAGTCCTAGCCGTGCTCAGGAACACATGGTGCCTGTGGCCTCCGCATTTCTCTCAGGCTCTCGGTGAGACTAATACCAGTCTTCGCTCTGATGAGGCTGGGCCCGGAGCAGCTCCCCTGGCTCAGTCAGGACGAGGTGGGGGCCCAGGTGGGGGACCCAGCAGGCCTGAAGAGGCCACTGGGCAGGGCTGGGCCTCTGGGGCGCACTGTAATAGCGGGTTTTGGGGAAGGCACCATTCTGAGGGCAATGACATCGGAGAGAACTCATGGTATAGATGGGGTGAGAGAACTCCCTGGAAGAGGGAGTCTCGGGGGGACTCAGGAAGTGGGGTCCCGAGTGCAGATACCACAGCCATCGCTGCCCTGCTCTGGTCCTCCTGAGCCTGTCCTTAACCCTGAGTCCACTGGAAGCTGTGAGTAAGCGGCTGGCGGTCCTGGAGAACAGAGTCGTCTGAGGCTGCCTGTCCCCGCCACGGCCTCTCTGTCTCTCCACCCCAAGCGCAGCCCGCCGAGCCCTGCGTGTGTCCCCTAGAGCCCCGAGTGTAGTCTAGCTTTGCCATTTCAGTGAGGGGGTTTGGGACGGGTGCGCCCTGAGGGCACCAGGCCTCCCCCTCTTCCTCCATCCTGCCAGCCCTGCTGGGTGCGGGTGTGAGTGTGCTAGGCGCGTGGCAGCGTTTGGGAGCATGTGTGTGCGTGTGTGCGTGCACACGTGTATGTGTGTGTCAGGAGCGTGGCAGCGTCTGGGAGCGTGTGTGTGTGTGCGCGTGCGTGTGCATGGGTATGTGTATGTGTGTCAGGAGCGTGGCAGCGTCTGGGAGCGTGTGTGTGTGTGTGCGTGCAAGTGCATGGGTATGTGTATGTGTGTTTGGAGTGTGGCAGCATCTGGGAGCAGTGTGTGTGTGTGTGTGCGTGTGTGCGTGTGCATGGGTATGTGTATGTGTGTCAGGAGCGTGACAGCATCTGGGAGCAGTGTGTGTGTGCGTGCGCATGTGTGTGTGCCTGAGGGCGGGCCTGTATCTGGAGCAGGGATGCGTGTGTGTGAGTGAGAACACAGGGGTGAGTGTGAGAGGGACTGTGTTTGCATTTTTTCAATCGAAAGCTTAATATATTCCTATTTTTTTTTTAGTTAACCCTTCCTTGACTGCGAGTGCTGTGAATCTCTTTCCTGATTTTTCATTTCCCTTTTGAAAAACAATTAAATATGATTTAACTTAAGCCCTAAATAGGGCCAGAAGCAGCATGGTCATTCGGGGAGCCGGACGAAGGACTGGTGAGGGCAGCGGGTGAAGGGGGCCCCAGGAGGATGGCAACAGTGGTGGGAGCAGTGGTCAAGGCTGCAACTCCAAAGCCAGCGTGGGGTCGTCCTGCCCTTACAGGCTCTCACTTCCTTTTCCCACAGCCCTGCTCACAGCGAACTTGAGTCGCCCCCATTATACACGCGGGGAAGCTGTGTCCGGGTGTTCAGCTGACCTGCTCAGCAGAGTGTCAGGAGATAGGACTTGAATCTAGGACTGCAAGACATCAAAGAAAAAGAAGAGCCATGACACCAGTAGGCTGATTCATTCATGCATTCATTCATTCATGCATTCATGCATGCATGCAGACAGCAAACACAGAGCACAGGCCCATGGCAGGCAGGGGGAGATGGTGGCCTACGAGACAGACACAGTCTGTGCCCTTAAGAAACTTACAGTTGAGTAGAGCGCCCTGTTACCCTCACGCCAGAGGGGGAAAAAGAGAGTGGGTTTAGGTTGTAGCAGGAGCCCGTGGGCTGAGTGTGTGTGTGCTTGGGTTAGAGATGCTAGGAGGGTCCCAGCTGTGCCAGGGCTGGCCCCGGGTGCCCCTCAGCCCCACACCCATGTTGGAGTCCTCATGTTGGAGTCCTCGCTGTTCCCTCATCGGGTGTCAACAGCTTCGCCTCCATCCCCATCACCGACGGCAGCAACCCCCGCTTCAGGGACGGCACATGACAAAGTGTCCCGATCCCCATGACCCCCAAGCCCTACCTGGGGTCTGCTGGCCTCAAAACTTAGTGCCTCAAAACCACCGCCTGTTACCAGCATGATTCTGTGCACAGGCTGGGCTCCGTTGGCTGGTTCTTCTGCTTCATGTGGCGTCGGCTGGGGTCACATTCGTGTGGGTCTCGACCAGGCCGGAGCCTCCAGCACGGCCCGCTCCCCTATGCCAGGACCCGCGGGCGTGGCCACTGCCTGGGAGACGGGGCTGCAAGGCTGGGCCTCTCTCCACATATGTCCCCAGGGGCTCTCCGGCGAGGGGAACGGGACTTCTTGCATGGCAGCCCAGGGCTTCCAAAAGCCTTTTAGGTCTGGGGCCCACATCGGCACAGCGTGACTTTTGCCGCATTTTCTTGATCAAAGCAGTTTCAGGCAGCCCAAACGCGAGGGGTGGGGAGGTACACTCCGCTTCTCCATGGGGGAGAGGGCAATGAAGAATGGTGGCCATTTTTAATCTGCAGCAGGGGGGCATTCTCTGGTGTTGCTCTCTGGCTACACTCCCTGTCTTGGCCATTCATGACACCCAGGAAACCCTTGCATGGAAGTGGGACCATCCTGGGTTCCAGAACCGCACCTCAGCTGCCTGGTAACCCTTCACCCCTCTGAGTCCCCCAGCTACACCCAAGGCAAAGGATGCGGGTGCCACCTCGCAGGCACTGCGGGGTGTCAATGAGACGGGTGGGGAGCACCCAACACAGGGCCCGCCCACACTTTGCACCTGGAGTGGAGTTGGCCTCGTTGCTGCCATCAAGGGGGTGATTTCCCAGCCTCAGGGACACATCCAAACCCATCAGAGCCTGAGCACCTGCCTTGTTCCCATCTGGGGTCAGTGTCCCTCGAGACACTGCAGCCACCTGGTCTCCAATGGCGGTGTCACCTGGGGCACCTGTTACCCGCTGGGAGACCAGCATGTGCACCGTGGCTCTGGCCCGCCTGCGTCACGTTAAAGGGTACCGATCCCCCAGCTCTGCCCGGGGGGCAAAGGCCTCTGCTTGGAGCAGTGCCAGCCTAATGGTGGCTCAGGGAGGCGAGGTGCGGAGGGTGGTGTGAGCCTGCGAGCTTCCAGGGACAGCCAGCCGCCTCCACCACTTAGCCCTGCGGCGAGGGATTGTCCAGTACCCATGCCAGGCCCTCGTCCAGGCAGCAGGAGCAGCATGAGCCTAGAAATGGGCACAAGCCCCTGTGCTCCGGGGCTGACGTCCCAGCTTCACTGTATTTCTTGCTGCATGAGCCTGGACAAGCCATCCCATCTCCCTGTGGGCCTGAGTTCCTCATCTGTTAAATGGAGAGATGATCCAGAAACAAGCAGTCAACAAGGAGACTCTCCCAAGGGGCGCATGGTGTCCCTCAGAGCCGAGAGCTGTCACTACTTCCTTGATGAAGTCAGACAAGAGAGAGGCATGCCCGGCGGGCGCCCGTCTGGCCTGGCAGAGACCACGCATCAGGCTCCGTGCTCCCAGGAACTACGCCATGGGGAGGTGACGGGTTGGCAGTTTTGGGGCCAACAGTCCTGGTGTGAGATCCCCCTGACCTCCTTTGCTTTGGACAGACTCCCTTGCGCTCTGACCTCAGCTTCCTCGACAGTGAACGGGGCAACGGTACCCTCTTCACAAGTGGTCGTGCTGAGGGCACCCAGATAGGGGGCTTGGCCTGGTTATGGCCGGCCCCGCGGGGCTCCCTGGAGGAGAGGGCAGTGGTGGCTTAGCAGGGAGCCCAAGGGCTGCCCTTGCAGGGAGAGTCTGGAAGGTGAGGGGTGTGTGGAGGGAGGGGGCGCTGAAAAGGGGCACATGACTGGGAGGGAGGGGCAGGGGACAGTGAAGTCCAGCTGTGGGGTTCTAGGGGCTGTTCCAGTCTTAGCTCCACCCTCCCCGCATTCTTTCCTTCCTTCCCCATTTACTGAGCATTGCCAGAGGCCAAAGCACGCACGAGGCATTTGGGATAAAACAGAAAATGCCCGGTGGTTTTGGCCCCGTGGTGCTCGCAGCCTAGAGGGGTGGACAGACATTGACAGAAAGCCGCACAGGGAGCCCGAGGACTTGGGCTGTGCCACAGGGGCATATAACACAGGGTCTTCCCCAGCTGTGGGGAGGTGGAGAAGGCTTCCTGGAGGAGGTGGACCTAAGCCTGAATCTAAAGGCATGTTGGGAGTTAGGAAGGTGAAGGGGGTGGTGGGGAAGAGCGTGTCAAGGAGAGGGAGCTGCGTGTGCAAGGGCCCCGAGGAGGAAGGTGTGAGGCCCTCCAAGAGCCTGGATGCAGCTGCCTGTGGTGGGGACCAGGTGCGGGACCAGGTGCAGGCCCAGGACCAGAGACGGCGGGGACTCCAGCTGCAGGGTGGTGGGAAGCCATGGGAGGGTTTTAGGTAGGGAGGTAATGTGATTAGAAATTAGAATGAAACTCCTATTAGAAATGGGACTCGTGTTTTTCCCCACAAAGACTGGATGGGTTGTGAGGTGGGCTGTGAAGCGATCTCAGCCGGGACGTGCAGGGACCGAAAACGTCCGTATCACACACCCATGGAGGTGGGGTGACCTGGAGGCTGGCCCATGCAGGGCGGTTGACCTACTCGTCGCCGTGAGGCAGCGACATCCTTACTTGCAGGGAGAGCGGAGAAACTGCTCCGGACGGTGGCACTGAGGGCGCCGCAAATCCTTCCACTGACTTTGTGCGACAGCGTTACTGTGACCCATTTTACGGCTGATGGGATTGTCAGAGTCAGTGCGGGCGCCGATTCCTAGGTTGACCCAACGCTCAGGACTTTCTTAAGAGCAACAGAAACTTAGCTTTGTTGCCTGTGACAGCGAATGTTGAGCCCTGGGCACATGGTAGGCCCTCAGCGGATCCCAGGGGCCAGTCTCTTCCCCCATCCCCCTCCCAGGTGGTCAGCAGGCTCCTAGCTTGGCAGAGGGCGGACCTGCTCCTAGAGGAGCCTGGAGCTGGACGCAGGAGCCCCAGGCATAGGGGGCAGGGCTGGACCCCCACAGAGGGGCTGGTGGGAGCCAGGCAGGGAGCGAGGGCCTTGCCAAGCAGGCTGGGAGTTGAAGAAGGTGCAGGATGGGGAGACCTATCAGCACCCAGGAGCTTAGAACTGGCGGGCCTGAGGCTGTGGCTGGCCTGGCTCAGGCCCCAGGCTAGCCTGAGCTGAGGTGCGTTGGGGATCTGGGGCCTCTGGGGCTGAGCCTCAGGATTTTCCATGAAAGGAACACATGGAGAAGGGTATGTGCCCAGAACTCACCCATTTTTGAGTGGTTTGAGTAGATCACTTCCTGTTACTAACCGTGCCACCCAAGCCATCCCGCGGCAGGAGGGGGAGTCCCAGGGCGGCTGCAGGAGAAGCAGGGCAGGTCAACTACCTAGAGACCGGACCGCAGGCACCCTGGCTCAGAACGGGCCAAGTTAGGGCCCTGGGTTGCAGATGACAGAAACACCACACCAACCAGCTTCAGCATGAGAAGGGAGTTGATGGGACCCTGTGATGGAGGGTGTTGGTGGAGGCGCTGGGCTTGGGGACATCTTTGGGCCTCCAGCTCCCTCCCCTCTCTCTTTTTTTTAAATTTAAAAGATTTTTATTTATTTAGTTGAGAGAGAGAGCAGGAGCAGGGGGAGCGGCAGAGGGAGAAGAAGCAGCAGACTCCCTGCTGAGCAGGGAGCCCAATGCAGGGCTCGATCCCAGGACCCTGGGATCAGGACCTGAGCTGAAGGCAGACGTGCAACCGACTGAGCCACCCAGGCGCCCCTGGCTCTTTCCACTCCTGACTCTGGTTTCCACCCTGGTGGCCTCATGTCCAGCCAGACCCTCATCTCAAGACGGCCCCATGCCCCGCCAGCTCTGAGTTCACAGCCTTCAGCCTCCTTGGCTCAGGCTGGGTCCGGTGCCCACCCCCAACAATCACTGTGGCCAGGGTGATGCGAGGCTCTGCCTGGCGAAGCCGGGGCTCTGCCTGTCCCTGGATGGTGGGTGGATCCCCCCCCCCCCCCAGGATGCCCTGGGACTGAGAAGACTGAGTGGTTCCTCCAGGAGAAGGAGGGGTGAGTAATCGGATCCAGGGTCTGGGTACAGGCCTAGCGGACCCCCCCGCCCCCCCACATCCCCAACAAGTAGGGCGAGAGCCGGGGTTTTATTAGATCCTGGCTGGAATAGATTCTGTGGATCCCGCTCTTTCCTGCATGGGGACAGGGGAGCTAGCGCTTACAGGACCATGTCGCGGGGCTCCGAGGAAGGCGAGGGCCGGCATCTTGGGGTCTTCCAAACCCCAACTCCTGCCAAACTCATCTCGATTCTCCCCGTGTCGATTGCAGGTCCCCATGCAACCCACCCTCTCCGTGTAATTCCCGCATCTTTCCCCGCTCTCCGTTTGATCAACAGAAGGTTATAAACAAGTCCCACAGAAAAGGGAAACCAGCGTCTCCCCAGGGCACTCACAGCCTATTGGCAGATGGCAAGTTACTTTGTAACTGATATTTTTGTTGTTTTGATTTGTGTATAGATAAACAGGACTAAACTAATTAGGATTTATCCCCCCTGTCTTTCCCCAGATCTTGGATTACAATGGGAGTCCCTTGGCCCCACAGTGAATTGGTTACCAGGTTTCAATAAGGGGTTTGTCTTTGCAATTACAGTTCATTAATGGATTTACAAGGGAGGGAAGACGGCACAGTCCGCTAAGGGGATTGTTATGCATTTCTCCTCTTTTAATTACATGATTTTCTCCTGGATCAATGCTCTGTGAAGAATGGTGGTGGTGGTGGAAAGGGGGATGCAGTCCCAACACCCCATCTGTTCCAGATGCAAATGCAATTAATATGAGAGGAGACAGTAGCTGCTTGGAGGCTTCCCGCAGCCTGGGTGTGGGCCCGCCTCCACTGCAGCCACTGCTGGCTGGGTAGCTCGGTCATGGTCACGGTCACGGGAGCACGGGAGTTCATGTACCAGAGGCTTGGTTGACCCCATCTCTGCCCCTGGGGTCAGAATCAGATTAGGTCTCCCACCGAGTTACCTTTTTTTGATCATCCACGAGGTGCGAGCTGTTGCACACGCAATTTTGAATTCAAACTTCCCAGCAATGTTGTGAAGAAATTTGTTTTGCAAACGAAGAAACCAAGGCTACCGGATATAAAGTGCCACATGGCCAGTGAGTGGCAGGGCTGCGGTTTGAACCCTGGACTCTCTGGCTCCAAAGTCAGGACTCTTTCCAGAACATTTTCTCTCTGAGGTTCAGACTCACTATGATGAGTGGGGGGTGGGTGGTTCTAGTCCTTTCTCTATAGGTTGGGACCATAGAGGTTAACTGGCCTTCCTGCCTTGTTCTTTAGTGTATTCTGCATACTGATATCAGAGTGATGGTCTTCCAGTGCACATCTGATGAAGTCACACCCTTGCTCAAGACCCTTCTCTGGCTCCCTATTGTCTCCAAGATAAAATTCAGACTTAGTCGGACACCCTAGGACCTATATGGTTTGGCTGTTGCCCAGGGCTGTTGAACTCCAAATTTCCTACTATTTCCACTCACTCTTTGCTGCTGCCTGGGTGACCCAGTTTCCCCATCTATGAAATGGAGCCCTGACACTGGGTAAGATGATCTCAAGGACTGCGTTGGATCTTGGGAGTTAAAGTATCAGGTAGTGGCCTGAGGCTGCTATGGAGGAATCTGGCCACAGGATGGCGGTATCAGCCCAGGAATGAGGTGGCAGCCAGGCTGGGGGGATGGGGACCCCAGCAGTCATGGAGCTGAGCTAGTTCCTGTCACTTGTGGCACTCAGTAGCCCACGATTGAATCCCTTCAAACTGCCCCCTCGATCCCCCACACAAAGGCTCCCAAGGAGGCAGCAACCCGTGTCCAGGGGCAGAGTGTGGGTAGGGGTCTCCCCCGAGACGGTTCTCTCCCTCCAGCTGGCTATGTTTTCCTATCCCTCACTGACATGCCCTGTGAGGGGCCTGCGCTGGATGCAGCACTGGTCCCCCAGGGCCTGTCCAGGGCTCTGCTGGTCTAGGAGTGGCAGCTCAGCCCTGGATGTTGCGGACGGGGTGGGGGGCTAGGTAGGAGTGCTCTGGGGGGCGTCTTCCTGCTCCCCTCCCCTCTCTTGTTCTTCTGGGCAATGGCCAAGTCTTATGTTCCTGCATCAGGATAGAAGGGTCTTCAAGCCGGGGTGGGGGAGGGGGATATTAGAGACCCCGAAATAGACATGACAGAGGGGTCCCCAAAAGGCTCCTCTGGCACCCTGGACAGAACACAGAGTCCACAATCCAAAGATCTGGGGGTGAGTCCCGGGTTGTCATGGACGTGCTGTGTGACTTGGGGCACATGACTGCCCCTCTGGTCTCAGTTTGTTCACCAAGGAAATGGGAACAATTCCCACTCGGGGCACGCAGACTAGAATGAGACACCAGGTGCAGGGCAACGTGTCGTGGGGGCTTCAGACGGAAACCCCATCTGTGCTGGGGTTTGGGTCCGGGTGCCCGCTCAGTTACAGGTCTCCCACCAGGGCTTCAAGGAGGAGATGGCACCCCCTCCCTCATGGCAAACCTCCCAACAGGTCAGAACATGCTCCCATTACCCCCCTCAGGCTCCTCACGTTCTCGGGGAAACCTCGTGGCTCCTTTCATCTGCCCCCTCCTCGTAAAGTGCAAATGGCTGTCCTACTCAGTGCCAGTGATGTGGAACGTGGGATCTGCAGGGGGACCACCTGTGTCCAGACCTGGGTGTGAGGTGTGGCTCCACACTCAGGCTTGTGTGACCTTGGCTTGTCCTTCACTCCCCACGCCTCTGCACCGCCGGCTGCTCGGGCTGGGCGGGCGCGCAGTAGCACTTGGTCCACGTGCACGAACTTGCGACTCCAGCAGCCCGCCAGCTTCCCTAGTGCCGTCCTTTCTAAAGCGCCTGCCTAAGAAGGTACCCGTGCTCAAGGAAGCCCGGCTAGGAGCTCACCTGGGCTTGCCAGGGCCTTGGTAAACAGATTGAGTGAATGAAGGTGTGTGATATGCGGGCCAGGCAGAACATATCTGCTCCCTCTGTGTCCCACAGCCTTTACTTTATAAACAGTGATTAATAGTATATTACAGTATAGATAATTTATTATATATACTTACATATAACACATTATAATACATAATAAATATAATATAATAAAATATAATAAATATAATTATACACAACACATAGTTATATATAATAAATTATATATAAATATATAAAATATAATACATTATATAATTATATATAATAAATATAAATATAATATATAAAACATAGTAAAATACATAAATAATATAACCATGTAAATAATAAATATAAATATAATATATAAAAACATAATAAATATACAAATTATAATATAATAAAATTATTATATAATAATATAGTATATTATATAACTATAAATAATAACTTGGAAATATAAATCCATGGATAGCTAACATGTATCAGTGCTGACTATGAGCTAAGAGTCCTAACAGCACTAACCTCATTGATTCCTTGTAGCTACTTGTAGGATGACAGGACTATCCCCATTTTACAGGTTGGGTAAAGTGAGGCTCAGAGAGCCAAAGGGACTTGCGGAGGCAAGTAGAGGCTCTGGGTCTTGAACCCAGGACCGTCTGTGCCACATGGTCCCTGAGTCTTCCTTCCTCCAGGGGGAAATCTCTTTGTTGCCCTAAGTGCTGTCTGAGGTTCATAGGTTGGGGTCCGGCCACACGGGTGCTGCCTCTGGCCCCCCTCCAGCTTGGCCACAGCCCCTTACAGGGAGGACCAGAACAGACTCCTTCCGGGACCCTGCAGCCTGCACTGGCACCTGGAGGCCTCTCTGCTTGCCGCCTCCCTCCCCCCATGGCTGGTGCGCCTCGCCTTTGGGCGTGTGGCCACAATTTGGGAAAAAATTTCCCCTCTTCTTGGTATCAGATTTTCCCTCGCAGTTTTCTGCCTTGGTTCCTGGCAGGAGCCCTTGGCCCACGGACAGCAGGCACCTTCCAGCCTCTCTCTTGCGGGAGACGTAGAGCCAGGAATACTGTCCCAAGCCTGGGGCTTCCTCCAGGAGCCAGGACTGGTGGGGAGCACATGTAGTGAGACCCCCATATGTGTCCCATTCTCAGGGGACCACTGGGGCCATCGCAGCCTTCCCCAGGGGGCCTTCCCTCAGGGGGCCCGTGGTCAGCCAGGACCCCTCCGGCTGCCATGGTGTTTCCTTTGCCAAGGCCCGGGCTGGGGTGACTGCGGGGGGTGCACGGAGAAGCTACCTTTTATATTCTACCAGTCCTGCAGTTGTTTTAATGAGTACCGGAAAACCCCCACAAGCACTGAATGCATGAAGCCCTTGATCTCATGGATTTTCTTGCTCAGGGTGAGGCGCGTGGAAAGGGACTGTATTTCGAGACGATTTGAAGGGACCGTTGAGTCCACACGGTGCAGGTGGAGGGCGGAGCTGGGAGAAACACAGCAGGCCCAGAGAAACCACCGAGTTGGGAGACACCTAAGAGGCCTGTGAGCCCCGAGTGAGATCCCTGGGGGTCCCTCCTGGCTCTGCCTGTGGCTAAGGGACCTTGCTCCTCTGCGAGCCCCCCCTCAGCTCCTCTGTGATGTGGGCTGAGCAGCAGCGGCTCAGAGGGCTGGGGAGAGAGTTAAGTGGGGCGAGAAAGGTGGAGTGCTGGCCCCAGCCTGGCACGGGGGTCGGCACCCCGCTACGGCGGACGCAGGTGCTTTTACTATTGTTAGCATCAGTGTCCCTATTCACCAGGGGCTCATTCTGGGTGTGGGGACCGTTGGATTTCCTGGGGGAAGAATGCTTGTCACCCAATCCTCAGTCCAGCCCCACGCCAGCAGCCCCACCAGGGACGCCCTCCTCATGCTTCCTGGCTCTGGGCCAGGCAGGACTCGGGTGTGTGTGTGTGTGTGTGTGTGTGTGTGTGTGCGTGCGCGCGTGCGTGTGTGTGTGTGTGTGTGTGTGTGTGTGTGTGTGTGTGTCCCCAGCCGGGCCACCACTAGGGGGCGACACAACTTCCTGGAGCTGCTGTGTTCCTGCTTGTAGGCTCATAATAAAGAGACTTACCTTACAGGGGTGTGGCTATGAGAAGCAACAAGAAAAGTCAGGTCAAGTTCCCAGAACAGGAGGGCTTCATCCTGTGTGAGTTTGTCCTCCAGTGGGGTGAAGATCTGCTGGTTGGACAGGGGCAGTTTGGTGAAACCTGGGGCGGGGAGTAGTCAGAACCAGTTCTGAGTGTTAAATGTGTTATCTCAGATATGCTTATCTGTCTACCCATCCATCGTCCATCTATCTGTCTGTCCATTCAGCATCCATCCATTATCCATCCATCCACCCATTGTCTGTCAGTCTGTCCGTCCATCCATCCATCCATCCATCCATCCATCCATCCATCTAGTAAATGGTGGCAGGGGCAGCAGAGCCATGCTGGGGAGTTGGGATGCTCTCTTGATTGTGACAGTTGCTGTGCCTGGTGTGGACAGGGGAGGGACATGAGCAAATTTGGGTTTGAAGGTCCCTCTGGCCACCGCACGGGTGTAGACAGGGCTAAAGGGGGAAGAGGCCAGTCAGGAGGTAGTGGCTGCAATGCAGGCTGGAGGTGTGAAGGTCAGAGTGGCCTTGACAAGGGCAGTGCCGCGGGGAATGCATGGGGACTGCGGCAGGCACCGGAGTGTGTGCAGGGAGGCAACCAGCATCCACGGCTGATTCAGGAAGTCCCCGCGACTGGGAGGGGAAAGAGAGGGTGATAGACAGTGCGAACAGCAAGTTCAGGTTTGCATGTTTGTTGTAAGGTGAGAGAGGCTTGAACGGACAGATAAATCGATAAAGAGATGAAAACTGCTCCTCCCTCTCCCCCTGCACAGATTGTGGGTGGGAGGGGCTGGTCGGAGCAGGTCTGGGCCGTGGACAGCAGGAGGGGATGTGGTCTCCAACTTCGGGAGGAAGGGGAGGAGGGCCTTGTGGGTGCGGGGAGGTTTGGGTTTTTGGCGTCAGGGATTCTAGGGAGTTCCTATATTGAGACTTAGATTTTCTCTGGATAAAGGAAGTGAGGCCACCTGCTGACAAGGACAGGAGAGTGGGAGGGGAGCATGAGGAAGGGTTAGGGGCTGAAATCATCCCCTTGGTGATGAGGCCTGGGGGGCAGATGGGGGCTGGGGGCTGACTCCAGGATCCCCTTGGGCTTTGTGGGGGTGAGTGAGGTGTGCATGTGTTCGCTGGGTCATGGGCTGGGCTCTGGGCTGGACTGACCACGGGCCATTGCCCAGGCTGGCCCCCACCTGGTATTTGACCTCCAACTTGTTTCATCCCTGTGTGCCAGGAAACCGCCAAGAGGAGGGCCCTAAAACACTGGGCCCAGGACATGCTCTTGCCTCCCAGTTGGCCCCCTGACTCCTGTCCTGCTCAGTGCTGCTGGAGGGCGCTTTCTAATGTGTGAACTTTATCCTGCCATGCCCCAGCTCAAGAACCTTCAGTGGCTTCTAACTACTTAAGGGATCAAGTTCAGCTTTCTTAGCCTGGAATTCAAGGCTTCTCAGAGTCTGGCCCTGCCTTCTTTCAGGCTCTGTCTGTCTACTCCCTGCTTCTTCCCAGCACACCCACCTACATTCTGTACCTGAGGTCCAGCCGTGCTGAGCTCTTCATCAAACAAGCCAGGCTCTTCTGTCCCTCCTTTCTTTGGCATATGCTGTGCCCCTGCCCTGAATGCCCTTCCTATTTTGCTGAGTCTGGTGATCACTTAGGCACTCTCCCCTGTGGTCCTCCCTGACTCCTCCAGGGAAAGTCTGCTCCCTCCCTAGTGCTTCCTTGGGGCTCCACAAGGGTTTAGTTCTGGTCCCAAACTGCAGTCATCCCTGTACCTGTGGCCACTCTCACTGGGCTAGAAGGTCTGTCAGACATCAGTGACAGTGTCTCCCTCTAATCCCCGTCCAAAGCAGTTCTAAGTTTCCTGCTATGAATCAGCAAGAGGGTGATTGGAAGGATGGATGGAAGGATGGATGGTTGGAAGGATGAATGGAGGGATGGATGGATGATGGATGGATGGATGGTTGGATGGATGGATGGATGGTTGGAAGGATGAATGGAGGGATGGATGGATGATGCATGGATGGTTGGAAGGATGAATGGAGGGATGGATGGATGGATGGATGGTTGGGTGGATGGATGGATGATGGATGGATGGATGGATGGATGGATAGGTGGGTGGATGGATGGATGGATGGATGGATGGATAGGTGGGTGGATGGATGGATGGATGGATGGATGGGTGGATGGTGGATGGATGTATAGATGGGTGGATGGGTAGATGGATGGATGGGTGGATGGGTGGATGGATGGATGATGGATGGGTGGGTGGATGAGGTTGGTGGGTAGATGGGTGGAGAGAGGCATGCAGTCAGACCAGATCTCCAGGGAAGGAAAGGGCCTGCAGAGAGCTCACATTCTGCCTCACCTCACATTTATTGATGGCCTTCTGTATGCCAGGCACATGGGTGTCACTCTAATCCTTACACATTCTAACCCCCTCAGGTAGGATCATCACTCTCGATTTACAGACAGGGACACTGAGGCCGAGAGAGTCCCAAGGCACACATCTAGGAGGTGAGGGGGTCGTGGTTTGAGCATGTTTCTCCACCGTCAGTGCGGGGCCCTTCCTGCGTTTGTACCCCGGCTGTGCGTGCGGTTTCTAGGGCAGCCCCACACTCCTGGGCACCAAGTGGCAAAGGGGCCGGAGCGGGAATGTGGCCGTGCGGGTCTGGGCCGGCCCCCGATGGCTCCGGCTTCACAAGCATCTTCCCACACCGAGGGGGCCTGGTGTCCAGTTCTCGAGCCAAAGGCCTGTCCTGCCTTAGCCTGGGAGGGTGCAGGTCTCCCCTCAGTTCATATCTGGCCAGAGGAGGCCAGACAGCAGGGGCCAGTGATGCTCCCTGGACCCCAAGTTCACAGGAAGCCGGTTGGTGGTGCCCTGGCTGCCTGGCCGCCAGCGAATGCCCCTCCTCCCATGTTTGGGACTCCCCAGCACCCCTGTTCCTCTCCCCCACGGCCAAGTCTACAGGGTTCTGAGCTCCGAGTTCCCTTTGCCGCAGGTGCCCGGGGACCCCTGCCTTCCTGCCAAGGTCTGGTGTGTGGGGAGCAGCCCCTGGGCCATCCTGGAGGACTGAGTGCGAATCCAGCCTCCTCCCGAATTCCAGCCCTGCCTGCCTAGTCTCCATTTCTCCCCTCCCCAGATCCAGGTCGGTTCCAGAGAAACCCAGCCAAACCGCAGGACAGCGTTGCTCAGAGCCCGCCGAGCGCACCCCAGATTAACAGTGATATGGGAGAGACCTCCGTGGCGGAGCAGGGCCGGTGCTTCAGGAAAAACAAACAGAACGGAAATGCAAGCGGGCTCCTGCCTTCCCCTCCCCAAGCAGCTTGTACTGAGGGAGACGTACCAGAAAAATTCTGCTTGGCCTCCAAAGACTCTGTCCCTACTATTGTCATAATTAATTCTAAAGGAAAAAAAATCCCTGAAGTGTTCAGCTGGGACCACATCCATGCCACCCAGGTGGGAAAAACCCGCCCAGGGGTTTTCTGATGGTTTTTGTGATTTGGGGCTTCAAGACCTAAGGGTGAGTGCAGGTGTCCCTGTGGTGACCTTACCTGGGTTATGACAGGTGACAATCCACACCGAGAAGGTTCCCGAAACAGGGCAGCAGTGGGGGATTGGGAGCCCACATCTACCTCCCTGGGTCTGGGGTCTGGGGACGGGCAGGGAGAGAGAAGCTGGAGGGTACCCCAGCCCTGTTCTCTAAGCTGGGGGGCGGTCCCCAGAGGAAGTGCATGTAAGAGGATCCCCAGACTAGTGTCAGGGACCAAGGGAGCAGTCCCTCTCTGCTGGCAGGTTAACTAGGCTGCAGAGGGGGTGGGCGGGGGATGGAGGGGTGGGGACTTCTGGATGCGTCATTCAACACTGAGGGCTCTGGGGGCTTGAAGGGAGAGGCTGGGGCAAGCCAGGGGAGGCTGGAGACAGGGAGGAAAGGAAGGCAAACTCCCAGGGAACACTACTTCTTAGAGCCGAGAGGTCCCTGGAGATAAACCAGTGAATTCCCTCCTTCTGCAGATGCTGAAATGTGAGCGGCCCATCCCTTTGCTCGTACAGCGGGAGCGGCTGTGGATGTCAGTACCATTCATAGCATCCGCGGCGCACAGAGTCTTGGAATTGGAACATCTTTCACAGACTCAGAGATGCATTTTAGAGAATCTTTGAATTACAGGATCTGAGCATCTTGTCTTTACACCGACTCCTAGAATTACAGGATCACAGATGCATTCATGGTCTCATAGGCCCGCGGAATCTCAGGATTTAGGAATCTCTACAAAAGACCTGGAACAACATAGACGCAGTCAAAGAGGCTGCGAATTGAAATAGAAGTCTTGGAATCAGGATATTAGCACAGGAAATGACCTCAGCCCAACTGCCTCCTGTAATATAGGAAGCACTCTCTGCTGTCTTGTAACAACTTGAACACTTCCAGGGACGGGGAGCTCATCATCTGCCAGGGAAACTTGTCTCGCTGTTGAGCAGATTTGGCTCCTGATGCTGAGCTTAAATCTGTCCTCATGTGACCCACCCGCCCCTCTCTCCCTGGCCCCACTCCCTGCCCTCCCACATCCATCTCAAAATGCTGAATGTAGAACAAGTAACACAGACACCAGGACAGAAACGAAACCTTCTCCCGGCTAAAAACAATGACTTGAGGGCAGTGGGGCTGCGGGAGGCGTAGGCCAGGACACCTCTTGGCGGTCACGCTCCCCCTTCCTTTGGTGACCTGCCCAGGTGAAGGCAAGCCCTCTCCAGGCTGCCAGGCGTCCGGCTACCCCTCCAGCACGCAGAGGCAGGAAGTCAAGCATGCTGAAAACCACTGGAAAAAATCACGGGAAAGGCAAGATCTGCTTCCAGCCCAATCCCAGCCAACAACAACAAGAATGATTTGATGGTGAAACTAAGCGCCATTTTGACTGGGCGCTGGGTTTCATTAGGTTGTTTTGAATATCGGCTGGGGGCGGGAGGGAGGGGTGAGGTGGGGTGCTATGGGGAGGCAGTTCCTTCGAGCCTCCACGATGCTAGCCCAAGGAGAGCTGGAAGGATAGGCCCTATGGCCGGCCTACCAAGGGGGAGTCCCAGCACTGCCTCAGACTAGCTGTGTGACCCCAGGCAGGTTGCTAACCTCTCTGTGCTTCAGTTTTCTCTCCTCTGAGGAAAGGAGAGTGGGAATAGAGCCAGTGTGAGCTCTAGCCTTGTTCGATCAGGTAGGCTTGCTTCCTTGCATGAGTAATCCACGCTGTCATTTGCCCAGTACATTCATTTATCCTTGCTCCCACTCATTCTCCTCATTCATTCATTCATTCATTCATAGCAGTTCCTGTGGGCCTCCACTCCTCTGTGCATTAATTCATTCACACATCCCAGCATGCTCAGCCTTTCACTAGTGTGTGGGCAGACAGCTGGGGTCCTGGAAGTGACTCTAGCCTTGGGGCTGGCAGAAAAGCGGGGATCACTTCCTCATTGCTTATCAGTGCTGGGGACTGTAAGGATCTAGGACGTGACTTCATTTGGGTAGCCTGGCGCCAGCTCCCTCACCCTGTCTCCTCCCCTATTAGTCACTCAGGAACAGAGTGACCCATGAATGGGTGGACCTTGCAGTGTGGGTCGGGCCACCGGATCAGGAAGGGAGTCTATCACCGCTCAGCGGTCTCTGTGTGACCTGCGCGGACCGGCTGCCCTCTCTCTGCCCGGGCGCATCATTTCACCAACGGCGAGTGGTGTCTGAGCACCTGTGAGCTCTGGTGGGAGAAGTTTGCGGCTGCTGCGAGTCTGCCGGGAACCGAGGCCTGCCACCCGTCCTGCTACTCATGAGGTGTGTGGTGGCGTAAGAACACCAAGTAGCAGACTCTTTACTGCAGAAAATGAAGGAGTCCTTTTCCCTTGAGTGTCTCCCTGCTGACCAGGGGGGTGATGGTGGGGACTGGCCCCAGTTCAGGGGCGGCTCGGCTGACCCGGGAGGTGATGAGGGGGATCCTGTCCAAAATCCATCCCGTGCGTTACAGCGGGTTGAGAGCACTCAGCAGCTAAATGCCCACGGGCTGGTTTCACTAATTCACTGATTATTGCCTATACCCGAGGCCTCTGGAGCCGTGGCATGCAAATATATGCAAATGAGCAGAGACCCGCTGAACCCAAAGTCCAGTGAGTGCGAGCCTGGAGCCTGGACGGGGCTGATTTCTCTGCTCACCTCTGCCATTGCAATCCCCCCTTCCTCCCCATTCCCAGGGAGCAGGAGGGGGAGGACGGGAGCAGGGCCTTGGAGCCGCAGTCTGGGTTCAAGTCCCGGCCCCACCTCTTACTGCTGGGTTCGATCTGGGGCAGGTGTCCCCACTCTCTGGAGGGCCTAAATCATGCATTACTGAGGCAGTGGGGAGAAGAGTGCTGTCACTCTGCCTCGCGGCCCTGGGTGAGCGCGTGCTTCTGGAAAGGAGAGCACCGTGATTCCCTCTAATGAATGGTCCCTGCTCCTAGTCGGGGCCTCGCCTCCTCTTCCAGTCCCATATTGTGTGTTTATGTGCGACCTTTGTTAAGGCAGCCATTTCTCTCTGGATGTAGGTGAATTAGGAAACAAAGATTGGAATTTAAACATCCTGAAAGATTTATTCTATGTAATAACAGAACTCCCACAGAAACCACACACAGTACATTGGGAGCAAGAGGGCAGGGGTGGGCGGCAGGCCGGCTGGGCTGGGGCCTCAGAGGGAGGGGTGGGGCGGGGGTGGGGTTGGAGGGAGGGGTGGGGCTGGGGTTTGGAGGCTGCAGGATAAAGGACTCGCTCAGCAGCTCTGAATTGGATGCAGCTGACAGTTTGCCTGCCTTTGAAGGGGAGGCAGGCTCCCATTTACTGAGCGCCTACTGTGTGCAGGGCTGCGCACATGCTGGACTCCATCAGCCCTTACTCTGTTCCCCAGGGGGGCACTGCTGCTCCCACTTTTCTGGAGGGGAGTTTGGGGCCCTGAGGAATGAACTGACCTGTCCCAGGTCACTCAGCTCATTGGTGGGAGGAGGGGATGCGAGACCAGGCCTGGCTGACCTGAGTCCCTGCCCTTTCCCTGGCCCCGTGCAGGAGGGACACGGGGATCTGTGCCTCAGGGGAGCTGGGACGCCAGACATCGATGGTGGGATTTGTCACTGGCCCGAATGGGGCTGAATCTGAGCTCAGTTCAGCTGAGCTCTGAGCATTTCCTGAGAAGCAGAGGCTGGGCGCGTTGAGGAGGGCCTGAGCGAGGCAGGGCCTGGGCCCCTGGGAACGGCCACCTCATCGGGTGCAAATAAGCAGCTGGGGAAAGAGGCGCATTTGGGGGAAGCCCAAGGCCTCCCTGAAGAAGGTCGTGGAGATTGCAGAGGACTGGACCCAGCAGACCACGACCAAGGGTATCTGGGAGGTGGGAATCCAGGTGGGGGGTGAAGGCTGGGAGTGGGACTCAACCAACAGATGCGTTCATCGAACAGGCCTTCATTGCTGCTGCCCTGTCCTGCTATTTTAGGTTCCGGGGATACAAGGAAGCCTTAGGAGCGATTCCTGCTTGAGTTGCTCACCGTCCAGTTGGGGGGACAACCGGGGATATGGATCATCACAGAAGTGGAGAGAGAGGGGCTCCCCTGCTTCTTGGCTGTGTGGCCTCAGGCAAGTAGCACCACCTCTCTGAGCCTCGGTTTCCTCATGTGCACGGTAGAGATGACCATGATCTCTGCCTCACAGGGCGGTGGGGAGGATAAAGTGAGGTGGCCCAGGTAACGGGTGAGGACAGAGCCTGACATGGGTTCCGGGCTCAGAGCACGTTCTCTACTAGCTGCCCTGGGGCAGAGCTGAGGGAGCGATTAGTTCTGTCTGGAAAAGCCTTCACCAAAGAGATGAATTCTGGGCTTTGGAGGATGTATAGGAGTTCCTCGGAGGGAGGAGGGGATACAGCTGAGCAAAGCCCTGGCAGGGTGGGGGTGGGTGAGGGTGCTGGGAGCCCCGTGAAGACCTGCTTTGTCTGGAGCTTTCTGGGGGGCAGGGATGGGGGAGGTGGTGGGTGGTAAAGGTGCCAAGTAGGGAGTCGTGATGGCTTGAAGCAGCCATCAGCAGGAGCCACAGCAGGTCCTAGAGAGTGATGCCTGTGACTTGGAGGACAGCTGTTCTTGCTGGTGACTGCCGGTGTTGCATGGGGGCAGAAGTCTGTGCTTCGAGACTCATGAGGGACCACGAGTAATCCTGGAGCACTGGGCTCCGGGAGGGCGGGAGGTCAGGGCTCTGCACACAGTAGGGCTCATGGAGAGCGGACTCTTCCCTTGTCCAAGCCCCTCACTTCACCGATGGGGAAACTGAGGCCCAGAGAGGGTAAGTGGCTTCCCCAGGGTCACACGGCAGGTCTTGCTTGGGGACCCCAGGGTTTGCCTTTGCCTTGCGGGTAAGAAAGGAAGGGGAAGGGGCAGCCCAGGGAGGGGGAACATGGATCTGGGGGCCCTCATACTGTATCAACATAATTATAATTCAGTTAAAACACCTCCTTCCTAGGGAGGGAACAAAGGCTGCTCTGTTGGGGAAGCCTTTGAACTGATGGTTTCCTCCCCCTGAACAGGTCCCTCCTCCTCCTCCTGCTCCTCTCCCCTCTCCTCCTCCTACTCCTCTCCCCTCTCCTCCTCCTGCTCCTCTCCCCTCTCCTCCTCCTCCTCCTTGTCCCTCCCCCTCCTCTTCCTCCTTCTCAGGGCAGGTTTATCTGCTGCTCCCCCCAGGCCCCAGTGCAGGCTGGTTGGGTGGGGGCCCCCTCGGACTCCCACTTGGCCTGTGCTTCCCCATCAGGTCCCACTGCATAGTCATTGCCTGTTCCCCATGGGACTGGGGCCTGGAGGGGCCATGACGGTGTCTCTGTCCCCGTGGGGAACACAGGGCCTGGCACGGGGCCGCCTCTGTCAGCTCGCGGAGAGATGGCTCTGCGCCCGGCTCTGCCCCTCACTGGCTGTGGGGCTTGGACATCTCCCGACCCCTCAGAGCCTCAGTGTCCTCATCTGTGGAAGGGGACCATGATCCTCATCTCCTGGGATTGCTGCGGTAGGACGTCTAAGCTCCGGGCACTGTGACACCCGCCTCTCCCTGCCTCCTGCCTCCCTTCTTCCCCACCTCGCCTCTGCAGGGCTCCCGCCACCTGCTGTCCCCACCTTCAGAGCCCCTGAGTGAGGGACTTCCTCAGGCCTCCCAGCACCTGACGTGGCGGGTCTGATGAGTGCCTCCCGTGCACTGCGAGTTGTGGGCAGCCCTCCCAGCCCTGGCGGGGGGTGGAGCATGGGGACACCTGGCGCCTCTGGGACTGTGTGTCTCTCCTTTTCTGCACCCCCAGGGTTTTGTCTCCCGGAATCCAAGTCGGTTTTCCTGCGTTTTATATTGGGGACTCAGGGAGCGAACGATGATGCTTTGTGGAGTCGCAGAGGAGGGAAGTGAGGGCCAAGAGGGAGGTCACAGAGCTGGAAGCCACCAGCGCCAGAATTCAAACCTAGTCATTAACTAATTCATGTAACAGACATTTGTCAGAAGTCCAGCTGTGGGCCACGACTTCAAATGCCCCACATTTAGCAAAATCCAGCATTCTCAGAGTGCACTGAGTGAGCCAGCCCGACACCTGTGTGCGGACTGTCGCCCGACGCTGGGCTCTGGGTGGGATTCTTGCATGCATGCTCACTGCCACTCCCGTGGCAGCGTGGACGAGCACCTGCTGTCATCCGCCTGTCACTGAGGGCGTCACTGGAGCCCTGGGAGGGGAAGGAACTTGAAGCATTGAGGTGGGGTCTAGCCCTGGGCCACTGGACTCCCAGTCCAGTGCTCCATCCAGGAGATAGGAGATGAGCTCAGCTGTCAGGAGTGGGGCGAGTCACGTGGCAAGGAGGGCCGTGTTGAGATGAGGGCTGAGGTTGGCACATTCAGAAGGGCCGGGACATCTCCCCCTGCTCTCACTCCACTCCTAGGCAGTCACCGAGGCCTGTCGATTCTGCCTCAGAGTGCCCCTTGAACCATTTCGGGGTTGGACGTGGGCGCTGTTGCTTAATGGGGGTGACAGTGGCCACATCCTTGTCCTTACCAATTCCCAGACTCCTCACTGGAGGATGCCCAGACTCGACAGCAGGGGGCGGGCAAGTTCTGATGAGGGGCATGTGGGAGCCGTCCAGCACAAAGCCTGGCACACAGTAGGTGCTCAGGGACTGCTAATTCATAAGCCAATTCTCTCCTCGCTTCTCCTCTACTGGGGAAGTCTCTTGGGGGTGCCTCGAGGTGCCCCAGTGGAGATGGGCATGCCAGTGTCTGCGCTGAGATGGCTGGGTCCGCAAAATTCCAGAGCTGCCCACGGGCTGGTAGTGAGGCTCAGAGAGAAATGGGACCTGGTTTGAGTCCCTGTGTCTCCCTAGCTTGGGGGCTCCCTGCCCCGCGCCTAAACCACACCCCCCACTCTCAAATTCTCATAGGTAGGAAGTACCATGTGGGCTGATGATTCAAACCCCGGAGGTTGCCTGTTTGGCCTCCCACCAAAATTTCAGTCCCACTGTCCCATCAGATGGGGAGACACACAAAGAAAGAAATCACAATGTAGTCGTAAAGGACCCGTGTGGAGGAAGCTATATACTTTAGAAGCAGAGGAGAGGAGAAGACTTACTCTCCAGGGAAAAGAGAAGGCAGGGAGGCTTTCCAGAAGAGGAGGACTCGAATGTGGGTTTTGCTGGATCGATAGGAGTTTGCCAGGTGGACAAGGTGGAAAAAGGCGTCTTTGAGAAGAACAGAAGGCACGTGGAAACAGGAACTGGGTAGGATCCAGAGTAGTAGGCCGACTAGGGGAGAGGAAGGGCCAGGTCAAGAAGGTCCTCGAGTACCCGGCGAAGGGGTCTCTGGTTATCCCCATGCTCGGGCCTGTTTCTGCTCCTACCTGTCCACAGCAGATTAAAGTCAGCAGTGGGCTGTCTGCTCGGCTAGATCTGACGCTACCCCTGGACTGTCTTTTCCAGATCTCCTTGGGCCACCAGCTCTGCTGCTCGCGGTCAGCCCTGACCCAGTGGTATCAGCAGAGGTTCCCGGCTCTGGAGGGGCTGAAGCAGAGCAGATGGGCTGGGTCAAGAGCCCAGACTCTGAAGTCACAAAGATGTGGGTTCAAGTCCCAGTTCCATCACTGACTCAGTTCTCTGAGCCTCCCCTGTGACGGGGGTCATAAGGCTGCTCCCAGGGTTGTCAAGAGGAAACGAAGATGGCCAATAGTGACAGCAGCTCCCTCGCTAAGCAGGTGCCAGGTGCCCACGCTGAACGCAGGCCCCTCACCGACTGCTGTCCACACCCCGCCGAGCTCTGCTTGGCCCCACACTCGGTGCCCGGCACTCGTGGCTGCCCCGCACTCCATGCCTCCCCTGTCCCCGTGGGCCCCAGAGCACCAAGGATGGTTTCCTGTGGTGGTGACTGGTGGCCCTGAAATCCCTCCCTCTGTCTCACCTGCCCCTCCACGGTGTTTCTATCCGCCACTCTCCACCTGCTTGACTAGAGGACCCATCACGGGCAACCCCCCCGCCCCCCAGGGAACCGGGGTGCACAAATCCCAGAGGAGCAACGGCAGGCTATGAGGTGGGTTGGTGGCTGGTGGAGAGTGTGTCCCCACGTGTGACAAAGACACACAAGCACACACATACCCTTCAAGAAACCCGAATGGGCTGGTTAAGTGAGATGAGTCTCGCTGCTCTCCCTCCATTTGCTCTCTCTCTCTTGCTCGCTCGCCTGGCTGCAGACACGTGTGTCCCGGCAGACATCGCCACACCTGTGTGCAGACATCTGCTCACTCACAGGTGCACACGGTCCCTCGTCTGCTCAGGCCTCTCAGTCGCACTCCTGCGCTTTTCGCCTCTGGTCCCTGGCCTGCCCGGTGCTCAGGTGGGGCGGGGGACGTGGGCACCCTAGGTTCCCCTGAGCACCCGGGTGGGCTTGAGCCGACGGGTGATGAACTCTTGTTGACGTTCCAGGTGCTGGCTGCTGGGTTGGGGTAGAGCAGAGCCTTTGAGGGTGGGAAGGCTGGAACAGGGAGACCCCTGAGCAGCCACAGAGATGGGGGTGCTGTGCCACTGGGGTAGTGGTGGCAAAAAGGGGTTGGAATGTGGCGGAATGTGGAGGGTAAATCACTGGGACTTGCTGGTGGATTGGGTGCGGGGTATGAGAAGGAGGGGTCAATGGGGAGCCCCAGCTTTAGCCGGAGCCACGGGAAGGGGGAGCCTCCATTCAGAGATGGAACAGCTGTGGACAAGTAGGCTCAGGGGCTGTAGGGGACAGGGCAGTCAGGGGTTCAGTTTGGATTAAGTTTGGGATGCCCATTAGACGTCCGGGAGACGTCGAGAAGGCAGTTGGGTAGAACGACCTCCTGGGACGAGATGGTACTCTCACGCCTGACGGAGGAGGGGACCCCCGCTACCTGTGCCCAGGCCACGTGGCTGGCAAAGAGCAAGGCTGGGACTTGAGGTCTCATCTGACTCCAGGTCCACGCTGGGAACCACATGCCGTGGGCCCCACTGAGTGTCCGCCCTGCTCTGGGACACGGTGATGAAGGACCACATCCTGCCCGGAGGGTCCCATTGTGAGTCGGGGAGTTGGACAGGAATGGTGAGTAATGAAGAGTGTGTTTGGGTGGTTCTCCTGTCTGGACATCACTCCATAGATGGGGAAACTGAGGCCCAGATTGGGGCAGGGGTTTGCCTGTTGTGACAGAGCCTCTGGACCCTTGAGGAGGAGGACGGGAAGTGAAGGGGGAAAGTTAGACGCACTGGGGGGGGGGGCGCTGTGTTCATGGAGGATGCTGGGTGAGGAGCTTGCACCGGGGCTGCTTCCAGGGCCTCTGCAGGGGCTCCCGGGGGCTCACCGGGGCAGCTGCCCGGGCAGGGGTGGTGAAGGAGAGAGATGGCTGCACGGGAGCTGCCCCTTGAATTTAGATCATGCTGACGTGACGTGGAGGCAGGTGGCTAAAAAGAAGAAAGATGACAGAAAACCCACAGCAACAGCAGCCCCCCACTTGGCAAAGCACCAACATGTTGTTGGTCTCCGCTGGGGACCCAGAACGTCCTCAAAGTGAAGTGCCGTGAAGTTGTCCCTTTGTAGGGACAGAGGGAGGGCAGAGGGCCCCGGGCTGGGAGGAGCTGCCAGCAGGGGAGGGGAGGGGCTTTGCTCCCATCTCTCTGGAAGTCCTCCTGCCCTGCCAGGGGTGCTGACAAAGGCCTCTGTGACCGATGGCCTCAGGAGTGGAGAGAGCAGGGTGGCAACAGTGGCCCCTTGGCTTTGTCTTGGCTGCCTGAGGATAACCGCCTGGTTTCCCAAGAGTCCCTGTATCCTACAGAATGTAACCCCTCTACAGCAGGGCATTCTGGGTGTTCTCCGCTCACCCCCTAGCTCGGCACGGTGCCAAGCATGTAGCAGATGAATAAGAAAAAGCGGGACCCTCTACCTCCCCCCCCACCCTCTCCAGTAGGTATCCAGGGCAAGGTGGCCCAGTCAGTTGTACGAGGTTTCAGGACTCACCCAGTGCCGCACAGGGCTCCCCCGGGCTTGGCACTCAGGTCCCCGGGCCCCCAGCACAGTTCTGGAAAGTGAGGGACGTCATCCCTGTCAGTGCACAGGGGCATAGGCTCTGGAGATAGAGGACCTCTGGGTTCAAACTGTAAAGCTACTTAAAAAAAATTTATTTATTTATTTATTTATTTATTTATTTATTTATTTATTTAGAGAAGGGGGGAGAGTGAAAGCATGAGGGCAGGGGTGGAGGGAGAGGGACAGAGTGCATCTTGAGCAGACTCCCTGCTGAGCGTGGACCCCCCCCCCCCCAGTGGAGGGCTCGATCCCACGATCCTGAGATCATGACGTGAGCCAAAACCAAGAGCTGAAACCAAGAGTCAGATGCCCAACCGACTGAGCCACCCAGGTGCCCCTAAAACTACCTTTTATAAAGCACGTCATAGTGGGGGACATTTTAACTTGTCTGAGTCCCAGTGTCCTTTTCTATAAAATTCTACATTGAAGGATGTTTTGGAGGAGTCAATGAAAAAAAAAATGCACTTAGCCTAGAACTGGGCAGAAAATAGGCAACCAAGGAAGGATGATATTATTATTTTGGTAGTTGTTGTTTATCATGACGGTTGTTCATGGAGCAAGGGGCCCGCCTGTCATGTCGCTGCTGTGCCCCTGGAGACCGTGCTGGCCTGACAAGCAGCAGGTGCTCAGAGGCCACTGCCCATGGCAGGGTCTCCTCCGTGGAGAGAGATGCAGCCCCCCCCCCCAGGCACCCCTTCTGCCACAGGGACAACAGGAGAGCCACGTGACTTCGAAGAAGACGCTGTCTCATGGAATTCTCCATCTCTTTTTCCCTTCAGCCCAGATCCATCGCCTTATTGACTTGAGCCGCCTTACGTGCCGCTTATCTCTGGCAGAATGACAGAGAGCCAAGGTCTCGGCGCCCTTTGCTCCGGCTTTTATCTGCCTCATTTCAGGTGGTTGAAGCCCTGGCCACCACTCAGCTGGTGAAATGTCCAAACTATATTAAATCACAGGATGCGGGCAGGTGACAGGAGAACACTTGTCACCCACCTCTTGACCATCTCCCTGGCCCTGAGCCCGCAGCAGGGAGAGGTCTCTGTGCGCTGGGGCCTGGCTCCTTGTACCTTCACTTCTTCATAATCACAATCTTGGAATTGGAAGCAATTTTCTCGAGGTGAGAGCTGACGGTGACTGGACACAGGACCTTCATGCCAGGACAGCATCCGGCTGGAGTGCCCAGTCATGCGGGTACATGAAGGGAGCTGCTGGGCTGGGTTGTTTTCTTCTTTTAGTTTTATTAGTTTTTTAAAATATAAAAGTGATGGAAGCTCACTCTGAAAGTCCTAGCCACGTGGAATCGTGTAAGGGTTTTTTAAGTGTCCTGTACCCTTACCTGAAACTCACTAACTCACTTCCCAGATGAAACACCACAGATATTGATCACAGTGAGCTTGCTGGGTCGTGCCCGCTAGGGCCCTTTGGGTTCACTGCTCCTTCAGTCCAGTCATCAGCCCCATGGGGCAGAATCTGCCATTCTCCCTTTTTAAGGACAGTTAAGGGGCTCAGAGTCACCGGTTGACCTCCAAGGCCACTCAGCTGGTTTCAGAGCAAGGGCTGAAACCACATCTCTGTGCCTTCCCACTAGACCCGCACTGACTGTTAATGGCTTGGCATACATAGGTATTTTCTAAGTGTATAAAAACTTGTCTTTCTTTCATGAACATGAGATCATACTCTAAGCATCGTTTTGCAGCTTGCTTTTTAATTGGAGGGTATCTTCCTATGTGACCCTGTCCCCCCGAGTGTCCTTTGTGTTAGAGACACCCACATTTGTTTCACTGGTCCTTTTCAGGCAAATGTTCAGGTTGTGTTGGGTTTTCTGCTATTATTGGCAGAAATATTTTTTTTTCTGCCAAGAAGTATCTTTTCCAAATATTAATTTTGATGATACGAGTGCTCTATGCATCCATTCTCTTTGTCAGAGAGTTGAACGATTAAGATTGAAACTTCCCGGGGCTACCCTGTTCTGCAGTCCCCTCCCCATTTCAGTCCCTTCTCCATAGTAACCACTGTTATCGGGGCGGCACATAATCCTTACAGACCTATTTCTGTGCACTTCCAAGCATACATATGCATGTGCTTTTGCTGTGGGTGTTTTAAAAAACATGCAAGGTATCACGCAATATGCGTTTTTGTGCATTTGGCTTTTTTCTGCACTAGTGACATCTCAGACATCTTCCTATGTCGGTACATATGGAGCTGCCTCATTCTTTTTCATGAGGCTATGTGTCATGTTTCATGGCAAAGATCATCTTTTTTTAAAACCATTTCACTATTGATAGATATTTAGGTCCCTTCCATTTTTTCCCTTCTCTATAAAAAGTACTGCAGTAAACATCCTTGTGCAAGCCTCATCCCATGCACGTGGGAGCAGCTCTCCGGTATAGATCCCCAGGCTTGGGGTTGCTGGGGTGGAGGGAGCGCCAGGCCCCGTCTTATCCGAGGCCACAGTAGGCCGGGGAAGATGTGGGTTGGGGGTCCCAGGGGGCTGGCTGTCACGGCAGCATCAGGCATGCTGGCAGGGGATCCACTCACTGTGGCTGTGTTCTCGGGTGGTTCCTGGGGGGCACTGTCAGCTCCGGCAAGTCCTGTGGTCTGAGCAGCTCTCTGGACAGCACTGTGGAAACAGTCCTGCGGATCCCACTCTCTCTCTCCCTCCTCGTACTCACTGGAGGGTGGACTGGCCCATCCGGACTGACCGGTGGTTTTGCTGGTTTTGGTCTGATTCTACTGGTTAGCTCTCTGGAAGGTTGGGGGAAAGTGTCCCAAGCGTTACCTGGTCGGGTGTCAGGGCCCTGCCCTCCAGGAGTTGCAGTCACGTGGGGACACGGACTACTGCCATTTGACTGGGGTTGTGACAAGGGTGAGCACAGGATGCTACGGGGGCACCAGGGTTCTTCCTACAGAGCCCGTGGTGGGGGTGGGGGTGGGGAGCAGTCAAAGGAGGTCCTGTTGGAGGGGCTGGCTGAGTGGGTCTTAAAAGACGCGTGTATATATATACTTAGAACATCTGTGTATTTGTATGTTTGCTTGCTGGTCGTTTATCCGTGGTTGGTTGGTTTTTAATCTGATCACCAGTCTCCCCCTTCATCTGGTAATGGCGCCGCTTCTGCATTTTTGATCTCTGTCATTACGTTCTTCAGCCCCACCCTTCCCCAGTGCAAGTGCAGGGATGGACATGTGATCCCGGCCAGCTAATCAGAGCGCTTTATCCCTGAGCCCCCAGAAACCAGGCCAGCTCCTGCCAATCAAGGCCTTCCCTGGGATTTTCTGCTACCGTTGGTGGGAGAAACCCCCTCTCGCCTTCTGAGGCCTGGAACTCGGAGTGGTTGCTTGGGGTGACCTTCCTGGCCTCATGGGGTGTGCCCAGGTGCAGTGGGAGAAACAGAGGCCATTTTGCAGAAAGAAGCAGAGACAGAGATGAAAGGGGGGTGGAGAGAGCGTGCTGAGATCCTGGTTCTGGCCGTCCTTCTTACTGCCCCAAGAGCTCGGAGCTGCTTCTCAGTCCCTGGGGCCAAACATTCCTTTTCTGAGAGGCCTCAGGAGCTTGATTGGGGTGTGTTGCTGTGGCCCAGAGCCCTGACCGATATTGCAGCTGGGCTCATGAGGTTATGAGGGCTCCAGATGGGCAGAAAGCAGGGCAGCTGGGTAGGAAGGTCTCCTCTGACCCAGCTTCCTGACGTCAGGATCTCTTCCGATTCTCTGTCCACTCGTCTTCTAAAACCCAAGTCAACCATGACTGCTCTTTTTTTTTTTTTTTAAAGATTTTTATTTATTTATTTGACAGAGAGAGATAGCCAGTGAGAGAGGGAACACAAGCAGGGAGAGTGGGAGAGGGAGAAGCAGGCTCCCAGTGGAGGAGCCTGACGTGGGGTTCGATCCCAGAACGCCGGGATCACACCCTGAGCCGAAGGCAGACGCCCAACGACTGCACCACCCAGGCGCCCTGTGACTGCTCTTTCTAAAACACTTCAATGGCTCCCCACTTTCCTGAGGATCAAGCCCAAATGCCTTAGCCTGCTGCACTGGGCTCTGCATGGATTGGCCCTTGTCTGTCATGCCTCACTGACCACAAACTAGGTTCCAGCCTTACCAGACTTCCTGATGCTCCATGCATAGGCCATTCTCTTTCCTCCAAGCCTTTGTACATGCTATTCCCTCGGCCTGGAATACCTTTCCTTCGCTTTTCTATCTGAACCCTCTCCCCGCTTCTTTACCAGGATGACTCCTACTCCCCTTCAGCTTTGGAAGTAAATACACCTTCCTCCAGGAAGCCTGCCTGCCTGCTCTCCTGTTCTGAGCCCCCACAGCATGGCATTATCTGGCTCATTATGGACTCTGAGCTCTGTGAAAGCAAGTTGATGTCTATCTTGTTCCTTACTGCCCTCATGCACACCAGCTTCCGGCATACTATTAATAGCTATGTGGGGAATTCATCAATATGTGAGTCCTAGGTCAAGAGGCACAGGGTGTGGTGGAAGCAGCTCGACTTTGGAACAAGACAGACATGGCTCCTGATCTGACTGCTCTTGGCCGTCCCTTGACAAATTACGTCTTCTTTCTGAGCATCAGTTTCCTGAAATGCAGATGACAATATTCTTGCCCACCTGTTGGCCATTGTGAGAAAGACAGCAGAGGCGGTAGCGTTTGGAGAACTCGTTATGCAAATGGTAAGCTTTGTTTTTAAAGCAACAGGTCAATCAATACATAGAAATTCTTCTGGCAAATTGGCTGGTCTTTTTTCCCCCTCTGGGTGAAGATAGTAAACACCCGAGCTATAGGGAAAGGGGGAAAGGGGGAAAGGAAAGGCGGACACACTAAGAACTACAAAGTGTCAAGATCTGTATGAGACGAGTTGAGTATATTAATTTTCTCCAGAAAGGTTTTCAATGACTTTCATTAGATTAATCGCTAGATACTTTATACTTTTTTTTTCTGTTGTAAATGGTATCTTTTTTCTTTTACTGATGCATGGAAGTGTAATTAGCATTATATATTGATTCTGTAGGAAACAAACTTGTTAAACTTTATTTTTTATTGAGGCATAATTGACAAGTAAAACAGTAAGATGATTAAAATGTACATTGTGATGATTTGATATATGTATAAGCTTCTTTATTAAGTCTATTTTTTTAAATCTGTACATTCTTTCAGCTTGTCCACATAGACGATCACATCATCTGCAAATAATGACAGTTTTGTTTCTTTTTCTTGCCTTTCTTTCCTTTTCTTCCTAATCTTCCTGGCAGTGCTGGTGGCAGGTACCCTTGTCTTATTCTGATTTCAAAGGGAAAGTTGTTTCTGCAGAGCCATAATGTATGACGTCTGTGCTAGATTTTTCAGAAATGTTCTTTACCCTGCTAAAAATGCCTACTTTATCCTCAGTTACCTAGGAGTTTACCCTTGAAAGGATACTGAATTTTATTTACATCTACTCAGATATTCATATGGTTTTTTTCTCTTTTAACCTTTCAACATGATGATTCACATTAATTAATTTTCAGATATTGAACCAACCTTGCATTCCTGAAATAACCCCTACTTAGTCACGATGTGTTTGTTGTTCATACATTGATGGATTTCATATGCTAACATTATGTTTAGAAGTTTGCATTTTTGTTCTTTTGTATTTTTGTCTTTTTAAATTTTCACTTTTTTTTTGTTTGCATTTTTGTTCTTGAGGGAATTTGGTTTGTAAATTTTCATTCCCATATTGTTCTTGTGTGGTAAATTGGAAATGTTTTTGAAAGATTAGATTGATCTCTATCTGGAATGTTTGAGAAAGCATGTGACAAAACTATCTGGGCCAAATGTCATTGTGGGAGATTTCTACTTCTAATCCAGCCTCCTTAATTCTGTTGTAATGTTATACAATTATGCAGTTTTTAAAATGCCTTTTTGAGTCAGTTTTTGTAAGTTGTGTTTTTACAGGAATGTTTGTGTCATCTGTTTTCAAATTTACTGTCATAAAGGTGTTCCAATATTCTTCTGCTTATTGATCTGTTTAATCTCTGTGGCTTCTACGGTCTGGCCTCTTTTCCTTGGTTAATGTTGTTTATTTGCATCTTCTCTCTGTTTATTATTTTTCTCTTCTTATTTCAACCATGCCAGGAGTGACTCTTTTTTTAGTCTTTTCAAAGGACTGACTGTTGACATTGCCGATCCTGTCTATTGTATGTTTGCCTTACCCCCTCTATGCCTCAGTGTCCCCATCTATAAAAAGGGGGATAGTAACAGTATGCATTCTGTATGCTTGTTGGGAGAGTTATTTGAACTAATTCATGCTAGAATTGTGCTTGGCACATAGTAGGTGCTCAACAAGTGTTTGTTCTCATTTCTCTTTGTTCTTCTTTTTGTTAATAACTTTTGTACACTCCTCTTTCCTTTCCCCACATTTCTTTAGGTTTATTCTGTTATTCTTTTCCTATCTTATTAGTTTGAATACTTATCTCAGTTTGAAATTCTTTTCTAATGTAAGCATTTAACACTATGATCCTCCAAATACCACTTTCATGGCACCCAACAAGTTTAAGTATATTGTAGCGTTACTATTGTTTCCCTGTGTATTCCAGAATTTTCATGATTATTTCTACTTTAGTTTTGAGTTGTTTAGAGATAGGCTTTAATTTCTAAACATAGGGCATCTTTTTCTAGTTATCTTTTTTGTTACTACTTTTTTTTTCTTTTTTTTTTAGAGAGAGAGCGAGAGGGCATGAGCAGAGGGGCAAGGGGCAGAGAGAGAATTCCAAGCAAACTCCCTGCCAAGTGCAGAGTCTGATGCAGGCCTTGATCTCATAAGTCTGAGATCATGACCTGAGCCAAAGTCAGACGCTTAACCGACTGAGCCACCCAGGCGCCCCTTATTACTACTTTCTAGCTAATTGCTTTGCCATCTGAGACCAGGTACGGATCCTTTGAAATTTGCAGAGTTTGTTTTATATCCTGGTGCGAGGTCCAGCCTTCGGTCTATTGGAGCTCTTCTAGCACTTGTCTAGATGCTCGAAGATTCCTACTTCATCTAACGAGTTGTACAGTTAATCAGTATTTTCATACTGTTCCTAAATAATCTGAGAAGCCCAGAAGCCTCTGATCACCCCTTCCCTGGGGTTCTTTTGTGGTATTTTTATTCTCTCTTGGTAATTTCTAGCCTCTAAAAGGAGATACTATTATTTATTATTTTTGTTGAAATTTATCCTTATGATTATTGGCTCAACATTTAGTGTTAGCTTAGGTTTCCTGGGTTGATAATCAGCACATCATTCCATTTCATCTCTCAGTCCTTACGTGGCAACGTGGTCTCCTTCTCTTAACCCACATCCTTTGGTGTGGAATAACCTTCTGCCTGAAAAAGGCACACTTTGAAATTTATCTCCTGCTGAGGAAAAAACTCTTTGTTTTTGTTTGTCTGAAAATGTCTGCTTCGCCCTTTGCAAAAGATAGATTTGCTAGCCTTTCTATGTCGACAGTGGGTTTTTCTCGGCACACGGAAAATTGTAGCTCACTCTCTTTTCCTGCCTCTGCCATCGCCACTGAAAAGTTAGCTACCCTTGCTTTCTAGGCACCTCTCTCTTCTCCTGGCTCTTTTTAAATATTCTCTTTCTCTTTCTTTCTTTTGGCATTCAGCAGTTTCACCATCTGTATTTTGGTGCAACTACTTTAAAATGGATCTCATGTCATGTGTTTGGAATGAAGTTGCTGTCTTCCAACAGTTCTGGATCATTGTCTCTTGGCCTCTCCGTCTTTTCCGTCTTGTGTGCTTGTGCTGCGTGCTTCCGGCTCACTGACAAGTTCTTCACCTGTTTCTGAACCACCATTTTCCTTAGTCCATTCCACAATCTGTCTGTCGATCTGCATTTTTTCAGGAATTGGCTCGTGTGTTGGTGGAGGCTTGGCAAAGCCAAAATCTGCAGGGTAGGCCGTCGGGCTGGAGAGTCAGGAAAGCACTGCAGTTTGAGTCCCAAGAGGGTCTTCTGGCAGAATTCTTTCTGCTCAACAGAGGTCAGTCTGTCCTGTCAAGGCCTTGGACTGATTGGATGAGGCCCACTCCTATTATGGAGGGCAATGTGCTTTACTCAAAGTCCAGTGATTTGTTTACTTTTTAATTTTTTAAAAAGATTTTTAAATTTATTCATTTGAGAGAGAGAGAGATTGAGCGAGAGCACGAGCAGGGGGAGGAGCAGAGGGAGAAGGAGGAGCAGACTCCCTGCTGTGCAGGGAATCCCAAAGCGGGGCCTTCATCCCAGGACCCCGGGATCATGACCCGAACTAAAGGCATTTGCTTAACTGACGGAGCCACCCAGGAGCCCCTCAAAGTCCAGTGATTTAAATGGTAATCACGTCCCTCAAAACACCCTCACAGAAGCTTCCAGAATAGCATTTGACCATATATCTGGGCACTGTGGCCTAGCCAAGTGGACATGAAATCAGCCACTGGAGTGCACCCAGCTTTGCAGTCCAACCCCTGAGCCCTGTTTGGGCCACACTCTTTCACCATTAAGGGTCCTCAGGAGAAAAAGTGTGAAAAGCGTTGTTCATGTTCCTGGAAGGGACCTCGAGGCCTGTCCCCTGTGCTTAGTTTGAGCCCTGGAGGGGATGGAAGGACTCCACATACAGCGGTTCCCAAATTCAGAAGTGCAAGAGATAGAACATTCTCTTGCCATGACTGGCCCTGGCATGTCTGGAGACCCATTCTGCAGGGCGGGGGGGGGGGGAATCCAACCTCGGTTCTGGGATGACCCCCACCTTCCCCAGGGCTTGTGTCCAATCCAGGGCCTACTCTCCATCTTGGTATCTGTGGAAGCCTCGCCTGCCCTCCCCCCGGGCTGTGGAGACATGCAGGGAGACTGCCCCGTGCTAGCCCTCCTCTTTGAAGTTCTGGGCTGTACGACCCCTGAGGGGCAGGAAGCAGGGAGGGCAGGAAGGAAGAAGGAAGGATGAGCAGCTCCTGTTTCCTACCTTCCTGCCCTCTTTCCAGCTAGGGTCCCTGAACTTGGGCCCCGTGTCTGAGCGAGGGCAGAACAGGTGTGCGATGAGACCAGACAGGACCTGCGACTCCACGCAGAGCTGGGAGATCCACCTGGGATGCCTGGGGGGTGAGGTGGGCCTGAGGCAGGGCCCATTCGCAGGCCGACTCGGGGGAGAATGATATCATTTTTGTTTGTGTCTCCATCAGGTTCAGCCCATTCAACAGACTGAGTGCATATATATTCTGTATTTTTTCGTGGGGCATTGGGACTCCCATATGCCTCTCCCCAAAAGCTTCAGGCATAAATATACTTACCACAGGCCTACTTATAATAGGAAAAAAAAAAAAACCAAACCCAACAACTCAACAAGATGGGTTTGGTTAACTAAACTGTGAACCATCTGGAATATTCTTTTTTTAAAAAATATTTTATTTATCTGAGAGAAAGAGAGAGAGAAAGGGGGGGAGGAGCAGAGGGAGAGGGACAAGCAGACTCCATGCTGAACACAGAGCCTGACGTGGGGCTCGATCTCATGATCCTGAGATCATGACCTGAGCCAAAACCAAGAGTGTGATGCTTAACCGACTGAGCCACCCAGGCACCCCCTGGAATATTCTGAAGCCCACGTAAACATTGTTTATGCTCGTACTAGATGGGAAAGGCTTCACACTATCATGTTAAGTTTCTAAGAAACCCCAAGATGCTAAATTATTCATACAGATCAATAATAACTATGCCTGAAAACCTGATTAAAAAACACAGGAAGAAATGTAGCCAAATGTGAAAAATACACCTTCGGGTGTTGAGAATCCACAGTAAAAAGAAAAACAGAATGCTTTTTAAAAATTTTTTATTGCTTTAATTTAATTTTAAAATGAGTATCGTTCTTGTTGTTGTTTCTCTAAGTAGCTGGCGGAAGCTTTTGAACTTCCCTTCCGCCCGCTGTAGAGAGTGACACCCCTGCCGCTCCCCCGCTGCCCCTGAGAGGGGAGGCAGTTTGGTTTGCAGACTGGAGTCTTTCCTGTTTCTGAGAGCGCGGTCATACTTCACACACCGTTTCCCAGCATTCTTTTCCCCTTCCAATTTGTCTTGGAAATGTCCCTCTGACAGCATTATAGACGTACCTCATTTAAACGTAACAACTGTGTTTCATTCCACTGTGTGGATGACAGTGATTTAGTAGCAGGCCCCCCACTGATGGACATTTGGGGGCCGCTGGTTTCTCACGGTGGGGCTGCTAGGAACACCCCCACGTGTGTGTACTTTCTGCTATTTGTCGTTATTTCTGCAGGGTCAGATGCCCGGATGTGGTGGACTTGGTGGGTCAGAGGTTATAACCGTTTCAATTTTGGCCAGTGCTTCCCAATTGCTTTCCAGAATACTGTACCCACGTATCTTCCCACCAGCTGGTGGGAGGCCTGGGTGGGTTGTCTGGGCATTGCTTTTATAATAGAGGTAAGACTAACAAAATCAATTTTAGCATTATTTTTTAAATTTTGAATAATTGTCCCGAAGCCTCCCTCCTCCCATTCTCTTGGGCTGCAGGGATGTCCGGGCCATCAGGCCTCAGGTGTGGTTCTGCATGGCAAGCTCACCAATTTACCTAAGACGCCTACTTGTAAGGAGACGGTGCATTGTAATGCATATTTTTAACATGGGCCAAAATCATGGAATTGATCACTTCTTCTTGTTGGTTATTGTGAGCACACCTAGTCTGCAGAAATCTACTTTTTTTTCTTTTTGTAAAATAAGTTTTGGCATTTCACAGACTTATACTGTGAATGTCAGGGGAATACATCTTATTTTTTCATTGCTATGGGGCAACGAAGTGGCAAATGATTCCACTGTGTTTGAAATCAGAACCAATCAAACCCCCCCCCCTTTCCTCAACTGGCCACGAGTCAGGAGGGCCAGGTTCTCTGCCACTTTCTCATTGTGTCACCCGAGGCCAACATGTCTGAGTCACGCCATCTGTGCAATGGGCTCTCAGGGCCTGGCTTCTGGACGCATCCCCGATCCTGGCTTGACCTCTGTGCCCCTGGGGCTTGTATCCAGGGTTGGAAGATCTGGACAGTTCAGGAAGAGGCATTCCTCCTCATCCTCCACGGGACGAGAGTGCTGATGTGGCCCGAGGGCTCTGGTCCCCTGCCAGGGCTCTGGCTGCTATTTCTGGATTTATCAGTGCCAGAGCACAGATGTGCTCCCCTCTCCTGTCATGAAGGACAAGCTGGGGGAGGCAGCACGAGTCTCCTTGTCACCTTGAGGGGCCCTGGAATGTAGGTGAGGTCTCTGTCTAAGTTTGGGCACTGAGTGCCAGTCAGGGTGGGCGAGGAAAGGCACCCTGGCTCAGAGGGGCAAGCTGCTGGCTGAGCAGGTCATCGCAGCCCAGAGACTTCAAGTAACTCCCCCAAAGTCACACAGCAGGTGGCAGCTGATGTAAGTCCATTTTCAGAAGATGAATGCTGGAAAGGTCTTTACAGATGTCCGAGATGGGCACCCACTACACAGATGGGGCGACTCAGACATGTTGGCCTCGGGTCACACAATGGGAAAGTGACAGACGCTGGCCTAGAACTTGGTCCTCCAGACCCATGGCCAATTGCTTATTCTAAGCAGAACTTTGAGGAATGGGTTGGGGGTTACTGGGACAGAGGGAAAAGGGCACCGGAGTTTGACAGGAAGAGGGAATGGTCTGGCATCAGAGTGGGGGGCTGTTTTGACAGTTGAATAACCTGATGTACAGGAAGTGCCCCTCATACTGTCTGGCCTGGTCGATGGGAAACAGCGGTATCTGTGGTTCTTGACTTTAATTTTCCTGCTCACTGTCTGCTGCCTGAAGGGTCACGATGGCCAGAGTTTACACGCCACGGTCTAACCGCTCCACGGATGGGAGCCCTGAGGCTCAGAGAGATCAATGACTTGCCTAGGGTCACACAGCAAGTGAGTGGTAGGGCTGGGATTTGAACCCAGGCCCACGAGAGGCCAAGGGCCTGTCCCACACTGGCCTGCCTGCCATCCCTCCTGGCTCCCCTGCTGGGGCGGCTGTGCTCTCTCAGCCCCGTCTACAGCGAGTCATTTAGCTCCATCTGTGGGTCGGGGCTCCCTGTGGGCCTGTCGCCGTGGCTGGGGCTGCAGGTGAGGGCACTGCTGGCCCCTGCTCTGGGGTCGCACTTCCCACAGCGGTTGTTTATCTCCTGACTGCGTCTGGGAAGGCCTTAGAGGCAGGTCCTGAACCACACAATAGGAGGCCTCCCCCCGGAATTCTGCTTGCTTTCCCAGGTGCTCGAGGGAGCATTTCTCCCTGAACCCTGCCTCCTTCCTGTCCCTGTCCTAGCTCCCGGTCAGCTCGCCAGGAACCTTACTGCAGTCTCCTGACTCCGCCCCCTCCTGTCTACTCCCTCCCCCCACCTCAAGTATTCCACCCTCCGCGTTGGCTCAGGGAGAACATTCTTTTTTTTTTTTTTTTAAAGATTTTATTTATTTATTCGACAGAGATAGAGACAACCAGCGAGAGAGGGAACACAAGCAGGGGGAGTGGGAGAGGAAGAAGCAGGCTCATAGCGGAGGAGCCTGATGTGGGGCTCGATCCCAGAACGCGGGGATCACGCCCTGAGCCGAAGGCAGACGCTTAACCTCTGTGCCACCCAGGCGCCCCTCAGGGAGAACATTCTTGAGCACAGCGCTGATCCTGCGCTGTTTCTGCCGCATGACCCTCGGTTGCCAACAGACAAAGGTCAGACAGCAGAGGCTGGCTGTGTCGTCCCGCTAGCTGTCCAGTCCTCTGACTCTCCTCTGGAGAATGTCCCTTCTGCCCATTCTGGCTGCTGGATTAGGCAGGACTGGCCCTGCTCCCGACTCCCTGGGGCTTGCCGGCACCTTTTTGGATTCCCAGTGCCGATTATACACAGGAAGCAGGACTGGTGTTTGCCTTTGGGCCCAGTGTCCCTGCAGGGAACTTGCTCACGGCCTGTCTCATCCACTGTCCTGTCCCCAGAGCCTAGCACGGGGGCCTGAAACATAGTAAACACTCAAGAAATGGTCGATGAATGAACGAATGAATGTCTGCCCAAAGTTTTGCCCTTTGCCATCCGCTGTGTCCTTCTTGATTTTTGAACTGACCTCTTGAATGGCCTTGACCGGCACTGAGCCAGGTGTGCCAGGAACCAGTCTGACCTGCCTCCCAGGAGACCAGGGCTCTCAGCGTGGGGCTGTGTGTCCTAGAGCAGTTTCCTCCTCTCACCAAGCCTCAGTTTCCCCATCTGTACCCTGAGGTTTCTGGGCTAGCTCCCTCTCCCTGAGTCTCTTCTGATTCTCCAGCTCTGACCCGCTCATGTAGGCCATCCGCCCTGGTGGCCTCGCTGGCCCCGCGGGGGCGAAGGGGGCTGTGGAGGGGGCTGGGCGGCGTTCAGAAGCCTGGCACGTCCACCGTTCATGTCTAATTAGTCTGGTAGCCGTTCACTGCCTCTTGAATTCCCTTGGCAAACAGCCCCATTACTGGGAGTAATTTGCCGGCACCGACCTGGGCGGTGAGGCACGGAGGATCGGGAGGATTCGCGCTGGCCCACCTCAGCCTCCACACCCCGGAGCTCACCCCCCGAGCCCCCCGCCGAGGGCGGAGACCCACCTTCCCCGGGGCCCTGGGACGGGGGCTCTGCGGAAACAGGAGGTGTTCCCCGGGGCATCCAGCACACGCCGGAGCGCGGTGGACGGGGCTCAGCTTCCAGCTCCGCTACTGATGCGGTAGCGTGCCCCTCGGGCGAGGTCCTTCTGCTCTGACAGCCTCAGTTTCCTCAGCTGTAAAATGGGGATGGCCGTCTGCTCAGTTGTCCTCCGTCTTCCTGGCATCTGCCCCCTCCCTTTCCAGGTGACGATAGGGGCGCTCCCGGGGTCGGACCGGACCCTGCCGCTACCCCTGGCCAGGACGCACAGGTCGACGAGGGTGGTCTCCTGACCAGAGCTGGGCCAGTGCAGGCCCGGTGCCCTTGGCCTCAGTGAAGGACATCTGGCCCGTCACCGAAACCGCAATGAGAAAGTCGGTCCCTCTCTGGGACTGAAGATGCGACTTCCAGCCACTGTCGGGCCCTGGGTTTTCAGCCTGTGGAAGGGGCCAGGGCAGAAGCCAGAGATGGAGACCAGCGGCCCCGGCCTCCTGCGGGCCCTGCTGCGCCTCGTCGTTCCAGCCTTCCTGGGGGTAGCCAGTGCAAGCTGGACTTCTGTCATGTACACCAGACCCATCCTGAAGATCCGGGACCGGCAGCCATTGCTCCCCTGCAGGCTGTGAGGAGATAGGTAATGCTGGGCTGCCCGCGGCCCTACTCTGGGCAGGGGGAAGGCGGGTGAGGTACGGGGGGTGGGCTTCCTGTTACCCTACAGTCCCATCCTGGGTCCATGGCCCCAAGAGCCTGGGTCCATCTTAAACCCAGAACAGAGAGCATCCCCCGTCAGGACCTTCACCTCCTTCAATCTGGACGCTCAATCTTTATTAATAAAAGCCCAGCAGAGAGTAAGGCTCAGAGGGAATGGCCTCAGCTTCTGGGAGGGTGGGCTTTACGAATCATGAGGAATGGAGGGAAAATGCCTTAACTCTAGTCTGGGCCCACCGGAGGGGCTGTCGTTGGTAGTGTGAGGACAGTGGTTGGGGGCCAGGGTTCTTCATAGGAAGCGCCCGCGTGGTCTCTGCCCTTGAACACCTGCTTCCTCGCTCCTCCACTGTGAGCACCCACCGGGCAGTCTCAGGAGCGCCCTGGGATACCTGGTCTTAGGTTCCTTCTCTCGTGGAGCTCAGAGATGGGCGGGAAGGGAATTCCCACAGACGGAACAGAATGTGCTCCAGGAACAGTGCGCGGCTGGGGTTGGAGGGGACTGGATCTGGTCTGTAGGAGGACGGGGCTGGAACTGGGGAGAGATGGGGAGTCAGGCTGGATGCACGAGCAGGTGTTCCAGGAGACAATTCCGCTGCTCCTCCGGGGGCCCTTGGTGATGCAGGCGTGCAGGTGTCCCGTGCCACGCACAGTGAGAGCACCTAACCTTCACCCCCGCCTGCCAGCACTGCATAGCTTTCCAGACATCCAGGGAAGGGAGCTGGGAATAAACTCCTCTCCCGGATCCCTGCCTGGAGGAGGCACGGCCGTCAGCCCTCAGGCTTTGCACAGCAATGGGACTTGGAGGCCAATTCCTGGGTGACTCCAGAAGGGGGCGTTCTCTGGGGGCAGGTGCTTGACAAGAGCCTGTTTCTGGGCAAAGGGACCTGCCTGAGGGGGAAGCTTGGACCAGGGCAGCTTCTGTCTCTGCAGGCTGCCCTGGAATTTTCCTCCGCCTGGCTGGTGAGAGCATTGCCATGGGGTTGCTGGTGAGGGCCAAGGCAGGCTGGGACACCAACTGCTCACCTTTGGGGTTTGACCTTTGAGGTGTTCCCGCTGCCATGGCTCTTGCGCCTGGCCCCTGGGGGTCCCGCTGCTCCCCGGCCCGGCCCGGGACAGAAGCCGAATCTGGGGAGATGGAGCCTCGGCCAGCCCGGCAGAGCCCAGAAGATGCCTTTGATTCATGAACCGCGGGACTTGGGTGGATTTAGCAACTGGATTTCCAATTGATTTCCAGGGGGAGGGGTGATGGAGATGAAAGCTTCTAGAAGAGGCTGGGCTTGCAACCTGGTGGAGATCTGTGGCCCACAGTGGGCAGGAAGTGACTGACCTGACCCAGGACCCTGAGAGGGAAGATAATGAGGTAAGGAAAACCCATCTGCGTGGGGCTGGTCCCAGGGCCTCAGAGATGGAACAGCTGCTTCTGAAGATACATGCGCGGCTCTGCAGATGTGAGGGGCGAGGCGGAGAGAAGGTGGGGTTCTCCTCCCCTCCCCCACTGGCTTGGAGGAGGCTCCACTTTGCAAAGGATGAGGTCTGCAAAGTCCTGGCAACTTCAGATCTCTGGGGACCTGGGGGCTGGCTGCCGCCCTGCCCTCCCCACAGCCCCCCGGCCGGCCCCTGTCCTGCAGCCCCCTCCCTGCAACCGCGCCTGGTTCCCTGCAGGCTCCAAACAAGGAAGGGAGGAGGGAACCACTTTTACTGTGGGTTTGGGAAAGAGAGCCCTCGGTCTGAATTCCATGGGCTTCTTCTACCTGCTGGCTGTGGGACCCCGGGTCAGCTCCATGCACACCCTGGGCCTCGGTTTCCTCACCTGTGAAACAGGAGGCTGTGGGATGAGATGAGATGCCACGTGGGGGTGGGGCGTGTGGAACGGCCCCAGGGTGACGGATCCCGGGTAGAGAGCTGACTCCGATGGCCATCATCTGTGTGATCCTGCACGTGTGCCTTAGCCCCTCTGAGGCTCAGTTTGCCCCTCTGTGAAGTGGGAATAGAGTGATGGGCAATGCTTCGTCCTGTGTGGGGCATGTGGTCAGTCATCAGGGTGCTTACTGACCCCCTTCTCTTGGGTGGTCGGTAGGGCTGGGGCAGAAGCTGTGAGTCTGGCCCTGTGCTGGCTTGGGTAGGAGGATGGGCTCCATGCTGCTGGAGCTGGGGCATAAAGCATCTCCACCCCCCCCACCCCTACTGGTGCCTAGAGAGGAAGTCATGACACCAAATCTGAATCCTGGGCTGGCCACGTCACTGGCTGTGAGGACACATCCTCTCTTTGCTCCTTAGTTTCTTCCTTTGTAAGATGGGGAACACGATAAAGGCTGCAGATGTTCCCGAATGACTGTTCTATGGCAGGTGTGTTGTAAACACTTTACATACAAGAAGTCATTTAGCCCTCACGACAATCCTATGAGGGTGGTATTATTATCGTCCCATTTTACAGGTAAGGAAACTGAGGCTCAGAATGGCAAAGCAGCTTGGCTCAGGTCACACAAGTGGGGCTATGAGCCCAGGTCTTTGACTCAGAGGTCCAGGCTGGAACCGGTGGCCATGTGCTGTCCCCGTGGTGTTACTGAATAGGACAATGATCAGGACGGGCTGGTTCAGTGAGATGGTTGGGCTGAGCTCAGAGCGGGAGGTGATGGTGGGGACCTGGGTGGTCCGGGGGACTCCTCGGGGGTGGTGCACTATGCTTGGGGCTAAGAAGACTGGTTGGATTTGGGAAACAGATTGAAGGGACAGTGAGCAGAGGCTGGAAGGGCCAGACTATGAGTCCAGGCAGGGACTGGATTCACCCTGGGGACATGGGGGGAGCCTTTAGGAATCACTTATGGGGTTAGAAAATGCTCATGCCTGACCGCAGGCTCTGATATTCCTGGGCACCTCTCATTATCATGTTAGCTGGTTTTCTGTGTCTTTTATTAGAAGTTGTATGTTTTCCAATATTTCAATATTATTGTTTTGTCAACTTGATGTCTTAGATCCTGTAATTGGGGGAAGAGTTGAGACTTTTCTCCCCTGCCATTACTCAGTTCTATAGACTTGTCCTGCCTTATTACTTAGCAAGTAATATTTTTTCATGAATTTTCATTGATTTCCAGGTAGAAATATTTCTTGATGCCTTTTTTATGGAGAATCCGGTTTCATGTATCCTAGCATCGGGTGAGAGCCTTCGGACCCTTGTTATTGTAAAAACAACATCAATACCTCACTGGGGACGTCTGGGTTCTCTGTCCTGGGGTCCCACTGAGGCCATGTGAGATGACACGTGAGAAGTCTGGTTGAGGAAACAGAGAGGAGTAAGGAGCCCAGAGGCTCTCGGGTGATCCACACATTGGAACGGAACATGCCTGTCTGGCCCAGGTCTGGGTGAGTCAGAGCCGAGGAAGTCGGCCTCCCAGATGCTGGCAGGACCTTCCCACCCCTATGAGTGGGGAGGCGTTGAGTGGCCCATCCCACAGGGACCGGCATCCACGGAGGGGAGTCTGGGGCCTGGGCAGTGCGGGCCTCCCCCCTCCTCACAGTCATCTGCAACTTCTTGGGTGACACAGTTCCCGCGGTGACATCAGTCGGGAGACCTGGGCTGGGCTACAGCCACAGCAGCCCCAACACGAGAGGAGGTCCCTCTCTTGGCGCTGACACGCTCAGGGTGGGTCGCTGGGCTCACCAGGGTCGCTCTGGGCTGACACGAGGTTCTGTGACCACCTCAGCCAGCTGGGTGCTTGGCTCTTAAAGTTCCCTCCAAGTGACAGACACAGAGCAAGTCACAGGCCCCATCTGCCTTCAAAGATGGGGGAAAGGAGCCCCACTATGAGTCAGGAACGAGGGCAGGGCCTTGGGTCTCGGCCCCGGGGTGCTGCCCAGGTGAGCCTGACGGTGGGGGGAGCAAATGCCCTTCAGTCAGTCCAGTTCAGCCTGTGCTTCGTGCCCCTCCTGTGCCTGGGGCTGGGGGCCCAGAGATGACAGTGACACAGCCCCTGGGGGTGGGTCAGACATGCCGAAGAGTCACAATCCAGCAAGCGGTGGGCAGACCTGTGTCCCTGTCCTCCCGCCCAGGGTAGTGACTCTGGGGGTCCACACTCCCTGACTCGGCGTCTGGCCCTCCACGAGCCAGCCCCCAGCTCCCCAACCTGTCCGTCCAGGCTGGACTGAACTGCTTCCGGGTCCCCTTGCTCTAGCTTCTGAGCCTTTGTAACTACCCTCACTGTGTCTCCTAGAGGTCTCAGCCCGTGTTGACCCGGGGACGGAGAGGGGACAAGGGTCTCTCCGGGCCATGCTGCCTGATGACAAGAAGCAGGGATTGTACATTTGGGCCTGGGCCTGTCTAACTGGCCACCTTCAGATGTCTGGCTCTGCAAGTGTCAGCGCAGAGTAGGCTTAACTGCTTCAGCTGCTTGACCTCCCTGGACTGCGGTGAGGAGCCTTGGAGCCGAGATTCAGGCATAAATCCTGCTCAGCCATTTGCTGGTTGTGGGAATGGCTGCTGGCAGTTCCTGAAGTTAGTAAATGGCTGCTGGTGTCTGCCCCAGGGGGGACCAGGTTCTGAGCTGGGCCTGGGGACACCAGAGTGGGTAGGACACGGTCCCTGCCTTCCCTGAGCTCACAGTTTGGTGAGGAGAGGGGATTCGACAGGGGAGGGAGTGGCCCCTGACCAAGCACGCCAGTCAGGAAAAGCTTCCCAGAATCCAGGGCCACAATGTCCTGTTGCACAGGCTGTGCACTGCCCAACTCACACCCGTACCATGACATGAAAGGCTCTCCCCAGAGCTGGGCAGTCAGCAGCCCTGCCAGGAGGTGTGCCTGTGCTGTGTTTTGAAGGATGGAGAGCTGAAGCGGAATCATCACAACAACACACATACACTGAGTGTTTCCGCTGGCCGGGCACTGCCTGCACCATCCCATTTCATTCTGACGCAGGACTGTGAGTCCCACGTCGCAGTGAGGACGCCGGAGTCATTGAGGCTGAACAACTGGTCCAAGGCTGCACAGTAGGGAGTTGCAGAAATTGAACCTGGGTCTGTGTAACCGCAGAGCCAAGCGGTTTAAGCACTGGGCCCTGTAGGAGGGGATCACGCCCCCAGCGAGCACCAGGCACTCAGGAATCGGCCGAGCTCTCATCGGTTCATGACCTACTGTTCTGGCTGGAGCCCAGGCTCCCTGCTCTCCTGTCCAGTGTGCCTTCAACAGGCTAGATGGACTAGTGTGGTGGGAGAACGTGGGGTCCGAGGTGAGGACTGGGTTTAAATCCCAAATCTGCACCTCGCCAGCTTTTTGATTACAAATCAGTAGTTTTCCCTCTCTGGGCTCAGTTTCCTCAGCTGGAAAGCAGGGAACCCCTAGGGCACCCCTGAGTCCAGAGGGGTCCCTTACAGGAGTCTCGGCTTCTCCGTGTTTCTCTGGGTGTCTGGACTAGGTGAGCACCCAGCGCTCAGGAGTGCGGGCTGCATACTTACTGGCTGGTGAACTCTGGTTGGGCTCCTCAGCCTCGCCGGGCCTCAGGCTCCACATCTGTGCAGTGGGGGTGATCTGTCCCCACCTCCTGAGCCCTGTGACGATTCACCGATTCACCAAGGTGAGGCATGTGAAGGGTGAGTGCGGGGAGGGTGCCCGGTGGGTCCTGCTCAGTGACCGTCAGTGACGATTGTCACGTACTCCGAAGGCTCAGCCAGGCCTATGGGGCGGGGGAGGTGGTGGTGGTGGTGGTGATACCTTGGGCTGCTGAGGATATGGGGCTGGGGAGGGAGTGGGTGCTGACCGAGCTCCTTCTGCCTGAGCCAGCAGGGAGAATGAGAAGAACAGCAGCAAGCTGCTTAACCTCTCAAAGCCTCGATTTTCTCCTCTCTAAAATGGGGGTGTAATACCTCGCTCAGAAATGGGTGGGGCAAAGCATGCAGCAAGTGCTCGATACATGTGGGCTACCATTTGCCCCTGGAGGGGGGCTTTGGATATGAGCTCCGCAAGAGAGGTTTGGGTTCCGTCCATTGCTGTTCCAAGCGCCTGGAACAGAGCCCGGTGCAGAGTAGATGCTCAGTAAATATTTGCTGGATGAAAACATGCTTGCTGCCTGCCAGTGTGCTTTTATCGACACCGGATGCGCTGGGGCCTCAGCTGCACTGCTGGCCCTTTCGGCCCAGGGCTGGGCCTGCTTCACGACCGTCTGAGGAGCCTGCCGTGGAGCCCCACGCCCGCTCTGGGCAGCTGAGGAAGCCGCAGGGCTGGTGCCAGGGTTGAAGGCGTGGGTCCGAGCTGCCTCCCCCCTTGGGGGCCGTCCCTGAGACGCTGGACCCTCTCTCCATCTCTCTGGCTCTCTCACACATAGCGGGGGTGGGGTGGGGTGGGGTCCCATCCCAGCTTCTCTGCCGGGGCCACCCTCTCACAGTTTCTAGAACTCTAAGGGTGGGGGGAACCAGGGCCAGGAAGCTGCAAGGTCCCAAAGGCCCTTTCCCCCAAGATCTCCTTCCTTTGAACGTAGAAGATGCTGCCTGTCCCGGGGGGCCAGGCACCTGCCCTTCCCCACTCAGCCCACCGTGCTGCTGCAGAGACAGGGGGGTTGGTGAGAGAGGGACAGAGGGCTCAGGGGCAGGGTTCCCAGGGCAAAGGGAAGGAGCTGGAAGGTAGAGGAGGAGGTCCTGGGATCCCCTCATGCTCACTTGTCACTGTCCCCAGCCTGACTGCCCTGATTTCTTAGGTACACGTTGGCCCAGATCCATCAACAAACCGGCTAGTGTCATACCCTGCTCAGGAGTCTCTGGGGTCTCCTTGGCCCTGGGTTGGGGTCCACTGTGACCTCCTTCTTGCTCTGCCTTTTCCCGCACGAAGTCAGACAACACCTGGGTCAAATCTGTCAACCAGAAGTGATTTTGCTTTTCAGGGGACGTTTGGCAAAGTCTGGGGACATTTTTGATTGTCACATTGGCGCGGCGGTGGTAGGCGCCCAGATAGTGGGTAGTGGCCAGGGATGCCGCTGAGCTCACAGGACGGTCCCGCAACAAAGAAGTATCCAGCTCCAAATGGCAATCGTGTTGCTGCTGTTGAGACGCCCCACAGGACTTACAGAGAATGAGGCCCAGAGAGGGGCAGTGGCCTACCCAAAGTCATGCAGCACATGGGTGGCAGGTCCAGGAGGACAGGCTGGACCCCCTAACTCTGGCTGATCTGGCTGGGGGACCCGGCACCGGTGCCCAAGGCCTCCGTCGTGTCGAGCAGCCTCTTTTGTTTCAAGCCCAGCTTTTATTTCTCTCTAAATAATTCCAATCTCAGGAACATTTTTGTCAGTATTTTTATTCTCTCTGTCTTTCACTGTGCTTTCTCTCTGGGTAATCGGAGACTCGCAGGCAACTAAGTACGGCGTGTACATTCCAATGAAATGCAATACAAAATAATTGAGCATATTTCTGTCATGTCGGAGCGATGGATTAATCTCCCTGACACAGCCCTGTGTCTTTCTTCCCTCCCACCGCTTTTTGTCTGAGTGTTCCCCCCTTCCCAGAATCTTTGAAATTCCAGCGGCTTCGTGGCACCTGCCCATTGAAGATACACAAAAGATCTGACTTTATCGCCTGCGCCCCGTGATTGATAACCGATGTTCCCAAGGAGCGGGACCCCCGGCATTTGTGTGGGCCCTAGGGGGGGCGGGGCGGCGGGAGTGGGCCTGGAAGGGATGCGGGGACCCTCCTGAGCACACGGAGTCTTGGAGCAGCCCCTGTGGGTGCTCAGTGCATGCAGAGTCAGCAGGGATGCCCTGGATGGGACCCAATTGTAGGTTCAGCTCAGGAGGAGAGGGAGAGGGGCGCCTGGGTGGCACAGTCGTCAAGCGTCTGCCTTTGGCTCAGGGCGTGATCCTGGCGTTCTGGGATCGAGCCCCACATCAGGCTCCTCTGCTAGGAGCCTGCTTCTTCCTCTCCCACTCCCCCTGCTTGTGTTCCCTCTCTCACTGGCTGTCTCTCTCTGTCAAATAAATAAATAAAATCTTAAAAAAAAAAAAAAAAGGAGGAGAGGGAGAGGCACCAGCCAGAGCTCGTGCTGTGACCTTGGAGGAGTCCTGAGGGGAAATGCAGAGCCCTCCCTGCGAGGTGGAGGAGGGGCGGGGCGGGAGCATCACTGTCTCCATCCCAAGAGCACTGGGGAGCCCCTGACTTGTTTGAAGTGAGGGAGGCACCAGGAGATTTCTGCAGTGAACTGCTCTCTTGGGCACAGTCAGGAAAGGAAGGTGGGGCAGGAGCAGCCGGGAGGAGCAGAGGAGACTGCAGGAAGGATCAGGTGGGAGTTGAGGGGGTGGGAAGAGACCTTTGGACTGGGGGAGAGAGAGAGCGATCCTGTCCTCCGTGGACATTTATTTTGTTTATCTCTGAATGTCCTAGGATAAGTGCTGAATGAAAGAATGAACAGTCACTCTGGAGATGGGTCAAGGGTGAGCACTGGTAGGAGTGGTGTAGGGTGGTGGGAGTGGGGAGGCAGGGGGGAGGTGGGCAGGGGGAGGAGCTAAGCAGTTTGGAGAAGGTGAGTCCTCTCTTGGGAGGGGGCGGCACAGAGGTGAGCTGGCAGGTGGGCGGGGGGGGGCAGGCTGCTGGGAGCAGGACGAATGGGCGGTGAGCGGGCGATGGCCGACGGCCAGGGGAGCAGGCTGGTAGGAAGGGACCGGCTGGTGGGCCGGCAGCAGGCTGTAGGTGGTGCACAGCCCAGCAGGAGATGGGCAGGCTGTCCAGGGAGTCCCAGACCTCACGGCTGGGCTGCCCAAGGAAAGGGCCCACAGTGGGGGCTGGGTTGGCCGTGCCCATGGGACACAAGCCTCCCCAGGTGGCCCAGAGCACAGGTGAGTGTCTGTGTGTCCCGGGAACGGCCGTCTGCTCAGGCCCAGCTCCTCTCCCCTGTGGTTCCTGCAGGGACAGCCCTGTGAACCCGCACTCTGCTCACGAGGGCTTGGGCCTGGTGCTTTCTCAGCTCTCCGTGTTTCGAGATTGGCCCAGGAGAGGAGACAGGTGGCTCTCACCGCTGTGGGCTCCCGGAGCGAGTGCTGGAGGCAGCGTGGGTCACCCCTGGCAGGGGCTCTGAGCCCCCCTGGGTGAGCAGGGGGACAGTTCTGGCTGCATGGTTGTCTCATTGCTGTGGTGGCCTGGCAGCTGGCCTGCTGACCGTACACACAGATGTCACCCGGGGCCTCTCGAGGTGGAAAGCTGGCTTGGCTGCTCACTGCGTGACCTTGGGTAGGCACTTCCCTTCCTGGAGCCCCTTCCTCGCATCTGGGAAATGGGCCCCATCCCCCCACTTGTCAGAGCTGCCCTGCGCCAACACTCGGCTTTCGTGGGTCCTCGGTGACCACTGTGTCCTCACTCCTGAAGCATCCTGAGAGACCCCTCGGCTGAACTGTCAGCTGGTCCGTCCCTAGAGGAGATGGTGGGAGTTGCCCCTTCTGAGGAACACATCCCTTTGGGCCCTGAAGTCTGCTCCTTTTTCCAGAGGCCCCTGAGAAAGGCCACCATCCCTGGGGTCTCACCTGAAGGCCTCCGTGAGCCGGTGCCCCCTGGGGACTGGGGGCAGGTGTCCAGGAGCAAGGTGTGGGTCCCTGAGGTGGGATGCAGTGGGGTGGGGGAAGGGGGCATTGGTAACAATAACAATAACTAACATATTTCCACTTTCAGTTGGGCAGACTGGGCCCAGAGGGGTCAAGTTCTTTCTCCAAGGTCACACAGCTGGGGTTTGGACTCAGGGGTTCTTGCTCCACAGTCCAGCTCTCAACTGTGAACCTGAAGGGAGAATGTGGGCTAGAGGCACCAGGGGAGCCTTCAACCAGCCTGGCACAGTCCAGGGTCCTGCCTCCTTCAGGCCCAGGTGAGAGGTGACAGGCCTGGGGCTGGCTGTCACCACCTCTGGGTAATCGATGAGAAGGGAGCACCCAGGTCTCTCTGAGGGGAAGGAGCCGTTCAAAGGTAAAATCTTAAGTGGGGGCCATTGCTGACCTGGGTGCAGCTCATACAAGCCACCCATTTAATGCACCCGGAAATGCCCCAGTGATGGGGAGGCCTGGATGGGGCTCGGGCCCCACTGGACACCATCACGGGCTGGGACGATGTTGACGCTGTATTTGCCAGGGAAGGAGGGGGGTCACTGCCCAGATCTGAAGCCACCCTTCTGCTCAGAGTCAGCTCCCACAGGGTCTGCCTACCCCAGTTGGAGAGCAAAGTAAGGCCGGAGTGGGGTGGGGGGCGGGGGGAAGGCCTGGGAGAGGCATGTGGGAGAAAGCAGAGATTCATGGCGTCAGTCAGACTGGAGTTCGTGCCCTGGATCTGACCTCCTATAGCTGTGTGACTTTTTACATTACTTGACTCTCTGGGCCTCAGTGTCCTCATCTGTAAAGTGGGGCCAATAGCATAACCTGTGGCAGACCAAGAGAATAAATGAGAAAACGCTTACGCGGAGCTGAGCACAGAGCAGGAGGCGCTCAGGAGAGTCAGTTCTTGTTATGTTGACATGTGTGCCGGGATCAGGGCAGGCGCGGTGGGCAGGGGGGAGGAGGTGTGAGGAAGACAGCAGAGCCGGGCTGGTTTGCCGGGCGCCTGCTCACAGATCAGGACAGAGCCCTCTGAGGCATGGTCTCTCACGCAGTCATCGAAGCTCTGAAGGAGGCCAGTGTTGGCCCCTTTTCCAGCTGAGGAAACATGAAGGTCAAAGTCCCAGGGCTAGTCACTGGCGGCAGCCGGGACAGGCACCTCGGTTTGCAGACTCCAAAGTCCCCGTCCTGCGGATGAGCCTCCCGGATCTACAGGGATGGCCCCAGGGACGGGGTGGGGACCTCCTATGGCCCGCTGGGCCTCCTCAGCCCTGCCGGGAGGGTTTGTGCAGACACGTCATTACCCAGCGTGATCAGTCCTGGCGAGGACTGAGGACCCATCGTAGATCGAGCAGAGTCTGTCACCGAGCTGGGACTTCTCCTCGCTGCCTCCCCATGACCCAGCGGTGCCCGCAGCGGGAGGACGCCCAGCCCATCAGAGGCCAGCTCTGGTGGCCAGAAAACGTGGCCCAGCCGCCTCCCTGACCCCTCCCCAAGCCTGCTCTGTTCTCACTTCTGCCTGTTTGAGTCCTCTGGGCCCTCAGGCTCGGGGACCCCCTTCACTCTCCCTCCTTTCCTGTCTCCCTTACCGCAGCCTCCCGTTTACTCTTTTTTTTTTTTTAAAGATTTTATTTATTTAGTTGACAGAGACAGAGACAGCCAGCGAGAGAGGGAACACAAGCAGGGGGAGTGGGAGAGGAAGAAGCAGGCTCATAGCAGAAGAGCCTGATGTGGGGCTCGATCCCATCACGCCGGGATCACGCCCTGAGCTGAAGGCAGACGCTTAACCGCTGTGCCACCCAGGCTCCCCTCCCCTGTTTACTCTTGGTCATGTCCCCCGTGGACACCTGGCAGCCCCTTCCAGTCCCCTCCCCTCCCACGGTCATCTGGGGCCTTGGCGGCAGACAGCCCCAGGGCCCTTACCGGCCTCGCCTCTCACCAGTGTAGGCAGCTAAGAAGGAAAGAAGGAAGAATGAGTCCAGACACTCAACTCTGGATGAAATGCAATTGTATCAAGTGGCTAACAGAGTTCTCACGGTGGAATGCGTTTTGTTTGATACCTTGATCTCTTGTCGGCTGGAAAAATGAATTCTGTCAAATCTCTTGAAGTCAGCTGTCAAAGTAAAGCATTTTGGGGAAGACGGATCTCTTACTCTGATGGCAAAATTCATTTGAAATGATCCTTTAATCCAGTCTTGCTGCGAAATTTGGAGCTGAAATGTTCAAGCCTGTTCACCCCGTGTGTTTGTTCCTCATTTTCCCGCGTCCTCCTCTTCCGCTGCCCCGTCCTCCGCCTCTCACACAAAAACGCGGCCGAGAAGCGCAGCTGGGGTCATGATAACCATTCGGTTTCTCAGGGCAGTTTTAGGGGGAAAACGACAGAGCGCGCAGCCTGTCTCTTGGTGTCTGCCTGGGGACAGAGGCACTCGCCATCAGAGGCTCCAGCAGCCCAGGGGAGGCCTGCCCACGGGGGAGGCGGGGGGTTCACAGACCTGGCCTCTGTGGTCCTTGCAGCAGGGTGGAGAGGCAGGGGGCGTCTGGGAGGATGGCGGTGCCTCACCCCTGCTGGAGCTGGGGACTGCTGCTTTTCCTCTAATCCCCACTCTCCACCCTGCCCCTCTTCCATTTCTCATGTCCTCCTAGCTTTTCAGATCTGCAGCCTGCATTTGCACCCAGCCCTTCACAGTTGGCAAAGAACTTCATTTCCTTGTTAATTCATCCATCCATTCATGTTATTTGCACTGTGGTATTTGGGGCTCACTGTGGGTCATGATCCGTATGAAGCTCTGGGGTTACAGAGACCTACAACACACAACCTCCCCAGGACCCCAGGATTTGATGGCAGAGATGGGGTGTAGTTGAATGGCCATAACTCCTACAAGAGACGTGTGCCGAGCACATAGTAGGTGCTTTCCTCAGTTGGACTGTGTTGGGCAGCTTGTAATAGAAATCCAACAACAATGGCTCAAACAACTCAGACACAACGATCGTGAGCAAAAAGATGTGTGGAGGGAGGCAGTTCCGGGGCTGGTCAGATGCTCAGTGATGCCAGCAAACCAGGGTCTTTTCCTCTTTCCTGTTTATCATCCTCAACTATGTTGGCTTTTTGCCTCAGCTTCTGGCCTCATGGTAGCAAGACGGCTGCCACAGCTCCAAACATTGTCTCACAGGCCCGCACTCAGGTCTAGAGGAGGGGAGTAGAGTGAGGCAGAAGAAATATTGCCCAGGAGCTCTCCCTCTACCGGCAGATTTTCCGTCTCACCTCCATGACCAGATCTGGGTCACACGCCCACTCCTAAAACCATGTCTGGAGAAGGGGGTGGCACGCCAGGCCTGGCTTCACCCCTGGGCTGGGGAGGCCCCCAGGTCTAAGCCTGTTGCTGCAGAATGAGCCCAGGGCTCTGCGAGTGCAGGAAGGAGGGGCGGGCTGTGGGGTGGGCGGGTACCTGTGTCCCCCACCTTCTCATCAGCGCTGTGACGGAGTGTCCGTACAGTGTGGGGTCCCAGGCTGGGGGCCGCGCCTCATCTACCTTCCTACCCCGATCTCTGTGCCTCGGGAGCTCCAGGCCCCGGAAGCTGCCTGCGGCGTGGGAGGATTTGCCCACCGTCCTGCCGCCCTTCTCCCCACGAAGATGAATGGACACCTTCTGCGTCATCAGTGATGGGGACACACAATCTTCAGGTTGGTGTCACCACATCTTGGTCATGAGTTGGCAACTTGCGTTCTTGGGGAAACAATATGCACTTATGCAGAACATAAGCATATGCTAATGACGGGTAATTATGCTCCATATTTATAGATTCACCAAAACATGTAAAGCCCCTTCTGAAAATCACACACCTACAGGCATGTCATGATCTCATCACCGCACAGGAGGCTCCTGGCTGGGACCCGACGTGAGCTGGGGCAGCCGGGGTGGGACGAAATGGGCAGCCCAGCCCTGTTGGGGGCCGCGCTGTCACCACTGCCCACCCCCCACTCAGACCTGTACCCATTGCCGCCCTTCCAGCCTTCCTGGTCCTCTGGGCTTCCCAGAGAGATGGCCTAGTCTGTGGGGGCATCCAGGCCGAGGGAGCCGCACTCCCCAGCGTGCTGGGGTGGGAGACTTTGGCAAGGAGGCTGGTGGAGGTTGGGAGGGCGGGCCTCCTGGATAAGGGTCAGGAACTAGGTCGAGAAAGGTGAACTGCATTAGGGAGGGGTGAGGAGGGGTGAGGAGCAGCTTCTCTTTGTCTTCCCATCCCCTCCCCCAGTGGGGCCAAGGGAATGAACCCCAACTCCCAGGCTCTGAGCAGGGGCTGAGAACTGGGTGCTGGGGATAAGGAGGAGGGAGGCAGGGATGCGGGTGGGGGTGCCCAACCCTGGGGCCCTGAGGGGGGTTTTCTGTCATCCGTGGGGGGCTCTCCCGGGAAGACTCACTTCCTGAGACCCCCCTCCTCCTGACTTCCTCAGTGGATGCGGCAGCAAGGAACCACCAAGCACAAGTACCATTGTTGCTGGTTAACCATGCTGATGTGTAAAGCAGCCATTTCAATCGATCCAAAGTGATAGTTTTGCTAACAGCAGCTAGCAGGCAGCTTTCCCTCCATCAGAAGCACTCCGTGAGCCAACTGCCTCCTCACCCGGCCCTTCACTTCCTTCCCCTCCCTCCCTGGAGGAGAGAACCCGCACAGAGCTGAGACATCCCCCCCCTCCCCGCAGCATCTCCCTGGTGTTGACCTGACATTTGGCTTCATCGGCACCATCTGGGGAGCTCTAAGCAGTTGGAACCCCAGTTCTGCCCCCTGAGACCCCCAATCAGGGGTTGGGTGGGCCCTGCCCTGCTCAGGGCCACCCACCTGCTCCCTGTTGTGTGCTGGAAAAATCCAACTCCTCACCCCAGCTTCAGGGCCCCTGGACTCGGGCTCATCTCACTCTGCCCCCCCCCCCAGCTCCCCTTCCCTTCCCCGAGGGACTTCCTGGCAGGAGGTCCGGTCCAATATGATCGGATGAAACAGTTTTACTGCAGAGCTGCTGCTTGTCTATCTCTGGACCCAAGGGTGGCACTGCGGGTCCCCCACTTCACAGCTGGTGAAACAGAGGTGCAGGGGGCTCAGGGGGAGGAGCTCAACTCCCATGTCTGTCCACAGCCACAGCTGCTGCGATTCCTGCCTCGTAAGCGTCACTCCTCCTTCCGTTTGTCCATTCGACAAATATTTATTGAGCGCTTGCGATGTGCTCAGCTCTCTTCCAGGGGCTCAGGATGTAACAGGCGACACGACAGACACAGCCCGCCGAGGCCGGTGGTCAGATACGGCTGGGAAGTTGGACAGTTTATTACGCAGACAGCGAAAGCAAGATCAAGCGAAGGGCCAGCTCCCCAAATCCCACGTCCCATAGGATGAATGACACCAAAACACAAGGGGCCAGACGACCATGTGACACAGGCACTGGGCTGATCTGGTGGTGAGGAGCCAAGCCCAGGCATAGCAGTTTGTCGCCTGCAGCTATACCCCAGGGAGGATGTGCCCGTGTTCTGAGAGGACCTCAGCGCATTCAGCCAAGACCTTTCAGCTCTGACTGTCTTGCCTTCGTGGCCTGTGTGGAGAGTGCAAGGTGGCCGGGACACCAGGCCACAGCCATTGCCCTACGCAGCCCTGTCCTCACGGGGCCCAGGCATCAGGCTGTGTTAAAGCTTCCAGGTAATTCTAATTGGCAGCCTGAGGTGAGGGCCCTGGTCTAGATTTTGCTTGATTTCTGAGATTTTCTTGCATCGAGGCCTGATAAACACACAAGCACATCGGTCCTATACTCTATCACAGACGTATAGACCTGTCTCTCTGCCGCTCTCTGTCTCCCTCTCTGTCTCTGTCTCTATCATACACAGTGCTTAGCGCTTAAGCACCACTCATCTCTGACACATGTCATTGAGGACTTACCGCTTCTACAAGGGACACCTTCCATCCCCCTACTTTTTGGGTGAGGCAAGTGAGTGGCCCCAGAGCTAGTAAGTGGTAGAGCCAAGACTTAAATCCAGGTCTGCCCCCTTGGTGGCCCCCACCCCTGTTCCTCACACCACTCCGGCCGTCCCGAGCCCGAGATGCTGACGTGCTGTGTCAAGATTCTGTGATAGTCTAAGCGTCTGATAATGTCCCATTCTAGCACCCAGCGATTTTACTGTTTTGTGAAACTTACTTTGTGATTTTGACAATTCTGTCTTAACGTTACACATTTTTTATGTCCAATGACTATGACTTACTGTAATTTCCCTTTAGTAGTCTCTGATTCTAACCTTCGGTGAGTGAAGACTTCTGGGGCTGGGAAATGCCCCAGCCCGGGAACAGGCGGCCAGCCCCCCAGCCTGAGTTTCCCCCAGGCTTCCAGTTACCCCTTCTTCCTTTCCAAATTCCGCCCAAACCATCGTCAGCTGCTGCCTTCTCCTCCGGGCCCGCTGCCGATGTTCTGAGTTGGTGGCTGTCACAGAATGTTCTTAGCCGTGACAGTGACAATTAGAACAATTACGCTGGGTGACAGACTCCCGCCAGATTGAGGACCCGCAGTGAGTCAGGGCCCTGGAGCCCAGGCGGCCACCCAGGCCCCCACCCAGGGCCAGTGTGCCTGACGGGCCTCCACAGTGACAGAGTGTCACTGTCCCTCCGGAGCAGTGCTGCCCTGTGTCACGGGGGCCCCTGCAGGGAGCCCCCCCCGCCCCGGCCGGGGTTCCTTGGCTATTCATGTTCCAGGCTCCCCCTCCCTTCCCTACTGGAACCTCCTGTTCTCCCCCTCCCCCCCAGGACAGCATCTCTGCTGGGGCCTCTCTGGAGGGTGCTGCTGTGCTCAGAATCCCAACCCCGACAGTGGTCACTCAGTTCCTATACATGGTCCCGAGCCCAGGCCCTGCTTAGATCCCAGGCTTCGGCCGACCCAGGTTCCCAGTCCAGGCTCTGCCACTTCCTTGCTGTGGGATCTCGGGAAAATTCACCTCTCTGAGCTCAGTTGCCTCACGTGTGAGTTGAGGACAATAAAAGCATGTGCCTTATGGGGAGGAGGCCAGACTTACACGGAGGTGATGGTACAGCCATTGGCTCTGCAATCATCCAGGAACACCCCATTGATGAGGGCTGTTATTATTACTGCTGTTGCTATTGTTGTGTCAGGGCTGGGGAATTTCTCTGGCCTCGGTGCACGGCAGTGAGCACGTTCTCTGGCATCTGGAGGGTGCCTGCCCTGGCTGGGTCTCTTATCACAGGAGCAGTGAGAAGAGAACGAACTTCCCATCCCACGGGCCTGGGAGCAGATTCAGCCTCCAGTGCTCACTCGATGTGTGACTTGGGCAAGGGGTGGAGACTCATCAGTTTTCCCCTCTGTAAAATGGGCACAATAATACCAACCACGTGGGGTTATGTGAATTTGATGAGGCTGCCTCAGTGGGAGGCAGTTTCCTAAACTCAAATCATTTGCGGCTGTGACTTCTGGGGAACGTCGCCGCCTCTCTGCGCTGCACGTCCTCTCTGTAAAGCAGCGGATGCTCTGGACGATGCTCTCATCCTTCCAGGCCCCGAGGGAGGCAGGCGCTGAGCGGCCCCTGAAGATCTCCCTTCCCACGACCGCTGCGCTCACAGCTGAGAAACCCGGGCCGGGAGACATTAGATTACACGTCTGCGAACAAGACGGTATATGGCGGTGCTAAATTATGCAGGGCGGACAGTTAGAGAACGAGAGGATCTATAAGGAAGGGCTCATTGGGCGGGACAGAGGCTCAGCGCGCAGGAGCCGGAGGTGAGGGAGAGGCGCCCGCGGCCCCGGGGCAGGGCTGGTGTTCTCCTTCCTGACGCTCATCTTCCTTCTTCATACAGTCACGCTCGCTCGCTGGGAGGCGTTTGGAAAATGCAAAATGGTAAATATGAGAGCTCTGAAGTCACCTGATGCTCCCCCTCCCAGGGACAGTGGCCGGTAAATTATTGACGTCTTTCTTTATTCTTTGTTTATCCCCATACGCTGTTTCCACGTCACTGTCAGGATGATCTAGGTACGATGCAAGAGCAGAGAACCCTCCGGAACAGTGAAGCTCACCTCTGGCTCCTGTTACAGGTCGGCTGGGGTCAGCGGGGAGGGCTCTGCTCACAGCAGACACCCGGGAACCGGGCTGATGGGGGGCCACTGTGCTAGGGGGTCAGCGTGTCTTCATGCTTCTCAGTCATGGGGACAGGGAAGGACGGACGGGAGAACCGAGCTCTGGCCCTTAGATGCTTCCTCTCAGGAGGGTCACTCCCCACCTCTATTCACGTTGCTCGGCCAAAGCAGGTCTCAGGGGCTCCCCGACATGCGGGCGATGGGGACGTGCGGTTCTCCCACGGGGACACCCAGAAGGACAACTGGGTCTCCGTGAACCCCAGCCACGTCCCCCCGACGCTGCTCCCGCAGATTTGGGTGCTTCTCACCTGACACTCTGGTCTGATCAGTTTTCTGTCTCTTTATGTTCCTGGAAATAGTCATTCGACTGGTGTTCCTACTATCCTCCCGTTTTGAAGTTTGGATGGCTTCATTCTTTCTTACTCTGATAAATAACACTGCAGTGGATTTCTTCATTCTTTAATCTTCCTCTAAATGTCTATTTTGTTAGAAGAGATTCCTGTAAGGTGTTGGGTGAAATAGCATGAAGTTTTAAGAACTGAAAATGGCTAATAGGTAGGGAGTGAATAATCCTTGAGTTCTGTTGGCTTGGCCTTCACGTGACCCCAGATCCGGGACCTTCTCTCGCTCTGCAGGCTCCCACCCTGGCCCTACCACCATCATGCCTGGACCAGCGCAGGGGCCTCCTGCCTGTTCCCTGCCTCCGCCCCAGCCCTGCTCCTGGCACTCTCTCCTCAGCAGCCAGGTGACCCCCTGAGACTCAGGGCGGAGCTGTCCCTGCCCTGCTCCATGCCTGGGCTCCTACCTCACTGGGCATAGTCCCCCAGGGACCGTGAGGTCTCCTGCCCCCACCCCACAGTCCACTACTAGCCCATCCCAAACCGTGTTCCTTCTCCTCAGCCCCTCAGGCTCCTTCCTAGGCCTGGAGCCCTGTGCCGGTCAGGCTTGAGGCTCGCCCTTGCCCTTCCCTCCAGCGGCAGCCTCCTCCCCACGTCTGCCCCGCTCCCTGCCTCCTCTGCTTTAGGTCTTTGCCCTAGTGTCACCTGCTCTGACTGGCCTTAGAGCCAAGGACAGTCTGGCTCCCCTCACCTCTGCAGCCTCAGTGCCTGCCCCCTTCTCCCCATGCCAGGTGGTGCAGTCACACCGGCCTTTCTTCTGCCACTGGAACCTCTGAGCCTTTGCACATATTGTTCCCTCTGCCTGGAACATCCTCCAGGACACCTGAGCTGACTGACTGGGCATGGAAGCATCACTGCCTGTGGGAGGCTCACAGCACAAGGTGGAGCCCCGTGGCCCTTATCACCTTGCAGCTTGCTACAGTGACTGCTTTCGCTCAGCCTGTCTTATGACTGGAAACCGTATAGGGTACAGACTGTGTCTGCTTCAGTCACCCCACAGCCCGGGCTCTAGCTCTGTGCTGGGTACACGGCGGGTGCTTCACCATCTGGGGGACCCAGCCTGTCCAGGGCCCTGGGAGGAAGGGGGGAGCCTGCGGGCCGAGGACGGGAATGATGAGGACCAGGGACAGGAGCCCGCATGTGAACAGGGCTCCCTGCTCTGCTCGCAGCTGCCTGGACAATCGGAATGGAGCCAGCAGCCCAGCCTTCCACGGACGAGGCCGGCGAGTGCTGGGTAGCGGGTGGTGGCGAGTGTTCAGGTCACGAGCCCTCCTGGCGGGGCACGTGCCACAGGAGCCAGCGAGGCTGGAGCTTTAGGAAGCGAACAGAGCTCATCCTTAGTTAAAATAGAATTTGGTTAAATGACTCGCTCACATCATTTCCCTGTAATCACCCTCGGGCTCCGCAACTGCCTTTCTTCCCCGTTTTCCTTCCCTTCACGATGGTTTATCACTTTTCTTATTCTTCCCTTTGTGTAACTATAAGAAAGGAGGGGTAGAGCTGACTCGTAGCCCCTTTTGCAGGAGCCGAAGAAACTATTTTGCAAATTGCAGGAAATGATTAGAAATGAGAACAGTAGTTCCATCAATTACAGCTGGAGGGGGAGAGAAAGGTGGTCTGGAGGGGACGGGGCTGGGGCAGACGCCCTCCTCAGTGACAGGGGCAGGTGGGCAGTGGAGGTTGCACCGGACCGGGGGCCCAGTGGGGCCCTGGGGACTTTGTGAGCCCCTGCAGTTTCCACCCAGAACCTCTGCGTGTGTAGACAGTGGTGCTGACATGCACAGCACACACACAGACAGACAGACACAAGCAAACACCCCCCATGCGCACCTGTGACCCATGCACACACAGACCCACAGGGACACACTCATCCCACATGCACACACGCCACCCAATCCAGCCCATCCCTCTTCTTCGGTTCCTCTCAAGTTGCCTGTTTTGTTTGGGCCCACCGCCCTGACTCTGTGTGACCCCCATCAGCACCCCCGCCCACCCCGGATCCCTGAGCTGCCCCCTTGTCTGCACTATTACCCTTCCTCAGCCACTGATTCGTTCCTGGTGGGTCTGTGGAGTCCCTTCCACGCAGGTGCTGTCCAGACACGTGCGAGGCAGCAGCGCCTCACGGAGCTCACGGCCCCGCACAGCATGCTTCTCTCCCCCCCTTCTTGTTTCCCTTGGAGGTTAACCCTGCACCTTGCATAGGGCCTGGAACGTACTAGATGTTTGACTTATTCTGAACGACTGAAGGAATGGATTCTGCACTGATACCAGAAAGAGTCTCTGAGCTTCATTGTTGAAGGGTTCGTGTCAGGGGCTCGGAGCATGTGCTAACTCCTGCAAACTTGCCTCCCAGCGGAGCCAGCGAGCGGGGGAGCCGTCAGGGGATAACCGCTTCCTGCTACGGAGGGAGAAGCTGGGGCCTGGTGCAGGCAACAGAAAGCCCAGTGGCTTAAACCATCAAGCTGGCGGTGAACTGGGTCTCAGGAAAGGCTGGATCCAGCATCTCAGCTGTGCGACCAGGCACCCGTGCTCTTCCATCTTCGCCTTCAGTCTGGCTTCTCATGTGATCGCGGCATCAGTGTGGGCCACGTGTTTCCTCTTTCCCATTGACTGGAAGACATGGGCTCTCCCAGTCCTGGAGGTAGAGGTGGGGTCAAGCCTGCCACCCAAAGGGGGAGGCCTGGAGTGGATGGTAGAGGGACACACATGGTGTCCCCTCCTTCCCGGGTGCAGAAACTGCTTGGCCCAGATGAGAAGCAGAGGTCTGTCTAGAACCTGGGTCTGAGGAGGAGGGCAAGCCGTGAGGCGGTTTGAGGCAGAAGGGAGTGTGTGTGTGTGTGTGTGTGTGTATGTGTGTGTGTGTGTGTGTGTGTGTGTGTCACCCTCCCCCCCCCGCCTCTGCCTCAACTAATACTTCTTTGGAGTGTTGTTGGTGTGACAGTGGAGTTGACCGGACTGGAGACTGACACGCAAATCCAGGCTGGAACTACTGTCCTCACCCTCTCTGGAGCTGAGAATGGATTCTGCTCCCAGTGTAGACGAGATCCACACCCAGAGCCTCCCCCACCTCCCAACAGCCCCTGTGACAGGCACAGACGCTGTTTCTCTGTCTCCTCATCGGACGGGACAAGACATGTCCCCCAGGTCCCCGCAGCTCTGAGCTCTGGCCTAAATGCACTTGGGCTGCTGCCCTTACTGGAGACTCAGGGGCCATCAGAGCTGGGCGGACGGCCGAGGCGGTGCACACGGGGAAACTGAGGCCCGCTTTCTCTCTGTAGAGCTGGGCTCCGGATCCTTGTTCTCAGACCTGGTTTTTCTGCAGCATCACGCAGTCTCCCTCCTGTGAACTCCCCGAATTAAAGTGGGAGCCCCCCCTCACCCCTTGTCTCCCCAGTCCTCCTCCTGGCTTCTCACACCCTCAGACGCGGAGGCGAGCCATCCTCTCCAGCCTCATCCCCCCACCCTCACCTCCTCTCTCTCCGCCCCTCAGCCCTCAGTCACACTGAGCTCTGGAAAGTCAGTAGTCATAATGCATGGCGTTTATTGAGAACGTAGAATGTTCCAGCTGCTGAGCTGAGTAGTTCACACGCATTGTCTCTTTCATCTTTGCAACATCCTTGTGATGTTTTCTCTGTGCCACATGCTGTACCAGATGCTTAGGAGATAATCATGAACAGAACCTCACTTCTTGGCCCCCTGGAAATTCCGGTTTCACTGGAGAAAACAGACATCAGCCAAAGAACAAAGAAATAAAATTACCAAAGATTTCAGCTCCCAGTTCCAGGCTTTTGGAGAGGATTCTAAACTGAGCTGTAATGTGGTCTATAATCCCATTAAAAATATCATTAATTTATTCTTCCTTCACTCTTTGGGCACTCGCTGTTCCCTCCCATGGCCACGGGCTGCTGCCAGAAAGCAAAGGAGGGTTTATTGAGCACCTGTCGCCTGCCAGGCACTGTTGTCTCATTTTGTCCCCACAATGATGCCACAGGGTAGACATTACTTTCCCTACTTTGCAGGCAAGGAAATGGGCTCGTGGCTCAGGGCTGAGGTCCCACAGCACCTGCTCTGGACCATCTGACAGCAGCATCTTTCCCCCATCTCTGTCTCCCCAGGAAGGGGCTCCCATTCTGCTCAGGAGCCCATCCTAATATCATTATTATGACAGTAATAGCCCCGCCAGCAGCAGAAACAGCCATGGTCACCCTTGCCGAGCCCACCATGCCACTGTTGATGTGCAAAGCACTTTGCTTATATGATGTCATCGAATTCACATGACGAGCAGGGAAGGCAGGTACTGACCCCATTTCACACTCATGGTAGCAGTTCAGTGGGAATGAGGGATGGGCCCCAGGGCACTGGGGAGTCAGGGGCAGAACTTGAACCCAGAGCTGCTGGGTCCATGACCGAAAGGATGTGTCATTCATTCAAAGAGAGGAGGGCAGGCTATTCTTGCCGCAAGAGAAGAGAAGCCAAGAAGCAGCGGGAAGAAGAACACAGATGCATCGAGAGAAGTTGCCACGAGAGACCAGAAGCCCCAGAGAGAGGGTGAGCAGGGCAGGTATCTGGGGTCCCATGGGGGCTCCAGTTCCTGGTGCTAGGCCTGCGTCAGGCCCAGGTACCCCCAAGTTCCCAGAGACACCCTTGGAACCTGGTACTCTCCCCTCCCCATTTTTCTTTGCCTAAATGACACTGAGTGCATTTCTGTTATTTGCAAAGAGCCCCGACTCAGATGGCAAGGAAACCTGCTTATTAAAAAAAAAAAAAGTACTTAAAAAAAGGAACGATTCCAACAATGAGTGTCTCTTGCTTAGAGAGCCTCATCAAATAAGAGGAATGAGGTTTTTGCAAACCTATATGGAAATTAAACCCACAATCTGGACACACACTTGTTTGACAAGTGATAATTAACTGCTGACAATATAATTTCAGTTTGGATGCAGACGTGTTTTTCATTAAAAAGTAATCAAAGAGGTACTTGCATCTGGGAGTCCAGCCTCTAGCAGCAGGAGCTCAGCTCCTCTGCTGGTTTTCAGGGCTGGCACTGAGGGCCCAATGTCCTTGGCCAGGTCAGCATGGCCCCCAAAAGTGACCCTGGGAACAGATCTCCAGGGAAGCTTCCGGAGGGCAGCTGTCAAACAGCATCCTCCTCTGGGCATCTCTGGGCATCTCTGACCCCAAATGTGCCTGGAGCTGGCCGGCAGGGGTGAGGGCCCGACCCCAGCTTTGGGGACGGAGGGGGCCCTCTCTTGTCTCCAGCCTCTCCTATCCCGTCCCCCCACTGTACAGAAGGGGAAACAGGCGGAGAGATGTGGGCATCACCTGTTCCAGGCCACAGCTGGTGAGGGGCCAGACGGAGATCGGAACTCTGGCTGGTCCGACCCCTAAATCTGCACCGCCCGCCTCACCTTCTCCCTTTCCTCGATCCGCTGAGTTCCGCGCCTGTTTCTCATCTGTAAGACGGGGGTGATAACGGTACCCACCTCGTGAGCTTATTGCGAGACTTAACTAAGCTCATACACAGAACAGTGTTTGGTACATAGAAATCCTTTCATGGATGTTAGCTATGAGACATAGTAATTAATTCAGATAATCAGTAATGTCATCGTGCCACCCTCGCCCTCGCGCCTGTGTCCTGTGAGACCCGCTGGCTCCACCCCGGCCGTCATGGGAGTCCTGCCGGGCTCTGTGCACACCTCCCGCAGCCCTTTGACGGGAAGAGCCAGGCGGGACCCTCTCAGGAGCCTCATTAGTAGCAGGGCAGAGTGAGGGTTTGCTTCCCGACTCCTCTGAGCACGGACATCTGAGCTCCTGGGGACAATGGTCACAGAGGCTCCCCTTGCCTCATCCAAGCTCAGTTTGAGCTCTGCAGTTGTCTTCATCTGCATTTTTATCCCCCAAGTCTTCCCAGATGTCCATGGAATTCACAACCCGCACCCCCCTTGTTCCCAAGAACAAAAGCAACACAGAACCACTGGCTGCCCCTGGAACATTTTTTTTTTTTTTTTAAGATTTTGTTTATTTATTTGACAGAGAGAGCCAGCGAGAGAAGAACACAAGCAGGGGGAGTGGGAGAGGAAGAAGCAGATTCCCAGCAGAGGAGCCCTATATGGGACTCGATCTAGAATCACGCCCTGAGCCAAAGGCAGACGCTTAAGGACTGAGCCACTCAGACGCCCTGCCCCTGGAACATTCTCGAAACTTTACTATCTCTAGCGTTTGCACATGCTGTATTCTCTGCCCGGGAAGCATTTCCCTCCACTCACTTCCAAACTGGTGAGATCTGATCTTTGGAGACCTGACTCAAACACCTTGATCACTCCTTAAGCCTGAGTCTATTTGTCCTGACTCTGAACACGGAGCAGGGGCTCTTTATGTACTTATTAGGCCCCTACTGTGTGCTTGGCTTGACACATCTAGATAGGTATCATGCCAGTTAATCCTAACCCTGTAAGGCGATCTATAGTATCCCCCTTTTTACACATGAAGAATCCAAGGCTCAGAGAGGAGAAATGACTGGCTCAGAGTTATGTATCCAGTAACTGCCAGAGCCTGGGCTATCGACACAGCTCTCGGCTGTGTCTTTTTTTATCTATAGCTTATATGAGTCCATTCAGTTTCTCCCGTAGAGGCAGCAAGATGTCGTGCCCCCTAAATTTACACTCCTATTTGTCCTTGACCTAGACTTCAGATACAAAAGTACCCACTTCCACCCACACGAGCCCAGGCACAAGCAGGCAAAGGAACAAAACCTCGAACACACCCGCATGGGCATTCACACTTTCCCAAGGATGTTAGCGAGCACACCCACTGTATTCTAAATCTGTCCATGCTCCCAGTCCCGTGTGCTGAGCCCTGACCCATCTATCCAGCTGCCTCCCGAACACCTGGCCCTGGACGACCCACGGGATGCCCAGGCACAGGGTGTGGAGGGCAGAGGACAGACTTGACATAGGGATTGGGTTCTGACTTCTGTTCTGGAAAACCTTCCCTCTATGAACTCGAGAAACATGTAATCAAATATAGTCAAAGGGGAAGGGACATCCCCTGGAGGTAGGAAGGGACTGGCAGCCAGGTGGCAAGTGTGTGAATGGATGTGACAGCTGACATATTGCGGGGCGGTGATGGTAGACAGTCACTGGCTGAGAGATTGGACTTTATGCCCTCCAGGGACAGAAAGTGGTATTTGGGGTGCAATGCAGGAAGTTGCATGACGCGGAGACCTTCAAAGGGCTGACCTTAATGATAGAGTATACAAGAAAAACAATCAATTTCTGAGAAATGGGATACAGCAGGGAAGTGTGTCAGTTTCCTCTTGGACTCTGAGAGAATTGACCACCTCTTTGGGTGATAGTGACTACAAGCCTGTGCTGTGCTTCCGTTTGGGGTTTTAATTTATTCTGCAGGCATCGTGCATAGACCACCCACATGAAGCAATTAACATACAGTCGGTCCCAGGCTGGTGATACTTCTGGGGCCCCTGGCAGAAGCCAATGCAGAGTAGATCAGGAGGGGTATACCTCTCACTCCAGCTGCTCAGAATTCCCACGGATAAAGCCTCACCGCAGATGAGCTAAAAACTCAAGTTATAAACAAAGAAGAAAGCAATTTACCATCCGTGAGAGTTAGTAACCATGCAGGCCAGGATACTTAAAACCCAAAGAACTTCAAATAATAGAGCAATTCTGATAGAAACTATAATATAAATGTATTTAAAGTGATTAAAAATATTAAAAAATACCAAAGCACAAGAATAAGACACTATTCAAAAGGGGGCGCCTGGGTGGCTCAGTTGGTTAAGCATCTGCCTTTGGCTTAGGTCATGATCTCAGGGTCCTGGGATCAAGTCCTGCGCTGGGCTCCCTGCTCAGTGGGGAGTCTGCTTCTCTCTGCCCCTCTCCACTGCTCATGCGCACTCTTTCTCTCAAATAAATATAAAATCTTTAAAAAGTCACTATTAAAAAGAACGGACCGACTAGAAAAAATAGAAAATCTAAATATGAAATGGATAATCATTGCAATTTGAAAAATCCTCAAAGGTGGATTGGCTGGTGGATTAGGTAGAACTGGGGAAAGAATCACTTACCTGGAATGTGGACAAGAGGGAATTACCCTGAATGCACCACAGAAAGGAATGGAGAAGTAAAATATGGAGGACAGATGCAGAGACACGAAGGAGAGAATGAGAAGTTCCATCAGACCTTTATTAGAAGTTCCAGAAGATAGGAAGAACTAGAAAAAGTAATACTCAAATCTACAAGGGCCGTGACTTTTACAGAACATACAGAAGACTCAAATTGATAGTTTCAAGAAATTGAACAGGTACAATACAGAGAAATCCACAGGACTCCCTGTTCAGCTCTGGCATGTTAAGAGCTTAGAAACTGTCACCTCCATTTTTACAACAAGAGAAGTTGGACATACAGCAAATCAACGACTCTTCTTGGCTCCTACAGAGAACTCCGGGTGCAGAGCAAACTGCCACCCTGAAGTTTAGAGAGACGGGTGACCCCAGAGAGTCACCGCTGAGACCTGCTGCTGGAGCACGAACAGGCAGGAACACTTACACGATAATTCCGACAAATCGCTAGAGGCTGAGTGTAAAGGTGAGAAACTCCTTGGGTGCCAGTCTTCCGTCAGAAGAGAAGGAGAGAGAAGTCCTTTATCGGACAAAAAAAGCTGAAAGAATTTGTCACTTATGGACCTGCCCTGCAAGAAATGTTAAGATATTTTCTTGACGCAGAAGGAAGATGATTGGGTCCAAGACTTGCAGATACACAAAGAAAGGAAGAGCATTGGAGAAGAAATAAATGAAGGTAAATGTAAATATTTTTCTTATTCTATTTTTTTTTTTAATTTTATTTTAGAGGAGACAGAAGTTTATTGAATACACCGCAAGGGAGCGGCAGGCAGGACAACAGAGGAGAGGCTGTTTGCCCTCTTTTTTTTTCTTCTTCTTCTTTTTTAAATATTTTATTCATTTATTTGACAGGAGAGAGCATAAGCAGGGTGAGCTGCAGAGGCAGAGGGAGAAGGAGACCCCCCACTGAGCAGGGAGCCCGATGCGGAACTCGATCCCAGGACCCTGAGATTATGACCCGAGCCAAAGGCAGACGCTTAACTGACTGAGCCACCCAGGCGCCCCTCTTTTTCTTCTTCTTAATCTAAAACTGTTTAAACCGTTTAAAGTAATAGTAGTAACTTTATATTGGGTGATTGCAGCATAAGGATAAGTGAAACGAAGGACCGCATTGTTACAAGTGACGGGAGTAGGGGGTGGAACTGGGAATTACCCTAAGGTATCATCACTAGCATGAAGTGAAATAGTGTTATTTGCAGGTAGACCTGGGTGAGTTGAAGGTATATATAATCAACTCTAGGAAAGCCACTAAAATTTCTTTTTTTAAAAAAGTATACTTGAGGGGCGCCTGGGTGGCACAGTGGTTGAGCGTCTGCCTTTGGCTCAGGGCGAGATCCCGGCGTTGTGGGATCGAGCCCCACATCAGGCTCCTCTGCTGTGAGCCTGCTTCTTCCTCTCCCACTCCCCCTGCTTGTGTTCCCTCTCTCGCTGGCTGTCTCTATCTCTGCCAAATAAATAAATAAAATCTTAAAAAAAAAATAAAATAAAATAAAAAAATAAAAAATAAATAAAAAAGTATACTTGATATATTCAGAGACAAGATCGAATAGAATCACATAAAATACTCTCTTAAAACTAGAGAGGGTAGGTAGATCTTAAAAGTTCCTGTCACTAGGCAAAATAATTCTGTAACTCTTTATATGGTGATGGATGTTAACTTTTATCATGGGGCTCACATTGCAATACCTACAGATCTACTGTCTTTGCAATGATTCTGTAAATCTAAAACTGTTCTGAAATGCAAATCTTATTAAAAAATAAATTCATATCTAGACACTTCATAGTGAAAATGCAATAAATCAAAGACCAGCAAAAAATCCAAAAATCTAATTAGGATACTCTAATTTATGACAAAGGTAATGCCGAAGTATCGTGGAAAGATAGTCTTTTAAATAAATGGGACCAGATCAATAGAATATCTGTATACTAAATAGAAAAGGGACTTGAGCTCTACCTGGCACCACAAAGGGTTAACTGAGATGGCTTGTAGATTTAAATATGAAAGGTAAAACAATAAAGCTTCTGGAGGACTGGAGTTAGAGGAGTATCCCCAGGAACTTGGGGCAGGCAAAGATGTATTAAACAGGTGACAAAAAGTACTAACTCTAAGGGGAAAATGATGAACTACTAACTATAAAGGGAAAATCACTGATAGTTAAGTCTAAGGACAGCCACAGAGCAGAGAAACATTTGCGGTATAAATATCCAGTGACGTGATGACATGGGTTCATTCCATCTTGTAAGAACTCATCGTTAAGTATTCAAAAGTTTGCGGAACTGTTAGTTGTGAAACTGTCAGTAGCCTGAAACTGGCCACGGTGGGAGTTTTAACACCATGGAAATTGGCAAATGCAAAAAGGCTATCTTGCCCTCCCCCCAGAGCGCTGGTCTCCCCGCACCCCACTGCAGGTACTGGACAGCGGTTCACATGCAGAATAAATAAGAGTTCCTATAAAACAACAACGAAGAGATAGGCTTCCCATAGAAAACTGGAAAATGACTTATTTTACAGAAGAGGTTATGCAAATGACCTCCAAGCCTACGAGAAGGCTCGCAATTATTAGTTACCAGGAAAATGTAAAACCACAATGGATACCATGATACATTTACTAGAACGATTGAATTGGGAATGAGAATATCAAATGTGGGTGAAGAATGGAGCCATCAGGATGCACCTTCACTGCTGGTGGGAAAATCAGCTGGTACACCGTTGGCGGAAACTTTGGTAGTTTCTCCTAAAGTTACATTTCACTTCTCCTAGGGCCCAACCACAGACTCCACTCTCTCCTAGGCAGCCTGCTTACCAGTAGACATTACAAGAATCTTCACAGCAAGGCTCTTCCCTGTAGCCTCCGATTGGAAACTAAATGGCCATTAACAGCAGAATGGGTAAATAAAATACAATACTAAACAGCAGTGAGAATGAATGAACCCAGACAGCATGCAGCACCGATTATTATCACCAATAAAATGCCGAGAGCAGAAACCAGACGTGAAAGAGAACGCAGTACACTCTTCTACTTACTACCTAACGTTCCAAGCAAGCCAGAGTATTCTCTGCCGTTACAAGTTAGGACAGTGGTTATACCTGGTGGGGGCGTAGCGAAGGGGTTACCAGGGGGCTTTTTGGTGTGTTGGTGAGTTTTGTGTTCACTTTGTGAAAGTTCGTCCAGCTGAATGCTTACGATTGGGACATTTTTCTGCATGTATGTTATGCCCCAATATGAAGTTTGCATTACACGAAGCAACCAGAGAAAGGCTTGCTGACCTACCAAGGAAAGATGAGAAGTTTGACAACAGACTTGCTCCCTGCAGCAACGACAGAGATCAGGAAACAATGGGATAACGCTTTCCGTGCCAAGGGCTAGGGCTACCAAATTCTGTAGTCAGCTAACCTGTCATTTCACACCGAGGGACATCCTGGTTGAAGTGGGAAGCACAAAGTCTCATCTGACCACGGGGCGCCTGGGTGGTTCAGTTGGTTAAGCATCTGCCTTCGGCTCAGGTGACGATCTCAAGGTCCTGGGATCAAGTCCCACGTCCAGCTCTCTGCTCAGTGGGGGGTCTGCTTCTCCCTCTCCCTCTGTACTCTCTCTCTCTCAAATAAATAAAGAAATTAAAAAAAAAAAAGAGAGACTCATCTGACCAGTTTTCTCGTAAAGCCATTTCCATGTTGATGATGGTGATGGGACTCAATTATGTTTTTAAATTTCCATCACTCCTGATCAATAACAAATTTGAAGAAATAAAAAACTCTGAAATACACAACAAAATTTGAGGGAGAAAGAAAGGTATCTTCAGACAAAGTCTGAGGGATGTCACTCACAGGGCCTTTGTTGAGAGAACTGGCAAGTGACATATTTCAGGGAGGATTGTGATATGAGAAGGGAGGAGTAAATCACGAATAGAAATCTGAGTGGAGAAACCGGTCAATGGGCATTGATCACATAACACCGGAGCGGTGACAACAATGATAGTGAGGTAACTAATTTGGAGTGTGAAGGAGAGTGGAGCCATCACACTGAGATGGGGCGGGCGGTGAGAATTGATGCCCTCTGAGATCTGATTGGTGGGCAGGGAGAGATATTGACTCACTTTAGACTGCGTTAAGTGTGCTTATTAAAACATAAAGATTAACCAATAAAGAAGATAAATAGAATGTATAATTTCCAAACCAGTAGAGAGGAAAAAAAAAAAAGAGGAATAAAAACTTGATTGATACTGCAAAGAAGAAGGCAGAATCCTGACCCTGCCACTCACATCCATGTGTGACTTGGAGCCAAGGATCTAATGATGTCACCTCTCTGAGCCTCAGTTTTCCCATCGGCACAGCAGGGAGATGACGTCCCCTTGCAGTCCCTGCAGGGATGCAGTGAGACTGCTTCTCTGGTCCTCGGTGGGGGGACGACACATGGAGGGGCCAGGGGCGTCCTGGCCTCTTTGCAACCAGGGAGGGACCTTGGGTAAGAAATGGATTTTATGACCATTGCAGGACGAGCGTCTTCTTTTTTCTTTTCCTCTTGGTGATACAGCTTTCTGCAGTCGAGCTTTATTTTGTCAGAAGAATACGAGATTATCAAACTGGTTCTTGCCGTCTATTGAGGAAATTTCCACAGGGACAAAGAGGCAAGGAGCGTCTCTCCCGAGACAACCTCTGCTTTAGCCTTGCTTGGCACTTAGTCGATCACGACAGCGACACGTTTGGAAGGTCTGCTGTGCCCCACGTTTTACACGAGTTTTCGCTCACACCCGTGAGAGAGACGCCGCCTCCCATCCAGAAACAAGGAGCCGGGGGTCTGCGGGGTGAAGTGCGATCTGCCCATGGATGTGGCTGAGCTCAGACTCGAACCCGGGTCTGTCTGACGCCGAAGCCCCTGGTTCTTTGCTGTTAAATACCCAGAACCCCCTACTCACTTAATTATTGAAGAATTGACCCTAACCGGGGACTAGTGCATCATATGGAGAAGCTGGTTAACAATTTCCATGTTTAATTATTGCTCTTTTCCTAGGAGCTATCTCTATTTTTCCCCGTCTTTTTGTAACTTCTTCCTTTCTCTCTCAGAGTAATTTGTAACGATTAGGGACCATTTAAAGCATGCGGCAAACCAGAAGAGAGGTTCTGGCCACCTGTCTTGTTGCTGGTGTCCTTGGGGGTCTCCTTGGCTGTCTTGGAAAGGTGAGCGGGGATCCCTTGACCCAGGTCCTGGCGAACGTGCTGGGGCTGCCGCCGTGTGGCTGGACTGGCTCCGGGACAGCCGAGGAGTGGAGGAGTCGGAGCCGGGATGGTCCTGCTGTGCAGAGCCGAGTCGGTGACCGGCTGGGACAGTCCCTGGGTCTCTGTGCCCAACACCCTTGCCTGGGACGGGAGGCAGGAAGGTCCCTAACTGGTGGCGGGTCCTACAGGCAAGATGTCCCAAGGCGATCTGTGATCACACCGCCTGGGGCTACAAACCTACAGAGCGGCCACCTCCAGGTCTTTGAGCCCCCGGAGCAGATCAAAGGTCCTGCTCAGTAGAGAGGTTGCCCCGCTGTGCAGAACCTGCCGGGGACTCTGCCCAGGAAGCCACTTGCTCCTCGCGGACCGGGTCCCCGCCCCTCAGCACGGCCCTCGGCCCTCCTGACCTGCTGGACTCTCATCTCTGCTTGGGCGTCCTCTCTGCTCAACACGCGCACACACACTCTCTCACATACACACACACACGCATCCTCTCACACATACACACACATGCACACACAGCACACTCTCACACAAGCACACATACTCCCACATACATGCACACGTACTTTCTCACATACATACACTCTCACACACATGCACACACACATGCACACTCACACACATACTCTCTCACACGCACACTCTCTCTCATACACACTTCCACACACACAGACACTCACACACACAGACATTCACACACACTCGCACACTCATAACTCTCACATGCACTTTCTCTCGTACACACTTGCACATACATGCAGACACTCACACACACACTCTCCCTCACATACACACACATTCTCACACATGCGCACACACGCATGCACTCACACACTCACACGCTGACACATACACATGCACTCTCACGCACACGCACATTCTCTCACACGCACACTCTCATACACTTTCACACACACGCACAGACACACTCACTCTCACACACGCACACACTCACAACTCTCACATGTGCACACACTCTCTCACACACACATGTGTGCACACACACACACATACATACAATCACTTACTGCTAATGGTTCTCTAAACACCCCAATCTCTCAGTTCCCCACTTTCTCACAAACGCTGTCCTTTTCCCAGAGCACCCCCTGCCCCACCTGTCTGCCGAGGAAGCTCCCCATCCTCATCCTCCATGACTGGGTTCCCTTTTCCTCTGTGTTTCTGAGCTTCTAGGTCTGAGTCCCAGAGCGTCGTGTGTTGACCCCGTCAGGGCTCCACGGGCAGCACCTGCTTAGGGACTGTTTTCCCGACAGTGGGCTGCTTGAGCGCACAGAGCTGACAGACTGAGGGTGAACGTGAGGACCCAGGCACACTGTCCTTGCTGTATTAGTGACAGGGAAGGGGGCATCCACATAGGGACCCAGCCCGGGGCCTGGCGCATAAAGGACTCTCCAACCAGTGTTTATTGACTTAATCAATAGATGTGTACAAGGCCGCCCATGCCAGACCGGGCTCAGCTGGTAATGACACCATCAGAATCACTGAGTAGCCCTATAAAAATGTCCCGAGTCTTCTCTAGACTGGCCTTCTCCAGCCTCCTCCCCCACCCTCCTCAAGGCCAATTCCATCGGGTGGGATTGGAGGAGGCTGACCCATCCGGAATGGAAGAAGCGGGCACGGGGCAGAGAAATGAGGCTATCAGGTGGGGTCCAACCCAGAGAAAAGGCACATTAAGCCTGCAGGTGCGGGCCTGTCTGGGTGGGGTGCTCAATCTCAGAGACGGATAAGGCCGTCCAAGGGAGCTGGGCTACTTAGGAAAGCGGACTTCTGGAAGAGGCAGAAATTCCAGACTCCCAGGTGCAGACCCAGCACTCAGTCCACACGGGGGACAGCAGGGACGCATCACGTGTACAGTCGGGCCCGCGTCCCTGTCCAGCTCCTCCAGACTCCTGTGGGGACTCGGCAGGTCCCAGACCCACAAGCTGACCTCTGTTCCTGCCGGGTCAGGGCAGTGGAGACAGGAGACACCATGCTCCCTGTGCGTTCTTCTTCAGAGCAGAGCCCCTGGGCCTCTGGTCGGAGACCTGGTGCTCACATCCTGTCCAGTCATCCCTCGGGGACCCTCCATCTCAGGCCCCAGATGTTAGAGGGGGTGGACGGGAGGTGGCAGAGGGGACCAGACAGGCAGACGGCGGTGGAGGAAAGGGAACAAGTCACACCGGACGAGTGTCAGAGATGGGTGACGGTGACAGGTGACGGTGACAGGTGACAGTGACAGGCTCCATGAGGACCTCGGGGAGGGGCCGTCTGCTTATCAAACCTCAGTTGTCCTGAAAGGGACTCAAAGCCACTTCTAAAGCCCACACCGCACAGTGGGATCCCGCGGGTCCTCCCACCAGTGTTTGCTGAGCACCTGCTGTGTGCAGGCCCCAAGCTGGGTGCTGAGCCCCCACTGAGGACAGGTGGGTTCCAGCCTCGGTCTGCTGGGGGAAAAAGGCGGGTCAGGCGGAACCCTCATTTCCCATGACGAGGATGAGCCCCGCGATCAGGGGCCAAGGGATGTGAGGAACTCTGAGAGAACGAGCCCCCGATTCGCCCACTCCCCAGGGAGGTTGGGAATCGGGGCTTCGACCTCACTTTATAGGACAGGGGACTGAGTCCCGATGACTGAACGACTTGTTTAGTGTCTCATGGCAGTGGAGGGGGTGTAGGACCCAGGCTCTGAGCTCCCAAGCCTCCTCCCTGGGCCACATGGCCTGCTCAATGCCTCACAGGGCCATCGAGGTGACCGCGCCAGCCCCTTTCCTCACTCCCAGGCCACTCGGCAAACTTCCCCACGCCCACATTAATTACAGTTCCCGGAGGTTAATTTGTAAGGAGACAGTGGAAGCAGTTATTTTAATCGTGATTATTAAAATCATGCTGGGGGTTTGCTACATAATGGGTAATTATCTGCAACCGAGTTGGGAAAACAATATAGTCGATTCTATTTAGCTCCTTCCACAGGACCCAGAGCTAATCCTGCGGAGCCGCCACCTGCGGCCCGGACTGTGTAATAATATTCTTATCAAATCCAAACAGAAGCCTCTTCAAAAACCTTCTCGGGGAGGAGCACGACCAGTTTGCCAAGACCTCGGCTCAGGGGTCTGGATGGATTTCCGTGATGTCCCACCCCACAGCCCACTGTCCCCTGGGCGCCAGCCGGGGGGCCCTCAGCGCTCAGCCGCTCCCGCATCTGCTCAGTCCCTCGTGCGCGGTCGGTCCTTCTGCTTTATGTCCGTTCTTCCATTCCCTCATTCATGCATTCATTCCCCTGCTCAACCAGGCTTACAACCCATTTACCAATGGTTTCTCTCATTCTGTGTGAACTTAGTCCTTCCTTTCATCGTTGTTCACTTGTTTCCTCTTCTGTTTGCTCACACTTCGTTCATACGTTGTGTCCTCCGTGGTTCATATGTGCATTTAGCTGCCCATTCAGTCCATCCCTCGTTTATCCGTGTGTTTATTCGTTCTGTGATCGGCTCAACCATTCGTTTGCTTACGAAGGTACTCCTTCAGGCGGGACTTCGTCCATTCACCGTTCCTTTGTTCATTCCTGGATTTGCTCATTCATTCATTTTTGTTATTCATTCATCAAACATGTCCTGTGTGCTCATAAACCACATCTGATGGATGTCTGGTCTGACGTGACCCAGCCTTGCCCAACCCTCCCATGTTGTCCGGACCTCCCATAGAAAATGCCACTTGCTGTTTTCTCAGGTAAACTCTGTCAGAGTGTGACAGGGTGACACTGAGGTCCCACACTTCGGTGACTGGGGGAGTTGTTCCAATCTGGGAGACTGAGAACACGGGGAGAAGTGAGTTGGGTGCAGAGGAGATAAACTCATTTTTGGACAAGTTGCATTTGAAGGTGCCAACAGTACACCCAGGAAGAGACGTCTGGCACTTAGAAATGCAGAGATGGATGGAAAAGGCCTGGGGTTGGAGCAGGAGAGCTGGGTCTTTCCTCTGTGGCCCTCTCGGGGCTGCAGTGAGCAGGACCCAGGGCCCCGCCCTTTCTGCCTCCAACTGCACTGGGCATAAGCAAGAAACGGTGAGGTCAGAAGCAATTGTCAGTGTTGTGTTCTCTTTTCAAATTGGTTTTGAGCTCCTGAGACGGCCAAGGTGAACGTCACTGCCTGGCTGAGCGGCTTCGGACACCACCGAGCACCTGCCGGGTGGAATACAGAGTTTAGGATGATGGGACCAGGTTGAAGTGGGTCAGCATGGGGAGGTCTGCAAGACATAAACATCAAAGTTGACCCTGTTGGTGCCGCGTGCCTCCCGTTCCTCCCCAGCAGGTGGCCCACGGTCCCCCTTCTCTAGGCAGGTACGGGTCCCTCTCTCAGGGCCCTGGCTCCCACAGGTGGAGGGATGTGGGCAGCCAGCTGTCAGCTCTGAAACCCTGTTTCCCAGGGAGCTCTGCCAGGACCTAGAGGGGAGAGTGAGAGGCTCATTGCCCCCAGGAGCTTTCTCCAGCCAAGCTCCAGCAGGTGCAAAGCCCAGAGGGTGACCCCATGGGACAATGCTGCTTTCCCCTTTGTTCTTCCCTGGGGGGCAGGGGGACTCTGTGATTGCCTCCCACGGGAGAGACACTCTAGGTACGACCAGCAACAGGTCCCTCTTCCACTCTGTGGTGAGAACTCAGGACTCAGGCATCTGGCGCAGGGGGAGGACGTGCGATTCTGAGAACTGAAATGAATTCTGGCAGGAGACTTGGCTCCTTGTGGCTTTGGGCAGGTCTTCCCACCGCTCCGAGGCTCGGGCGTCACAGCCAGAGGTTGGGATGACAACACTTGCTTCCTGGGACTGCAGGACGCTGGAGCGAGGCCATGGAGGTAAGGGGGTTTAGCAGACTCTGCCACCTCATCCACCCGGGCTTGGCCCCACACCGTCGGCGAGGACCGTGCTTCCCATGCTTGAGTCCTACAGATCGAAGTCCCAAGTGTAGCACGATACTCTCCCTCCCACCTCCCCTCCACTCCTTCCTCCTTTCTCTTCATTCGTCTTTGATTGTTTATAGTTTTAGAAGCTGGAAAGAAGGAATCTTAAGAGATGAAATAATTCCTTGTTTTATACATCAGGGAAACTGAGGCCCAGAGAGGAGGAGCAGCAGGCTTCAGATCACCCCGCCAGCCAGCCAGCCACCCCGTCCCACACCCACGCGAGAGCTCCAGTCCCACATTCTTGCTCTGCTGGGCTCCACCTCCCCGCTCTCCGAGGCCACTGGGACCTTGCCGTGGCCTTCTCTCTAGATGGTTCATCATCCCAACGAACTGGATAGCAGCTTTTGAATGGCGGAACTGCTCCAGGGAGCTTTTTCTTTTTAAACTATATACACACACACACGCACACACAGGCACACGCACACGCGTGTGCACACACACATGCACACCCAAGCAGAGTCTCGATTCTAACCTGGCTGTCAGCGTCACGCCAAGAGAAATGCGTGGATCGCCCGCCCGTGTGAACAGAGCATGGCCACTACTGTAATTACAGCCAGTTAAAATCCCAGTGACAGAATGTATTACCAGAGGAAAGGGTGCCATCTGGGAGAATTCAAGTCACCACATGCACATGCCTATTTTACCTCTCCAGCATTTTTTAAACCAAGAAAGAGCAAATCGTTTTTAAAGGTTACCTTACCCTTAAAAATATTGTCGATGTGCATCTTTAAGCACGTGTCGAATGTGTGAACGTTAGTGTTTTATCACTTATATAATCCGGCCCTCTCGTCTTTTCCACTGTTTTGAAGACCTCGGCAAGGGACTTACGCCCTCCCCGTGTCACTGGCAATTTCTCTCTGCAGCCCAAGGATTTGTCCTTTTTAACCCCCCCGAGACACTGAAAACATAGTTACGGGGCCGCAGACAGAGGAGCGCAGGCGGCCGGGAGACTCCGTCGCAGATTCTCGGCACCTGCCATAGCGATCGTCACAGCCACCATCTTTGAGGGCCTACTGTGTGCCAGGGGCTGTGCTGGATACCTCAACAAGTTCCTCGTCTCTACCCCTCACAGCCCGTCTCTGATCCGAGCCACCATCACCCACAGCCCGGATTCTTCCTCCCAACCGCCTCCTTGGTTCCACTCCGGTCCCCAGGGGTGTCTTCTCCACGGAACAGCGGGACTGAGCCTTGAAAAACACCACTGTGGCTGCTTCTCTCCTGTGCTCACACCCCCCATGGCTCCCATCTTCCTGGGGTTAGAGCCGGAGTCCCTGCACAGGCTCCTGAGCTCCCCGCACCCCGCCCCAGCCCCCCAGGCCTCCTTGCTGATCTTCGGGTGCCCCAGGCACACACCCATCTCCCGCCTCTGAACCCGTGGTTCCCGCGGCCCGGGGAGCTCTCCCCAGGTACACGCACCCCCGCGGCCTTACGTCCCCCTGGTCTGTGCTCACGTGAGTCCTTCCAGGAGAGGCCCTCCTGACCAACCACATAAAATTGCACCCCGACTCCCTGCACCCCCTCCTCACCCCTCCTCCTGCTTAATTTCTCCGCCGATCACGTAGCGCTCTCTGACGTAGATTATGAATTTGCCTTGCTGTCCCCCAGCTCCCCAGCGACGGTGCAAGCTCTGTGAAGGAAGGGGTGTTGGACCATTGTGCTCCCTGCTGAATCCCCAGCTCCTAGAACATGGCCTGGCACGTAAATACTGTGTGAGTGAATGGAAGCATCTCCTTTGGCGTGTGTGGAGTCAGGGACATTCAGACAATAAACAAGTAACAGGTAAGAGTATAATTTGCAGGCCGTGTGGAAGACAGTGACATGGGGTTGCTTTGGGCTGGGGTCCAGGAAAGCCCCTTGGAGGAGGTGGCGTTTGAGCTGAGACCTGGATTTTACAGAGCAGGCAGCAGGCCTGGGGAGGAGATGACTTGTCCAAGACCTTGACGGTGGGGAGCCGTGGAGCAGGTTTGGAGGCAACACGGGGAGCCAGGGTGACAGGGAGAGTTCAGCCTCCTGCCTCTCTCGGGAGTGCGTGAAGAGCACTGGCTGCATTTGAAAAATAAAGCGAGGTTCAGCAGATGAAGTCTCAGAACACGTCCAAATGGAGAAGTCCCTAGAGACTCATGCCCTGGGGTCGGTGCCTGCTAGAGTCCCCTGGGGGCAGTGGGGACTGAATCTGCTCAAGGCCCTGGTGACTTCTTATAGAGGAGGGGGTCCCAGGGCCAGAGAGGGCGAGAGATCACCCGAGGTGATACAGACAGACGCGGGCAGGGCCGGGGCACCCACCAGCTTGCAGCCCTGCCCCGACTGTTAAGGCAAGAGACTTTGAAAGCCCAAAACCACAGTGCATTGTCCTGCTGCCCTTCTGGGCTCCTGACATCAGTCCCCTCCCGTCCCCATGCAGCTGCTATCTCAAAGCTGCTTGCTCTTTGGGCTTTTTTTTTTTTTCTGGAAAGATTCTTAACAAGACATAGTGTGCAGAGAGAGTGGAAGTATCCTGACGCAGTGTGGGGCACTGGTCCCCCATGTGCTAAATCCAGAGGCGGCAGGGGCGAGGAGCTGAGGTCTGGGTTCCAGCCATCGTCACGGGGCACAGTGCAGACAGGCTGGGCAAGGGCTGGAATAGGGCTGGCTTGAGTTTAAGGTGAAGGTGAAGTTACCGTCAAGAAGTCTTTGACTCCTAGCCATGTGCCAGGCCCTGTCCGGAACGTTCCATGTAAACCATCCCCTGCAGCAATGTAAGGAATTCCTCCAAATTTTTATCCCCATTTGAAGGATGAGAAAGTAGAGGCGTAGTGAGGTGGCCTCCCTGGCTGGCAGCAGGGCTGGCCCTCAGATCCAGCTAGGCTAACGCCAGGCATAACACCATGTCTATTTCTGAGGCTTAGGAGTTAGGCTTTTGATTGAGACGGTTAGGACCAGCTCAAGGGCAAAGTCAGGACTGGCCTCCTGGACTTGGGCTCCGTGTTCTGAGCGGGGTTAGTGGGGTCAGAGGTGCGGGCTGAGTCAAGGAAAGCCCTGAGCTTAAGGGTAGGATCCAGGTGGCCCTTGCACGAGGATACTTTCCAGAGCAGCATGAGTGCTCCTGCAGGAGTTTGCCCCACGAAGAAAACATTCTGCAGGCTGATGCCATATCCTTAAAAACCCTGTGAACTTTGCCGTCGACCTCTTCACATAGTCCTATTTACTTTAGTAAAAATGTTGCCATCGGAATCTTTGAGTCATGCTTACATCCTGGGGAGGTATCCCCGGCTGCCCCAGTGGTGGCATTTCACCAGTCGGAAAAGTAGGGATGTGGGGCCGGGGGAAGGTTCGGGCACAGCCCCGAGCTACGGCAGAGTGGCCAGCTGTCCTGGCTTGCTCGGCACCTGCGGCTTGCCTGGAGAACCGGACCTGCTCCGCCACAACCGAGAGAGCGTCAGACAGGGCGGGCTGACTTAGGGATTGCATCTAGAATGAGGAAACCAGAGTTAGCAGAACAAGCTCCTTGGAGGGCAGCCCAGGGTATGAAGAGCACGCGCTCTGCTGTGGGCCACACCCAGCATTTTGTTCCTCTTTCCTGCCACGGATCCCCCAGGCCCTTTGAGCCTTGGGTCCTCATCTCGGTGGTGAGCCAACAGCGGCATCCTGCTGCTGGATCTCAGGCGCTCTTTCCCCATCAGATGCTCGTGTTAATTTTTACTTCCTCAGAGCTGGTAGAAAGGAAACAGGTGAATGGGGGACACATCCCAGGGCCAAGCAGGGAACGTCTTCCTGTTTATTCCCAGGAGAAAAAGTCGGGTTAACTCAAATTAATTCAAGGCCAGCCCGCACTGAAGAGTAAAAATGAGCCAGCATTTTCATTTTCTTAGTCTGGGATTAATCTATTCATCAGCTTAGCTCTCGGGGAGAAAACATGCTTCTTCAATAGTTTTCAAACTGAAAATAATGCCTCATTAAGTTAAACATATGGACTTGAGAAGCGTGTTGATGTCAGCCAGACTAATGAACGCCATCACAGGAACGCACGGTAGTCGGCAGAGGGCCCGCCAGCCACTCGGAGCTGTCTGCAGACGGCTCAGCTCCTGTGCTAGGGATGGAGTCCTCCAGGGAGACAGGGAGCTGGGGGGAGAGGACGGAGGAGACAGAGGGAGCGGGGGATGCTCCCGCTGCCTTGGCGGTCCCTGTGGATGACGTTGCCTGGTTAATTCAGGCAGTCTGGGCCACTTGAGAAGGGCATCAGAGTAAGGGAGGGTCCTCATGGGATGTGGTTTCCAAGACGAGAGAAGCTGGTTTTAGCCTCTAGACAAGAAGGAGAGCTTTGGGGTTCCGGGCTCAGGCATCCAGCCCCAGATTTGGCCAGCCTTTTTTGAGCCCAACAACAAACATGCTTTTTACCTACGTCGTGCAGCACAAGTATGTGGAAGACACACACGGAACAGCGCGCGTAGGGAAGCCTCGTGGACATTCAGGCAGGTGTTCTTGCCCCGTCTGGAACACAGGGCAATTCAAATGCATGAAGAGACGTACCCAAGGACGTCCAGTTTTAAGTGCGACAACTGAGATTTGAACCCAGGTCGGCATGACTTGGGCTGGAGAGACCGCCTCGCAGCCCACACGGACCCCCCTCTCTTGGGTGGGTTGTCTGTAAGGCCCCCCTGGCTCCCATTCTCTTAGGGTCTGTAGACCCACTGCTCGCCCTGTGTGCTGGAGCGCCCGTGTGACCGGACAGCAGCTATAGGGTGGAGAGGAAACTGCCCGTGTCTAGAAGCCCGTCTGACCCGGGAACTCACCAGCCCCCATCCCATGGCCAAGCTCCTCTCTGGACCCATTTCCCCATCAACAAACTGGGAATTTGAATGATTCCCACCCCAGTCTTGTTGTGGAGCCTAAATGAGCGAATAAAGAAAAGCCCCTGACACACGGCAGGTGCTGGGGGGGGGGGGCACCGGTCCTTCCTGCTCAGAGCAGGGCTTCTGGTCCATCCCGTTGGGATTTGGTCCCTGGCAAAGGGCCCCCGTGGGTGACTGTGGAGCGGCAGAGCTGCCCTCCTGATGTCCAGTCCCAAGCCCCGTGGGCCCCACACATTCCCTAAGCTGCCGGGGGGAACTCAGAGGTGCCTCCCTGATCCCTGGGTGTCCACAGCCTGGTGGGGAACAGGGGAAAATGCCCCCAAGAGATCCAGGCTGAGGCTGGGGCTGGAAAGAGAGGGAAGCATCTGGCGCGAGGGGAAAACCACTGGGAATGGTACAGATCAAGGGGGCTGACGGCTAGAGGCCTGGCTCAAAGCTGGGGAAGAGAAAAAATGGACATTCAGGTTTGCAGTCTCCAACATCCCATCCTCCCTCGGGGCCGACACACTCTGTCCTCTACAGATTTACTCACTGGGGGCGGCTGCCTGTTGCCCCTGTGTCCGGACCCAAGTGCGCTCCTTTACTTTGTGATCTCACTTGATTCTCATACACAAACGCCAACCCTGCGGGTCAGTGGTCATTACCTGCGTGTGTCTACGAGGAACGGGGGCTCGCCGGTGTCCAGCAGCGGCACGAGGCTCGTCCCACTCGCGGCTGGCAGACGTCTGGCTCGCTGCCCCTGAGTCTGGCCCTAATGGCCATGGTGTCCCTGCCGCAGGTCCTGTTGGACAGCGTTCGTTCATCCCATGGACCCCCTGCTCCTCCCTGGATGGGCTCCCAGTCAGGACATGTCCTGGACGGGAGACACGAGGACTCACTGAGCCCTTCCTGTCTTGCCTGCAGGAGCCCCTGTGTGTCACACGGCCCTGAGGACCTTGGTAAGGCCCGTGAGCCACTCTTGTGACGCCGCAGACCCCGATGCTCCCCCGATGCAGGTGAGCCAGCCGTTCACCCCCACCCTGCGACCACCTGCTTTCGCATGAAGTGCCCTCTGAGCACCGAGGGAGCCACTTCGTTTCCGGCCGGGTACTTCATGCCAACCTGGTGAAATGCTCTTTCTTTCCAGTGTTAGCCTGTCTGCAATTGTTTCTTTAGTGCTGTTATCCCCCGCGTCCTCTAGGATGACAGGGACCGTGTGCCTGACCCAAGCGGTAAGCACGTAATCAATAGTTGTCGAATGACCAGACGAAGGAATGGCTGGAGGAAGACACGCATTCTGACAACTGAGTGTCTATTCGCGATCTTTCTAGACACGGGAGAAATTCCTCTGGTCTTCAGGAGGAAAGATGGTGGTTGAGGAAGCATGTGGAAGAGGCAAGGGGCTAGCAGTGTTGCAAGATGTGAGTGTAACGGCTTTGTTACTGTGTAACAATGCTGCAAAATTTAGTGGCTTAAAATAACAAGCATTAATTTAGTTTCGGAATCTGTAGGTCTGCTGGGTGATTCTGCTGCTGTGGGTTGGGCTGGGCTGAGCTTATTAGCATCTCAGGATGGCTGGTATGTTGGCTGGAGGCTGGCTGGTTTGGGACGGCCTCTCTTGGGATGGCTTCTCTCCGGCTCCTTGTGTGCTCTCATCCTGCAGGAATGAGAGTCTCTCCAGAGCTGTTCTCATAGTGAGGGCAGGTAACAAAAAAGAGAGTAGGAGTCCCCGAGGCCTCCCGGAGTTTAGGCTCAGAAATGACACAATGTCACTTCCTCAGCATCATATTGGCCAAAGCAAGTTATAAAGCCAGCTCAGATTCAGAAGTGGGGGAGCAGATTTTACCCCTTGGTGGAAGGAGTTGCAAAGTCATGTTGCAAAGGGTGTGAACACGGAGGTCTGCAAATGGGAGTCAGAGGGAGGCGTGATAGTGAAGTGAAGTGCCTTGGCTTTGGCATCGGACAGACCTGGCTGTGACTTGCAGCTTGGGTAGGTCACACGGACTCCATGAGCCACAGGTTCCTCACCTGTGGAATGGGTGTACAATATTATTTACGGTATTGGCTAATTGTGAGGCTTAAATGAGATAACACGCAGAAAGTGCTAGCATAGGGCTAGGTACACAGAAGCTCCTCTCGGCTGAGAGTCAATGGCAGTACCATGGTCCATGTGGTATTATTTTTATTGGGGGCACTCTGACATTGAGTCCCTGGACACTTGTCCACTCGTAGCAGTCAGAGTCTTTGGAAACCATGTCTCTATTAATGTATTAGAATGGAGAGGCTATCCCTGGTGTTCTCTTGAGCTCTAGAAATGGTCTCTGTGCATCCAGAGTCCTTGCCTGGCCTCCCTTTCCTGATGGACTGTGGTGCTGGCGGGGGGGGGGGCATTTCGAGTCTCCTCACTTCCCACTGCCCCCCTTGGGTGAGGCTGCCCGGTGTCCAAACCACGGGGTGCGGTGGAAACCGGAGGCTGTTTCCCGACATTTGAGGGGTTTGAGGAACTGAGACCCCTCTGGGGTTGACCTGTGAGGGGCCCCTCCATCCCCACATGGGGCCAATTTGCTCTGAGTCTTCCTTAATTGTCCTCTCCCGACTCGGAAAGGAAGTTTTAATTTCATCTGGAGGAAAGATGATTAAGACTTGTAAAGCCTTGCTGTGGACAGCGCTCCAGGGCTCCGGGCACAGTGCCCCGTTTTTATCATTTCCTGGTCATTGTCAAGGGCCCCCTCTGTGAGCGACTGGCCACTTAGCACTTGCAAATGGGTCTAACTTCCACGGGCTCTAGGTATTTCCTTGGAATTGATCTGCCCGTGAAAAGTACGCTTTGGAGACATGAAATAACCATGAGAGCCTTAAACGAGTTACACTTGATCAAGAGGGGAAAACAATGTGCTTGAAACACGCTCTACAAGGAAACGGAGGGCTTCCCGACGGGGGGCGGGGAGGGGGCATGTGTGCGGCTGTTCCCAGGGGACTGTGATGTCCCAGGTCATTTTCTTCCTCATATGAGGCAGCATTCCTGCTCCCGTCCCCACTGGCTCTGCCCCCACAGGGAGAAGGGTGTCAGAGTCACTCCTCTCCCCTTTAGGGGTGCCGGCTTTGCCTGGAGAAGGGAGGTGGGGAGGGGTCCTGCTCTCTCCTCAATCCCCTCCCTCATCTGCTGGGGAAGGAGCTCTGGAGACACTGGGCAAAGGGGGTGCAGGAACCCCCAATCCTCTAGGAACAAGGTCCTGGGGAGACATCTCACCAGAGAGGGGAGAATTGAGATCAGCCCCCGTCACCGCCTCCTTGCAAAGCCCCGAGGAGGGGGCTCTGCTCACGCAGACGCTCAGGCGGCAGGTGTCTGCCGAGGGCCAGCCTGGGCCCGGCTCCGAGTCTGGGCTGGAGATGCAGGCAGGACGAGCCCCGGTGCCCACCCTCAGCCTGCACGCGGTGGGGTCACGCCAGCCTCTAGCCGGCACACAGTCACCTCTGTCCGCTCACCCTGCTCTGTGTCCCCCTGACTCTAGATACAGCTGAGTCTGTTAGTGTCTGTCACCCCACTAAACGTCAGCTCCATGAGGCTGGGGGTTTTCTGTCACTCTCAGAGCTGTGTCCCCGTGTCTGGAACAGCTCCTGGCACGTGGTGGGGCCCTGTTTTGTGAGTGCCGTTGGCCGCACTCTAATGGAGGGAACAGGAGGCACGGAGAGCCGCAGGGGCCTCCGTGGGCAGCCTTCCTTGGTGGGTGAGGGTGAGTACCTGGGGACATGGGCGGGCACCCCCGGCTCTGCCACAGTCATTAAGGGCATCCGGGGCACGGAGCACCCAGGGCTCAGAACCAGCCAACTCCTCCCTCCCAGGACCAACATCAGGGTGTCTGTGCAGCCCCCCAGAGACAGACGTGCCCTTGCACTGCAGCCTGGCCACGTGGATCAGCAGGGCCCCTGCAGCCTCAGCCCCAGCCCACCCCGCAGCTGGAGAGTGGACTGGCTGGGGCTTCTGTGCTACGTCTTGGTCATCGGCCCGCTGCTCTCGGCTCAGCATGGGCCTCAGTGTTTTGTGCCCTTTGTGAGGCAGGTGGCAGAGGAGCTGGGAGGCTTGGTCTGGCCATCCCTGAGCCGAGCCCTTCAGAGAGAAGCTGCTTCTTTTTGAAACCCGGCAGAATGTTCAGCTGGAAAGGGGGCTCTTCCCTCTGGGGGAGCTTTGATGAGCTTCCAGCTTTAAACCTCATCACTGACAACCCTGGAGCACATGTGACACCTGCTAATGGGGTCTAAGGAGAGCAGCCAGAACTGCACTGCTGATCCCAGCAGGCACCTGGGGGAGCACAGACGCATCCCGTGCCCAGGGCCCAGGCCAGGTGCAATCCTGGGGGCTCGTGTAGGCTTGAACAGGTGCTGAGTCCTGGAGGGGGTGGCTCCAGGCCACAGAAACAGAGGATTAGGGAGACCAGGGGGGAGTCACTTCCATGTCTCGGCTCAACATGGGGTGGGAGAGAAGCCCGGGTCTGGCCAGGGTGGGTGAAGGCAGCAAGGTCCTAGCTGGGATCCAGGCTCAGCCGTCAAGAGTTAGATGCTGGACCACAAGGACCTGGGTTCAACTCCCAGCTCGGCCACCTGTGAGCCTGAAATTATCACCTTGGTTTCTTCATCCGAAAAATAGGAATAATCAACCTTTTAATTTATTTTTATTTAAAAAAAAGATTTATTTATGCATTTTAGAGAGAGAGAGAGAGAGAGAAGAGAGTGCAAGAGGGGTGGGGGACAGAGGGAGAGGGAGAGAGAGAATCCTAAGCAGACTCCATCTCAGGACGCTGAGATCATGACCTGAGCCGAAATCAAGAGTCAAATACTCAACCGGCTGAGCCACCCAGGTGTCCCTAAAATCAACCTTTTTAATTTTGAAATGAAGAAGCAATAAAAAGCCAGGGCTCTGGGGCCAGATTGCCTGGGTTCCAGACCTGGTTCTGCCACTTACTAGCCATGTGACCTTGAACCTGTTGATGTCGCCACGCTGAGCCTTAATTTCTCATCTGTAATGAGTGGAGATGAGAGTGCCTGCTTCATAGGATTGCTGTGAGGATTACATGAATACATATTTAATGAGCTTCAAGGAGGGGCCTGGACATTGCAAGCATGTAAGGCGATTGCTATTATGATGATGATTATAATTTATAACTGTTCTCGTCCATCCTCTGCTCAGAGCCCTCACTGGGTTCTCATCTTGTTTAGTGTAAAACTCAGAGTCCTGGATGGTCTGATGGTACCGACTTCTCTGAGCTCACCTCTCCTACTCTCCCTCCTCTCCAGTCCCATCGTATACTCCTGCCTCAGGGCCTTTGCACTCACTCTTCCCTCTGCCTGGAACGCTGTCTGGCTGAGGCTCATTCCCTGGCTTTCTTCAGGTCTCTATCAAATCCTCATCCCTGGCCATAGGCCCCTCCCCCATGGCCCTATATCTGCTTTGTTTCTCTTTGGAGTGTTAATCCGATGATTAGCTATATATTTATCTGTTTATTGTTGGTCCTTCACTGGAAATAGGACCTCCACAGGGCCAGGCAAATGAAGAGTTTTGATTGGTCAGACTACGGTCCCATGGTCAAGCCCAGGGCCAGGATGGAGCCCATCCCAGCCACAAGGATGGAGAATGGAAGAGGTAGATCCTGCCCTTCTTATAAAAGAAAAAAAAAAAAAAAGCCTAAACCAGGGGTCCATAATGGCAGAAGGGGACAGATGGGGGCATGGTGGGGGGGAACCAAGCTGTTCACTGTAGAGGAGGTCAAGATCAGGGATCAGAAAATGAAGGAGGCCTGGAGCTCACAGCTCCACAGCATCTGAGTGGGGCTGGGGAAGTTCATGGGCTCTGCAGCGGGGGCCACTCTAGGGCACTTAGCACTGCAGAGGGGGTCAGGAGGCCTTGGTTTGGGCACCTGCCCTGCCCCTGTTGGAACTCGGCTTTGGGATGACGTGACCCCTCTACCTGCTGTCCCCATGGCTCCGTGAAGGGAGAGGGGCCTGGCTGGAGGCCTGAGGAGACTCAGCGCCCTGGAGCTGGGAGAGACTTGGAGGTGATTCGGGCCCCTCGACCCCTGATGTCACAGGAGAGGAGACATGCACCATTCTCCCCATCCTCAGGGGGTCTCCAGCCCCGGGGGTGACCAAGGAGCTGAGCAAAACCTGACAGTCTTGCATGGTTCCCACTGGCCATTCAGACCCTTAACTTCTCATGTAACCACCCAGGGCTCAACCCCTTTGCCCTGGAGGGCAGTCTGCTGTCCTGTGAGGACGCTGTTCTCCAGCCCCGAAAACTGAGGCCAAGTGAGAATTCTCCAGCATGCTCCCCACGCCTGCGTACGCACAGCTCGGCCCACTCTGAGGTGTGCTGAGCCCACCCCCTTCACACCCCGATTCTCTCCAGCCTCCACTCCCATTAGGTGACTTTTCATGGCTGCTTTGCTCTCTTGGGGGTCCCGGAATCAGACCCGTCAGCGCAAACTCAGAAGGGGTCCTGCCAGGCTCCTTAGGCTGAACCGCATGTCCCAGATCCTGGCACCTGGATGGGCCTTTGTTACACAGCTCACCAGGCAGCTCAACAGGGGGTACCCAGAGGGGACATCGGCCCAGCCAGGGAAGCGGGGGAGGCAGGGTGGGGGCTGGGGAGCCAGAGTGCAGGTGGCAGCTGTGACACAGAGTCGGGTGGGCCAGCCTGGCAGCAGGGAAGGGGACAACTTCCGCATGGAAGGGGACAGGCAGAGGGAGGCTCACAGGGAGGCACGAGGCAAGGACTCCGGAAGGGGTCACAGTGCCGGGCAGGTGAGGCGGAGGGTGGGCAGCCGTTGTGTCGTGGGGACTGGGTCCCCGCCCCTGCCAAAGAAGGGCAGTTGGTTTCCGCTGGTGACCAGAGCCCCGGGCTCCCACTGACAGGTGTGTTCCCAGCCTGGGCTGCAGAGTGAATTCCAGAGCCGGTGGGCAGCAGGGCACAAGCTGGTCCAATACTTGCTGCGGGGGCCTGAGCGGGGACGCGAGAGGGAGGGAGACAGAGACCCATTTACGGAGCATCTCCTGGGAGCCTGTATGTTGGGTCCACCACCCCCTTAATTTTCCCGACAGTCCTCAGGGAAAGGGGGGGGGCAACTGCTGGTTTTCAGAGGGGAAGGCGGAGGCTCAGGGAGATGGACTGATGAATGAGCATCATGGAAGACGGCAGAAGAGGGGGTGCCGAGGCTCCAGGGCTCTGGGACTTGGATGCACCTGTCCTGAGGTCACGTGGGTGCAGCTGTGACCCCGGAGAGTGGGGAGTGGGGGTGACCCTGAGCTGCTGCTTTTCTAGCAAGGCCCTGGGTGCTGTTGCTGCTGCTGGCCCAGAGCGCTCGCTGAGGACCCAGGGCGGTTGGAGGGTGTCTTGCTTGTGTGTTCGTGTTACAAGTGTTTACCGAGGGCCTGCGGTGTGCTGGGTGCCAGGACAGGGTGTGGAGCAGGATGGGCTCGGTCCTGCCCTGTGGAGCTCACATGTTGGTGGGACACAGACAGGGACGAACCAATGGACACGGGCTTTATTTTGCAGCGGGGTGGGGAGGGAAACTGAGGTCTACAGAGGGAAAAGGAGGTATTTTTTCCCACTCTGAGATGAGGAAGCTGGGATTCAGGGAGGTTAGCCACTTGCCTGAATGACACAGACAGTAAGTGTCTAAGCAGGACGCACAGCCGGCAGTGTGACCCCCAAGCCTGCACATGCACCCCAGTGTCCTCCCCTGGTGCTGCCTGGAGGGAGCCTGTGGGGGAACCCACACTCTCTTGTCCTTGCTGTCTACTCCTACAGGGTCAGGGAGTTGGGGGAGTCCTGGCTGGCTCAGCTCTGCTGCTGACCATGGAAGGGGCTCATGAGCCCTCGAAGCTGCAGCAATGGACAGCTGAGAGCCGAGGGGCAGTGAGGGCAGCAGTCAGGGACAGGGGCTGGAGTCAGTCACTCTGACCTGTGAAGACTGGGCAAATTTATTACCTTTGCAGGGCTTCCTCCAGCTGTAACATGGGGATAGTGCTGGTACTTTCCTTAGAAGGTGGCCTTGAGAATTAAGGAAATGATGGCGCACAGTGATCCCCCGAGGAATGGTATGGTTGGTGCTATCATCATCATCATCATCATCATCATCATCATCATCATCATGGATTGAAGAGCCTGAGGTTCATTGCTGCTCCTGGTGTCCAGCAGCCCTGAGCCCCTACACCTGTGGAGCCTGGTCCCATTCTGCTTCACCCTCTCTGCTCTAGGTATTACCCTAAACACATTTTCTTTCTTGGGAGCTGCCTGGGGGAGGAAGGCTGTGCCGCATCCATCTGGAGTTTGAACTATATTTTCCCAAAGAAACATTGTTATTCATGACTGTTAGTAGTAGAAGCCATTATGGCTTTTATCTTGACTAATTAGAGTCTATAGTAGAGTTTTGTGAAACAATATATACCGACATTCAAAAAACGTATGGAATACATTTCTAAGTTGTTAGAGAGAAAGATGAATATCCACCCTGTGCCTATTGTGTGTTAGGCATTCTGCTAAGTACCCTGCATATGTTATTGTACTTAACTTTTGCAGCAATCCAATGATGCTGGTGGTGTTAATCCTGGTTTAGAAAAGAAATGATTGATGCTCAAAGAGGTTAAGACATTTGCCCAAATTTTCTAACCTATTAAATGTTGGAGTCAGAATCAAAACTCTGATCCTCTGATACACTGGACCTGCAGATAAAATCATTACCTTTTGATGTAGTTCCTCTGACAATACAGCTTTACAAAGAAAAAGGAAGTGGATTCACCGGTTTCTGAAACTTGACATATACCACCCCCTGATGGCAGCTACTAGAATTGCAGGCCAAGTGCTTTGTAAAAACACCTCCCTCCTCTGAGAGATTGCAGCCTCACCTAACAAATTAGTGTCTGCCAGAAGATTCTGGAAAGGTTTCAGGGAGGAGGTGAGACTTGAATTCTGTCCTTGAGTTCAAGCACTGAACAGGCAGTGGTATGGAAGGGGAGCTCCAGACCCGAGGATGTCGCATGAGAAGTGTGTGCAAAAGGCAGAGAGATTGGCTTACTGGTCTCACAGGGCCAAACTATTGGATGGGGAGGGGCCTGGGTTTCTAGCCTAACTGAACCAGACAGGAAAGCTGCAAACTCGAGGGCAAGAAACTGGAGAAATCAGCACTTATTAAGCACCAACCTTGTTAAGTCACATTTCATAAGGAACTTCATTTGGCCCTCACTATCTACCTATGAGGTCATGTCTTCATCGGGGTTGTTTGCTTGCATTTCTTACCCATTTATCAGCAGCACCACTTTCATGTGGGCCATCTCCTCTGCCTTCAGAGTTCATGGGTGGGGCCCCACCCACAGCTCAGAGGTGAGACCCAGGCTCAAACCAATCCATTCAGATCATTGCTCTGGCTACAGCAATAGGCTCAGGGATAGGCATGTGACCCAACCAGAGCCACTGTTTTACCATGAGCCTTTTACTGGGGCTTCTGAGAAACGCTATCGCTCTTCTCACTGAACTCGAACTAGATTTTTCCCACTGAACTTGAACCCAGAAGTTCATGGTCTAGAGTGGTTGCTATGATTTCAAGTGTAGCCTGACAATGAAGACAATATATGAAGGAGAAATGGAATTGTGGTCTTGATGACATCACTGAGGACCCCAGCAAGTTGTTCCTGACTGGACTCTAACCCTGCAAGTTCCCAGTACACCAGTCATTGGATTAATCCTCTTTTTTGCTTGAGCCAGAAATGAGTTCTAACTGGTTAACAAACCCATGGAAAGAAACTCAAGTAGAAATAGGGTTAGGATGCCTTGATCCCAAGGTAGAAGCCCACCAGGAATCCTGGGACCAGCAAGTCACCTGGCAGAGACACTCTCTGACTCTCCATGTCTGCTCTCCTTTCTCCCTCACTGGGTCTGCAGGATGACTCATCTCTATTTCCCTTCACCTAGCTTTTGAATTTCCTAGTAGACTGGCTTCTCTGCTCACTGGTGACTCAAGATGATAATGGCCTCTCCTAGGGGCTGATGTGATTGGTTCTCTGCAGATGTTTACCTTTGTTCCATGTTCCAGACTGAAATTCCCCGGAGAGACAATCTGGTTTTTCCAGCCTGGATGAAGTGCCCACTCCAGGTCTGCTAAATTGTGGGGCTTGGAGAAACTTGGCAGGCTTTGGGCTGATAAGAAGAGACGTGCAGGAGGAAAATAATTGGCATTTCTATGTAGATGGGACTGGTAGTCCTGCTTTGCATATACGGAAATGGGGACTCGAAGAGGGGAAGTGATGTACCAAGATCTTGCAGCCGGCAAGTTGTAGACCCAGGATTCATATCTCGTTCTGCTGGACCCTGAACTCCATGGTCTTTCCGCTATTGACCGCCCTAGAGTTCTTTCGTGGGTTGCCCCCAGCTGCTCCTCCAGCCGGCTCACTCTGCCAGGTGACCAGAGCAGGAAGCAGGAAAGATGACTTCCCTGAGAAAGGAGGTCACCATGGGGGCCGGCGATGGGGGAAGGCTCATATTCACCCCACGCATCCCACAGTTTTCTGCTGGATCAGACAGGCCCTGGCTTCCCTTCCAAGGATGGGCCTGGGCAGTCGGTGCTGAATTATGTAACACAAATAAGAAGTTAATTAAAATTTCATAGCAGTCGTTGTGTTTTACCCAAACAGCTAAGTGATAGCCTTGCATTTTTGCCCGAGTCCAGCAGTCCCACCACTGAACTCTTCACGTGAGGCCTTCCAACCTCCACAAGTCGGTCTTAATCACAAGCCCTCCATGATGGCTGTGAAGTCTGAAGCGGGGCAGCTTCCTGCAGACACAATGCACCATGATGGCCAGCAACACAAGACCTCCTGGGAGTGGGGCTGGGCTTTCACACGTGTCTGCCGCCACCCGGTCCCGACCTCCGGTGCCAGAGATGATCTCAGACATTCGCTCGGCAGGATGGACGTGCTAACCCCTGCAGGTGGTCAGTGTGGCCTGGACTCAGAGATGTCAAGGCATATTGGGGGCAGGGAACTGCTTGGGCCTGATCTAGAGAGAATCCAGACCCTACAGGGATACAGTGGTGGAGAGCAATTATATCTCCATAAAACTGAAAGACAAAACAAAACAAAACACAAAACCTCAAAAAGAAGAAGAATCTACAGGGAAGGAGGAAGGCTGGGGATCTGGGCAGGAAACAGATTTAATCTTAGAGGAGGAACAACTGGATTCAGAGTTGGGAGATGGGGTTCTGGGCCAGATTCTGCCTCTGGGTCAATCTGGTGACTTCAAGGTCACGGTGGTCCTGGGCCCCAGACTTCACCTCTGTAGGATGACAGGCTTTAGCCAGATGACCTTCATGTCCTCTGTCAGCTCGGTGTGATCCATGTTCTCCAGGCCCCACACTGGCCAGGACTTTCCCAGCTAGCATCAGTCTTCTATCAAAGGAAGGATGTACTCTGGGGAAGATCCATCATGTGTCTGGCCCTCTCTGCATGGTGCTCCATGTGCCCCTTCAAGGTCACCTGTGCATCTTCCACTTATCGAGGACATTGCTCCAGCCGCACTGCCCTTCCAAGTCATCGATGTTCCTCCCTCCGTGGGTTCATCGTCATCAGGGCAAAACATGCCATTATGTCTCCCATAACTCACTCCTGCTACAACCCAATCTCATGGCCTCATTTTACTGTTCCTTTGCTTGGCAGAGTTTTCTACACTCGTCCCCTCTGCTCCCCTTCCCCTAGGGCACCTGAGCTATACCTGAGGGGCTCCTCTGCACCTGGACCTGCTTTAGATGGGGAGACCCCGGGCCTTGAGCCTCATGACACTCTTGATGAGGCTTTTGAGGGGGACTAGGGGTGGGGTGAGCATGCCCTTCCAGTGTCTACTGGCTGACAAGTCGCCAAAGCTCAGCCAGATCCAGAGGGGGGGAGTGTAGGACCCCCTCTCAGAGGGAGGAGCGTCAGCGAATTTGCAGACTTGTTTTAAAACTGCCAAGGAGCACATCTATCATTCTCATGCAAAGTTCTGCAGAGTTCTGAGTGTCTTCCTGCTTCTTCACATTTCTATCAAGGGTAGAAACATTCTGAGTGTCCTGGATGAGATAGGAGAGCTGTGAGTACGTGTGAACCCTCGGCCTCATTTCTGTCCTGCAGTCAGACCCTCTGCTTCAGGAACCGTTGTCCCCCGGTGATGGGAGTGACTCTGGGCTTTGGACCATCGGATAGATGATGGCAACTGCCCAGACCGAGGGAGGGGACAGTGGGGTAATAGAGGCACATTGTGGGCACTGCTTCTCCTATGGAACAGAGGGAGAAAGAAACTCTGTGGGCCACATTCTGTGTCTTGGTTTCCCACATTTTCTGTCTCATAATAAAAAAGTTTTCGAACTTTATCGGATCCTGAGAAGTTGAAATATTTCTGATCTGAGCCATTGCTAAGTAAAACCCCACATTTAATTGTGGGTGTCCTGGACAGGTGGGACCAGAAAGATGATCTGTACAAAGTATCCACTAGAAACTTCATGTAATATTTAATTATTTCATAATATTTATACCTTCATCATTAACACGCATATACATATGCATACATATGTAAATTCACAGTGTTACGAGTGAGGGTATTTATGGTGCAAAAGGATCCCACACTTCTGCACTTTACAAACGGATATGCCAAAGGCCTTCTTGAAGCGCTGTGCCCTCCAGGGAGCAACAGAGAAGGACTTTGATTTTCAAACATTTTCTTTTCAAGCTCCAATGCAACCTTAAAAGCACATTCAATTTCTGTTAAACGTTCTTTTCGCTGCAACCAGTGTTTCCTCCAAGCTCCTATTAAGTACTGGACACGGTGCTCAGCACAGGGGGGCACAGATGGATAAGGCCCACACTGAATGGGAAATGGACCCTAAGTCGCTCTCACAGAGGTGGCTCTTGGAGAACAACATGCCCAGGGAGCGGGCATCAGAGCAGCTCTGCAAAATCTTGAGCACTGGCCGCAAACATCACGAGCAGTTGAGCATGGAGAGGGGCCTGGGGAGTCCCTGGCTGGTGGGGAGGCCCGAAGGGTTTGCAGGAGAGGGATGAGAGAAACCACGCTTCCTCTGCTCTCTTCCCTCATCGCCGGGCATACTTCACAAAAGGGGCATTTTTTGATAAACAGGGCGAGATGTTGACACCATGGCTTTGGAAGCTACCACAAGAGCCATTAGCAAAAGCCAGTGACAAGTCCCAGGTTCACCCTCGGAAGGCAGGGCAGGAGTGACGGCACCTTTAGGGTTTTGTCCCCCAGTGAATAGGCACTTTCCCCACAATGAATCCCATGTCCAGGGTTACCCACCCTATTTCAAACCTGTTTATGCCTCTGATGTGTGTGTGTGTGTGTGTGTGTGTGTGTGTATGTGAATCCCTGGGAGAGGTACAGTTATTTCTCCCTTTGGTCTATTTTTTTTTTCCTTTTAGGGAGTGGTTTCTTTCACTTAGTAATATGCATTTAAAGTCCATGTCTTTTCATGGCCCGAGAGCCCATTTCTCCTTAGTGCTGCATACTACTCCATTGTCTGGACGCACCGCAGTTCATTCACCCATTTATCTGCTGAAGGACGTCTTGGTTGCTTCTAAGTTTTGGAAATGATAAATAAAGCTGCTACAAACATGCATGTGCAAGCATCAGGATCTTTTATTTGCTTTTCTTGCCTAATCGCCCTGGCGGCGGCGTCAGGTACTATCTTGCATATAAACGGCAAGAGTGGGCATCTTGCCTTCTTCCTGATCTTGGCGGAAAATTTTCAGTCTTTTACCTTTGCGCATGATGCTTCCTGTGGGCTTTTCGTATACGGATTTTATTATGTTAAGGTACTTTTTTTTTGATTCCTGGTTTGTGAAGTGTTTTTATTATGAAGAGGTTTGGGCGGGACTGGCTTGTTGCTCTCGGGAGCTTCTTAGGCTTTAAAGTTTCTTAGCAACACCTTGGGTGGGATTGGTTTGCCAGCACAGTCTGTTCGGCCCATGGCCTAAGGTTTTTTCTTTGCACCGCTCTTCCGAGATGGTCATTCTGCATACTCTGTTGGTCTTTCAGTCCATCCCTTTGCCTCTAGGCAGGAAAGCAGTGTTTCATTTCATAGGTGAATCAGGTCATCCTCTCTGTTCCAAGTCAACAGTCAACACCTGCCAGGAACCCTGATTTCCAACAGCAACAGCCATCGCCGGCCACAGGAAGAGGAGCAGCCTGGCAGCGACATGCATCGCGTGCTCAGTGTGTACCGGCCGTGGGCTGTGGCCATCCCGAGTCCCGAGTTCAACTCTGCTGCAGACTGATCAGGTGTGGACTCCCCCGTTCAATTTATGTTTTCACGGTGCTCTATGGTGTCAGTCCAAGCACAACGACAATATATGCTTGTTTCAAAAGGTTTCAAGCAATAAAGTGAGAGTCCCCTTCATCCCATGCCCTTAGTCCCATTTAACAGTTGAGGAAGCTGAGGCTCTTTCTGCATAATGCAACCTTATTCCTCATGAATGCAAAGCTGGGCTCTCGTGTGCCTGTTTTAACACTAGAGGTTCAGTGACTCATGGGGAAACTGAGGCCCCAGGGAAGTCTCAGGCAGTTGGAAACAATTGGTTCTCTTGAATGGAGTGGTTTTTACTCTGGGTCATTGGTAAATCAGTATTCAATTGTGCCCCCCAGTATGGTGCCTGCCTCCCTGATCAGGGATGAGAGAGAAAAACAGTCTTGATAAAATCTAAATAGGGGTGTTCTGAGAACCCTGGATGGAGACGTGTGCAGACGACTCATGAGGAGTCCATTAACTTGGGGCTGATGAATGACCTGGGCGGGTGCCACCGCCACCCGCATCCTGACTCAGGGCAGAGAAATTACTTCCCTGGAGCTGGTTATCTGCAGCAAGCTGGTCAATTTTTCTCTTTTATTACCATTACATTTCAGGAAAGTGTCTGCTGAAGTCCCCCATCCCCCCCCCTTTTCTAAATGTTGGATATATTTGATGACTGCCCTAGGCAGGTGCTGAGGGGCGAGCGTGCCCTGCAGGAAGGAGGACGCGGTCGCGAGCCGCCCGCCCCAGGGTTCTCCCGGTGGGTGTGACGGGTGGCGGCGAGACAGCCAGCTGTTCATAACCCTCATCCCCATCAGTTGTGCCATAAATTTTCCTCCCCCTTCCCCTGCTCTGTGGATGGCTGAGTCCAAATCTGAGGCAGCTGTGAATGGGCTGAGGGTGGGGAATCTTTGGGGTGTGTGGGAGGGGGCATCTCCAAAGAAGACCCCAAATTCCTTTGGGGTGAATATTTCACATTTGCGCCATGAGACTCCGGACTGGAAGAGGACCAGCCGGGGCTCCGAGTCCTTCTTAACACTATGATAACTAACACGGTTGGTGCTCCCCTTGTCCCAGGCTGGCTGTTCCGTGCTTCACCCAAGTTACTTTCCCCCACTCCTCATGACAACTGCACTTTACTGATGAAGTACCAAGGCGCACTGGGGTGGAGCTCCTTGCCGAGGGCAGAGACAGGAAGTGGCTGGAGCTCCAGTTCAGGCAGAGGACCCCCCCACACCTTTGCAGGAGAGGAGAAGAACAAATGCACGAAGGGAAGTTCCTGAGCATTGGTCTACACAGCCCACTGTCTGTGTCCACAGTGCAGGAGGCATTCATTCATGCGTTCTTTCCTTCCTTCCTTCCTTCCTTCCTTCCTTCCTTCCTTCCTTCCTTCCTGCATTCATTCATTCATTCATTCATTCATTCATTCACTCGAAAGCCTATACTGAGCGCCCATTGTAAGTCTGGCTCTGGGTGAGGCTCTGGTGAGACCGTGGTAGAGGAAACAACGATTCTGTCTTCATGGAGCTCAGTGTCAAGCAGGAAAGACAGAACACTGGAGAAGTCAGGATAGTAGCAGCAAGGGGACTGAATGACCGCAAAGAGACCGCCCTGAGGGCATGTGTGGCTCCTCCCACCAGGAGGTGGAGTCTCTTCCCCACCCTGGACTTGCTGTGGCCAATAGGATGCAGGGAAACTGTGACGTCAGTTTCCACGTGCCCTCGTACCTGTTTACCTGGTCAGAACCCTGCCTCCGCTCTGAGAACGAGTCCGGGCTAATTCACTGAGGATAAGGAACCATGGTGCCCCGCTGTCCCCTCGTGCAGCCAGCCAGACCCCAGCCAACCCGCAGAAGCAGACAACTGCCCTGCTGAGCCTAGCCCGCATCGCTGACCTTCAGAAATGTGAATTAAATCAAAGATTGTTGTTTAAACCATGACATTTTGGGGTAGTTTATGTTGCGGGAAGAGGACACTGGTACCCGGGCCCTTGGCATAGCTTTTCCTGAGAGCTCAGCCACTGGGGAACGCTGTCCAGTGCCGTGATCAGCATGTTACGATATGGTTAATAAAGCTCAACGCATCAATAGTTACGACAGAAGTGTATTCTTTCTCAGTAAATTCCTGGTGTTAGCTATCAGGGGCTCACGTGATGGCTCCACTAGGCTGGGGACCACGCTCTTTCAATTTTGTTGCTTTGCCCTTTCAAAGGTGTTAATCCCATCCGTTGATCAGATATGCTTCACCTCCAGGTCCACATTTCAGCTAGAAGAAGGGTGGAAGGACAGGACATGGAGAGCCCTTCCCTTCAGGATACAACCTGCAAGAGTCAGGTGTACACACGCACGCATGCGCGCCCTTGACTTCTGCTCATAGGCCATTGCAGAACCTCGTCACATGACCCTACCTTGCTGCAGGGAAAGCTGGGAAATGTAGTCTTTTATTATTCGAAGCCGTATAACCAGCTAACATTTGAGGTTCTGTTATCAAAGAAGACTAACATATATTGAGGGGTATTAGGTGGGCTCCGCCATAGTGTTTCTGGGAATCGAGGTGGGGGTGGTAGGGGGAGGGGGAAGAAGATGGATCCATTTCATCTTACTTTTCTTGCCTCCTTCTCCAGGGCCTCCTTTCTGTTCCTGTGAACTTTCTCAGCCTTGACACTGATGTGATTCTTTTCTTGCTTTAATTTGGCTCTTAGCTTATAAACATTAGCTCTGGGATGCACTAAGCTAGTGAGACCAGCCTGCAAGTTTAGACAGCTTTGATCCTGAGGGTGCCATATCCACACTGATGGAGTTTTCTCCATCTCTGATAATGAGTCCTGAAACTCCTGGAACCCGTAGAATCGGGAAATTCAGGGACCGGTGGAATCATCAAAAGAATTTAGACATAGAACATGTCGACATCAACCACAATAATGAAAGTCGGTGTTTACTGGGTGCTCACTGCCCACCAGGCGCTGTGCAGAGGGATTCATGGGTCATCTCATTGAGCTTCTTAACAACTTGGGAGGTGGAAGCTGCACACGAGGAGAGGTTCACAGAGGCCAAGGCTGTTTCCCATGGTCATGTAGCATTTGAGCGACTGACCCATAACCAGCATCGGTATTGCCTTCCTCTTCCCTGCCCTCCCTGGAGCGACAGATCCCTTTATAGCGTCTGTCCTATTGCTCCTGGGCTCCCAGCCTGATTCCCGGTCAGCCAGCCAGCCAGCCTGTAACAGCCCAGGACTAGGCGAGGACAAGCGGTTGTTGGACCAGCACACTCCCTCCCTGACGCCTGGCTCACTCAGGGAACCAAAGCACAGATCACACGGATTTGAGCAAACAGAGGTAGTGTTCGGTAGCAGCATTCCGATCACGTGAGGCTGTCCAATGAATCCCTTTTGCCCTCCTGGGAGCTATCTGCCCAGGAAACCAGACTTGCTGCCCCATCAAAACCCTGCCACCCCCACACCACCCAGGCAATGTGGGGATGAATTGACAGAGTCGATGCCTGACACAGACTCATTGCTTTTGAAAAAATGCTGACCTCCAAGGGGACTGTGGGTCTCAGCCACTCCAACTGGTACGTTGTTAAAAGTCACAACTCCTGAGATCTCATTGGCTCTTGTAGATGGCATTTGAGCCAGGCTGCTTCCTGATGGGAAGCGGCTGTTGTAGGGGCTCCTGGGTCCGGAGCCTGGGGAACCAGCACAACAGGCATGTAGAGGTGAAGGAGGCAGATCTGTGGTCCTCAAGGAGCACACAGGCCAGAGGGGAGACGCCCGCTCTGCAGGAGCTCCAGGGCGGGGCTGGACCAGGCGCCAGCTTTGCAGCCGGGAGGTGGGAGCTGGAGCCCTGCATCCTCATTCTCCTGCTGTGTGACGTGGGCACGTGCCTGGCCCTCCCCAGCCTCAGTTTCCTCATCTGCAAAATGGGGACCGTGTGGGTTTGCTGAGAGGGACAGAGGAGTGACCCATGTGCGGAAATGACAGGGTGATGCCCCCAGAGCCCTAAGTCTGCTGCCCCACACCTTCCCCCACTGCACCACGAACAACCCCACGGACTCGCCCTTTGTCCCGTGTGGGGATCATCAGCTCCTGAGAAGTGGGAACGAGCCGCCCTCAGCCCCAGGGTCACCGCCTAGAGGGAGGCTGCCTTGGGGGGGTGGGGGAGGCAATGTCAGAGGTGAGCCCTGGGGCTTGGGGCCTCCCGTGGGGGGCGGGCACAGTGCGCCTGTAGCTAACACCTGTGGGAGTGAAGCAGCCAGCCGCCTCCAAGTGTCCTGGTGCCCCTTCTCCTCTGCCCCACCCGTGGCCGCCCCCTGGCCCTTCACCTTCTGCCCCAGGGGTGGGGGTGGTCGGGGAGGTTGGGCCTGAACATGGCTGCTGGAGGCGGGTGAGGAGGGAGGCTCAGAGTCCTTGAGTGGCGTCCCCACGGTCACTCAGCAGGTCAGTGCCAGTTGGCTCCTCCCAGGCTCCCCACGATCACGAGACCCTCTTCCCTGGGCAGTGTCCCAGCAGCCGGGACTCACGGTGACCACCACACCAGCCCCATCACTGCTGGTATCTTTCCACCGGGGAACCCACTTTCTCATCTCTGTCTCAGTTAGGGTTAGGGTAGTTGGGGCTGCTGTATTAGGGGACTTCCTCCTGGGAGCCTTGCGAGCCCCGTCTTTACAGACGCACAGGCTCTGTTCTCTCCCGCATCACCTGTCCTAATGCATTCCCCTCTCCGTGGAGTCTTTCTGCTTGTTTCTGAATCACATTTCAAAACCTGCAGCATGGAAGGCCAGCTGGAAAGGCCATATTTTGAGCCCATGTGCTACCTAGGTGCCCTCCTGCCGCCTCCCCCCAGGGGCTGGTCCCCCATGATGGCCGCTCCCACTAAGCGAAGGGTTACTGGGGCCCAGGCCCCGCACTGACCACCATCCAGCAGATGCCATGACAGAGACTCATGGCAGCCCTGTGAGCTGGGCCTCAGGAGCCCCACTTACAGACCCACCGCCTGAGGCTGGGGAGGGGGATGGGACCTGCCCAGTCCACACAGCAGCTGGGATTTGAACAGACATCACCTGGACAGCTAACACCCTCCCCCCTTCTCCAGGATCTCCCAGTGATGTGACGAGGTGATGATGGTGGTGAATGTGGCCGTGGTGTCGCTGGGCATGTGGGGATGATGATGCTGATGACAGGTGGTGGTGAGTGAGAGGGGCGGCAGAGTTTTTGGGGGGACGGTGGGCAGGATGACATTTCCCAGCTCCCCTTGCATCCAGGCAGGGCCGCGTGACCAGCTCTCAGCAGTGCGTTGGGAGAAGGGATGTGAGTGTCACCTTCTGGCCGAGGGGATTGAGAAGTAGGTGTGCCTTCTCCCTGTCTCCTCTGCAGCTGGAAGACGCTGTCTGATCGGAGGCCATGCGGTGGGGGGAGTCATGGGCTGGAAGGAGCCTGGGGTCCCCTCACTGCAGGGACTCCCCCTGCTGGGCAGCGTCAGAGCTGAGCACTGGGACAGAGTGGGAGTGCTCCAGGGGGCTCTAACCCACCTGGGGATCCACAAAGGTGTCCCAGAGGGGTCGATGCCTGAGCTGAGCGCTGAGGGAGGCTCTAGGAGGTGAGCAGGAAGAAGAGGAGATGGTGCACCAGGCCAAGGGCCTGATTTGCTCTGGAACCTCCGGGGTTCGATGGAGCGAGCGACTCCTGTCACAGGACAGAGGCAAAGCTGGGTCTGAGGGAGAGAATGGAACCTGATTGGTAATGGTCCCTGGGCCCGGGGGCGGGGGGCAGCTTGTGAATTACCCCTCGGGCACTGGTGTCTGGTAAAGGGTCCTAACCATACGGTCAGACCTGAATTAGAATGAGTCCCCTGGCCCCTGAGAGGGAGAGGCTGGAGCCAGGAAACCAGGAGGGGACAGGCCCAGCTCAGCAGGAGATGGGGGGGACACCTGCAGGGGAGAGGGAAGGGTGGCTTTTGGGGGAACTCAGTCTTCGCAGTTAACAGGCCTTCGTGATTGATTTCAATGCAGGGGAGGAGTGAAGATGACCCTAGGTTTTGAGCCTGGGGGTCTGGGGGGTGGTGTGTGGTGGAGTCATCACTGAAATGGGGACCAGAGGAGAAGCAGGTTCAGAAGTGAAGGGAAGAGCCCTGGCGGGCTCACCGTGTGCTTTGTGGAAGCAGCTGGATATGAGCCCTTTGAGGCTGGCCTTGGTCTGTCCTGTTCATGTCTTCCTCAGGGAGCAGCACAATGTGGGGCTTGCTCAGTGTTTGCTGGAGGGAGGGAGGGAGGGAGGGAGGGAGGGAGGGAGGGAGGAAGGAAGGAAGGAAGGAAGGAAGGAAGGAAGGAAAGGAGGGAAGGAGGGAGGAAGGGGGCAGGCTCACGGAGCAGCATCCGTCCTTGACAAAGCAACTCACTGACATCAGTGGCTGGGCAGGGGCCAGAGGGGGCAGGGCAGGCTTCTGGCCCAGGTTAGCGGTGGAGCTGAGCATCTGTGGAAGCTGTGAATCCAGCCCTGGGTGTTGAAGGCAGGGTGGCAGACAGGAGCCACGGGAAGCTTTGGATCTGGGGAGATGGGATAAGACAACCAAGGCTGGCGGTGAGACAGAGTCCCTCTGAGCTGCAGGAAAGGGACATCATGGCAAGTGGTGAGATTCCAGGAGATCCTGGTGCATAGTAATGAGAAAGAATCACCACTGCTGTTCCTGCCACCAGGACCTGTCCCCTCTCCCTCCCTCCAGGCAGCAGGAGATGGATGGGCTAGTTGCCATCTGTCCCAAGTGAGGGGGAGGAGATGGAAAATGGAGCAAAGCCAGAGGCGCCTCCGGAGCTGCACCATCAGTCATCATGAGCCCCCCTCCCCCTCGCCCCCTCCCCCTGCACCTGCCACTTGTTCCCCCAGTGCAGGCCCAGGGGCCCAGGGAACTGTACTGCCCCCACCCCTCAACTGTCCTCCAGAGTCAGGTGCTCCCCGGCTCCTGCCTGGACCCTGCACCATCCTCCCCCTTCCCCTGGATCTGCTTCCGACCTGCCACAGAGGGATTCTAAAGCTCAGCTCTGACCATGGTGCCCCTGCGACATTTGACGGTTTCTCATTTCCTACTTGGGGAAGCCACTCAGCATCCTGGGCCGGATCAGGAACTGGAGTCCAAATCTAGTGTCTGGCACCTACTACTAGCTGTGTGACCCTGGTCATGTTACTTAACGTCTCTGAACCTTATTTTCCTCATCTACGAACTGGAAATAATAATATCCACCCAAAGTGTTGTGAGGATAAATGAGATCGGACATGGAGAATGCTTAGAACAGTGTCTGATGCTGGCAAGCTCTAGGTATGTGCTGACTCGGGAATATATTTTTCTTTTTGTCTGTTCGGCATTTTTTTCCCCTTTGGAGTCTGGCTCTGTTCCCATCCCTGCCTGTCCATCTTCAGGCTGCCCACTCAGATGAGCCAGAGAATTTCGTTTTAAGGGTTCAGCTGCTATGAGCAGGGTTTAGCCAAAGAGCCTTGACCCACACGGGCCCGGTCTACCTCTGAGGCTGAGCTGGTCCCTTCCTGCTCCCGGACCTGAACTTTCCAGCACAACCCCACTGACTGGTCCCTCGAACATAAACACGCGTTGTTCTAACCTTATGCCTTTTTTTTTCTCGAAGTCGCCTCTCTCTGGCATGGCCCCCTTCCAAATTCTTGTTCTGCCCAAATGCTGCACCTCCTTCAGGGCCCCAGGAAGCTCACAAACCTTGACCCTGAGGTCAGGGTTTGTCAGGCTCAGCCCTATTAACATTCGGGCTAGATTATTCTTTTGTGGGGGTGGACTGTCCTATGCATTATAGGATGCTTTGCAGTATTCCTGGCCTCTATTTCCTACCTGCCAAGAGCATCCCTGAGTCACAAAACAATTGAAAACATCTCTAGAATTTGCCAAATGTCCCCTGGGGGGGGGGGTCAGAAATTCCCCCCCCCCCAGCTGAGATCGCTGGTATGGGGGAAAAATAGACTTTGGGGCAGAGATATGAATCTTTGTCCCTGTTCCACCCCTTACTTGCTGTGCTGCCACAGGCTTATTTCTTCTTCTTATTATTATTTTTTAAGATTTTATTTATTTATTTGACAGAGAGGGACAGCCAGTGAGAGAGGGAACTCAAGCAGGGGGAGTGGGAGAGGAAGAAGCAGGCTCCCAGCGGAGGAGCCCGATGCCAGAACGCCGGGATCACGCCCTGAGCCGAAGGCAGAGGCTTAACGACTGAGCCACCCAGGCGCCCCTTATTTCTGGACTTCTCAGAGACTTGATTAATTCATTAGGCTGGTGCAGATGGTAGTATCCACCTCACAGCGTTCGGGAATGCACGAAACTGATCATTCATGAGGTCGGTCCCCCCCCCCCTCCAGAAGGGCCGGCACCAGCCCCGGCGAGACCTCAGCCCGCAGCCTCGCTCTGGGGAAGAGAACTAGACAGTATTCTAATTCCAACGTGTAAATGGCAGAGGCTTGGGAAGATTTCTGGAAATAAACGCTGCACCGTAGAGAAGAAAGGAAGGTGAGAGAGAAAGGAGGGGGTGGAGGTGGAGGTCCAATGTTTAAAAATTGGGATCTCACCCACAAAAATCAGATTTCCTTTTTCCCCAAAAAATCAGGAGATCTGAGTACCCTGGGTGTGGGGGTGCCGTGGGTGGCAGCTCCCTCCAGACACACCTCCCTCGGGCTCTCTGCTTAGACTCCACCACTCCCGACAGCCCCTCGGCTGCCCTGCTGTGCTCCTGTCACCTGAAAATGTCACCCCCTGACCTTGGGAGGATTCCAGGTGGTAATGCTGGGCTGGAGAATCAGCCCTGAGAGTCTGTCACTGTCTCAGCTCAAATGTCACCTCTTCTGAGAGGCCATCTTCGGCCACCGGAGACCCCTCACCTCTTTCGCTCTTCATCCCACTGTCCCTCCAGGACGAGGCCACAGCGCATGGGCTGGCTGCCCCAGGGTCGGGCTTCGCGGGAGCGGAGCGGCTGCTGGAGGACTGTCCCCACACTCGGGGCAAGAAAGGATTCACTCCTTGCCAAAGGCTGGCCACGCAGCCCAGAACTCAAGTAGCTGCTTCCCACCTCTCCAGAAGCTGGTCTTATAAAAACCTCTGACTGATAAGCATTGAGCTCACAGTGCACTCTTTTTTTGGCTAAAATAGGTGGAGTGCAGACATCCCCACAATCACATTCCCTTGTCCTTTAAACACAACCGAGGACGGGCGCAGCTCATTGGGGGTCTTTCATCATCACATCGTCATCGTGGCAGCTGAGGAGGGGGGTGAGGTCGCCCAGTGCTGGCTCTGTTCTGATCACCGGTGTGTCTCTCCCTTTGCCCCAGGTCTGGCCACGAGGGCAGGCCAAACACACACTTTTCTGCACATTCCCTCGCTTAACCCTCCCCTGACTCCGAGCAGGCAGGCTCTCGGATTCGCCCCGTTTCCAGGGGAGGGACTGAGGCTCTCAGAAGCTCAGAGACCTGGTCAGATGGCGTGGCCGGGAGGTGGCGGGGCTGGGATTCCAACCAGGTCTGCCTGACGCCGGAGGCCTTGTGATCACAACACAGTAGGGTCCCCTGTGTAATGTGAGGCAAGACACAGACACCAGAGAGCAAGGAAAAAAGTGAGGGGGGGGGCAGGGAGGAACGAGGTGGAGCAGTGAGAGGAGGAGAGAAAAAGAGGCATTTTGTCCCCAGATTGCAGTGGGACCCTGAGAAACTACTTCTCCTTTTTGGGCCTCAGTTTCCCCTCTGAAAAATCTGCTGGAAGAAGAGTGGACCAGATGGCTCTAAGGGTTGCTCCCCTTAGACCCAGGTCGGTCTGCCTCTTGGAGGGGCAGCGTCCAGGCTCTTCAGGCTCTCCCTGATGGGGGTGGAGTTGGGACCCTTCTAGAAGAAGTCCTGACATAGATGGAATGGGACCCGGGGCACATGGGGCAGCTTCTAAGGAGCTGGACACAAGGGAGCCTCGCACGGTCTCTGGTGACGGGCCCTGGGGCCGGGCCCTCCTGCCACACGGGAGGGGACAGCCTGTGTTCCCTTCTCACAGGCCTGCAGCTCCCACGGAGGTCATCCGTCACCCAGTCCAGCACTGGAGAAACAGCAGCAGAGAGAGTGTCCACGGGTCCTCCCTGCAGGTGCTGTGAGAAAGGGATGTGGCGTCTGAGCGTTCTTGGGCGAGCAGACGACCTGCCGTCTCTGGGGACATGGGGCCGGCTGAGCAGAGCCTGGGCAGGGAGATGCGGTCAAGGCTCCGGGGAACCTTCATACTGTGAACCTCTCCCTCTTACAGTCCTGGATGGTCCCTGGAGCCCACGTGGCAGCCTCTGGCAGCCCTTCCTGAGCAGTCTTGCTCCCCAGATTCCCCCCAGCCTGTCCCTACGTGACCTGGCTCCACGGCCCCTCACCACCCCTGTTCCCTGCTCCGGATTCCCCAGTGACAGTGGGAATTCCCGGTTCTGTGTGTGACCTGGGAGCAGAGAGCCCTCCTCGCTCCCAACAGGCCCCGACTCCCCCAAGCCAAGACTAACACCTGCCCTGTCCCTGGGATCTGGGTCCTGGGAGGGGTGGGGACCCAGCTGGGCTTCTGTCCTCAGAGGCCTGGGGAGACAGCTGGGCGTCAGGAGCCAGCGGAGGACGGCCAGGCTGTGAGTCAGCCAGAGGCTCCAGTCAAACCCGGGCCAGACCACGGGCTCCAGCTGGCTGGGGGTCACACAGAACTGTGAGGACTGGCAGCTGGCATCATCCATCCACGTTTCGGTTACATCTGATGGTGCTCGAAGGGTGCTCCCCACCAACTGTGTATCACTTTCAGAAAAAATAAGTGAGCTCGGGGGAATCCAGTTTGTGTGGGCTCAACTTGCAAAAAAAGGAACAAGAGTATTCCTCAGGCTGTCCCCTGAAGGTTCAGAATAAGAGACTCAAGTTCTTGAAGAGGCAGGAAGCAGCGGCTTGGGAAAAGCAAGGAGGAAATAGGTTTAAAGTTCTGGAATGTAAAGAAAATATTCAAATTCTTTTTTTTTTAAAGATTTTATTTATTTTGTTTTTTTTTTTTAAGATTTTATTTATTTATTTGACAGAGAGAGACAGCCAGCGAGAGAGGGAACACAAGCAGGGGGAGTGGGAGAGGAAGAAGCAGGCTCTTAGTGGAGGAGCCTGATGTGGGGCTCGAACCCAGAACGCTGGGATCACGCCCTGAGCCGAAGGCAGTTGCTTAACCACTGCGCTACCCAGGCGCCCCGAAAATATTCAAATTCTTGAAAACAAAGGACGGACAGGGCACTGAGTGACTTTAAACTTTCTCTTCAAGCTGGTAAGAGAATCCAAGCTGAAAGTTAAAAAAGCTCCTGTTAAATTTCTTATTACAAGTTATACCCCGGATTTCGAACAGTGTACGGATCATTTTTCCCCACCCCAGGTCGGCAGGGAGGATCATTTTCCATTCAGACTCTAAGTGCCCTTTATGAACCATGGACTTCTGTTCATTATTTTTTAAATTTTCACTGTCAACTGTCTATAGTCTTTTTTTTTAAGATTTTATTTATTCATTCAACAGAGAGAGAGACAGCCAGCGAGAGAGGGAACACAAGCAGGGGGAGTAGTGGGAGAGGAAGAAGCAGGCTCCCAGCGGAGGAGCCTGATGTGGGGCTCGATCCCATCACGCCGGGATCACGCCCTGAGCCGAAGGCAGACGCTTAACCGCTGTGCCACCCAGGCGCCCCTATAGTCTTTTTTTTTTTTTTTAAAGTAATTTCTACTTTGGTTTTTTTTCCAGCTTGAGTTCCACCTACCACACTCTTGAAGAAAACAAACCAAACCAGCCCCCCTCCCCGCACAGATTGCTAGTTCAACCTCTGTAGGTAAACCCAGCATAGAAAAGTGGGAAGATACAAAAATCTTCTCACCTAGAAGTAACCAAGACTAACACCATGATGTGTTTTCTTCCCTAGAAATCCAGAAGAATAAAACCCAAACGAGGTGGGGATCAAACCGCACACATTCAGACGGTTCAGTGCGCCATCTTTTAAAGAAACTATGTTTGGTTTTTTTTTAAAGATTATATAAGATAGGAAAATTGGTAATCAGACATGTTAAGCCCAAATTCTGGGTAGGAAACCTCTACTGTGGGAAAGCACTTTTACAGATTGTATAAAAACACATCAAATATCAACAATATTTCTCTCTCCACAAACATGCACCTATTTTAAGGATCAGAAGGAAAATGTTGCCCCTTGGAAGACAGACAATGGGAACCTTAGATTTCTAAGGAATGGGGCTCAGGGGCTCTCAACAAGTTCTAAATGTTTTGTTTCAAAAGGCAAGTAATGGGGGCACCTGGGTGGCTCAGTCATTAAGCGTCTGCCTTAGGCTCAGGGCGTGATCCCGGTGTCCTGGGATCCAGCCCCACATCAGGCTCCTCTGCTATGAGCCTGCTTCTTCCTCTCCCACTCCCCCTGCTTGTCTCTCTCTCACAGGCTGTCTCTGTGTCAAATAAATAAATAAAAATCTTAAAAAAAAAAAAAGGGCAAGTAATGGGCAGGCGGGGGAGGGGGAGCGGAGCACCTGCAGCAGGGAGCATCTGGAGCGCCAGCGCAAGGGGCATTGTGATGCGCCCTGGCGCATGCGCTTGAGGCCCTGGCCAGGGGGGCGGGGAGCGAGGGGGCGGGGTCGACATGGGCATCGTGATGCTGGCTGACGTAGGCCCATCAACACAGGGGGCATTGTGACCCGCTCCCTGGTATGTAAGGCCCTGCTGGGAAGCCCTTGCCATTTAGCCTGCAGCCGCCTGGAGCTCAGGGCTCCTTCCTACCCCGGAGCACAGAGCGCGACAGAGGGACCATGGGAAGACGGATGTTGATCGGGCTTCAGCTGGCGCTCCTGCTTCTGGCGCTGTTCATGCCTCAGGAGATTTATTCCTCAGCTACCACGCCCCCCGCCACCACCAAGGCCCCCGCTCCCACCAAGTCTGGTGTCTGCGCGCTTCAGTCGACTGTCAGCGTGCTGATGGTTTCGCTCTTCCTTCTTGTACGTCTTCACTGTTGAGAAATCAGGCCAAGAAACATTTTCACTTTTCCACCTCATCTTTTAAAACCCAATCCCAATGGCTCCTGCATATCTGGAATGGTAATGAAAGTAACAGGCCCTCGTGAAATCCGCGAATCCCACTCCGTATTTTCCCGGCGCAGACAACGTCGAGAACGTCGAGTTTGGCTTAAGGAACCGCTGAAGAGGGGGGCTCGCTCTTCAATCTGTGGAGCTTCCTGCGCAAGACTGAAAGGATGGCGAACAGCCAACATTAGGAACAATCTTGTGAGTGGGGGCTGAAGGAATATGGACTCTTAAAACTTAACTATGAAAAGAAGAATTTCATCTTGATCTAGGGGGAAAAAAGGGATGAGATGTGGAGTGGAGATGTTTCATTTTGATTCACCAAATCTGTAAGGCCATTAAAACAATTTGGTAATACCAAAAGCTTCTGTGATTCTTTTTATGAATGCTGGAAGGGGCCTCCAGAGGTTGCTGTAAATTAGTGATAATTTGGTGCTGTAAAGTTTTACATTGTTAAGCGTTCACTGTTCCCTTGGGCACTGAACTCCTTCCTGTGTGGTTTTGGGTTTAACATGACATTTGACTTTGTAAGGAGCAATTGCCATGTGTCAGAGCAATGATGGACTGGAATCTACCCCAAATCCAAGCATAATGAGTACATCTTGCTAAGGCCCTTATAAGATTTTTTGTCCACTTACGTATTTGAGAAAGAGAGAGAGCACAAGCTGGGGGGCGGTGGAGGTCAGGGGGCAGAAGGAGAGAGAATCTCAATTAGACTCCCCACTGAGCAGGGAGCCCGACGTTGGGCTTGATCCCAGGACCGTGGGATCATGACCTGAGCCCAAGGCAGACTCTTCACCGCCTGAGCCACCCAGGCGCCCCGCTAAGGCCCTTATAAAGGCAAATGCTAGACTCCTGCCATCATATGGTCCCATCCAACAAGAGTGCCAGATTCATTTAGCTCCCATACTTAACCTGGTTCTAAAGACTAGAAGTACAGAGACTTTCACTAATCTTAACATGCAGCTTTTCATGAATAGATAGACAGGGCCCTGCTTTCTCTGAGCCGTGCTAACAAGAGTTCTACAGTGTGGAGGTAGGTGGTGGTTTTTTCATTTCTTGGGAGAAATGACACTTATTCCAAACACCATCTCCAGTCACAGGGTTTGACCTGCAGGGTTCGTTCTGCCGAGCAAAGGCCTAGATGACAGTCCAGAGGGGCCACGAAGCGGGCGCTAGGTGGTAACCAGACAAAACATCAACACAAAATCGTGGGTTTCTCCCCTCCCCCTCAGTTCATGAAGCTGTGACCTCACATGCGGCTCACAAGCCTTTTGTGACCACATCACCAGACCCACGGTCTTTCAACAAGCCTTTCGTGAGGGTTTTTCTATTGTCTTATTAGTTCTACTTTCTTGGATGTAGTTTTTAGAGGCTCCTCTATGGTTTACAATATCGGACTTCAATGTAGTGCGGGCTGTCTTCAAATAATATCGCACCACATCACAGGTCATGGAAGAAGCTTACAGCAGTATGCCTGCCCTTCAGCCACTCCTCCCGCCCTTCATGTTCCTGCCTGTAACGTTGCCAGGTTCTAGATCCTGCAATATGTTGTCAGTACTTTTGGCTTTAAAGGGTTACCTTTTCAGGAAATTCTAAAAATGAGAAAAATATCTTTTATATTTATTCACATATTTACCATTTCCAGTGCTCTTCCTCCCTTTGGTAAATCTCAGATTTCATTTGTTGGTGTTTTCCTTATCTGTGTCCGGTCTCCCGACAAGCCCACCAGAGGCATCTCACTTCAGTGTTTTTGATCTCTGGCATTTCCTTTTGGTCCTCTCTCAGGATTTTTCTCTCTCTGCTTATACTGCCCACCTGCTCTTGTGTGTGGTCTACTTTGTCCGTTAGAGCCCTTAGCATAGGCCTCAGAGCTGTTTTCGATTCCTGGTCAGATTAATTCCAACATCCCCGCCAGGTCTTGTTCTGAAGTAGGTTCTGTCTCTTTAAATTGCTGCTTTCGCTTTTTAGCGTACCTTGTATTTTGTTCTTGACAGTCCAATGTGATGTACGGGGTAAAAGGAACTGCTGTTGTAGGTCTTTAATAAAGTGATGGCGAGGTGTGGGTGGAGAGGAAGGTTCTGTTGTCGCATGGTTGGGGCTGAGTCTGTTAGTGAGCCTATGCCTCTGGACCGTGAACCTCACAAGTATTTCTTAGCTTTTCTTTCCGCTCACGGGTGGGGGGACAAAATGGCTAGATCTGGAATGGAGGGAGTTGGGTGTTTCCATTCCCCTATGCCAGGCTCTGATAGGACCTGCTGGGGCAGATGAAGTTCTGGTTAGTTTTTTGGGAGGGCGGGCTTTGTCAACAGAGTTCCCTGGTGTCTTTCTTTTTTTTTTTTTTCAAAGATTTTATTTATTTATTCGACAGAGATAGAGACAGCCAGCGAGAGAGGGAACACAAGCAGGGGGAGTGGGAGAGGAAGAAGCAGGCTCATAGCAGAAGAGCCTGATGTGGGGCTCGATCCCAGATCGCCGGGATCACGCCCTGAGCCGAAGGCAGACGCTTAACCACTGTGCCACCCAGGAGCCCCCCCTGGTGTCTTTCAACATGGTTCCTTTTTCCCCTCCCCCTGCCAGAGGCACGAGGGGACTTTTCTCTAGCATTCACCGTGAGAACCCGGACTGAGCACCTGGAGGTAAGACTCACAAAAGTGTGAGTGTCCTCCTACCACAGGGTTCCCCTGTAGCTTTTAACTCTCAGAGTTGTTCACACTGAGCTGCCAGCAGTTCACTAGAGTTCAGGTTTTCCTACCCGGGAACTGGTTTCCATAGTGGTGCCCACCCGTGAGTCCCTGCCCAGGGAAGCCGTGATGACCTCTAATGCCTGTCTGTCTCTCCAGTCTTGGGGGCAGTGGTTTGTCCTTTGTCCTCTTCTCTTGTATGTCTAAGAAGTTGTTGATTTTTCAGTCTGTTCAACCTTTTGGGGGATTTTGGGATGGAATAGGGACATCCAGTCTCCTTACATGTGTAGCTGGAAGTCCCACCCTTTTCCTTCAACCTAGAGAACTTTTAAAAAAAATATTTTATTTATTTATTTGAGAGAGAGAGCATGAGAGAGAGAGAGAACACGATTTAGGGGAGAGGCAGAAGCAGATTCTCCACTGAGCAGGGAGCCCGCTGTGATGCTGGGCTCGATCCGAGGGCCCTGGGATCATGACCTGAGCTGTAGGCAGATGCGTAACCGGCTGAGCCACCCAGGTGCCCCTAACCTAAAGAACTTTTATTAACATTTCCTGTAGGGCAGGTCTGGTTGCAAACCAGTCTTTGGCTTTCGTGTGTCTGAAAGAGTTTTTATTTTGCCTTCATGGATGAAGGATATTTTCTCTGAAGATGAAATTCTAAGTTGTTATGTTGTTTATTTTTTTCAGCACGGCAAAGATGTCATTCTGCATTTGCTTAGTTTTTTTGGCTTGTGTTGTTTCTGACACAAGTCTGTGGTCGTTCTTAAATTAGTTCCCTGCATATAAGGTCTCTTACTGCTCTGTCTGCTTAAAGTTTTTCTCTGTCTCTGTTTTTTTTTTTTCAGCAATTTATAATGTGTGTTAGTGTTGCTTTCTTTGTATTTACCCTGTTTGGGGTTTTTAAGATCTTTGGGTCTGTGCATTTATAATTTTCATAAAGCTATATTTGACGGGACAAAGTTCAGCCCTCCAGTACTTCTTCTATACTTTTCTCCCCTTTTTGGAACTCTAGTGTCACAGATGATAGACCCCTGATATTGTCCCAAAGATTACTGATGCTCCGTTGCTTTTTTTCTTCTAAGTCATCTTTTCTAGGTGCTTCAGTTTGCATAGCTTTTATTGCTCTATGTTCACATACTTTCAGCTCTTCTTCTGCAGTGTCTATTCTGCTCCTGTTCCCCTCTAGTGAGATTTTCATTTTGCTTCCACTGAGTTCTTCTTAATAGGCTTCATTTTTTTCTTCATTGTGGACATATTTTACTTTAGGGCTGTGAGCTTATATATAGTTTTTTCCCTCCATCCTTAGGTTTATCATTTTTTTCCTCCTCCCTTAGGTGGGAGACCTAACTCTCTCTCTCTGTAGTTCTGATGTAATACTGTATATGACAATTATTTTAAAATCCTAGGCTGCCAATTCTATCATATTTGCTATTTCTTAGTTGGTTTCTATTGGCAACTTTTTTCACCTGGTGGTTTGGGTCATGCTTTTGTGTTTCTTCATATGTCTGGTAACATATGATTGTATGCTGGACATTTTGATTTTTTTTTCTCTGGATTTTGTTGTCTTCCTTTAAGGAATATTAAAATTGTTTTGGCAAGTAGTTGAGTTACTTGAAAATCATTTTGATCTATTGGGGCTTGTTTTGTAGTTTTGTTATGATGGGCTAGAGTAGCCTTCATGTGAGGGCTAATTTAGCCTCATTTTTTTTTATTTGTTTATTTGAGAGAAAAAGAGAAAGCAAGCGAGGGAGGAAGCAGAGGGAGAGGATCGTAAGCAGACACCACACTGAGTGCCGAGTCTGACACGGGGCTCAATCTCACAACCCTGAGATCATGACCTGAGTGGAAATCAAGAGTCAGATGCTTAACCGACTGAGCTACCCAGGCGCCCCTAGCCTCATTTCTAAGGTGTTGTCCTTAAAAGGCTTGACTCATTATCCCAAATACTCAATGAGGTCTCTCTTTACCCTGGGTGGTCAGACTCAAGTGCTGTCCAGCCCTGGGAACACTGAGATTTGGGCTCTGAAGTTATTCTCTGCTTGGTCGTCTGGACTTTCCCCCTGTGCCTGCACAGCTTGGTGTTCAAGGGGCCATCTCTGCAGGTTTTTGGAATTCTTCCTCTGTGTAGTTCCCTCTTCTCTGCTACTGTCCCCGTGGATTCTAGCCATCTCCATCTCCCCAAACTCAGATCTGCCTCTTCGACTCAGTGAAACTGCCCCTTTCTAGCTCTGTGACCCCTTCCTGGCTGTGGCCTGAAAAGTGCCTCCAGGCTAGAAGCCGGTGTGCTTTTAGGACTCATCTCAGTGGTGTCCCTTCTCTTAGAGCTCACAGTTCTTCACTGCTTGTTGTCCAATATCTGGTATAGCTGCTTCACGTGTCCTGTCCACTTCATTTATTTGTGGGGATGGCAGTGAGGAATGTGCAGGACTCCATCATGACCAAAGCAAAAGTCAAAAGCGTAGGTTATTAGAATCTAACACACTTGAGCTTGGATTCTGACTTTGCCAGTTAGTGCTATGTGACCTTGGGCATGCTACTTGGCCTTCAACCTCTATTTTCTCGTATGTTAAATAGTCTCTGCCTGTCAGTATTACTGTAGAGATAAAATGACATGTCAAGGGCATCACATGTCTGGTGCATCGTAGGTAAGTGTTCAAGAGATGAAAAGCACTATTGCGCATAAGAATGGTTGCCAGGTTTCTGCAAGATGCTACCCGTTAGTTAAATCCTGGTAATGAAGCTACCAGAAGACCAGCATTTCTCTGCAGCCTTAACTGGCCATTCTGGTGATGGATTGTACTTTTAAATATTTAAGCAGGAACTTGGCTGCTCTGCATTAAAAGTTAATAAGTTTCTATTGAGCTCCCGTCAGCGGATTTTAACATCGTGCCACTGACCCATTCAAAGTGTGAGATCATCTCTGGTGGCTCCAAGGGGCCCATGTGAATTCCACGGTGTTGCTAAGAAGGAGCTATCCTTGGACTCTCATCTCAAGGCATGGGGGGCCTCCCTGTTCTTCCCACCACGAGCCTCCCTCCAATTTTCCAGAAAATCAGAGCCTTTCATTGTAACTCGCTTCCGATCACAGTTAATGTGGAAACTAGAGTTCCGGAAGGCAGGCCCTGGAGAAGGCATGAATCCCTCCTGTGTCGGGAGCCGCCAGGGCAACCTTTGCGGGGGTGGGAAGGAGGGTCAGGAGGGAGGACTGAGATGAAGTGAGGCCTCCAAGCAGGTCTGTTTACTCCCCTTTGCTCTGGGTTATCTTTAAATGGAATAAAAATATCTCTTAATCCTCTTCATCTCAGTTCAGTGGTTCTAGAGAAGAGATACTTGACATTTAAGGTTGTAGGAAAAGGGAAAAAAGTACCAGTATGAGAGATACATAAAATTCAGTGGAAACCATAGCGTGGCGAAATTTCAGGAAACTCACGTTAGGAGCCTCCTTAAGGTCTCGAGAAAATAACCGATGAGGAGAGAGGGCCAGCCCAACCAGGGATTTTCTGTTGGGACACGCAGACCTCTCTGGAGAGAAGGCAGCAGTTCTGCCCTTGGTCCTACAACGGGCGTCCCCTGTTAGCCCTGAGGCTGCCACGTCCCCTAAGACCTTTTTTGCCATGTGAGCCCTGCGAAGTTCATTCTTTTGTTATCCATCACCTGTCTGCAAAACTGTGGCTCCTGCCACCCCCTCCTCCCCCATTTGTGTGTCAGTTTCCCAGAAATAGTGAGAGGTGTGCTGTGCACGAGCGAGGCCGGGTGGGCAGTTGAGCTGGCCGTTGAGCAAGTGTACAGGATTCCGCATCACCCCGAGGCTGAACACCGGGGAGCTGACTGCGCTGGGATCCAGGAGAAGGGTCTTGGGTATGGACCCCGAGAGAGACAAGATTCTCAGTGTCTTTAAATGCTCTGTCTCAGAACAAGAGGCAAACCACGGGTGGGATGCCCGCAGCAGCAGGCCAGGAGCCGGCATCTACGGGTTGGTGGAGAGAACTCATGCCTGGTCTGTGTTCTTAGAAACCCAGCATCGTTCGTTTTAAATGTGTTGTTCCTGCATCCTAGTCCTTTTGTTAGGAGAATTTCTGAGAAGCACATGAGCCAAGTCAACTGCTCTCAAAGCATACTGCCAGACGGTTGAAATCTTGGCTTTTCCATCTGTAAACTATTCAAGTGTAGGCAAAATACTTCACCTCCCTGGTCCTCAGTTTCCTCATCTGGAAAATGGGGATATTGATAGTACCCACTTTCTAGGGTTGTCCTGAGGATTTAAAGCGTTCACCATTACTATTTTTAAAATTGTTATTCTTGTGATTAGAATGCCATCGAGAGAAGTGCTGGTTTATGTGCGCATGAGCAGATCATGGTAACATCTTCTGACTGCTTCAGATGACCATGAATGAGGCAGGAGAGCTGGGTTCTTGTCCCTGGTCTGTCTCTGATTCAATGTATGATCTTGCGGCAGTCTTCCCCCCCCCCTCAGTGGTCCTATGTGACCACTGAAGCCCCCTCCAGGCCAAAGAATTTGTGAATAGAAATGTTCAGAAAATAACGTATTTCTTTAAACAGGACAAACATCCCTTTAACCATCTTACTGACTCTTCCAAATAGTTCAGCAGGGCACCTGGGTGGCTCAGTCGCTTGAGCGGCCGACTCTTGCTTTCAGGTCATGATCTCAGGGTCGTGAGATCGAGCCCCACATCAGGCTCCACACTTGGTGGGGAGACTGCTTGAGGATTCTCTCTCTCCCTCTGCCCCTCTCCCCGCTTGTGCTCTCTCGCTCTCTCAAAATAAGTAAATAAATCTGAAAAGAAACCATCAAAAATACCCAAATAGCTCAGCAACACTTGCCCCACAGACAAATCAAGGATTAACGTCATGCCTGATTTATGACCGCTTCTGAGGCAGCTATACTTCCGGCCAGGGTTTGTCTGTTCAATTAGCGTTTTTGGAAAACGTCCCGCGCTAGGCAGTATGATAGGGTTGGGGATATAGAAACTCATTCATTTCTTCTTTCATTCATTCATCCAACTAATAGATATCTTGCACCTGCTCTGTGTCGAGCACTGGGGCAGAGAGCACCAGGCAGGGACCTGTAGATGCATAGGGCTGGAGGTGGCTTTGACAATTTTTTTTTTTTGAGAGAGAGAGGGGGAGGGAGAGAGCACATGCAATAGCAGGGGTGGGGGGAGGGGCAGAGGACAAGAGAGAGAAAATCTTCGGTAAGTTCCATTCTTAGCACAGAGCCCAACGTGGGGCTTGATCTCACAACCCTGAGATCGTGAGCTGAGCCGAAATCAAGAGTTGGACGCTCAACTGACTGAGCCACCCAGACGCCCTGAAAGGAGGTAGGGTTTTTTTTTTTTTTTAAGATTTTATTTATTTATTAGAGAGAGAGAGTGTGAGAGAATGAGAGACATCACATGCTAGGGTGAGGGGTAGAGGGAGAAGCAGACTCCCTGCTGAGCTGGGAGCCCGATGTAGGGACTCGATCTCAGGACCCTGAAATCATGACCTGAGCCAAAGGTGGATGCTTAACTGACTGAGCCACCCAGGTGCCCCAGGAGGTGGATTTTAAAAGACTTTTACACTGGAGAATGACTTGGTTGGGGGTGGCACTGGAGACTAAAAGAGCGTGCCGTGGGGCACGATCAGGTGGCATGTGATCGGGGGCAAAGGACCCGACCTCTCTGTGCCTCGGGTTGCTAATCCATAAAATGGGGCTGATAGCAGAATCGCAGTCTCGCAGTCACGGCTAAAGCGGTAATCCATGTTCAGTGCCTAGCTTAATTCCTAGCACACAGTAGGTGCTGCCGAAATGTTGGCTATTATTACATTTCTGAGCGCTCACCTGAATACAGGTAACAAGGGGCAAGAGCAGAAGGTGGAGACCGGGTAGGAGATGGCTGAGGTCCTTCCAGGCAAATTTCTGAATAAAAGGCTTGAAAACTATTTATTCATACTTCCTGTCTTGTTTACATTATTAAGAGGTTTACTTAGCAAAACACTTTTTCTAAATAATGCAAAGGTGCCCAGAGTTCTGACTAATTTGAATTAATGAAATTTTATTGTACTTTTAAAGACAAATCTCTATATTACCCATGAAAACATAAAAATGTAATTTCAATATTTAGAGACTCCTCTTGAGTTTTAGAAGAACCTTACTACAGTGTGTTAGGAAAAATGGTGAATTCAGCAAAATCCTCCTTCCGTGCACCTAGAACCTTCTCACACCCCAGATGCCTAGGGTTCAAATCCCAGCTCTGTCCCTCACTACAGAGCATTGAACAGGTCACCTAAAGCTGCTCATCCCATTTTTCTCTTCGGCTAGTTGTGGACAATCAAGAATCTATGTTTTATAGGTTGTAGAGAGAATTAAATGAATAAACATCAAAATCTTAGAAGAGTGCCTGGCCCATTGTAAGTGCTCAGAAACTACCAGCCACTAATGGTGAGCCTGCATCGTGGGTTCCTGCTCGCTGCATCTGCGGACTGCTGGGACTCCCAGTGGCCTCCATTCCAGGAACTTTTCCCCGGGGGGCTTCAGTTAACCCTCCGGAGTTCCTATAGCATTGCCAATGGAGAAACTGAGGACCAGAAGGACAGGGGATTTTGACCCTGTATCTCTAAGCCCTACAACGGAGGCTCCGTCCCTCCTGCATTCATACTGACTTAAGGGGGCCACGGCCAGATCTGTCCTGACAACGAGAAGGGCGTCTCAGCCCTTGGGGCCCAGGGCAGCCAGAGTGCGGGGTGGGTTGCACGGACCCAGGTGGTCAGAGGGGTGCTCAACAAGGGGGTGGGGGAAGGGCTAGACACTCTGTCCTGCTGCTCCCTTTGGGGGCAACGTCTTGAGGATCAATAGTCGGCTTCTGAGGATGACTGCCACCGCCAGGGCCACCGCCATGGCCACCACCACCACGGATGTGGTTTTGGAATATAGGTGAGGTTCGGCGGGGTGGAGTCTGGAGCCGAGGACCAAGAAAGAATTCTTGAGGCGTCTTCCATGCAAAATTGGTGGTTTATGAAAGCACGGGGACAGGATCCCCGGGCAGAAAGAGCTGCCGCAGGGGTTGTGAGGGGTGGCTGATTATATACCATGGGGTTGGGGGAGGTAAGGAAAAAGGGAAGTTGAGAAAGTAACTTTCATATGTTAAAGAAGACTCCCAGGATACCGGAGGCCTTGCCATTGTCGAGGGAAGGTTGTTTTTCCTCTAGTAAGGCGTTAACATGAAGATAGTTGGGAACTTCCTGGAGGCTGCAGGTTATAAGGACATTCCCTTCCGGAAGCTCGGTTACTGATAGAAATGCTTCGTTCTTGTAGATTGCTAAGACATTTGTAACTGAGGGAGACACAAGTCTTGCAGGATTGTGGTATCTATAGTTAACTATTTCTTTGTCCTGTAGGGCATCCAGGAGGGCCTGAGGACTGTCACGTACACCCCATGGGGGGGTGGTTGCGGGGTGTCAGTTTCTGCTTTGTCCTCTGCTTGCCTTCTGTTTGCTCATCACCGCCATAGGCACAGCAGTAGGCACCTTAGAGCGCACACACACACACACACACACACACACACACACACACACGTCACCGCCTTCCCCCACTCGCGCCCTGAGCTGGAAGACCCTAACAAGCCTGTGCAGGGGGTGCCTCCCCCTCCAGAGCGGCCCCCCTGCACCCTCACTTCCTGTGCTGGGCCCCACCGAATCCAGCTGCCCTGCCCGCCCCTCGGCCCGAGTCCCACCGCCCGTGCCCTCGAGAGGGCTCTGCCTGCAGCTCGGCCCAGGAACATGATCGAATCCTCTAAAAACACATTTTCTCCGGCGCTCCTCCCTGAGCCGCTCCCAGCAGAGAAAGGGGAGAGAAAAAGGCCCGGCCTTAACATTTATTGAAATAAATATTGGGAACCTGGGAGGCCAAAGGTTAAAGACGCACCTGCTTCTGCTGGCGAGGTGTGGATGCCGCCCAGTGAGAGGCTTTCCATGTTCTCCAGGGGGCGACTGTGGGGAGGGAGGGGGCTTCACTCTCCCCCTGCAGGCTGGCGGCAGGCTGCGGCCCAGGCCCTGATCCACGCCAGGTCGCCCTGGTCCCACGCCAACCAGCTGGCGCCACCGCTCAGAGTCTGCGGCTGAGCCCCCTTGCTTCTCCCTGGTTCTCTGGCCCGGGAAGGCCGGCGGGGCGCGGTGGCACCTGCTGACAGCCTCCTCCGGTTGGGCCCTGTGCGGGAATGTCTCTGGGCATCGCTGCAGCCACCCTGCCAGGGAGGAGATGGGGTGGAGAGGACCCACTCACTCATCCCTGGACCTGTCCACCGTCTGCTGGGCACCTCTGCGTCCTGGACACTGTACTGGCCCTGGGCGTGTGACCGTGACCCAGAAGTAGTCAGCCCCCGCCCTTAGAAGCCAAAAGGGGGAGCAGCGGATGACAAGAGGGAAACACTGGGGTCTCTATCAAACCCGGGCCAGGGGCTTCCTGGGAGGTTCCAAAGGGAAGGCCTGGCGGTTAGCCAGGTGAAGAAAGGTGGGAAGAGTGTCCCAGACAGAGGGAACAGCACTGCTAAGGCCTGGAGCCAGGAGAAGATCAAAAAGGCTCAGGATACAGAAAACAGGGGAGGCGGGGCCTTTCCCAAGGTCCCAGAGCTGGTTAGACGGGCAAAGCCAGATCCTGACCCAACCCGGGGCTCACCCCCACCCTCCCTAGTGGGTGGGTCATCTTCACAACAATCTGAGAAGAGAGGGGACTCCCTGAGGTCCACGACCCCCCTCAGCACTGGCCAAGGGTGGGGTCACTGGCTGCAACCTCAGAGCCTCACCAAGGGGCGCTTCCTTGTGTGGCCGGAAGGAGGCTGAAGTGGGCCGGGCTCCGCATAGCTCCCTCACCCCAGAGGCGGCTGTGGGGGAGCCGGGGACCCTGACGTAGGGTGCATTTGGTTGTGAGCAGAATTCGTGGACGTTCTATCCACCATAAAGGGGGCCCACTTCCATGGCCACGCTGATGCGAGAGAGCAACACTGCCTTCGTGGGTGTTAAAAGTTCCCAAATACTGAGCCGTTACCATGTGCCAAACTCCAGGCTGAACTGGACGTGGGGTTTTTCCCTCTGAGCTCTCACAGCAGCTGGTGATGGGCACACATGGTATCCCCTTGTGCAGATGAGAAATCTGGGGTTCCGAGAGGGAAGGGACTGGCCTAGGGTCACACGGCATGTGTCTGACTCCACTGCCCCTGCTTGCAATGCGCTCTCTCTTCCGCTCCCATAATAGGGGGCAGCCTGTCTTGGAGTCCCCAGGGGCGTTTTCCCAATGTGACTGTTCCCAGCCACAGAAAAGTCAGCTCTGGAGACAGGGCTCAGGGACCCGAAATGCATTCATCTCCACTCATGCCACAGAGCTTTGTGAGGCACCTACTATGTGCTGGGGTCCTGTGCTGGACCCTGAGGACGCAGGTGTGGATAAGAGGCAGCCCCTGCCCTCAGGGCCCACGCTCATCGGCCACATCCCAGGAAGGAGGAAGTCGCCTCTGTGAGATGTCAGTCTGGCCACTCAACGCCCCTGCACTGAGCACCTACTATGCGCTATGCTCTGTGTGTATCTGTGGGAATACAGCAGTGGCTCGGATAGACTGCGTCTGCGCTCTCACGAGAAAACACACGTGAAACCATGACAGAAAACAGTCAAGGCAAGTTCAGATTGTGATGCATGCTATGGAGACAACAAAGGGGGGTGACAGGGTGGGGTGTTGGGTGGGTGGGGGTGCTCCACTGGCCACAGGACAGCTTAGAGGAGGAGCTCTGGCTCTCTCCAAGACACTTGGAAGGAGAGATGGGAGCTGAGTGGAATTGGGAGCTTCTTTTATGCCAGACTTGGGTCCTGGGGTGTGGGGGTGTCTCACCTCCTCAAAGCTCACCCTGCAATTTGCAGAGGGGTCAGGGTGGCCCCCCGGGGAGCCCACAGCGAGCCAGCCTCAGCTCCGTGGTTCTGACCCCCAGCCCAGGATTTCTGTTTTGCCATCCGCCTGCATGGAGTGACTGTTCTCCCCCAGCACCCTCGCCCCCCCAGCAGGGGTCTCCCAGGGGGCCCACGTGGCCATCCTCTTGAAGGCTCATCATTTTCCAGCCTTCTAGGCCATTCCACCAAGTACCTCCACTCCAGCCCTCCCAGGGCCTGATGTTGCCTCTGTGAAGTCCTTCTCTGGAGGTGGCTTTGCAGGCATTTGGGGCTCTCCACACTTGTCACCCCAGCCTCCAGGGCAGACAGGACCTGGGCGCTCACTGTGCCGGGTACCCTGATGCCCCTGCAGCCCAGATGCTGGGACTTCTCTCTGGCTCCTGGAATCTGGGACGTATCCAGCTCAGCAGGAGATGTTAGAACTGGAAAAAATGTTTAGCACCAGAAAGTCTCAGATCTTCCCGGGGCGTGGATTCATTTGTTCCTGATTAAGCAAATGCCATAGGTTACCTTGTGACCATTTTTAATGTTGCATTTTTTCTGATGACCTCACTCTCACACCCTGCTCATTTCCGACCGGCTTCTCTGCCTCCAGTTCTAGTGGTGCCTCTGAAGCGAGGCCCCCTGGTTCCCCTCTTCTTCCTCCCAGCCAGTATTCCTGAGCTGCTGCTGTGAGCTCTGGAATGTTCTGGGTCCAGGGAAGCATCTAGAGCTTCCTGCGTCGAGGGAAGATGACAGAAGGAGATTGAGAGCTGACTGTGCCTGTCCTCGAGAGTCAGGGTCCCTCCTGAGACCCCAGAGGGGTGGGAGGCAGCCCAGGAATTGGCATTGACAATCCAAGGACACGTCCAGTGGCCTCTGGAAGCAAAATGGAAGGGCAGCCAGCCCTGAGAATCAGGGAGGACTTCCTGGAGAATAAGACATCTGAGTTGAGTCTTAACAGACAAATGCCAGGGGACTTTCGTCACGTCTAGGAGACTCACCTCCAAGGTCATATTTATTGTATAAATGAATGAATGAATCTAATCCAGACCCCCTGTTTGGCCACAGACCTGGGTCTCGTGCCTCCAGGTTCTGTGAGAGCCTGGTGAGCCCACCCTTCTGTCCCAACAGACTCTCTGCCTTCCTGGGAGAGAAAAGTCCCTTAACCCCCTGCTGCCAGAGGCTTTGGGCCACCTGACATAGACACACAGGAGCCTCTCTGCATCTCCGGCCTACCCTGGGCTCTCCATACTGAAAGCCCAAGGGCCTGGGTTTCTCTGTCCGTGGGTTTGCTCACAGCTTCCAGGAGGCAGCACAGTCCCTAAGAAGGGCCCCTCTGTCCCTTCATAGGCATGTGACCTCGAGCAAGTCACTGTACTCTCGGAGCCCCAGTGGGGCGTAATGGTACAAGTGCTTTGCAGGGAGTTGGTTGTTAAAGGACCCTGAGTATCTCAACGGAACAGACTTCTCAAAGTGCCAACTTTGCGCTCCGCGGCTCAATCACTCGCCGGCAGCCGGCTGACGGAGGCTCCCTCCCCCCACGGTGGTCTATCTTCCCATATATCGCCTCGGATTCACTTCTCTGCGTCTCCTAACTTGCAGAAAGTAGTTGCTTCTCTATTCATAGAGTTGCAGCTATTCTTGACTTAGATCGCTGGTTGAGTTTGCAGGTGTTCAGAATGATTTGATGGCTATCTAGCCGAATTCCTGGGACCCAATGAAATTAAGGTCTCCTTCTCCTCTGCCATCTTGGACTCCTCAATAGATGCAGAAAAAGCATTTGACAAAGTACAGCATCAGTTTTTGTTTTTTAAAGATTTTATTTATTTATTTGCGTGTGTGAGAGAGAGTGCACAATGGGGGTAGGGTCAGAGGGAGAAGCAAACTCCCCACTGAGCAGGGAACCTGATATGGGACTCGATCCTGGGACTCCGGGATCGTGACCTGAGCCAAAGGCAGTCGCTTCACTGACTGAGCCACCAGGTGCCCTAAGCATCCTTTCTTGATTAAAACTCTTCACAGTGTAGGGATAGAGGGAACATACCTCGATATCATAAAAGCCATCTATGAAAAACCCACAGTGAATATCATTCTCAATGGGGAAAACCTGAGAGCTTTTCCCCTGAGGTCAGGAACACGGTACGGATGTCCACTATCACCACTGCTGCTCAGTACAGTACTAGAAGTCCCAGCCTCAGCAATCACACAACGAAAAGAAATTAAAGGCATCTGAATTGGCAAAGAAGAAGTCGAACTCTCACTTTTTGCAGATGATATGATACTTTATGTGGAAAGCCCACAAGTCTCCACCCCAAAACTGCTAGAACTCATACAGGAATTCAGCAAAGTGGCAGGATATAAAATCAATGCACAGAAGTCAGTTGCATTTCTATACACCAAAAATGAGATGGAAGAAAGAGATGTTAAGGAGTCGATCTCATTTACAATTGCACCAAAAACCATAAGATACCTAGGAATAAACCTAACCAAAGAGGCAAAGGATCTATACCCAGAAAACTATAGAAAACTCATGAAAGAAATTGAGGAAGACACAAAGAAATGGGAAAAAATGTTCCATGCTCATGGATTAGAACAAACATTGTTAAAATGTCTGTGCCACCTAGGGAAATCTACATATTCAGTGCATCCCTATCAAAATACCATCAACTTTTTTCACAGAAATGGAACAAATAATCCTAAAATTTGTATGGAAATACCCAGAAAAAAACCTGAAAAGCTGAAGGAATGTTGGAAAAGAAAACTAAAACTGGTGGCATCACAATTCCAGAATTCAAGCTCTATTACAAAGCTGTAATCATCAAAAGAGACACATAGATCAATGGAACAGAATAGAGAATCCAGAAATGGACTCTCAATTCTACGGTCAACCAATCTTTGACAAAGCAGGAAAGAATATCCAATGGAAGAAAGACAATCTCTTCAACAAACGGTGTTGGGAAAACTGGACAACCACATGCAGAGGAATGAAATTGGACCATTTCCTTACACTATACACAAAAATAGACTAAAAATGGAGGAAAGACCTAAATGTGAGACAGGAATCCACCAAAATCCTAGAGGAGAACACAGGCAGCAACCTCTGTGGCCTCGGCCGCAGCAACTTCTTGCTAGACACGTCTCCAAAGGCAAGGGAAACAAAGGCAAAAATGAACTATTGGGACTTCGTCAAGATAAAAAGCTTCTTCACAGCAAAGGAAATAGTCGACAAAACCAAAAGACAATTGACAGAATAGGAGCAGATATTTGCAAATGACATATCAGATAAAGGGCTAGTATCCAAAATCCATGAAGAACTTACCAAACTCAACACCCAAAGAACAAATAATCCAATCAAGAAATGGGCAGAAGACATGAACAGATATTTCTCCAAAGAAGACATACAAATGGCCAACAGACACATGAAGAAGTGCTCAACATCGCTCAGCAGCAGGGAAATACAAATCAAAACCACAATGAGATACCACCTTACACCGGTCAGAATGGCTACAATTAACAAGTCAGGAAACGACAGATGTTGGTGAGGATGTGGAGAAAGGGGAACCTTCTTGCACTGTTGGTGGAAATGTAAGCTGGTGCAGCCACTCTGGAAAACAGTATGGAGGTTCCTCAAAAAGTTGAAAATAGAGCTACTCTACGACCCAGCAATTGCACTACTGGGTATTTACCCCAAAGATAGAAATGCAGTGATCCGAAGGGGCACCTGCACCCCAATGTTTATAGCAGCAATGTCCACAATAGCCAAACTATGGAAAGAGCCCAGATGTCCATTGAAAGGTGAATGGATAAAGAAGATGACACACACACACACACACACACACACACACACACACACCCCAGAATATTACGCAGCCATGAAATCTTGTCATTTGCAATGATGGTATTGCAATGAGGGTATTATGCTAAGCGAAATAAGTCAATCAGAGAAAGACAATTATCATATGATCTCCCTGATATGCAGAATTTAAGAAACAAATCAGAGGATCATAGGGGAAGAGAGGAAAAACTACAAGAAGAAACCAGAGAGGGAGACAAACCGTAAGAGACTCTTAATCATAGGGAAAACACTGAGGGTTGCTGGAGGGGAGGGGGATGGAGGGATGGGGTAACTGCATAATGGACGTTAAGGAGGGCATGGGATGTAATGAGCACTGGGTTATATAAGACTGATGAATCACAGACCTGTACCTCAGAAACCAATAATACATTAAATGTTAATTAATTGAATTTAAATAAAAAATATTTTTTAGAAAGGATCCTGGGTCTCTACTCCTTGTGTCTGTGTCCCTCACCATGTTGATTTCAGCTCTTCCCATCAAGAGATGGGGTCTCCTTCCCACCCCTAGGATCTGGGTTGGACTGTGCCTTATTCTGGCCAATGGCATATGGTGGAAGTGACCTGGGAACCCAGGCCCCCAAAGGCTTGAGCTTCTGTTGGCTGTCTTGGATCTCTGTGGTCTCCAGGAGGACCAGCATGGGCCAATGTGCCAAAAGATAAGATCCCATTTATTTCCACCAAGATCAGCATAAGCTACCTAGAGCCGACTCCGGGGCTGACTGCAGGCGTGTGGGCAAGGCAGCCAAACGCAGAATCCAACCGCTCAGGGACCCACGGGCTGGTAAGATAAGTGAATCCCTTTTGTTTTAAAGCATTTTCTGGTAGTTGTTTGTTATGCAGCATTATGTTGGCTGACACATCTTCACGGGCTTTTGTAAAGATGAATAAACTAGCAGAGATAAAGTGCTTTCTATCTTTGCTGTGGACACACAGGAAACCCTCAACGGACATTCACTATAGGAATCACCACGGGGCTGCCTGGCTCTCAGAGATACTTGTCTTTGTCATCAGGGTGGAGATAAGGGTGGGCAGCGCCCTCTGCTCCCAATGACTCCTGCTCCTGCCATCGCCAGCCTGGGCACTGGGGTGCTGCCACTTAGGAGCTGTGTGATCTTGGGCAAGTGACTTTACCTCTCTGAGCTTCGGGGTGGGGGGGAAGAGGTCTGCCTTGGTGTGTTGCAGGGAGCCTCCTTCTGCAGCTGAGGCTACCAGGTGGAGCTGTGCAGTTTCCTGTTCCTGCAGACACGGGAGCCACACAAGGGGGGCGGGGTGTGCAGCCCAGCGAGAAGGACACCATTTGGGAGCGGTCAAGATGGATCACATTCTAACAAAGACCATGGGACCCCTCAGGGAGTATGTGTGTGTGTGTTGCGGGGGAGAATGAGCCCGATGACTCTCCAGGTCCCGTAAGGCCCGGTTCTGCCTCAACAGGTCCCCCAACAGCAGCTTATGCCCTTTCAGCGAACCCCTCAGACGTGTGCCGGTGCGAAGGGTTTCAGGTTGCATGGGTCCCTCCATGGCTGAGACATGAGGCCCATCTTGTCTTTTTCGCCAGATAAGAGAGACCACTGATTATCACAGGTTCCTGGCGTTCCTGATACAGCCAGACCTCCTTGAGGCATCAGAGAAGCATCTGGTCCTTCTGCCCCACCGGAAGGTAGGTCTCCACAAGGCCAGTGACTCAGGTGTTCTTGTGTGTCATCGGGGCCCTTGTGCCGAGCACAGGGCCTGGCACATAGCAGGTGCTCAGCAAATCTGGGTTGAATGACCCCATGATGTCAGGCCCATGTGGGTGCTTATTCTCGTCTCCGGCTCCTCTGAAATCATTGTCTCCCTTTAAGCCAAGGTGGTCGCTCCTGCATCAGGTTTCACTGTTTCCACACCTGCCTCTATCACAGTTCACCTCACGTGGCCTCGGGATTGTTCTGGAAACACAACTACTGTCCCACCAATTCCTCTCCCTGGCCTCTGGACTCCACTTACCACACTTCAGTGGGCTCTTGCTCTTCTTGGGACAGAACCCCAAATCCTGTATGTGGCATTGGAGGCTCCACACAGTCTGGCCCTCACCTCCCCCGCCTCAGACTCATTTCACAGCCTCTGCCCTCCAGTCATACAGCCCTAGGAGTTCTCCGTGGTTGCCCACAGCTGTCCACCCACAGGGCCTTTGCACATGCTGCACCTGTGCCCACTGCTACCTTCATCCCCAACCTCACCTGCTGACTCCTATTCTTCACAGCCCGGCTCTGCCATTCTGGTCTGCAGGGAAGGCTCCGTGGCTCGCTGACCTAGCCCCAGGCAACCAGAGTACACTTCTGACCTTACACTTTGTGTGATTGATTCATCTCTGGGTCCCCCTCTAGACCGCGAGCTCCATGGGGGCAGGGACTGTGGTGGTTTTAATTCCCCTGACACAGTGGCCGTCGTCCAGCAGGTGCTCAACAAATGTACTGAAGAAATAAATGAATGTTGTCGCAGCAGGGTCTCCCTCTGTTAGTGAACTTCTCTCCCCAAGATGGGAATGCTGGTCTCAGCCGTGCCCGCCGCCTGCTGCACGCCAGGGTCTGCACCGAACTGGCATCAATAAACATCTTTTGAAGGAAGGGAGGGAGGAAGGGCGGGCAGGAGGGGAGGGGAGTTGAAGTTTAAAGAATCGCTGGCTCAGCTTCCGCCCCCTTTGGAAAGCTGGCCGGTGCAGGGAAGGGGTGCGGCTCCCGCCCACACAGGCCTCTGCTCCCAAAATAGTCCCAGCTTCTCCGGCTCGGCTTCCGGAGGACACCCCACGGAGCGCGGATGCATGTTTTCCTGCCCGCGGGCGGTGTCTACTTCTGCGGGCTCAGTGCAGGGAAATGCGCATCGGCAACAGAGCAGGGAGGGAGGCGGATTCATCTCCCCGACTGTGGACATAATGGGGCGTTCTTACCTTCGGGGGTGCTGCTCTCTTGGGAGATTTGCAGGGAATCTCCGGGGAGGAGACACTTCGGGGGAGGGGTCTGCACCGTGTGTGGGGCTGACTGGCTGGTGGGATGTGGTCTGATGGCCGCATCGGGAGGCTTGTGAGACCTCTGTCCCCTCACAGCAGACGGCCAAGGGCACTGCCATCCTCGCTCCCATTCAGGAGCGCCTGGGACAGAAGCCAAGAGAACAGAAGTTCCCAAGAGTTCCTCCTCGCCCTGCCCACCTCCCCCTACCTGGGAGCCACCTTGAACCCGGCAGGACACAGCTCCACCTGTTCTGGGGAGAGGGTCCCAGGGCCCCTGCTCCAGGAAGACCCTGAACCTCTTCATGGAGAATTCCAGACCCAGAGGCCTAAAGAACTGGGAGCAGCACACCAGGAGCTGCTCCATCCTCCCTGCATGCTCTTCTCCTCTAGTCTGTCCTTCAGGGCTCAGCTTGGTCTCCCCCTCCTCCAGGAAGCCCTCCCTGATTCTTCCAGGCCATGCTGGCCTCTTCCTTTCCTAACTCCTCTCCCGGGCTCTGTGGGGCAGGGTGGGGTGATGGAAGGAGCCTGGGCCTTAGTGGCAGACGCCTGTGGGGTTTGGACCTGGTCTGCCATCCCGAGCTGTGTGACCTTGGGCAGGTCACGTGACATCTCTGGGACTCCATCTTCTCCCTTTGAAACAGGGGCAGCCATTACAGAGACAATGGCCATGCTGTTCCCCCTTTGTTTCCAGGTCAGCCTCCTTCATGGGACGAAGGCTTTCCACAGTGGGGACTGAGTCTGACCTTTTCTGTGTTCCCTGGGTCAACAGATGAATGGATGGATAGAAACATAACCGTGAATGCCCAGTGTTCAAGGGGAATGCAGGGGATAACATTCTAGCCACTGTGCACCCAGCTCTGCCCCTGGGACCTGCCCTTCCGGCAGAGCGCCCGGCCGTTCTGGGTATCCCGGGGTACACCTGCGTGATTCACTTTCAGGCAGCCCCTCCCTGGCAGAACGTGGGTGACCCCGCATCCCTCCTTCGCTGGGAGATGCCAGGCAGTCCCCCTTGTCACCCTCCTCCTAAGAACGTACGACACAGAGTGTGGAGTGCTGAGCAGGCAGTCAGAATGCCCTGGCCCCAGACCTTGTTGTCCTAGCTCGCCACCACCCTCTGGGGAGCTCACATCCCCGTGAGCATTGTCCGTCTCCTCTAGCATGACACGAGGAATAATAGCAGCTGCCCAAGGTCCCACAAGTGGCTAGTGGCAGATTTCAGACGGGGTTTTTAGGGCAAGTCTAGTGGGCTCCACAGCCCAGCCCTCACTCTGGGGCTCATTGTCCATATATTGTAAAGTGTTGGGGACACGTGCAGAGCTAATGTTACTATCCTTTTACTCCGGCATCCTCTGGCCCAGGGGAGTCGAGTCTGGCCCCAGACCAATGGCCCTGAGCCCATTTCCGATCTCTGCCTGGGTGCCGCTCCCACCCAGAAACACAGGCCGTTTCCTTGAGCCCGGCCATCCTCCTCCAAAGGTCAAAGGAGCAGACGCAGGTGCTGCGGTGGGGAGACGCAGATTTCCTTTGTAGGTCTTCCTCTCGTGGGTCCGGTTAGGCCCTCTGCAGCTCGGGGGCTCCTGGGGAGGGGGAGAGTGCTGCGGGGTCAGGAGGGAGAGATTTCTGGGTCCGTTTATTTTGTTCTTCACAGATGCGTACCTGGCTCCTGTGTGTCCCGGGCACCGTGTCTTCCCCGGTGACAGCCCAGGGGAGAGGAAGGTTAGGACTCCAGGGTGGTTAGGAGCTGGACACAAAACTCACACCAGCTGGGACAGATGACAAATAAGAAAAGATGCTCAATCTTCATAGTCATTAGGGAAATAGAAATTAAAACCACAAGGAGACACCATTGCACCCCTATTAGAGGGGCTAAGACCTGAAAGATGGAACGCAGCAGCTGGCGGCAAGGACGTGGAGGAAACGAGCCCTCCAGCACCGCGGGGAGGACGCGGGACAACAAGCCGGGAAAACAGGTGGGCAGCTTGTTAAAAACACAACCATCGTCTGCGGCAGCAAATCTCGTCCTAGGAGTTGACTCAAGACAAATGAAAGCATCTGTCTATACCAAGCCTCGAACATGCACGTTCATAGCAGTTTTATGTGCAATAGCCCCAGACTGGAAACGATTCCGATTGGCATGGCTGTGCCCTGTCCACCATAGATCCCTCACCGAATGCGCACGGCCAGCAGGTACTGGTGTGAGCCCTTGACATGTTTTACCTTCTTTAACCCTTACACAGACCTCTTGCTCTTCCTCCTCTTTCTTCATCATCAGAATTTGGCTCTCGGTGGTTAAGACGATGGGTTAGTTTTCTGGCCTGGGGCAACCGGTGTGGACAGCTTCAGCATCTGTCCGCATAGCTGGCCCCTCGACCCCGGAGCCTCTCAGAGCAGCCCGCTCACCGAGGCGGAGTGGCACTGGCACCCAGCGGGCTCCAACCCCATCGGGGAAGTCGGCGTGGGAGACGCTTCTGTCCATGCAGCACTGTTCCATGTCCTCTTCTTGATAGTGTCCTGGTTTTCTGTTGACCGAATCCACTGACTCCCGTGGCAGGAGCTCTCGAAGGCGCTGGTGTGGGAGGTGGCCCCGCCTGTCCACGAGCCAGGGACTGGCCAGGAACCTTGCGCAGATGCTCTCCCGGCCCTGGAGGGAAAGGAGGGCAGGCCATGGTGGGGAGACGCTCGTCCCAGCCTGGATCCCACAAACACTGGGCACCGTTTTCATCTAGACCCAGGAGCTGTCCTGGCTGCTCCTCCCTGGGGCCTGAATTGTCCTCCTTTCTTCAGTTCTAGGACCGGCCAGTCATCCGATGCTTACCTTTTTGATCTCATTTTCTTACAAAATCTAGAATCCAATTGTGCTCATTCAACCAGGCCCAGGGCAAGGGACAGCAGCTCACCCCCAGGCCCCCTGCCCATCCGCGGGGCCGAGCAAATCCAGCCAGGAGGACGCCAGGGAAGGATCTGTGAGGGAGCGTCCAGGGATGTGCCTGGTGACAGTCCCTCCCCCGACCCCACCTCTAGTCCTGAATCATCGGCCCTCCTGATCTGGGCCAGGTGCCAGGATGTGCCAGGTGACAGGTGGGACGCCGGTGACCCCCACCTCAGCCCTGACGCTACTGGCAGCTGGGCCCTTGTCCTTCCTTGTTTGATCTGCAGGGGACACTGAGGGCTGTGCTGGTGTCGGCACGTCGTCAGAACGGGCAGGACAAGCTCAGGCTGGGGCTCAGTCCTGTCATAATCTGTTTTAGAGTCACTCACAAGCCTGGTGGCTTTGGGTGAGTAATGTCATCTCCTGAAGCCTTGTCCTCACCTGGACAGTGGAGGTGCTGAGAGCACTGCCTTCCTCACAGGCTGTTAGGAGGTCAAGTGAGTCGTTCCACAGTCAGCCCTCAGGACAGAGGCGAGCTGCTGTTTATGTCAGTTGTCATGGTAACGACCATGATGCTGGTGATGCTTGATACCTGTTCCCACGCACCCTCTCCTGTCGTCAGATGTCACGTCCTCAAAGATATCCTCAAGGAGGAGCTTCATTCCTTCTCATGGACTTCCCTAGTCCTGAGACCCACATCTCGGAGGAGGGGCAAAGTCTATATGGTCTCTGGGTGCCGTCTTGCCCGTCATGGCAGTGTCGTCCCTGCGGGAACGAAAACATCCCTGCGGTCAGTCAGGCCAGCATGACCAGCATGGCGCTCTGACTTTTGCTTTCTGTAATTCTCTATCATGGTCACGCTCATGTTTTTTTCCTCCTCTCACCTCCCTGAGAGAGCTGACCAGCCACAGGACCTGTGCCAAGCTGGGCAGGACCTCACGAGCCAGAGTGGGGAGCATGGTGGGAGAGCAGATGGTGCAACCTGCTTGAGGGGAAGGGAATCCCAGGGAGAAGGAACAGCAGGAGCACTTGGGGAAACGGAGGCCCAGAGTGGGAAGGCCGCCTGCTCAAGGTCACATTGGTGAGTGGGTAATAGAAGAGAAAGCGGAATTTGAACTCCCGACCCAGGGCTGAGGCTCTGTCTGCCTGAGCCACTTGGGTCTCAAGCCTGGGGCTGGCTGGGCCTGAATCCCAAGCCTGGGGCAGATGAGGGAGGGCGAGTTTGGGCCAGAGGTGTGGAGTTGGGTGAAGGGGGAGGAAATTAAGCCCATGGAGTAAATGCCTCCTGCTGGGGCCCCGCGGGCTCTGGAGGGGACAGGGAATGAGGGTGTCCCCAGTCCTGACTGGGACCAATGGACAGACTTAAACGTGATGTCAGGGCCTCCTAGAATGGGATGGTCCCAGGCTCACGGTGAAATGAGAAAAATCAGGCACACGGTGTAAGGCTGCCAACTGTTAACACCCCCCAAGTGAGTGCCACCTGATCCCAGTTTGGGAAATGCCGTGTGAAGACACTTAAAAGTCAGTGTGATTTAACAAGGAACTGTCACAGAATTGGCTGGATTTTCCTGGGAGTCTGAGCACAGTGTTAGAAGGTGCGAGCTTGCCTGCACTATTCCTCTGACACATGATGTAATAAAGGTCCCTGCCTCAGACAGAGCTTGTATTCTGGTGGGGGGACGCAGGTAATGAACAAGCAATATGTTCAGACAGTGAGACATTCTGTGTGGAGATGGAACAGGGTGGTGGGCGTGGGTAGTGTACCAGCTGCGGACCCAGTGGGAGACAATCAGGTATTTGAGGAGAGCGTTACAAGGAGCCTGTTTATAAAGGGGGGACAGACAGGAAGAAAACCCCAGAAGAGGGTTGACAAGGTCAGAAGAGTGGTGACTGGAACTGGAGACAGACTGGCTGGAGGAGCTGGGCCATGTGACAGCAGCTGAACTCCCAGTCCGGGACATAGCCAGCCCTGGAGAAATGCAGCGGTGGGGGGGAGGGGGACCAGGGGGGTAAATGCCCCGGCTTCCTCCCCTCCTACCCTGATCTCTTCCTGCGGCTCCTTGTCGATCAAACCTTCCTGGAAGTCAGAGGGGCGCAGGGCCCCCCAGCCCTTGGGAGCACAGAGCAAGGGGACAAGGCTGGACGGAGGATCTGGAAGGGGATTCAAGGGACCCCCAGTGCAGGGGAGAAGTATTACTTCAGCATCGTGCCGGGGGAAGACAACTTGGAGGAGGGGACATTGAAGTTCTCCTCTGAGAACAAGGAGGAACAAGCCAGGGGAAGGGAGTCCCTGGCAGGGGTGAAGGGCTAAAGAGACAGACAGATGGGGGCCAGATGTGCAGGCCATGTGGGAAGGAGCTGGAGTGTTATTTTCAGTTTAGGGGGAGGCAGTGGGTGAGTTTTAAGCAGAGGAGTGATGTGGTCCTACCCATCTGTGGGAGGAATGGCTGTAGGAGGAACGGGCAGGGGTGGTGGCTGGGGCCAGGCAGCCAGGGGGCTAGAGCAGGTGACAGGCCTGGACCAGGGCAGAGGGCAGGAGGTAGAGATGTGGTCAGAGTGGCATGTATTTTGGAGGGAGAAGCTCAGCACTTGCTGATGGGTCAGATGTGGGAGCAAAGGACCCGAGTAATCAAGGGGTGGCCCAGCCGGTGGGGGGTGCGGCTTGGGTCACTGGGGGGGGGGCGGAGCTGTGTACTGAGCTGGGGAAGCTGGAGGAGGAGCCAGTACAAGGGAGAAACTGGGAGTCCTGTTGTGCACCTTACAGCTGGGATGTCTTTGTGTCCTCCCACGGAAATGTCGGAGCAGGGGGTTTGAATCTGCGGTTGTCCATTTAGAGAATGGGGAGCTTGTCTTTGAAAGGATTCCTTTCTGCTATTACTGTTAACTTCGTTTCAGTAGAAGATTCCCTCATTCTTATTCCTCTTAAACATGTGTGTATTCACAAAGCGGCCTGCCGTGCGGGGTCCTCCCTGGGAGCAGAGGATGTGTTGGCCCCGGGCTCAGGGAGAAGGTGGAGGTGATCAGAGGCTAGGTGCTGGGGGCCAGGGCCGGTGTCTGAACCCTTCCGGCCTCGTCACCTCAGAGCTGGGGGGTCTCCAGGGAGCCAGTTTTTGGCCTCCTGGCTCTCTCTCAGCCCCGCATGGGCCCAGGTTCCATTTTGGTCTTGCTGTCCCCAGACAGGGCAATGGGATCGCTGAGCTGCCTGTCTGGGTCCACAGTCTGAATGCTTAACAAAACGTGAATCTTTTTTTTTTTTTAAGGAAAAAACTTAGCTGCTTCTCAAATCTTTTATTTAATTGAACCATAATTAACATAGAGGGTTATATTAGCTTCAGGTGTACAATATAACGATCCAGTAATTATATACATTTCTCAGCGCTATTACGATAAGTGAGCTCTTAATCCCCTTCACCTGTTTCACCCATCCCCCCAACCCCCTCCCCTCTGGCAACTACCGTTTATTCTCTGTATCTAAGAGTCTGTTTCTGTGTGTCTCTTTTTTTGTTTGTTCATTTGTTTCTTAAATTCTACATATGAGGGTAAACATATGGTATTTGTCTTTCTCTGTCTGACTTATTTCACTTAGCATAATACCTTCTAGATCCATCCACGCCATTGTGAATGGCAAGATCTCATTCTTTTTCATGACTGACCGATAGCCCATTATAAATACGTACCACGTCGTCTTAATCCCTCATCTGCTGATGGGCATTTGGGTTGCTTTCCTGTCTTGGCTATTGTAAATAACGCTGCAGTGAACCCAGGGGTGCACATGCCTTTTCAAATTAGTGTTTTCCCAATCGTTGGGTAAATACTCAGTAGTGGAATTACTGGATCATGGGGTAGTTCTATTTTTAATTTTTTTAAAAGATTTTATTGATTTGTTTGACAGAGAAAGAGAGAGAGAGCACAAGCAGGGGGAGCAACAGAGGGCGAGGGAGAAGCAGGCTCCCCACTGAGCAGGGAGCCTGATGCGGGGCTCGATCCCAGGATCCTGGGACCATGACCTGAACCGAAGGCAGACGCTTAAGAGACTGAGCCACCCAGGTGCCCCTATTTTTGATTTTCTGAGAGACCCCAATACTGTTTCCCATGGTGGCTACACCGGTTTGCATTCCCACCAACACAGCACGAGGGTTCCTTTTTCTCCACATCCTTGCGAACGCTTGTTGTTTCTAGAGTTTTTGATGTTAGCCATTCTGACCGCGGTGAGGTAACATCTTAGTGTGGTTTTGATTTGCATTTCCCTGATGATGAGTGATACGAGCGTCTTTTCATGTGCCTGTTGGCCATCTGGATATCTTCTTTGGAAAAATGTCTGTTCAGGCCCTCTGCCCAGTTTTAATCAGATTATTCAGTTTTGGGTACTCCCTGTATAAGATACCATGACGAATCTTACTAAGGACGACGACAGAGGCATTTGAGGCCAAGAGAAAGATGGGCCCTGAGGAACCAGCAGCCAAATTGTAGTTTCAGGGAAAACCAGCAGTGAGACTTTTGCTCTCTGCTCAACGACAAGGGGAAGTAGGCTCCTGGGTTGGGGTCGTTTCATGTGTCAGGACAATCCTGGCATGGGACAGGCAAGGGACAGGGCGCCAGGGGCTCTGCTGTCCTCACGGCTGGAGCTGTGCAAATTGGCAGGACACTTGACTTCTCTGTGCCTCTGGAACACGGGGCCAAGAATACCTGTGAAGCCCAGGCTGTGTGACAGGCGCCCAGCACAGAGCCAGCCGGCGTGCATTGCATCAGCGCCCGGCGGCAGCCCCGGGTTGGTGGCAGTGCCAGTGAGCACGCTACCATCTACACCTTGTCCTTCCAATGCTCTGACGGGGTCTGTCCCGGCCTGCGTTCAGGCCTCAGAGATGCTCCAGATTGTAAGGTCCCGAGACATGGCTGCTTCAATGCCCGGCACACACCCGTGCAGAAGCCGAGGCCCAGGCACACGAGGGGGCTTGCCAAGGCCCGTGGTGGCGCGGGACTAGCTCCTGAGCCCCTGACTCCCAGACCAGCGTCCTTTCTGGTGCCTCCGCCTGTGGGGTCCAGACCCGCCATCACCCAGCATCTCGAGGTTTGCACATGACACACAGACCCTGTTGATGGGGGCAATGGAGGGTCATATGGGGGCACAGAGGAGGGAAAGGAGGGATTTTCAGGTCTGAGAGGTCCACACTGGCTCCCCAGGCTGGCACAAGTCTCGGCGTAACTCCTCCTGGCTGTGCAGACAGCCTGTGTCTCCAAGACCCCAGAGGTGCCCTGCATGGAAGGTGGGACATCCTCAGAACCAGGAGACAGACACCATCCGGATTCTACCCACCCTGGGGCCAAGGGAGGGGCACCGGGGGCATGAAGACAGAAGTGAGCCCAACTTAGGAGCAGTGGGACCGTAGCAACGCCCTTCACGAATATGGAGGGTCCAGGCACCGCAGGGGCCTCCCCCTGGGCCTGGGGCACAGTTCCAGGGACTGGCAGCTCTGCAGACAGGCCAGGTGTCTGTTCTGGCTGGCCGGGCCGGGGTGGCCTGACACGGGGGGGGGGTGCCAGGCTGAGGCCGTCTCGGGAGACAGGGAGTCCTGGCAGGTTTCCAGCGGGTCGCCAATGGGGGAAGGAGGGGTGGGTTGGAGCCAGCAAGACGGGGGGCCAGGGCCACAAGGCAGGCCCACGAGGATGGCAGCCTGAACCCAGGCCGGGACAGGCCCCGTCAGTGCATTCAAAGGACAGCGACCCAGGCGTCTGTGGCGCTGTGCTTCCTTCACCGAGTCTCCCCCCTTCCAGGCTCACAAAGCCCGGGCCGTGGAGCCTGGGCCTGAGTCAAACTCACCCCTCACTGTGGCCGATTAATTTAACTGGTCATAAATTTGTAACAGCCTGCTGATCGATGGGAATCGGGCAGCCGGCACCGGGGAGTCTCAGGGTGAAGGGTGTGAGCGTGGAAATGATGCCCGCCGGGTGGGTGCACTCACGTGGGTCCGTGTTTCCCGCCTGCTGTTCTGAGTGACTTGCGCGGTGCCTGACAGCCTCTGCCGTCAGCCTCAAGCAAGGCTCTGACCATCCGCTCAGGTTCGCGAATGCGCCTCACTGGCCGCGGTGTGGGTCCACGTGAGCGCGGCGTGACTCCCGCCCGCAGGCCTGTGGGAAGGAGGGACTGACATGGGGGGGCACCTTACAGCCTCCGAATGGCCCGGCTGCTCCCTGAACCCCGCCAGGTGATCCTGGTGACCCAGAGCGGGGTCAGAGGTCCCGGATTGCTGGGGTCAGAGGTCCTGGATTGCTGGGTTCAGAGGTCCCGGACCGCCACCTGCTAGCAGGGCCTGTGCCTTCGGAAGAGTACAAGACCTTTGTCAGTGGGAGTTTTCCTAAGATGGGGAAGTAATACCAAAGTCCCAGAGTTGGTCTTCCCTCCTGGACAGTGAGTTAAGATTCACTTGGCAGGGGCCAAACTCAGTGGGTGTTGCTGGAAGAAGGGAGGAGCACAGAGAGGCAGCAGGTCCTGAGGTCGGATCCTGCACTGCAGCCCCTTTGCACAGTGAGGGAGGATGCAGGGGGTGCAGGGGTGGGTGGGGTGGGGCTGTGCACAGAGAACACGGGGCCTGGGCCTTGAAGCGTGAGTAAGAGTTCCCTGGATGACTGGGCAGGGGAAGGGTGTCCCAGGGAGACGGCCGTGTGAGCCAAGTCTGGAGGCACCCCCTGCATTTCCCTGTGGCTGCGCTGTAACCCGAGCGTCGGTCCCCGCGGCAGAATGAGGGCCAGATCCTAGGTCGCCAGCGCTGGCGTGTGGCCTGTTCCTGGCCCCCAGCGAGGAGGGTTGTGGGGAAAACGTCAATGTTTTTAAACCTGTTCGCAAACTTTTAGAGCAGCTACCTGCTGTCGGGCAAGATACTCACGCTCCCTGTGCCTCAGTTTCCTCCTCTGTGAAGGGGGTCACACCAGCTCCCCTCCCGGGCTGGGCGAGGATACACCTGTGTAAAGTGCTCCAAGTGAGACCTGGCAGCCAGCAGGCGTCACGAGGGTGTTTGCGGGGACCGACGCTCATTCATGCCCCATGCTGGGGGCTTCCTCCAGTCCCGGGAACCACCAGGCGGCGGGTGGTCAGCTCCATCAGTCGCGCTGAAGAAACTGAATCCAGGACAGTGAAGTGGCTTCTTCAAGGTCACACAGCTGAGCTGGTGCATGGGAGCTGAGATCTGCCCCCGTCTGTCTGACTTGGGAGCCCAGCCAGTGCCCAGCACAGTGTCTGCCCCGTGGTGGGGCTGCCCTGCCCCTCCCAGCCCTCTGGGGGGCTCCTACTGCACCAGCCCGAGTGGGCCCAGACCCAGAGGTTCACGGGAGACCCCACATGCCTGGCAGAGAACGGCCGCACCTGTGTCCCCATGGCCGACCCCAGCTGGGGGATGCTCTCTGTCCTGCCTCCTCCAGCCTCAGCCTGAAGCCTCTGCACACCGAGGCCCTTCTCAGTCCCTTCGGCCTCTGCTGGGCTCGCAGCAGCCCCATCACCAGCCCTGCCTTACAGTGAGCGTGGGATTGGCACCCTGTTAAAATCCGTGTCTGGATCAGCCCCTGGCTGGAGGAATTAACTCATGTACACACAGAAAATCTCCGCAGACTTGTCTTCTGTTTATTCCGGAAACTGGAACGTGCAGATAAGGCAAGCGGCTGGCTCCATAACTGCAGGATGAACTGGCGTTCTCCATCCCGCAAAGAGCCACACGCACAACACTGTGGAGGTGGGCAAGGGAAAGGAAAACCTACTCTCAGCCAAAGGAAGACAGCCCTTTCTCCAGTAGCAAAGGCTCATATGTGAGAATCCCAGCACTCAACATTCCTAAAATCCTAGAGTCTCACACCCCTCAATCTTAGAATTGTCACTTCATAGAATCTTAAAACCATAACATTTCAAGTCAGAATCACAGGATTTTAGGATTTAATCATCATCTGAGCCAGGCCATTGATCAGCACCCATATTCCCTCCATTATGTTCTGACAGGTGGTCCCCAGGCTTTTGGTCCACCCCAGGGCCACCTCCTCAGGGCAGCCCCCCTTGACCTTCCATTATCCTAACGAGAAGATCTTTGAGCAGGACCTGAGTGAGAAAAGAAGCACGTTAACTTAAAAAAGAATGTTTCCAGCCCCAAAGAACAAGAACAGCAGGTGCAAAGGTCCTGGGGTAGCAATGCACTTGTGTTTCAGCTGGCTTCTGAATGTGTGGTGGGACAGCAAAAGCAGTGAAGCCAAAAGCTGAAGGAGACTGTGACTTGACTCTCTCTTTGGCTCTGGTCTCGCTGTGCACCTTGGGTGAGTCATTGCACCTCCCTGACCATCCATGTGACATAGAAAGTCACACCTCTGCTCCTCGACCAGGGGGTGGGGCCTGATGAAGCCTGGAGTTCCTTCCAAGACCAGGCATGTGTGAAATGCCCCAGATTCCCTGAAAAGGAGGGCAGGACGAGGAGGAAGTGATGGTATTTCTCAAGCTCCGCGGAGCCGCACAGCAACCCACGCTGAAATGCCGGGGAGGCGCCCTATTTGGAAGTACACGCGAGCTGTGTTTAAGGGTACATGGCGGTGGGGCTGACAGGGCTGGAGCGCTTCGTTGCCGAGCGCGCTTATATAAAAGTCACCACATGACCTATTCTCTGCAGCTTTTAACTGCAAAACCGAAGACTTTTTAAACGCCCAGCTTGTGGTCCAGAGAAGGGAAGGCAGAGTCCAGGTTGGCTTTGCCGACCCTGCCCCTGGTGGTGGCCACAGTGGGTGGGGAGACTGCTCTGCCCCAAACTGCTGTGTGAATTGGATGGGTTATTGGCCCTCTCTGGACATGTTTGCTCAGCCGCACAAAGACGGGGTTGGATTTATACGGCCTGTGTCGTAGTTGGGCTCCTCCCAAAACAGTCCTGGAAACAAGATTTTGAGTTGCTGGTTGTTTATTTGGGAGGTGACCTCAGGACACATTAGGGAGGGAGGGAGAGCGAGGGCCAGGGAGGGAGAAAGGTCAGGTAAAGGTGCATGGAGCAGGGCTGCTGCTGTGGGCAACAGGGCCCACGACCACCGGGACCCTCAGAAGAACCGTGTGGTCCATGCCGCTGCCCTCCTCCGCCCCTTATGGGTTGAGGGTCACCTCTGCAAGCACGAAACATCCCTCCCCTCCAGCTGGCCCTGCACCTGGGCTCAGCAATCTCCCATGGGTCAGAGACAGCCAGAACAGCCGAGAGAAATACAGTTCTTGCAGCGGCCAGTGGGAGGGTTCTCTGGAACTGTCCACGGTGGCTGGCTGCCAGTGAACTCAGGCATGGTTCCGGGGGCTCTGGGATGGGGCCCAAGAGTGCTGCTCTATCTGCCCAACTCCTACTGCCCCAACATTCTGGATCCTCATGTCTTTCCAGGCAACTCGACTCCAGATCCACGCCCAGAGCGGTCTAGATCCTCAAGGGCAAGTATTTGTGCCTCTCTGGTTTATCGCTGCCCTTCCAGCATCTAGAACAGGTCCTGCCGACATATATTTAGTGGAATAAACTGGCTGCACACTGAGCATCTTTCTTGAGCGCCCACGGTGCTCTGGACCCTGAGCGAGACCTGGGGATACAGCGTCGAATCAGGCGGGGTCCCTGCCCTTAGGAGCTTGCTGTGCAGGGAAGACGGGCACGTCATCATCATTGGAACTCCAACAGCAATGTGATTGACGAGACTCTGCCTGCACACGGGCTTCACATTTGTCACCTCATTTCCCTCTCCAGTAGCCACGAAGGGCCATGTGGTCATGCCTATTTCACAGAGGAGCCACTCAAAGCTCAGAGAGGTGAAATGACCTGCCTGTCTCACCACACAGTCACCAGCATTGCGTATTACTGGATTTTTGTTTGCTTGTTTTTTTTACTGATTTGAAGTGGCCAGAGACAAGAAGCAGGCTGGAGCGGGCAGCTCTGTGCAGGGCATAAGAGGAGCGGGTGCCATCATCGCACCTGCCCTCACCTGCTGTGTGCCATGGTGGGTCCTTGCTCCTTCTCTGGGTCTCCCTCCGCCCGCTTGCTGTAGTAGCTTCCCACCTGGTCCCCTCCCTCTGGCCCATCCAGTGCCCAGCACGGGGTCTGACATACCGTGGATGTTCAGTGGAGATTTGCTGAAGTCTCAACTATGAAATGCTTGTTCAAAAGACAAGTTAGCTGCGCAATTCTTTTGCTTATGTCTTTTGCTCAAGCTCTCTGTCGCTTATATTTTCTGGCTTTGTCCTCCTCACTCTGTTTCATGCAGGTCCATTATGTTCAGGTGGTCAAGGACCCAGACTCTGAAGCCAGACAGCCTGGATGTGGCTCTGGGATTTCGTAGCTGTGTGACCAGTGCAGCGTACTCAACCTCTCTGTGCCTCAATTTCTCATTCTGTAAAATTGGAATAATAATGACTGCTTCATAGGGTTGTGCTGGGGAATAAATAAGTGAATGGGTGTGTAGAGTGTTGACAACAGCTCCAGGCACACACATATACCCACTCTGTAAATGCTTGCCGTTCTTATTTATTATGGTGATTATTATCATGCCAAAGTAGATTTGAGGTGCCCCAAATCCACTTAGGCCTGAACCAGTGCAGTTCTTCTCCTGGAGGCCCCCACAGCTCCAGCCTGACCTTACATTTCAAGTTCACAGGAGAAATATTCTCTATTGCCAGCAGTTCTAAAAAATTCCTGGAATCGGCTCCCTGAGGATAAATTCGAGTCAGCAAGCCAGCAGTTGCTATCTTAGGAAGAGCCCCTGGGAGGCCCTTGTGCCCCTTCCCCACCTGCCGCTGGCCCCTCACCCCTCCAGCCTGGGCTGCCAAACCGTGGGCAGCCCCGCCCGGCTCCTGGCTGATGGAGTCTTCCTTCATTCCCTTGTCCTTGCAATTCCATCAGCGGATCCTGAGCCCATGTGCAGCCGGGCCACATTTGTTCCCGAATGGGCACCTCGGACAAGACTGGCCTTGGAGGACACGGTACTCCATCGTCTCTGACACCTGCTTCCCCACACTTTCTCTAAAAGGGACAGTTGCCATTTCCATGCCACCCTCAGAACACGGCAGACTTTACATCCTCCAGATAAAGTGGTGGCAACTGGGAAGTTGGGAGCTTTCGGGCAACATCGAGCCAAGAGGGCCCCACGCTGGGGACAGGCACGTGACAGCTCCTCTCCGAGTCTCGATTTCCTCATCTGAAATGGGACCCTCCCCCTGAGGCTGTCGTGCAGGTGCCATGCAGCACCCTGGTGACCACCACCGTCCTGGGCACGTCTGCGGCGGCAGCAGCAGCAGATGCCCACGGGCTGTTGGGTTCCCGCCTGTCCCCCATCCTCCCAAGCCTCCCCGGAGCGACTGGCCTGTCCACCCCCAGGACCAGAAGCAGAATCGGGACGAATATGGGGGAGAAAATGCATTTGACTGAAGCCCACGCTCCCCAGCTGTGTCTGCCCCCACCCCCAGCTATTTGCGGGCTACCATGGGTTCCAGAAAATTCTCCTCTGCTCTGGCCACAGTCCAGTTACACAGTCCCTGTCCAGGTTCCCCGGGGGGATCAGAGGAATGTTGGGCAGAGTCCCATTCGCCTGAGGCCTGGGAGGCTCACAGCTCCTCAGAGTCTGGGGCCAGGTCGCTGTGGGAAGGTCCTTCCATTCCCGGGCCTCCTGGGCAGGGTGCAGAGTCAGGGGCTTCCTGCCCCCCCCCCCCAAGTCTCTGGCAGCCCTGTGGGTGGGGGGTGATGATGCCCACTTACAGACCAGAACACTGCCCCCAAGGGGTCTGGGAAATGCCAGTGGCCTCTGAGACATGGTGTCAAATACAAGCCTTTCCCCACAGACCCGAAGAATAGGGGGCTCTCAGGGGAACCTCAGGCCTCTGGGGAGGCGGGGAGAGGTCAGTGCAGGTTAGGGAGGGAGCACACACGCTGACGGCAGCCCTTGGGATTGTGGGTGTGGCCGCCCCAGTTGTGGGTGGGGCCACCCCGGCCCGTGGGAGGGGCCAGCCTGGGCGGGCAAGAAACTGTTTCGGAGACTGGAAAAGGGGTCACAGCCTCTAGGCAGGTGGGGGCAATCAGAAGGGGGAATGAAACATGATAGACTATGGACTATGAGAAACAAACTGAGGGCCTCAGAGGGGAGGGGGGTGGGGGAATGGGATAGACTGGTGATGGGTAGTAAGGAGGGCACGTATTGCATGGTGCACTGGGTGTTATACACAACTAATGAGTCATCGAGCCTTACATCGGAAACCGGGGGTGTACTGTATGGTGACTAACATAATATAATAAAAAATCATTAAAAAAAAAAAAGAGTCTACCTGGGAGGATCCAGGCTCCCCCAGAAGGGAAGCAGGTGGGACATCTCTGTACCCAGAGACTTAGCAGGTCAGGGGTGAGAGCCTGTGGCCTCCCTCTGCCCAGGACCGACCCCAACTCTCCCCAGTTCTCCCCACCTTGGACCTTTGTACGCGGTCCCTGCCCCCAGTGGATACGAGTGCGCTGTGCGTCATTACCTGTGTGCGTAGGGTTCCTGTCTCCCTGTTAGAGGGTGAGCTCCGTGGTGACAGGGCAGGGACACTGCTGTCTGGGTCACGGCTGTGTCCCTGGTGCAAGGCAGGCATGCAGTGGGCACTTGGCACCGTTAGTGATGATTGAGGGCAGGGATAACTTAATTCAACTTTGGCGGAGGGGGTGTGATGAAGCAGGGGGCTTCTCAGGGCTTCCAAGGGCCCTTCTGTGTCAGGAAACCCCAGGGAGGAGCGGGCTTGGGGACAGAAGTGGCTCTGAGGCCCCTGGGCCAGATCGGCAGGAGTGAGGCTGCTGCAGCCTCCATTTCTCTCTCCACCGGGTGCCCTTCCCCTGGAGAAGCAAAGCCCTGTCTGTTAGCGTTGAGTGCATCTTTGAAGCCAGTCCTGCCTTCCCCCCTTTATTTGGGGATTGCTAAGGAGCCTGACAAATCCACGTTGTCCTTAGGGAAGAAAAGGCAACAAAGACGCGCGTGTGTGTGTGTGTGTGTGTGTGTGCGCGTGCGCGTGTGTGTTTCATCTGATAGTTGGGAGCCAGTGTGGCATTTCTGCTGTGGCATTCCCATCTGGGAGCGCCCCTTCCCAGGCACTTCCTGCGTCTTCCCATTCCCAATCATTCCCAGAGCCTCCCTATGCCAGGCTGGTGCAGGGGAGCCATGTGTGGCGGGGACAAAGGGGATCCGTCAAGGTGTCTGCAGGCTGGGCTTCGAGGAGGTTGGGCGGTGCAGGGAAGGAGGAGGGGGCAAAAAAATGCCTCGAGATACCCAGGTGGAAACAGAATCCATCACGGCCCCCCTCCCCGCCCAGGGCTGCTGCCAAGGATGTGCGGGGCCAGCCCATTCTGTCTCCTCAGCCCTTTCCAGTGGTCAGCTCCGCAGACACTGAGAATTCACTGGGGAGTGGGTGCCTAGAACCTTCTAGCCCTCTGACTGTCGTGTGACCCTGTGCAGGTGTGTTGAGAAAATGTCCTGGGGGGGGGCTTTAAAAACATCCAGATACCGAGGTGGGACCCAGGCCTCAGCATTGCTGAAAAGTCCCAGAAGATTCTGATGTGGATTCAGGCTAGAGAACCACAGAGCTACACCAACTGCCTCATATACAGATGGAGAAACTGAGGCTCCAGGGGCCTGAGTGTCACAGTGGGTCTGATCTGCACCACCCTTCTAAGAGTCTGGGAGGGACTGTATGATATCATGGTTAAGAGCTGGGGCTCAAATTCCGAGTCTGCCTCTCATTGCTGTGTGACCTTGGGCAAATGCCTGCACCTCTCTGAGCTCCTCCTCCATGGGATGAGGATGTTCACGGGACCTGCTGCATAGGTTGTGTGAGGATGAATTGGACCAAGGAGTCCAAAGTGCTCACCCCAGAGCTGGGCACCCACTGGGGCCAGGCACTGTGGGCCACTGTCTTTGGGACTCTGGTCACGTGTGCACTGGGCTGTGCCTGAGCTCCCACACTGGGAGGCCATGCTCTGCGCCTTTGCCTTTCCCGGACCACGCCCCCCCACCCCACACCACCCCGCCCCTCCTTGCCATCCCCACTCTCGGTTCCCACTAGGTCTCCTCCAGGGGCCTGCAGAGCGCCCCCCGCCCCTCCCCGCCCCTCCCTTTCCTTCTCCCACTTAACAAACAGCTTCACTTAAAAAGCCATCTGGGAGGATGGATGGCACAGGCACAGTTTGTAGAATAAGTTTTCAGGGAGAAGAGCCAAGAAATTAAAGGGACAGCTCTGTTAAAATCAAACACAAACGGAGACCAGATCTGAAAATCCCCTGAGCAGACAAAACCAGTTAGTCATCATAGGCAAAGCTTCACTGAGCTTATTTTGCAAGACAAGCGAGGTTAATTTGACCTGGGTCACTTCTGGCTTATGCCTCTGGAAACTATAAGCGAAACTGAAATCCTTCCTCACATTTTGAGCAGAGGAAACCACTAACAAATTCCTTTTCACTTAAGAAAATTCTCATATTGTCAGCCATCACTGTAAGGAATAAACACTCGCTGCCCGCACACTGGATAAGCTGCTTTCTAAGGATCCCCCTGGGCCTCATCCGGGCTTGGGTTTGAATGCACCCGGTTTGCAAACTGTCTCTTTGGTATGTGCAGCTTTTACTGATTACGACTTGTTGGTTCTGCTGTTTTTCGAGAACTTTGGACAGTTACAGGTGTCAGGCGTGGGGTCCTTAAATGACATCTCCCCGCACCCTGGAGGCTGGTGAGCAAAGCAGGTGCCGGCTCCCGTGGGACGCTGCGCTCACTGCTTTCTCTCCGACCCGTGGAGTCATGGCTAGTCTCTCCGGGGTCTGAGCTCTGCTCTCTTGGCATTCTGAGCTCTCCGACTTTACTGTGCACACTCGCTTTCCGGGTGTGTGTTGAAGCTTCTTGGTAAATCACCCTTCTGTCTGTAAAGGGAGAAAGCTGGGATTCCCTGGCTTAAGGATGGGGTGGGGCTCCCCGGCTCCCCAGAGATTCTTTGTTTTAGGGAATCTAAAGGCAGAGATGGGCTCTCCCTGCTCTAAATCTCCTCCTCACTTAAAGACTCCTGCCTCTTATATGTATACCCACTGTGGGTGAGAATCTTCTACCTTTCTGGAAAACTGGGTGAACTTTACAAAGGATGATTTGGAATTGTAGTGGCCACTTTGGGGAACCTATACTTCAGAAAAGATAATCCATCTTCGGGGTGCCCTTGAAAAAAGAGGATCCCAAATCTTTTGAAAACAATGGAATGCGTTCTTTGTTTGGTTTACAGAGGTCTCCGAAAGATAGAATGACTAAAATAGCCTCTCTAAAGATTTATTACAATGAGCCAATGACAAACTTAGGACAAACCCATAGGGTGCCTGAGTGGTTCAGTCAGTCAAGTATCTGATTCTTGATTTTGGCTCAGGTCATGATCTCAGGGTTGTGAGATCGAGTCCTGTATCAGGCTCCGCGTTGAGCGTGGAGCCCGCTTGAGATTCTCTCTCTCCTCTCCCTCTGCACCCCCGTACCCCAGTCACACGCATTCTCTTTTTCTCTCAAAAAAAGACAAAAGCCCTAAGACTAAGGACTTGACAGACCCTCCGGCTAACCTCTCTGTCCTTATTATTCTCTGTCACCTGACTATTCTGATTCTAACAATTCATTCCATCTTTCACCCTTTCCCCCACCTCAAACTTCCTAAGCTCCTGATGCCCTTGAGATAAGACCTTCCTGTGAACCAGGGGTCCCAGCTACAGCAGAATTTAAGCCCTCGTCTCGAGTTGAATGCCAAGCCATTATAAAGGATTTTCCAGACCCAAAAAAGGATCAGACGAAATTTATAGAAGAATTTATGATTCTTCTTCAAGCTTATGACTCTGGGCTCCCTGATTTGTACCAATTTGTTTACATGATGATAATTCCAGAAGACACCCAAAGGTGGCTCCACACAGCAGATAGAACAGACTCCTCTAGGACTTGGAGAACCCCACCAAGCATGCTTCAAAGGATGGAATAAAAAGAGCAGGGAAATTAGGTCAATCACTCCCTGAAGCTCTACCCAAGGTTTTTCCTGTGAGAATTAATTGGGCCATAATACAATCCTGTAAACAAAAAAGGAATGAATCAGTTGCAGACTTTCAAATTCACTTTAAAGAAATATTTAGACAGCATTCTGGTCTCAGGGACTCTGAAGCTAAGATTGCCTTGTCTGCTCATTTTATTAATGGGCTTTGCCCTGAGCTCGTGATTTATTAAAGAAGCATATATTAGAATGGGAGATCAGTCCCCTTTCTGAGCTCCAACATCTCGTTGAGAATTTCAAAAGAATTTTAGAACAGCAGAAGGAGCCATCAAACAGGTGAACTCACGATCCTATGATTACAGCAACTGCAGGAGCCTTGACCAAACTTTAGAACTAATTTTGTCCCATTGATGGGGATACTTGTCGATACTATAAACAGAAGGGACATTGGAAAAGGGACCATTCCCTCAAACAACCTAATTATCCAACAAGAGGGAACACTCAAACATCAGATCCCCAAGATGATTGTCAGCACTGAGGGAGAGCCCAGGAACTGCCCAGTAAGCTACTTCCAGTAATCCCTATTAACCATCAGGATGGAATGAAACTTGGAATAAATGGAGAAATCTGCACTGGCTAGTAGGTACCTACTAGCTCTTTCCACTTTAAACCCAGCTCTGATATGTCAAGACCTTCCCTGGAGCACTAACACTGTTTCGGTGTTGGGAGTGTCCATCAGGTTCAAAAGGGTTCCTTTAGCAGAGCCCCTAACTGTTACCCTTGATCCCTTCTCTGAAAACCATGCATTTCATTTATGTGACATTGTATTTGTACAGCTCCTGGGAAGAGATCTACTTCCTAAATTAGAGGCCAACTACGTTTTTCCTCAGGAGGAATAAACTTGGAATTTCCAGACACAGACCCTGATATGACCTGATAGTATCAAGTGCCAATACAATATTCAAAATATTATTTTCATCGGGTCAAGGAGGCTTTCAGGGACTTTCTACCTGATGAGGACGTTGGAGTCTGGGGACTGGGTATTCTAGAAGAGACATTAGTGAAAAACAGCTCTTGAACCTTGATGGTAAGGACACGGCAGATGGGGAGTGTCCAGCAGAGAGACCTCACAGGAGGCAAGCTAGCAGAGAGGCTGAGACCATGGACTTCGGAGGTGGAGAGCCCTGGGCTGAGCCCTGACCATGTCCCGACCACGTTGATTATAAAGTGCCCGACCTTCAGCAACGACTTACACTCACCCTGCCTCGGTTTCTTCATCTGGAAAATCAGGCAAAATAATAGTTCCCACTCCCCAGGGTTGTCATGGAGACAAAAAGGACGTAACGGGTGCAGAGCACGGAACGCAGGGCCTGGCACAATTTGTGCTGGATGAATAATGGAGATAATCATTATCAGAAAATATCTACTCCCTCGAGCACGCTCAGCTTCCAAATGGCTGTAGTTTTAGAAACCTAAAATTCTGAGATCCTGATGCAAATATCCCAAGATTAAAAGACCCCTTTAGATTCTAGGGCTTGAAGATATTATGATTTTGTGACTTGTGCTCATGTCCACGATGGACTGACAGGGAATGAATTTATCCTCCCACCTGAACAACCAAGAAAAAAAGGAACATATGGAACAGTGGTTTTTAAGACACTGAACATCAGGCAGTGAAGAATGGCAGGCCTTGAGAAGAAGGGGAACAAATGAGGTGAGCCCCGTGGTGGCTCCAGCTGACTGCCTCGGGAGGGTTTTCAGTCAGACGGGGAGGGGGAGCCCAGATGGAGCCTGGCTGGTTCTGAACTGAGGAGAGGAGAAGAGTCAGCCCAGGCCAGGCCACTGGACTTGCAAGGACAGAGGGCCAGAGAGGACAGAGCTGTACAAAGAGAGGGAGGTCGGAGCTGCGCAGAGGGCCCCTTTGCGTGTTGACTGAGTTACTGATCAGTGCAGGAGTGCGAGAGGACATCAGGGAGAGAGTCATTGGCGAGCCCTAGGGTGATCAGTAGCGAGAGCAAGCACCGGGCTGGGAGCAATGCCTGGGCCCACCGACCAGACCGAAAAACCTCAGAATTCATGGGGCACTGGTTAGAGTATTCAGAAGGGTCTTGCCTCAGCTGTGGAGACTAATCCGTCCTAGACTAACAGGTGTATTGGTTCTGCCTAACATATGTGGACTAGTTTCCCAGGGCTACCATAGCAAATTACCGCAGCCTAGATGGCTTAAAACAATCTATTCCCTTGTAGTTTCGGAGGCCAGAAATCTAAAATCAAGGTGTCAGCAGGGTTGGTTTCTTCTGGAGGCTGTGAGGGAGAATGTCTCCCATGCCTTTCTCCTGGCTTCTGGTGCCTGCTGGCAATCCCTGGCATTCCTCGGCTTGTAGATGCATTACTCCCATCTCTGCCTCCATCCTCACATGACATTCTCCTCTATCTGTCTTCTTATAGCCTTGTAAGGACACCAGTCATTAGATTTAGGCCCACTTTAATCTGGTATGCATCCATAGACACCCTATTTCCAAATAAGGTGCCATTCTGAGGTTCCTGGTACATATGAATTTGGGGGGGTTATACCATCAACTTACTACAAGTGAAAAGCCACACCCAGAAGGATCAAATTGTTTCCAAATAATTTAACTGTAAATCCCAGAACAAAGCACAAGAAAATTTATAGGAATACAAAAACATCCAACACACAGCAGGGTAGAAGTCACAATGTCTAACACCCAAGCAAAGATTATCAGGCATAAAATGAGGCAGGAAGACACAACGCATAATGAGGAGGACAATCAATCAATTGAAACCGATCTAGAGCTGACATCAATATTTGAACTGGAAGACTGTGGTATTAAAATAGTTGTTAAACTGCCCTCTAGATGTTAAAAATGCTACATGGAGGCACGGAATACATAATAAATGTCCCAAATTGAATTCTAGTGATGAAAAGTACAATGTCTACAGTATAAAAAACAGTGGATAAAATTAACAGCAGCCTAGACATTGAGGAAGAAAAAATTATTGAATATGAAAACCTAGGGACAGAAAGTAAACAGAAAAAAAAGGATGGAAAAAGAATGAAGATCATTAATGATATAGGGCAACTTCAAGAGACCTAGTATACATAGAACTAGAGTTCCCAAAGGAGAGAAAAGTATACAGAAAAATTGTTTGAAGCAGTAACAGCTACACCCCCACCCCAATTTTCTGAAAACCACAAATCCACAGATCCAGGTACAAAAAACATGAAGGACACCACAGCAAGACACAGCATAATCCAGTTGCTTAAATCCAGTGATAATGAGAATATCACACAAGCAGCCAGGGAATGAAGATGTCATGCAGAGAGAGGGAGAAAAAAGATTATGGTGACAGCTGATTTCTATTCTGCATAAACCACCATGGAGCAACATCTTTAACATACTGAAAGAAAAAACTGTCAGCCTAGATTTCTTTACCTAGCAAAAATATCTTTCTTAAAAATGAAGGCAAAGGGGCTCCTGGGTGGCTAAGTGTCTGCCTTCAGCTCAGGTCATGATTTCAGGGTCCTGGGATTGAGCCCTGCATTGGGCTCCCTGCTCAGTGGGGAGCCTGCTTCCCCCTCTCCCTCCACTGCTCCCCCTGCTTGTGCTGTCTGTCAAATAAATAAATGAATAAAATCTTTTAAAAAATGAAGACAAAATAAAGTGTTTTCAGACATACAAAAGCTGACAGGATTAATCACATCATAATACAAAAAATGATGTATAAAGTCCTCCAGGAGGAAAGAAAATGAGACTATATGAAAATATGTATCCACCCAAAGAAATAAACAGCACCAAACACGGTAACTACATTGGTAAATATAGGATATTTTTTCTTATTATTGAAATCTTTTAAAAAGAAAATTTACTTTTACATAATTTTAGCAATATATTTATATTGTCACAATGTACATGGATTTGTAACATGCGAATTAGTAAAAATGTGTAACAACAGGATCAGGGCTGGGAGAGGAGAAATGGAAGGGTACTGTTGTAAGGTTCTTATATGTGAAATGGTATCATTTCATTTGAAGATATATCTTGAAGATAAAGGTATACCATATAATCCCCAAGGCAGCCAAAAATAAAATGACAAGTTATAGATAATAACCCAGCTGAGGAGATAAAATGGATAATGAAAACCTTTCAAAAGAAGGCAGGAAAAGAGGAAAAGAGAACAGAAGTGAGAAGGGACAAATAGGAAATGATGGAAAAATGGCTGACTTACACATCACCATAGCAGTGATCATATTAAGTATAAGTGGTCTGCACCCCACCAAATAAAGGGCAAAGATTGTCAGATTGGATTTTTAAAAATCTTATGATGATTACATGCTTCCTACAACAAACATACTTTAAATGTAAAGACATGGGGTGCCTGGGTGGCTCAGTTGGTTAAGTGTCCAACTCATGATTTTAGCTCAGGTCATGATCTCAGGGTTATCAGATTGAGCCCTGCATGGGGCTCTGTGCTCAGTAGGGAGTCTGCTCCAGATTCTCTTTCTCCCTCTACCCCCTCTCACAGCTCTCTCTCTCTCAAATAAATAAATAAATCTTAGAAAAAATAAATGTGAAGAAAAGGCATGGGTAGGTTAAATAAAAAAAGATGGAAAATAGATCAAGCAAACATTAACTAAAAGGAAACCAGAGTGTTAATATTAGACGATGTAAATTTCAGAGCAAGGAGTATCACCAAAGATAAAGAAAGGTCTTTCATAATGAAAAAGGGTTCAATTCTTCCAGAGGACATAATAATCCCACATGTTTAAACACCTAATAAAAAAAATCTTAAAAATACATGAAGCAGAAAACTGATAAAATTTCAAAGAGAAATAGGTGATCAACTACAGTCAGATATTTAATACCCTCTCTCAATAACTGGGGGAACAGGTAGATTAATAGTCAGTAAAGGTATTTAAACTGTGAACAACACAATCAACCAACTTTGCATAAATGACAGTTACAAAATACTCCCCTCAAAAACAGCAGAATACACAATCTTATGTGTACATGGAACATTTATAACGCTAATACATATTCTGGGCCATAAAACAAGTCTCAAAAATTTGAATACATTCAAGCCATACACTGTACATATTCTGTCCACAGTGAAATTTAATGAGAGAGGTCACAAATGAATGACTTTAGTTTCTACCTTAAAAAACTAGGGAAAGGAGGGGCACCTGTGTGGCTTAGTCAGTTTGGCTGATGGCTCTTGATTTTGGCTTGGGTCCCAGGGTCCTGGGATTGAGCCCCGTGTTGGGCTCTGTGCCTAGTGGGGAGTCTGCTTGAGGACTCTCTCTCTCTCTCTCTCTCTCTCCCTTTCCCTCTCCCCCTCCCCCAACCACAAGAATACTCTCTCTCTGTCTCTCTCTCTCTCTAAAATAAACGGATAAATCTTTTTTAAAAAAAAACTAGGCAGAGGAGAAAATTCAAACCTAAAGCAAGAAGAAGAAAAGAAAAAGAAAATCAGATGGGAAATCAGTAAAATAGAATATAGAGAGAAAGAGATAGAAATTCAATGAAACCAAAAGCTCATATTTGGAGAAAATCAATAAAATCGATAAACATCTAGCCCAACCAAACAGAAGAAAAGGAAACAAACAAACTGCCAGTGTTGAGAATGAGAGAGGTGATATCACTACAGTTTCTACAAGCATTAGAATGATATTAAAGGAATATCATGAGAAGCTTTATGTCAATAACTTTAATAGCTTAGGTGAAATAGACAAGTAACTTAATAGATACATATACCAAAATGGACTCAAGAAAAAAACCTCTATCAATTAAAGAAATTGAATTAGTAAACATCTTCCAACAAAGAAATTTCCAGGCCCAAATGCCCTCACTGGAGAATTCTACACAGTGTTTGAGAATGAAATAATACCAATTCTACACAAAATATTTCAGAGAATTGAAGAGAAGGAAATGCTTTCCAACTCATTCTATGAAGTCAGTGTTATTCTGATACCAAAACCAGACCAAGATGTTACAAGAAAAAATAAAACAAAACCAAACTGCAGGCTACTCTCCCTCATGAACATAGATGCAAAAATTCTAAACAAAATTTTAATAGTTGAATCCATATATAAATATGAATCTAATATAAAAAAGAAAAATATATCATGACCACGTAGGGTTATCCCAGGAATGCAAGATTGCTTTAACATTAGAAAATAAAGGAATGCAAAAAAGGGAAAATCATACAGTCAGAAAAAATTTGATAAAACCCAAATCCATCCTTCATTAAAAACTCTACCAAAGTAGGAATAATGGGCACATTCTCAACCTAATAAAGAACATGTATGAAAAAACCTACACCTAGCGTGAGACATAATGATTAAAAAACACTTCTTTCGGGAATATCAGGAATAGGACAAATCCTATCAGGAAATATCAGGAGAAGGACAAAAATGTCTGATCTCACCGCTTCTATTCAACATTATACTGGAGGTTCTAGACAGTGTAACAGGTATAGAAAATTAACAAAAGTCTAGGGGCACCTGGGTGGCTCAGTTGTTAAGCGTCTGCCTTCCGCCCAGGGCGTGATCCCGGCGTTGTGGGATTGAGCCCCATGTCAGGCTCCTCTGCTGGGAGCCTGCTTCTTCCTCTCCCGCTCCCCCTGCTTGTGTTCCCTCTCTCACTGCCTGTCTCTCACTCTCTGTCAAATAAAATAAATAAAATCTTAAAAAAAAAAGAAAATTAACAAAAGTCTAAAAGGCATCCATATTGGAAAGGAAGATGTAAAGCTCGCTTTATCCTCAAATGGCATGATTGTTTAAATAGAAAATCGAGTGGAATCTATCAAACAAACAGAGTGACAGGACTACGTGAGTTTGACAAGGTTATATGCTACAAGATCAATATACAAAAATAAATTTTATTTCTGTATACTGAAGATGAATGATTGGAACTTGAAATAAAATATTATTTGCAATTGTGCCGAAAGTTAAGGAATTGTTAGAGATAAATCTGACCAAACATGTGCAAGTCTTATACCCTGAAAACTATAAAACATTGCTGACAGAAGTTAAAAATGAAGACCTCAGTAAATGCCATCACGGGTTAGAAGACTCGGTATCATTAAGATGTGTATTATCCCCAGATTACCTGTAGATTTGATGCAATCTCAACCAACATTCCATGAGGACTTTTAGTAGAAATTGACAAACAGATTCTAAAATTCGTGTGGAAATACGAAAGAGCTAAAATAGCAAACACAACTTTGAAAAAAGAGTCGAAGTTGTTGGGCCAACCCTACCTCATTTCATTACTTTTAAAACTACAGTAATTAAAAAAAAAAGTGGTATTGGCATCAAAGGAGAGGCATAGATCAATGGGAAAAATAGAGATTCCAGAAATAGAACCACAGATATGTGGACAACTGGTTTTTGACAAAGGTTCAAAGTAATTCAGTGGAGAAAGGATAGTTTTCAACAAATGGTGCTAGAAGACTTGGATATGCATATGCAACAAACAAGTATACAACAACGACAGATTCTGATCCATACTTTTCACCCTACACAAAAACTAACTCAGCATGAATCAGAGACCTAAATGCAGAACGTAAACTATAAACTTTCTAAGAGAAAACATGGAAAAGCCATCTTTGTGGCCCTGGATGTGGTAAAAATTTCTTGGGTATGACACCAAGGGCATAAGAAAAAAATGGGCATATTGGATTACATCAAAATTACAACTTTTTTTCTTTGAAACACACAGGTGCATGAAAATATAAGCCACAGTTGCAAGAAAATACTCACAAAGCATATAAATTATAAAGGGCTTTTACATTGATTGTAGAAAGAGCTATCAATAGTCCACGAGTGGACAAATAATTCAACTAAAAAATGGGCGAAAGAGGGGTGCCTGGGTGACTCAATTGGTTAAGTGTCTGCCTTCAGCTCAGGTCATGATCTCAGGGTCCTGGGATGGAGCCCAGCGTTGGGCTCCCTGCGTAGCGGGGAGTTTGCTTGTCCCTCTGACCCTCCCTGCTTACATGCTCTCTCTTTCTCTTTCAACCTCTCTCTCTCTCAAATAAATAAACAAAATCCTTTAAAAACTGGGCAAAAGATTTGAATGAATGTTTATTATTTTTTTTGAATGGATGTTTCCTTAAGCAAGATATATGGATGCCAGATAAACAATTGAAATAATGCTCAACATCATTAGCCATCAGGGAAATGCAAATTGAAGCCACAGAGATCTAGCACTCCATACCCACTAGACTGGCCAAGATTAAAATGAGTGTCCATACCGAGGGCTGATGAAGAGGGGTAACTCCTGGATCTCTCATCCACTGCTGTTAGGAGTGTGAAATGATGCAACGATTTTGGAGGATTTTGGAAGCATATGAAAAGTTAAACACACACATACCCACAATAAGATCCATCCCTTCTAGTACCAGGTATTTGCCCCAGAGAAAAGAAAGCATCAGTATAATGCACACAAATATTCATAACAACTCTTTAAAAATAGTCCAAACAACCAGAAACCCTTCAAATATCCACATATTCGGTGAATGGATAAAAAAAATGTGGTTTATCTTTCTACACTGCTCAGCAGTAAAAAGGAATAAACTATTGCACACTACAACACACAACAACACACAACAACAACAGCAACAAATAATGATGCCGAGTGGAAAAAAGCCAGACGAAAAGAGGACATGCTGTGTGATTACATTGTATAAAACTCTAGAAAATTAAAACTGATCTATAGGGACAGAAGGCAGATCAATGATTGCTGGGGACAAGGGGAGTCTGATGGGAGGAAGGGGTACAGGAAAACTTTGGAGGAGATGGATCTTATCTTGAGTGTAGTGATGGTTTCCAGGGTGCAAACATACGTCAAGACTCATCAAGTTGTGTGCTATACACACATGCAATTGATAAACTCAGTTACACCTCATGAAAGCCATGAAAAAGGGTATGGTTTTGACTGGACAGCCATCTGGACAAGAATGAAACTTGACCACTGTCCTACATTATACAAAAAAAATTAATTCAAAATGAATTAAAGCCTTGAATGAAAGACCTGAATCCATAAAATTCCCAGAAGAAAATACAGGTGGTAAACTCCTCGGCATCGGTCTTGGTGATGATTTTTTTGGATTTGACTCCAAAAGCAAAGACAAGAGAAGCAAAAATAAGTGCGATATTGCATCGGACTACAAAGGTTCTGCACAGCAAAGGAAACCATCAGCAAAATGAGAAGGCAGCCTACGGAATGGGAGGAAATATTTGCAGATCGTATATCTGATAAGGGGCTAATATCCAAAATATCGGAAAAAACTCATACAATTCAATAGCAAAAGAACAAACAATTCAATTTAAAAGTGGGCAGAGGATCTGAATAGACATTTTCCCAAAGAGGGTCTACAGGTGGCCAACAGACACATGAAAAGATGGTCAACATCACTAATCACCAGGGAAATGAGAATCAAAATCACAATGCGAAAATGCCGCATACCTGTCAGAATGGCTACTACCAAAAAGACAAAACACAACAAGTGTTGGTGAGGATGTGGAGAAAAGGGAGCCCACGTGCTCTGTCGCTGGGAATGTAAACGGGGGCAGCCACTCTGGAAAACAGTATGGCGGTTCTCAAAAAATTAAAAAAAAGAACTACCATATGATCCAGCAATTCTACTTCTGGGTGTTTATCCAAAGAAAAGGAAAACACTAACTTGAAAAGGTACATGCTCACCATGTTTAGTGTAGCCGTATTTATGATAACCAAAATTCGTAAACAACTTCAGTGTCTGCTGATGGATAAATGGATCAAGAAAATTAAATTAATCTTATTTGCAATATATTATATATACTATAATAATACTAATAAAACTTTACATGCAATTAAATGAATAATATATGTAACCAAATAATAGATAATGAAATATTATTCAGCCATCAAGAAGGAAGGAAATCTTGCCATTTGCAGCAATATGGATGGACCTTGATGGCATGATGCTAAGTGAAATAAGTCAGACAGAGAAGGACAGATACTGTATGATCCCTGATATAGTAAATCTAAAAAAACAGAAACAAACAACGCATGAGCTCATAGATACAGGAAATAGATCGGTGGTTGCCAGAGGTGGGGGGTGGGAGGGTGAGCAAAATGGGTGGAGTCAAAAGGTACAAACTTCCAATCATAAAATAAATGAGTCCTGGGATGAGGGCTCAGCATGGAGATACAGTTAATAATACTGTATTGCATATTTGGAGGGGCTGAGAGTAGATTGTAAAAGCTCTCATCACAAGAAGAAAAATTCTATAGCTATGTATAGTGATGGAGGTTAACTGACTTATTGTGGGGATCATCTTGCAATGTAGCTGCATATCACATCGATGCTGTGCACCTGACACTAATATAATGTTATTTGTTAATTGTACTTCAATTTAAAAGAAAATAGCATTTTCTTATTCTACCATCTAAAGCTTATTAGTGATTGGAGGCTGTGTGCTTCAGATAATATGCCCTGAACCCTACCCTCACCCCTCTCTCCCGGACATGCGTGCTGCTTTTAGCCCTGGGCTGTCTGATGGACCTGGAGCGTTGATTTCTGTCCTTTTGCCTTGTTCAGATGTTCTGTCTTTGCTCTCACCAGCACTTGCTATTCCTCTGGGCTCCCATTTTCCTTAATCCAGGCCCATCTACTGCACCCTTCCCGCAGACACATCAGGTCCCTTGGTGTTCCTGAATTGTGCCCTGTACTATGCCTTCAACTTGATTTCTGCTTGTCCTGTCTCCATACCAAACCCCATCTCTGTCCGTTGAAATCCCAGCCCATGATTAAGGCTAAGGTCAAAGGTAGGGCTTCCATGAAATTTCCTTTGATTCCTAAATGAAATGAACATTCTTCACCTCTGGTGCTTTGTTTAAACCACTACAATAGCAACTATCACCGTCTGACTCGTTATTCTTGTTAAGGAGAAGACTTCTGACTTTCATCCCATAGCAGACCCACTTCTGGTGTCCTTCTGAGTGTCCTCCATGCTCCCCAGGGAAGGCAGCTGCGTGGACCTGACTGGTCAGAGGTGGGATACTAATCGTCCGTGCTCACTAGGAGGCAGGGTCAGAGCATGGAGGACAATACACTGGACCTGCTCCCTTCTTCCACTTCCTCTTCCACTGCCCAGAGCCAGGAGGTTGCCCAGCTCTGTGGATCCAGCCTTTTTCCTTTAAATAGAGAAGAAATGAAGAAATAACACAGAGTGTCAATTATTTTTATTTGTTGGGGGGTGTTTTTTATTTTATTTTTTTATTGACTTACAGTGAGTCTTCAAAACTGGCAATTAGTTTCCAGTTTTTGCATCCTTGCCTCTGACCTTGAGGACAGGAATCATCTCATATCCAAGCAGGAGTGGAACTGGAAATGCTCTCAGGAGATAGGCTTATGTTGGGGTATAGAGTTTAATTATCCCCACTGTTAAGTAGATTAGGGAAGCAAGCTGATCTCAGAGCAGGGCGGTGGTCTTCCATTACTATGCCAGGGAGTCTGAGCCTGACCTGCAACTGTACCCTGCCCACCTGCATCTCCCCAGTCTCTGTCCCAGACTTTCCCTGGGAGGAAGGGCATGGCTGGTCCCCAGAGATGTAATTAGCCAACCTCCAAGTCCTTCTCAAGGAAATTCAGAAAAGCCAGGGGCTTCCTGGATCCTCTCCGACAGAGCAGGTGGTGTGGTAGCAATACAGACTGTAGGGGGCAGGACGCAGCATCTGTAGCCTGACAGCCTCATCTGCCTTCCTAGGGGGAACAAGTTATGTCCTAACCAGTGTTCTTCTCCCTGCTAAATCTGTTCAATTCAACCAGTGTTTCTTATTTTTGTTACCATCCTTGTCACTGTCACCATCTTTATCATCATCATTATCCCCATCACTGCCTTGTTCTTATCCTCTTTTGGGCGTCCCCCCACCTCCAAATTTTGGAATTTTAGAAACAAATCTGTGCTTTCTCTTCCATTACTTTTCAATATTCATAGCCACTGTAGCTCTCAGCCTGGATTTTTGACTAAATAAATACTGATGATAGAGTGATGGAAACTGAGGTCTATCCCACAAATCTTGGGGCAGGATAGGGTGGGAAGATGGACCCCGACGGCACCTCCTGCAAAAAAAGGGGAGGGAATGAGGAGACCCTGGCCGCTGGGACCTATCTTCAGTTACAGTCTGCTGGGGCTGCCACAACAGAATACCCCAGGGGAGGCAGCTTAAACAACAGAAGTGTATTTTCTCTCAGTTCTGGAGGCTGGAAGTCCAAGATCAAAGTGTCAGTAAGTTTGGTTTCTCCTGAGGCCTCTCTCTTTGGGTTGCCGGTGCCCATCTTCTCTCTGTGTCCTCACGTGACCTTTTCTCTGTGGGCACACCTCTGGTGTCTCTTCCTCTTCTATAAGGACACCAGTCCTATTGGATCAGGGCCCCACCCTTATGACTCATTTAACCTTAATTACCTCTTTAAAGGCCTTATCTCCAAATACAGTCACACAGGGGGTTAGAGCTTCAACCTATGAATTTTGGAGGGGAGCACAATTCAGTCCATACCAATCACCATCATCATCTTTACCACTGCTACTCTCATTCCTATCATTATCACCATCATCATTATCTTCTCCACCATCATCTCCATCACCCCCACCATCATCCCCATCATCATCTCTACCATTGTCTCCACCATCATCTCCGTCATCTTCATCATCATCTCTACCATCATCTCCATCATCATCCCCACCATCATCTCCATCATCCTCATCATCATTTCCACCATCATCCCCATCATCATCATCTCCATCATCATCTCCATCATTGTCTCCACTATCGTCTCCACCATCCTCTCTATCATCATTTCCATCATCATCTCCACTATCATCATCTACATTATTCTCATCAGTATCCTCAGCACCACCATAATCATGTCCACCATCCCCACTATCATTATCACCATCACCATTGCCAACATCTCCACCATACTGTCATGGTCACCATCATCATCATCACTGTAATTATCATCGCCACCTCCATCATCTAACTCATATGAAACTCCTGCTTCATGTTGAACACAGAGCTTTTCATGGTTGTCTCTCATTTCACCCTCTTGACAACTGGTGAGGCAGGTACAGCTGTTGTCCTCATTTTACATATGTGGAAACTGAGTCTTAGAGAGTACAAGTCACTTTCCCAGGGTCATTGATGAATAAGAGGGGGAGCTGGACTTCACACCTACCTTCCTAACACTATACTCTGTCTTTATACTAAGAAACTTCTTCTCTGTGTCTAACTGCTCACTCTCCTGTGGCAGCCATAGTCCACTTGCTATTTCTGACTTCAGAGGAGTCCATGGGCAGAATCCAGCTAGGGATTCCAGGGTTCCCCTTGGTGCTGCATTTCCTTCATCTTCTCCTTCCACACTCCCTCGGGGGCCTCCTTCACTCCTGAAACTCAGTTATCGCCTTCTTGCTGCTAATTCCCTAACCCTTCATACCCCATGCTCTGCCTGCTTCCAGGCCCTCAACGACAGTCACGTGGACACCTGCTCTGAGCTCTGGTGCTTTGGCGGTTTGTCATTGAGATGCCCAGGAGCCCTGCAAGGTGAGTCTGACCTCTCCACTTACAGATAGGAAATTGGGGCCCAGAAAGGGGGACTAGAGCCAGGGTTGGGGCCACTCCCATCTGTGCTCAGATCGTGTACCATCCCTGCACCTGTTGTCGTCCTACCTACTGCCTCTGGGCTGTGTCCCCTGGGTCACTAATTTTACCAAGCACTGGCCCTGGGCACCCCCAAAGTGCAGTCTGTGGGCACTTAGGGATTTAGAATCCCTAAATTCTCACAGCACCCCATGGGAGGAGCCGTCGGGGTCCACAGATGAGGCGTCACCCAGCACTGACCACCAGGTGCCACCTCGGCAGCTCCACTCTGGCCCCTGCGCTCCTAACCCTGAGCTTCGCTGACGCACCTGCTGTGTCTTCTCAGTGTGGCCTCCACTGGCCCCACAGCATTTCCATCAGGAAAAGTACTCTTGGTCCAAGGGCCAAACCAAGAGCCCCCATCCCAGGGCAGAGCCCTCTGTGAAAGCGTCAACCTCCCCCTTGCTGAGGGTGCACCCATGTGTCCTTCTCCCCCTCTAGATCATGGGTCCCCAGAGTGTGGCCCACGGTGGCATCCATCAGCCCTGATGGGGGATCTCGTTGTGTAATAGGAACTGCACGGCCCCGGGGAGGGGGCTGGTTGGGGGTCTGTGGAAAGTGGGGAGAGCAAACCCTGAGCTGCCTCCAGGATGTAAGTGATCTCCTGAGATCTCTTCCAACATGGGGTTTACGAGTCTGTTCTTTCTGCAAAGTGTGCATTCGAGAAGAGCTGCAGCGGGGGTACGGTGGGAGGTGGGTGTGGAGGAGAGGTGGACGTAGAGGCAGCAGGGCCAGACCTTGGAGGAACATAAATGTCAGGCTGCACAGCCAAGCCAGGCCAGGCCGATCCTGGAGCGGGGCAGGCATACTGCCACTGGCTCGAATGCACCAGGGAAGCTGGGGATGAGAGGGGTGCCTCCACACCCTGTCGGCTGGCCCAGTGCCCAGGTCACACTGCTGGGGGGGGGGAAGCTGCTGATGGGACCTGGCAGAGAGGCACCGAGTGGACTCGAGCCTGAGGGTATAGACCCCGGTCCTGACTTGTGGTCTATAGAGCCCTTTGCTGTGTCCCCCTTTGGCCCTTGCCACAGCGTGGTCACAATGGAGGGCACCGGGCCCTGTGAGGTCATGCCAGTGACATCTGGAAGGCCATGCATCAGGAGGGGCGAGCAGGACAGCGCTGGTGGGGAGGAGTGGCCTTGAAGAGTCTCCCCTATGAGGAGCTATATCCCCAGGGCCAAGAACAGTGCAGGCCAGCAGGAGGACGGTGACCACATGGCCCCGAGGAGGCTCTGGGCATGCGAGGACCCCGGGGTATGGATCAGGAAACCGAGGCACAAAGGGGTTAAGTCTCCTGCCCAATGTCACACTGCACATAAGTCATGGACCAAGCCTCCCTCACCCCACAACTCCCTCTCCAGAGTGGAAAGGCCCTCTGTGACGATCTAGTCCTTCCCTTACTTTGCAGTAGGGGAAACTAAGGCCCAGGGAGGGCCAGAAACTCATCCAAGGTCACAGAGCATGTCAGTGACAAAGCCAGGCCTTCAGTTCTCTCCCAGGGCTCCTCCCTCTGCAGGCCGCTCTGGCCACCTTCTCCCCGGGCACGGGCAGGGAGGTGGCCCAGAGGCTGGAGAAGACTGGGCACAAGGAGGCCCGGGTAGCTCTGGAGGGCCCCGCAAAGATGGGCAGCACGCGCAGCGGCTGGCAAATCACTCCTTCCTTCCACCCACACAGCGGGGAAAAATATGTGCTTTGAAAATGAAGGTCGGCTGGAGGAACAGATTAGTAGTAGTTATTGCTAGCAGTTTAATTAAGTGTCCTAAATACATTGAAACCTGGGTGTTTAATTTAGATTTATAGGGCTAATTTAGATTTATAAGACCAGTTATTATGCGTTAAGTATAAAAAAATGCCCTTTGATTTTCATAGACAACATTTCTTGAAGTGTAGGAAGAACACTTCGTAAACTTAGATTTCCCCAGCGTCGAGGCTGAGAGCTGACCGGGAGTGTAGGAGGGTGGGCGTGCCTTGACTGCTGGCCCCGTCTTCTCTCGGGGACCGCAGTTTCCTCCCCCATGTGGTTGTTTAATCAAACATGGACATGGCACCACAGAAGAGGGATGAGACCACGAGGGGCTGCGTCCAGAACAGTATGAGAGCTGATGGGTGGGGGTGGGGAGGCCCAGTGGGAGCTCCCAGGACGGGGGTCTGGAGCCCTGGCTGCTCGTCCACCCCTTGGCACCGCCTGGCCCTGTGACGTTTGGGTGCTCACCTCACCTCTGTGCATGGTCACCTGCAGAGCTCGGAACCAGGAGGGGCAGGGGCCTGTGGTCCTGAGGGTCAGCTGGCCCTGATGGTGGGAGGATGTGGCCCCACGAGTGCGTGGGAATGACCGTTTGATTCCCATCGGCTAATGGGTGCAGTGGCCGTGACTTTCAGAGCTGTCTTGCTCTGTCACACACACACCCTTGTAGCCCTGGGAGCTCTGTTGTCATGATTCTGAAGGGGACCCAGCCTCCTGTGACCTTGTGGGCTCTGCGTCAGGCCAGCCTCCCTGCAGGTGGGATCAGGCCCACGCTGCAGAGCCATTAGCCAGAAGAGAAATGGGGAGACGCAGGCCTGCACTGTGGGAGCCCCGGGTCTGGGCAGACACCAGAGACCAGCTCCCAGGAGAGCTCCGAACATGCCTGAGACCATGGCGGATGCCAGGGAATGACGGGAGGGAGGGTGCCCTAGGGGTCCTTTCCTCCAACTCCCTTGATTCCAGGTGGGGGCCCTGCACAGGTTCACGCGGCCTTCTGGTGACAGGTGGGGAGAGTGGGAGCTGTCATCGACTGCCAGAGGAGTGACCCTCCGAGCCCCTTGAAGGTGTCAGCTTGGCCCCTGCCAGCATCTCTCTCTCCTCGTTCTCCTGGCGTCTCCCACCCAGCTCCCAGGTGCCCCCTGTGGCTTTGTCCCATGGATCTGATTGTGCTAAGGATCCCGAGAAAGTCTGGGGCAGGACTGTCAGCCCCAAAAGTCCAGGAAGGAAGGCTCTTCCCAGGATCTCGATGGTCACTTTGCCCGAAGAGTGGGCAGACCAGAAGTGCCAGGGAACGGACAACCTCTGGGAGCAGCTCTTGGCCAACAGCTGTCTCGAGCTGGAGTATAAATGCCCAGCTCCCACGCCCTTCAGGCGGGCCGATTCTTGGGGCTTATGTGGGACTGTCTGCCATGGTTCCCCCGTGGGACTGATTCCAGTTGCCCCCCGTGGCAGTTGCTTTGACGGCTCACCCTTCTCTACCCATCTCACTTTCCTGCACTCCTACCAGAACTGTCTGCACCGCCCAAATAAATATTTGCCCCCGTCTCTTCTCTCAGGTTCTGCTTCTGGGGGACCCACCCTGTCTTAGGTTGGGTGAAAACCAGACAGTGGGCACATACACACGGGATGGTAAGGGCTCCAGAGAATGATAAAGCAGGACAAGGGCTCAGATGTTGGGCTGGAGGGAGGGGACATGCTTAAGCCAGAGCGACAAGGGGAGGGCTCTCAGGGGGCATCACATTTGAGCAGAGACTTGAACAAAGTGCGAAGCTGAGACAGTGGAGATGTTGGGATGGGCTGGGGAGCATTCCAGGCTGAAGGAAGAGCAAGGGACAGGTGTGAGGGAATGGTGCATTTGAGGACTAGCGAACAGCCCAGCGACGGGCAGGTGGCCAAGGGCATGGGTGACAGGCCAGGAGCAGGAACACGATAGGCAGGGCCAGGAATCAGACAGGTACAGGGCTTGGAGGCATGGCCTGAGATTCTAACCCAGGTGGTGGCACGTAAGGGACTTGGTAGTGTCCTTGTGCAGAGGGTGACGTGGCCCGGGGGAGAAGGGTCCAGTGCTCACAGTTCTGTCTCCTTCTCTGCCCCTCGGCTACTGTGTGACCTCTAATCCTCTGAGCCTCACTTTTCTCTTCTGCAAGATGGAGGTACTGATGCCCACTGGCTGGGCTGTGCTGAGGGAGGGGAGGACGGCATCACAAAGCCCCTGGCTCCCAGGCAGCATCCGGCAAGCGCTGGCTCCTCCACTACCAACTGCATATGCCTGGAGAGGCAATGAGGGGTCAAGTTCACCAGGCATCCATGTGAAGGCTATTCTCACAGCCCTGGGAAATGTGCAGCTAGACCTCATTTCCCACATTTGCCATAGAAGCTGAGGACCCAGGATCTATGGGAACAAATCCTCCCTGCCCCTTGGGCAGCCCACTTAGCCTGCCTGAGCCTCAGTGTCTTGTTTGTAACATGACATCATCCTGGCTCCTTGGGGGAGGAATCACAGGTGAGGATTAAATGAGATCACGCATGAATATGGAAATACAGCTGCTACCTGACATTTACCATATGCTGCTCCTGGAGGGTGGGGGTTAGGTCAGCTGTGTTCCCTGACCATCGATCCTCCTGGAGCATTGTCTGGCCAAATCTATGTGTCCTGCATTCTCAGTTGAGCCTGGAGGTCCCTTAGGGCAGTGGCTGAGCTCTATTTGAATACATCTATACTTCTCCCAATTTCCCATCCTGTTTTTTCCCGCAGTCCCTATTGTCTCTCCAATCTGCTAGGTGCTGCCCTTGAACCAATGTAGATCTCTACCTCTGGCCATCTGTCTGCCCAAGCAGAGTGGATACAGATGTGCTGCTCCAAGTTCCGACCATGGGGAGGAACTTCCCTCCTTGTAGTTTTTCAGGGACAGACTCCTGAGTGGGGCTGAAATGTTTCCAGAGTCCGGACGGGGCGGGGTACCAGGTGGAGTCATCTGAACAATCAATTTCCCGCCTTTGACTTGTCATCAGGAGCCTCGCATGAGGTCACTGGTGTGAGTGGAGGGAACAGCAGCAGGGAAGGAGCAGAGGCTGGCAGGGCATGAGCCGTCTGCCCTTGCAGCTTACTTGTGACTGCGAGGTCGACTGGAGTGTGACCTTGTAGACGCCAATTCCATCTGGTGGCAAACAACCGTTATGCGTGTCCACGGCTTAGTGGATCAGATAACACCTGCCTCCTGATGAGCCTCTAATGTCTCAGGGTCAGCCGATGCCACATGGAGACTATCTTTTAAGGGTGCAGAGATGTACTCCAATTCCCCGAGGGTCTGGGCTATTGGGACCTGTCCCAGGTTCTGTACCCACCCCGATCTGTCATAGACACCTTGGGGATTATTCGAGGCTCGATCATGAGGTGGTACAGCAGCCTAGACTTTCTGTAGAGGCTTTTCTGCCTTGAGTTCTACTCAGAATCAGTAAAACTACTTGGAGCAGCGCACATTATAGGTAGGGGAATGTTACTTCCACAATCCAGAGAAGTCCCCCAAATGTTGCTCCTCTTACCTAGTGGAAAAGGCAGTGCAAGGAGCATATCGTCGTCATCACAGAGACAATATTCAAACATGCCCACAGTATCGGACCCCAGAAGCTTCACTTAGGTGTCAGAGCCCTGAACTTGGTGGGGTTTGCTCCCACCGGCTGGTATGCGCATGTCTTATTCAAGCTTCTAGGCTATCATCTGCTTCCTGGCCAGCAGGTCCAGTCTGCATGATGTCATCCGTCTGGTGAGTCAGCACGATGCTGTGTGACATGCCGACGTCGAGTTCGTCTAGTCTACATTACGTCCTAGCAGAAGAGATGTCATGCTATCCCTGCTGAGTAACCGTGAACGTTTGGGGTTGCCAGAACGATAGCCGCACACAGTGCCGGGAGCTGTGTTGACTTTCTCCTCTAGGGGAGATACCACATCTGGGCTAGCAGGTGCATTTGGAAGCATCCCTGAGTGAGTTCACAACGATTCACGGTAGTTCTCCAAGATCAGTCTGTGTTCAGCACACATCACACAGGCAAGTGGGATGGAAAACGCAGAGCGCAGTAGGACTCCCCACCCCCACAGCTTGTGTGCTACCGGGTCTCCATGCCAGGGAAGGGGACTTTCTTCAAGTCGGGGAGCGGGGTCTGCCAGGGATGGTGAAGAAGCCTAGGGGAGACCTGGGGGTTCAAGGTTCTCAGATTCCTCTGAGTTCTCGTGCCAATTCTCAGGACTCCTCTGTTTTTTTGATCAATGCCGTATTGATTTCACATATGGTATTTGGCAAGGCTGGGAGTCAAATTCAACTTGTGTTGTAATTCTGCCATCTGAGGGGCTAGACTGCAGTGCACCTTGGATTCAATTTCAGGCCTGATTTTCAGCTCTTTCTTGCCCGGGGCCACAAAACATAAAACGTTTCTTTAGGGCCCCCATAAATCTCTGTTTCCTGAGGATACTTTGATCTGAGAGTTCAATGTCCTAAGCTTGTCATTTTCTTTCCGCACTGTCCCCGGAACAGTCAGCGTGGCTGTCAAGCCCACACTTCCTGTCCTGGGCACCAGTACTCATGTCAAGTGCAGTGGCCACCTGCTCGAAAGCTATGCCTTCAAGTGACATTTCATCCCAGGCAAACCTAAGGTCCATTCAGGAAAACAGGGTCTCCAACAAACCCGCACAGAGAGGAGGGTCCACAGAGACCCCAGTCGTGAAGGGTTGACAGGGCTGATGGAGCAGGACAGGAAGGGAAGGGAAGGGCACCCAGGGCTTAGTAACTCGGGCTTCCTGCCGCCCAGGCCCGAAGACCCCAGAGACAAGCCCCACACCTGCTCCTTAGGCGGAACCGGGTACCATGGCTGCTGAGATCCCCAAGTCCCTGCTGTTGCCGGAGCCACAGGCTGCTGCTGAAGGGGGAAGAGAAAGGGAGGAAAGAGCTTCTCCGCACTTCCCATCGTCCAAAGCTAGCTGGAACCATTGGTCAGGGGAGGCAGGGAAAGGCAGCTCACGGGGTCCGGCATCACACGGACGGTGGTCACCAAGCAGACATCATAGACGACTGGACAAATGACCAGCACGGTGGGACTTGACTTTTGTACCAGACAAACCCGCTCAAAACCAGCTCTGTCACTTCCTAGCCTTGGGATACCGAGAGTGGCGTGCTGAGACTCAGTTTCCCCGTGAATAAAATGGGAATCATCACAGATTGAAGACTGAATTAAGTGAAGTGTGAGGAAGTACCATCACAGTGTTTGGCACCAAACACACCCTTCCCTGGTGCTTCTTGCTTCACCCTAACCCACTCTCTGACCTTGCCCGAGCGCCAGGCCTCTTGGGGCTCTGCTTCCTCACTTACAGAACGAATGGGGTTTGCACTGACGTTCAGCTGGGCTGCACAGTGCGACATCCCTTGACTGAAACGGGCAGGTTGGAACTGGAAGAAGTGGTCAGGGAGGCTCTGGAATGTTCTGAGCTGTGCGCTTCTCTGGAGAACGTGCTCAAACATTGACAGCTCACACTTTAGGCACCTCCCCCCTGCTAATCTCACCCTGGCAACACCAAGCTGGTCTCTACTCCCTTGGCTGCACTCATTCTCAGCACTGCTCAGCGCACAAGACATTGCCACGGGCCGTGTGCTCTGTGCGCTGTGGTGGTGGGGGAGGGGGGTGGGGACTTCAAATCTGATCCTTCCTGAAGATATCTGTAAGCTCCAGGGCCTTCCAGGGGCTTGCGTGTCTGAGCTTTGGGAATTGTCTTGTTTGGGCTGGAATTATGAGTTTAAACCTTTTGGAGCCGAGATTTGGGGGGTGCTGGAGATGTGGCGGAAGCTGGGGTCCCTGGGAAGCCCTGTAGGGTAGCAGTGAGCAGTGAAGTGGTTCTGGAGTTCCCTTCCTGCCACCCACTAATCTAGTGGAGTCACTTAGACTCTTTAAGACTCACTTTCCTCCTTTGTAAAACAGGATTGATACTATCCATTGTATTCCTTGTCCCCTGGTCACCCCCCCCCCCGCCCCGTCTAGGTATAGCAACCTCTCCCCTTCCTTTAGGGAACTAAGCCTCCTGTATCCCCCAGGCTTCCTAATCGAAGCCCCTCACCCACCTCCTCTCCTTAGAGATAAGGTTAAAGGTCTGACCAGACCAATCCTGCAAACAGTAACTGGTCCAAGGAATGGGCCCGGTACCCAAATTAGGCCAATGGGGACCCTTGCCTGGGCTTAGCTATCTGGCTACTGGGAGGAAGCAGCACTTTCTTCCCTGAGGAGTCCCAGACTCCCAGACAGGGGCGATGCAAGCTTGCAGCTGCCAGTGATAATGACTCTTTCCCCCCTCCCTTCCTGGCCCGCCCCATGATGAATTCCAGCAGTAGGAGGGAAGAAAGAGCCACCCCAACTCTCATCACAGATGAAGGGAAGCACAGTAAAGAGATGTGTCTGTTCCGAGCCCAGGATTGGTTTCCACTCACCTTTGTGGTCCCTGTTCTTCGCACTCCTTACCTGGGAAGGAAATGGAAGGCGTTGCTGGAGAGAGGAACAGTGTGAGCAACCACGTGGCTGCCGGCGAGCAGAGCCAGACTGGCAGGCACTTGGAGCCACGGTTCCTTTGCATCCCCTCCCAGAGGGACCGAGAGGTCAGTACATCCTGACCAAACTTCTTGTGAAGGGTCAGAATGGCCCGTTTGTTCCAGCTGGTGTGGGGGGATCTTATCTGCGCTGACCACCTGTCAGCCTGGCCGTACGCGGATGTCTGGCTGCTCGTGTCGTGCTCCCTTGTCTGAGCTCCACCCCAGTCCCACCACAGGGTGCAGGCACACGCCCCCCTCCCCCACCTCTGGGAGGTGCTGGGGCTCGTGGAAACAGCTGGGGTCTCTCAGCTGCTCCTCCTGCCTCGGATGCAGGAAGCTCAGTAGGGTGCGTGGTCTGATCCTTCAGAACCAACAGATCTGTTCTACAGAAGGGACAACTAAGGCCCAGGGAGGGCAAGGGACTTGTCCAAGGTCACATGACGAGGTGGGGGCCACTGTCACTAAGGTGCTTGGCTTCCTTGTGGTCTCTTCCCCTTGGCTCAGGTCAGAATTGATTAATCTCTCCATCCATCCATTCAGTGGAAACTGAGCTTCTGCTGGGAAGGGGAAGACAGAGAGGGCCCTGCCCTCCTGGGGCTCCAGGCTGGTCCCCTAGGGCCTGCTGGCTTCTGTGCTTCTGTTCAATCATGTCTCCCTGTCTGACCTGGGCCGTGCGGCCGAAAGGCGGGTTTATGTCCCGCCTGACTGGGAGCGCCTGGCCGGCACCCCCGTCATCCCCTGTGGCCTGGAGCCAGCTCGGCTGTCAGTACAGTTGATGAGTCTGGAACCCAAATGGGAACAGATTTGGGAGCAAAGCCATGGAGTTTGGTGTCAAGAGGCCTGAGCCTCAGTTCCCCCATCTGCCAGATGGAAGCAGTAAACTCCCCCACCCCCTGAATCATGAACCACTTAAACTACCTGAAGCCCAGTAGCAGTCACGGGGTGTCCTGCTGTGGCCTGTAGCTCCCTGATTCCAGGGGTCTGGGGGTGTGATGGTCTCCCTCACTGGCTGAGAGCTTCTTGGCAGGGGCAGGGGTCTGATGGGGCCAGCACTTAGTCCTTTCCCAGGGCCTGGTGCCCAGGAGGTGCTCAGGAAACATCTGATGGGTGAGAATGAGGAACAGGAGTCAGGGGACAGTTCCTGTTGTAGGTGGAGCCCAAGCAGTGTCCAGGCTGGTAGCCAAGTTAGACCATACTTCTTGGGGGTACCTTTTTCAGGAACGGGCCTGGTCCCTGCCCCGGTCACTGCCCTTCAGGGTCCAGGATGTCCAGGGCCTGCAGAGAACCCAGAGGGCAGGGCCTTGGAGAGTGTACCCATTCATTCTTTCTTTCTTCATCCATTCACTGCTGGTTCTGGTCTAGGTCCCATCAGGCCACTTGTGAGGAAGCAGCCATGATGCCCTTTCCTGAGGTCCCAGGGATCCAGACAGAGGGTGGGTGAGTGGGGGGAGGGGTAGAGTGAGAGAAGGGCCACCTGGGGGTAGGTGGGGACTTGGCCTGGCCCTGCAGCAGGAAAAGACCCAGGTCCCAATTCCCACCAGATCCTGTCATGCTTGAGTGCCCAGGTCCCTCTCATCCCTCTCCTTGGCCTCTGCTACAGAATATGAGACTTGGGGATCTGGGCTCAGTCCCCACACGCAGGGAGCGGCGTAATAGTCTGTGGCAGGATGTTGAATTATCTAGTTACACGGTGGGGTGTGTGGGCACTGCCACCCCACTGATCAGGCTCCGGGAACACATGGCCACATCGCAGCCAGGCCTGAGTCCATCACATGGACCCAACAGCCATCAGTCCCACTGGTGACAATGGCAGAGGCATATAGGACAGGAGAAAGAGCAAGCACAGGCTTGAGGGGTACACAGACTGGGCTTCAAATCCTGGCTTGGCCATTTACTGTATGACTCCAGGACAAGAAGCTTCATCTCCCTGAGCCCCAGTTTCCCCAATGGCAACATATGGTAGTAAACCCACTCATCTCACAGGCTTGTCCTGAGGATGATACTGAACAGTTTACTCTGAGTTATCTGTGCAGAGGCTCTTTGACTCCTTCCTTTTGCCTGTAATGCCCACCCCTTGTCTGTCTCATGAACTCCTATTCATCCTTCAAAACCCAACAAAGCTATCCCCTCCTCTAATGACATTGGTTGTTTCAGTTTGCAACATCCACTCCTCTTATGGCAACAGTACCTTGGTTTCTCCTGGGGAATCACTTCTCGCTCCACAGTGGCGGTCCTGGGGACATTGACAGTGTCCCTTAGCGCTCCCTGGGAGATCCATATGGCTGACACTCACTAAGCTCTCTCACGGGCCAGGCTCTGTTATGAGTATGTTACGTGGGTCAACATATTTAAATGTCACTAAAAGCAAGAGTGAGTGGTAATATTTATTACCATGGACAGAGGCGCAGCGAGCTCTCATTTGAGTAAGTCACGGTGATGGATATTTACGGGGAGGGCTGATATAACAGTCAGGGCCCCGGCAGGAAGCACATTCACCCTGTGTGGTTCAGACACAAAGGCTGTGATGCAGGGGCTGCTTGTGGGGGTGACAGCGGGGTTAAGGGAGCAGACAGGGAGGCGAGGCACCCCCAGGGCAGAGGCACCAGGCAGTCATGAGTACCTGCAGCCGACGGGACGGGGACGGTGATCAATGTTCCCGGAGCCCCGTGGTGGAAGCAGGAGCTGTGGAAGGGGCCGCCCCAGGAGCGGGAGTCTCAGGGAGGGTGCAGTCTGCGGGTTGAGAGCAGGGAAGAGAGACCCTGACCTCCCTCTCCTCCCACCGTCTGGACTCCCAGGGGGGACTCCCACTGGTCCAAGGACAAGAAAGCCCCCACTACAGTCCGTCCAGGCCGGCCTCCTCCCGGCGCCGACAGGACAGAGCGGGTGGAAGTGAATTGGGGGTGGGAAGTGGTGATGGCGAGGGCCAGGCAGAGTCTTCCTGACGTGTTAACAGTGTTACTTGGATTTTAGATTCTCTGTCTTTTGGTGTTATTTTTTTTGCAGCAAGAATGAGCTACTTGAAAGCAATGAAGTTTTTTATTTTAAGTGATCAGGAGAGGAAGCTGGGGAGCCCTACAGAAACCCCATAATGTTTCTATACTCGGGGCCAGAATGTGGGGGAGGAACCGGTGGACTTGACCTCATGAACCCCACTGGGGAGTGGAGTCTCAAAGGCTCACTGAGGCTCGGCAGGTGAACTGGGCTGTGGTGACAAGTGGGCCAGGAGCCCTGTGTGGCCTTGAGCAGACGGCGCGTCCTTGAGAGGCCCTCCCTGAATGCACTGAGGTGGCCTCCTGTCCCACTGTCCCTGTCACTCTCAGGGCCCTGCCCCGAGTAAGCCCCGTGTGGCCTTCTCACCGTGGGTGACTAGCTGGCTCTTCATTGGCGGGTTGTTCCCTGCCTCCCCCGCCAGCCTGTGAGAGGGCGGCAGCGGGGGGGGGGGTTCATGTGCATCTGGTCGCCCTGGGTCCCCTGCGCTGAGACAGTGCCTTGCATGCCGGGCACTCAGTGACTATTTGTTGAGTGAATGACAGGTGCAGAGCCAGCACTCAAAAGTCAATCAGGTCTATCTTGCTCCCAAGCCCATACTTAACACTTTTTCCAGCTTTATTGAGATATAATTGACGTCTAACATTGTGCAGGTGTAAGGCGTACAAGGTAATGATCCGATACATGGAAATATTGTAAGACGATGACCAGCGGAAGATTAGTTAACACATCCGCCACCTCAAATAAGGCCCATTTTTTTGGTGTTATGATGAGAACATGATCTAACCTCTTACTTACTTTTTTTTTTGGTAAGATTTTATTTATTTATTTGTCTCAGAGAGAGAGAGCACAAGCAGGGGGAGTGGCAGGCAGAGCGAGAAGCAAGATCCCCACTGAGCAGGGAAACCGATGTGGGACTCGATCCCAGGACCCTGGGATCATGACCTGAGCCGAAGGCAGACACTTCATGGACTGAGCCTCCCAGTCCCCCCTCCTCTTAATAACTTTCAATTATATACTACAGTGCAGGTAAGTATAGTCACGACGCTGTACGTTCGGTCCTCAGAAGTTACTCAACTTATGACTGCAAGTTTGCCCCCTTTCCTCAACCTTCCCTCCACCCCCCAGCCCTGGCAGCCACCAACCTCCTCTCCGTTCCTATGCGGTCAGCTGTTTGAGATTCCATATGGAAGTGAGATTACGTGGCATTTGTCTTTCTCGGTCTGACTTACTGCCTTCAGCAGGACGCCCTCCAGGTCCACCCGTGTTGTCACAAATGGCTGGATTCCCTTCTTTTGATAGCTGAATAGTATTTCACTGTATATATATTTTCCTTCTCTGTTTATCTGTTGATGGACACAGGATTCCCCCCCCCCGCCCCGCCCATGTCTCAGCTCTTGTCAATAATGCCGCAGAGAACACGGGGGTACAGCTCTCTCTTTGGGATAGTGATTTTGTTTCCTACAGATTCATACCTAAGGAGGAGAATTGCTGGATCACGTGGTAGTTCGATCTTTATTTATTTTTTTTTAAAGATTTTATTTATTTATTCGACAGAGATAGAGACAGCCAGCGAGAGAGGGAACACAAGCAGGGGGAGTGGGAGAGGAAGAAGCAGGCTCATAGCGGAAGAGCCTGATGTGGGGCTCGATCCCGGATCGCCGGGATCACGCCCTGAGCCGAAGGCAGACGCTTAACCGCTGTGCCACCCAGGCGCCCCTTTGTTTTTTTGAGCAAACTCCATCCTGCTTTCCCCAGTGGTTGAACCAATTCACATCCCCACCAACGGCTCACAAAGATTCCCTTTCCTCCGCATTCTCACCAACACTTGTTATGTCTTGTCTTTTTGACGCTAGCCATTCTGACAGGTGTGAGGTGATCTCTCATTGGGGTTTCGATTTGCATTTCCCTGGCGATGAACGATGTTGAGCGCATTGCATGCGCCCGCTGGCCACCTGGATGTCTTCTTTGAGAAAAATGTCTATTCAGATGCTCTATTTTTAATCAGATCATTTGTTCTTTTGCTGTTGAGTTGTTTGAATTCCTTGTCTATGTTTTGGATGTTAACACCTTATCGGTGATACATTTTATGCGGATTTTCTCCTTTTCTGCAGGTTGCCTTTGCATATCCTTCTTTGCTTCGTTTGCTGTGCAGAAACTTTTTAGTTTGATGCAGTCCCACTTGATTTTTGCTTTTGTTGCTTGTGCTTTTGGCATCGTAGCCAAGAAAATCATTGGCAATGATTTTTTTTTTTTTTGTCCAAGATCCATGTCAAGGAGCTTTTCCCTTCTATTTTCTTTCAGGAGTTTTATGGTTTCAGGTCTGACATCTAAGTCTTATGTCTAATTTTTGTGAGTGGTGTAAGGTAGGGGCTCATTTTATTATTTTGCATGTGAATACCTAGCTTTCCCCGCAGCGTTCCTCAAGAGCCTGTCCCTTCCTCGGTGAGTATTCTCGGCTCCTTTGTCAAATGCTAACTGACCACAGATGCATGGGTTTATTCCTGGGCTCTCACTTCTGTTCCATTGGCCTGTGTACCTTTCCCGCCAGCGTCTGGCTGCTTGGATTAGGATGGCTCTGTGGTGTAGTTCGGACAGGAAGTGTGATGCCTCCAGCTTTGTTCTTCCTGGAGATGGCTTTTGCTATTTGGGATCTTTTGTAGGTCCATATAAATTTTAAGATTTTTTAAAAAGATTTATTTATTTATTTATTTGAGAGAGAGAAAGAGAGAGAGAGAGTGCATGTGTGTGCGCACACAAGTGGGGGGAGGGGTAGAGGGAGAGAATCTCAAGCAGACTCCCCACCGAGCACGGAGCCTGACGCCGGATGGATCCCAGGACCCTGAGATCATGACCTGAGCTGAAAGCAAGAGTCAGTTGCTCCACTCCCTGAGCCACCCAGGTGCCCCTTTTTCCCTTTTTTTTTCTTTTTAAAAAGATTTATTTATTTATTTTAGAGAGAGGAAGAGAGAGCATAAGTTGGGGGAGGGCCCTTCATCTGGCACAGTCCTCGGCCCATGCCTGGCCAACAAGTGTTTGTTGAGTGAGTGTGTGAAGAAGTGAATGCATGAAGAACAAGCAATCTCCAGGGCGTCTACACTGGGTGACAGGCCCGGCAAAGCCCGTCATCCCATCGGCGTGGCCCTCTCAGCCAGTCCCTGCTCCCTGCCCTCACTCTGAGGCCCCTCACTACCGTCCTCCCCCATTCTGTTCCCTCTAACCCCGAGGGCTCCCAGGACCCCTTCTGCCGGGAAAAGTGCCCAGACAGGAGAGTGGGCCTCTCGAGGGGAGATCCGCCTCCAGTTAAAGAGAGCTTACCGGAACCGAGTGAAATGCTTTTACCATGTGACATAATTCAATGCCACCTTCCAGCAGATGTCGCTTTGGAGGGATAGATTTGTCCCAGCTGGACTCCGGGGCTCATTCAGAAGCACTCGGCGCACCCACCTGCTGCTTCCGAGGTGAGCGACTCAGGAAATGGTAATTTCTACAAATCAGCTTATTCGGCCCAAGTGCGTGGAGCCAAGTTTCCAGCAGGAGGAATTAAACTCACGGCTGGGGAAGTGAGGCAGTCGCTGTCAAGCCAAGCAGTTGTGTCGATCACGTCCAGCTTGGAAAGCCCTGAGGGAACGGGAGGCTCAGGGCCCATCCAGGACGCCAGCGATGCAAACTCAGCTCCCTGCTTCTGTGAAAGGTTTCACGGACCCGGAAACCACGGCCTGTGGGGGCAAAGGAGGGGCTGCCCAAGGTCACACAGCCTGAGGCCGTGGCGGACCTGGATCAGAATCCAGACAGTTCTGCCCCCACCCCTCCAACTTCTCAGAAGAGCTCGCAGACTGGGAACTGTGCCCAAGCTAAAAACAAAACCAAATAAAAAATCACCAACATCCCAGACTGACTCGCGGGTCGTGCCTGCCATTCTGTGTAGGCTGCAGGCTGGGAACGAGGGTCCCTGGGATCGGGGACTGGTTCTGCCACGCGCTCGCTGGGCTCTGCTCTCTGGCTTTCAGCCTCTTCATCTGTAAGTGAGAGGAGGAAGGATCTCTAGCGTCCTTTGGCTTCAAAAATCTCTCTGAGCCTGTTTCCCCATTCAAGGGGCCTAATGCTCTACTTCTGAGGATGCCCTGAGGGTCACGTGAGGCCCAAAGCTGCTCCTTGGTACAACCGTGAAAGTTACCCCGCAAACAGCGTTGCCATCGCTCACGCCTCTGCAGCTAGGTGATGCTCAGTGTTGCCCCGTGTGCACATCTGAGCAGCTAGGAGCGAAGGGAAAACCAGTGTGATAACCGCCCCCCTTGCCCCCGGGCAGGTGGTTCCCAAACCAGGGTGGGACTGTGGATCCTGGGGGCCCCGGAACCCCCTCCCCCTAAGGTCAGGGTGTCTCTGAAGCCAGATTCCTGTCATGGCCCCGGCAGGTGACGTGGCATCTCAGATCTCCAGCTGCCTGTCCAAAGAGCCTAGGCAGAGCTGGGCCGTGGGGTGAAGAGCTGGGGAGGAGGGTGAAGGCACAGGAGAGGGAGGAGGACTTCTAGCTCCAGACGTTGATAAAAACTGTGAACGCTGGAACGAAGAAGACCTGAGGGCAAGGGCTGGCTCCCCACTCAGTATTGGCAGGATTCTGGTCAAATCACTATGGGTTTCAGCGAGCATCTCCTGATGCCGACGCTGGCAAGGCACCCGGCACCACGCCTGGCCCAGGGTGACTGCTCAGGACCCAGCAACCAGGGAGGCGGCAGCAACTCCACGGAGTCCACCTTCCGGGCCCTTCGGCTTCTCTGCCTTGGGGACTGGACTGTGGGGACAGGAAGACAGGAGGTGGGTGTGCGGGGAGCTGCGGAAGGCTAGATCCCCAGACCACAAAGGTATAACAGGTTGCATTTGTCTGCTTGTTACCACGTTAATGAGAGCAGGAATTATTTGTGTCTAACAGCAAGGAGAGTGGAGAGTAAGGTCAGGGGTTCACTGATGAGCGGTGATTACAATAATTATGGTAACAATAAGTCAAGGGCAGAAGTTCGTGTCAGCAGAGCAATCTGGAAGAAATGTCAATGTCAAGCATGAGTAAATGACTGTCATGTGCAAACACGATGGGTGTGTCCACGAGGGCGGTGACGGGCACTGACCATGTGGGGTCATGTAGTTTACTGCCTGTCTGCTTTCGGTTCAGGGTAGTACTGGCCTCGCAGAATGAACTGGAGAGGGTCTGCCCTTCTATTTATCAGTGCCATCTGTCCTAGCTGGAGAAAAGATGGGTGGCTCACAGTAGCTAGGGCTTTACGGCCTCTGCCATCCTCCCCTCTCTGCCGAATAGATACTTCCCGAGATTCTGAACTTGGCTGTCCCGCCCACAGATGACACTCAGGGCTAAACCCCCAGGCAGCCTGGACTCCACCCTCCCCCACCCCTGTCCTCCCCCATCCCTCGCTGTAGGGGCTGTTCTGCAGGGTATCTTTCCCTCCCCTCTTCTCCTCTGTCCCCTCAGCCCCCTCCTGCTCCTGGCCCTGCTTTTCCCTCACCTATGTTATCGCAACAGCTTCCCCTCAGGCCTCTAGTGTCCCCACCTCCAGTCCCTTTGCAGAGACAGTTTTCTTAAACCCCCATGAGAGCAAATCACGGCCCTGCTCTTTTTTTCTGAGACTCCATTTCCTGAAAAGCAGGGATTCAAAATAATGCCCCGGGGTACCCCTCAGGTGGGGGGAGGGTTTTTGGGTCCCCAGGGTGTCTGGTGGCAGAGGCCGAAGCAACTAGCTGCTGGCATCCTTGTTCTTTGAATTTCCCAATTTAATTAGATTTCAGAACTGCACATTTTGTCCTGACTTATCCATGGTATGTTTAATATAAAATAAGGGGCATTTTCCCAGATCTTGGAGTAAAGACAGCTCTCTGGGAAGATGCCCCTCCTGGTTCCATGGCTCCGGGTTACATCCCGGCGAGGCCAGCAGTCAGAGCACAGGCCCCAGACAACTTCTAGGGTGTCCACTTTACTCCGAGGTCAGGAAAAAAATGCCCTTATTTCACATGAAAACAATTATGAACGCCTTGTGCCAAGGGTCCGCAGGGTCGCACAAGCCCCAGGCTCCTCTGAGCGCGCCCTTGATTCACTTCCCCACTTTACCCCCCCACACACCCTGCACCCCTTTCCTCTCAGCCTGGCCCTCAGATCTCAAAACAGCCCTGGAGAGACAGAGCCACCGAGCACCCAGCACACAGTGTGGGCCCCTGCTCTGGGCTGGGGCTCCTGTGTTCTAGGGCTCTTCCCTGGCCCCATGCCCACTTTTTTGCTGAAGAGAGATTATCAAAGGAGCTGAACCTTCTAATGATTAGCTGAGATGAATGGAATGAGCAGAGAAGGAGGTAGAGATGATCTCAGCATGGGAGAGGGGCTCCGGGCTCCCCTGGATAGGGAGGCGGGCGGGACAGCTTCCTGGGCCTCTGGGCACCTCCTCTGAGTGTATCGTTTCCATCCCAGGCAGCTTACGCTGGCTGGGGTAGTAGAATTTCCCACACACGCATCCCACTCCCTCCTAACGCTGTGCCCTGCTCATGCCAACGTGACAGAAAGCTGCCTTTTCAGGTAAAAATCTCTCCTAGGTGATCTGGGTGAAGAGGAGACAAAGGCCAGTTCCTGAGTTCTCTTCATGGGAAACCCCTCCCTCTCTCTGTGTCTCCACAGCGTCCTGCAGAGATGGGAGGAGGGATGCTGGTTGACCCAGACAGGGTTCTTCCTTCTCTGAGCCTCAGTTCCCTCATCTGGAAAATGGGATGGGAAGAGTCCCCTTCACGGTGGGTCACTGTGAGGCATAGGGGAGGACAGGTTAAGCTCCTGGCACGTACAATACATTGCTGTTATTGTTACTTTTCTCTATAGTGTCTGACATCCCAGACTTTCTAAGCTGGGCTCTGGCGCCTGGTCCCAGAGGATAGCTGGAGTCTGATGGCTGCTTCAGAATCACCTGTGAGGCTCTCCAAAATGCAGATCCCTGAGCCCCACCCCAGGAGAATCTGGTTCCTTGCTCTGGGATGGGTGGGGGGAGATTGGTCCCCTTGACTGTGGCCCTGGTGTCTGTGATGTCTCACTGTTGGCAGGTTCAGACTTGGTCCCTGCCCTGGGGTGCCTGAGGACCAGGTGGGTTGTGAGTTTCTTCTCCAGCACCCCTTCTCTGCGTACGACTCCGCCGCGTCTACCTGCCACGCACATCCCGCCTCCAACATCCCCTGGTCTCCACGTGTCACCTGGTGAGAGTGCACAGTCTTCCCAGAGGGTCCGTGGAGGAGCACGTTAACAAATGCTCGAAGGGCTTCTAGCGCAAGGCCAGGCGCCTGGAAGCGCTCAGATACGGGAGCTTGTTACCGCCAGCGGGGATGTGGCCGCCCCCCTAGGAGGGTGCAGTGGGCAGGGGAGCCCCTCAGCTGCTGATGTCAGCTCTGCCCCAGTGCGGAGTGTGGCCAGGGTGAGTCCCGTCCCCCTGCTAATGTCAGCGTCCCCCTCTTTAAGATGGGGCTGGAGCTGGAATGAAAGGCTGCCCAGCCTTGATGCTGTGGACCCAACACTCAGCAAATCACCCTCAGTCTGTCCCCTTCTTGACTTCTCCTACTCCTATCTCCCCAGCCCCACGTTAGCCCAAACTGAGAAGGTCATTTGGGTCCCCATGGCCCACACCGGGAGTGAGCCTGTCTTGTCTCCAAGAGCATCGATGCAGGTCCCCAGGACAACCAGCTACACGTTCATCACCGTGGGAAACCTCACTGCTCTCCAGCGAGTTTTATCTCAGTCAATTCAGTTCACTGCTTTGACTTGCCATGGGGAGGGGCTTCTAGAATGCCTCAGTGGAGGGGCAGAGAAGAGAAAATCAGGCTCCGGGGCGCCTGGGTAGCACGGTCGTTAAGCGTCTGCCTTCGGCTCAGGGCATGATCCTGGCGTTCCGGGATCGAGTCCCACATCGGGCTCCTCGGCTAGGAGCCAGCTTCTTCGTCTCCCACTCCCCCTGCTTGTGTTCCCTCTCTCGCTGGCTGTCTCTCTGTCACATAAATAAATAAAAATTCTTTATTAAAAAAAAAAAAAAAGGAAGTCAGGCTCCATGGGGTCTAGCTGAAAGTAAAGGGGGAAGGAAACCCACGATGCTATGCCCAAGAGCCAGGCTCCATATTTGGTTATGAGTAAGTCTTCTTCACATCGGAGGGAAAAGAGTCTCAGAGACGTTGAGTCATTTGCCCATGATCACATAGCTAGTAAGTGATGGAGGCAGGATACAAATGCACCCAGAGTCTCTCTTCCTTGAAAGAGGTTCTGCAATTGGGCTTTGGAAGGCCCACAGCCTTTTCTTGGAGACTGGGCTCTATGATTTTCCCACCTCCACGGGACAGGTCACCGAGTGAGCAGTAGGACTCCTCACAGCTAGAAAGCAGAGCCCGCCCTAACATGCCCGTCTTCTCTTGATTCTTTGGGGCTGTTGAATTGGGACCATTTCTCTAGACACTAAATCCGTCTCCAGACAGGGCCTCACTCTCAGAACCTGGTCAGTCTCTCCAGGTCCAGTCCTGTCAAGAAGTTGGGTTGAGTTCACCGCAGTCTTGCCTTCTCCGAGGGCTGGTGGTGTGGGGGTGGTGGTGGGGGGAACTCCTGTGTAGTCCTAGGAGCGCTGAGTCTGGGAACAGACCTAGCTCGTCAGGGGTCCCAACTTCACCACATATAAGCTGGGTGCCCTTGGGCAAGCTGCCAAACTTCTCTGAGCCTCAGCTTCCTGAGATAGCCCCTGCCTTGCTGGGTTATTGTGAGGATTGAGATGCATGTAACATAAATGTTGATCATGTCTTTATGTCTGCTTTTATATATATATACATATATACATATATACATATATATATACATATATATATACATATATACATATATACATATATATATACATATATATATATATGTATATATATATATACACCTTTTTTGAGAGAGAGAGAGAGAGAAAGAGAACATGAGTGGGAGGGAGCAGAGGGAGAAGGAGAGGGAGAGAGAATCCCAAGCAGACTCCTCGAGGAGCACAGAGCCCGACGCAGGGCTTGATCCCACAATCCTGAGTTCACGACCTGAACCAAAACCAAGAGTCGGACACCTGACCGACTGCCACCCAGGCACTCCTGCTTTAACATGTTTTAATCATCTATAATTGCTTTCCATCATGACCCTTATACAATTGGGCCATTATATATTTTTGTGGGATTCTCTGTTTATTGTCAGCTTCCTCACCAGCATCTGGAAGCCCCCTTGCTGGGGACACGAGAGAGTGAATAAATGAAGGAATGAGTGATGGAACATTTCATGAGTGTTCTTCCTAACCTTAGAACCTTCCCGAGGCCACTCTCCCCCACCCAGGGCTCTCCCTCTCTGCATTCTGCCTGCTTCCCGCTGCCCTCAAGAGGGGATCCCAGGTCTTAGAGAGGCTGGAGACAGGTCTGAGATGGCCCAGACCCACTGTCTCCCTGCTCCTGCCCTCTCTACTCCAGCCTGTGAAGTGACACATGTCCTACACTCTGCTGCAGCCCACGCCACCCAACAGCGCAGGCCAGTGGCTCTGCCGTTTTAAAGGCATAAACTCAGGCTCGCCCCCACTGATTTATCTCACTCTTGGAGTCTTGTCCCCAGGCGTGGGCCCTCATTATGACTTCCTCCTCCAATCCCACTCATAAGCAGACTGAGCAGAGAGTCCCAGAGCTTGGCTGCCCAGGTCAGCAGTAGCTAAAAAGTAAACGGCTGAGCTTTGAGGTGATTTTTCTCACCCTGCAGTATAGAATTGTGGCTCAGGGAGCCTCGAACGGCACTGTAGATCCCGTGTGAGCTGAGGTCTCGGCCAGGCAGCCTGCGTGCTAAATCTCCTCTTGCTAACTCTCTTCCTGCTGCACTAACATGGGGCCGGGGTCTCCAGGAGGCCCTTGGGGTGGACAAAGGAACAGCTGCTGGTCCCTGTCAGCATCACACATGGTCCTGACCATGGGAGGTTAGTGCAGGAAGGTACAGTTCCTGCATTGATTGGTCAACAGCCCCACTGACCCCTGCCCTGGGCCAAGCCTGTCCTGGGTTCTGGGGCTGCAGGGCTGGCGCAGTCATCACCCCTTCCCTGGGGGAGCTCAATCTGGGGACTGGTGGATGCATCACCAATGGAGGCCCAGAAAGGGTGTGTGATTCCGCTGGGCCTTGCAGTCAGATGGGGGCTGGGTTAGGATAGAACCCAGGATCTCTAATGCCAGGCTATCTGACCAGGACTTGCATCCAGGTGACACACCAGTCAGGAGACATTTCCTGGGGAAAGATCTTCCCTCGTGATAAGAACTGTACGTGGAGGTGAAATCCACAGGAAAGGCATCAGGCCAACCCCGCCCCATCCAGGGCCAGGGACCTGCTGGCCGCTCCTTTTCCAGCTCCGCCCAGTGCTGCTCCCCAGAAAGGCCCTGCACCAGTGAGGAACTTTCCACTTGAAAGTAACAACAAATGGGCTGAGCAAATGGGAATTTGCTGGCTCAGCTGAGAACAGCAGGGGTAGGTCTACCCAGACCCCATTTCTCTGACATTCTCTCCTCTCTGCCCTCCTCCCCATGTCACCCTCACCCCTGGCCTCCAACACCTCCCTCCACGGAGCCAGACGAGGCATGCAAGTGTATCTGGGAGCTTCCTTGAAGGAGAAGGGAGGATCCCTTTCCCAGATCCCCTGGCAAACATCTGGCCTTTCATTGGCTTGAGCTGGGCCACGTGCCCTTTTCTGGACCAATCGGGTACCAGCAGGACGGGAGTAGGCTGACTACTTTAATCCATCAGGGCCCGCCCCTAGAGCTGGGGGTGGGTCATTCAGACCACGTGACTGAGAGGGGCACAGGGCAGTTCCCCAAAGGAGAGTCTTGTGGGCTTGGTGGGAGGAGGTGAGGGGGAAGAGGAGGCGGCAGCAAAGTGCTGGGACAGAGGCATCCAATCCATGAGAAGCATCCAATCCAAGAGAAGCCCTCCCTGCCACTCCGGTCCCACGTGCCATGTCTTACCTTATGTCCAAGCCTGCTGAATGGCACGTAGTCCCCATACACCACGTACTGGCTCATGACTCCATTCATTTGCCCTGGCTGTGCCCTTCCGCTGGGTTCTCTATCACCCCCACCCGCCCTCCATCCGTTAGATTGCAGCTCAAGCTCCACCTTTTGCAACGATGAACTGGGTCACCTGTGCTGGGGGGTCCCACAGCACCTGGCTCCCACCACCATCATGCACTGCCCCATTACGGTCAAGGTCAAGGTTCCTATTATCCTCCACCCCAGCCCCCATACACACAGAGTTTGCCAGTTCCTTGAAGGTATGGACCTGGGCAAATCTTAATTAATCTCTCTATTCCCAGCCTCTAGATGCTGCATGGCTGAGACCAGAAGTCAATAAATATTTATTGAGTTAATGAAAATAAATCTGTGTTGAAGACATGACTTCTGTGAAGTTTGCATTTTAACAAAGGACAGAGCCTCAAGCCGTAGGACTGAAGCTCCGATGGTAGTATTTCAGGCACCAGCAGACTGGGGACAGAAGCCTCCTCTATTCTTCAGTGCCCGGAGGAGGAACGGCAGGTGGAATTTTCCATTCATGGCTTTCCAGTGCAAAAACAATCACACGGTTTCCTAAAAAACTAGAAATGTGTCATGGAAACGAAAGTGTTTCTCCTTTGACTTCCTGGTGGGAGGAGCCTTCTCTAGTCCTTTCAGTGTTCCCTGGGCTGGTTCTCGTTGACAGAACATTGCTTCTTCACATTTTTCCTTCCTTACCTTGCGGCAAAGCCCTGGCTGACCTTCCCTTCATCCCAGCTCTTCAAGTCCATGGCCACTGAGCCCTGCCTCTCAATGCCGCTCTACAGGTCTGGGAAGAGCCTCAACTAAGTTGGGAGTTTTGGAGAAGCCTTATCCTGCAGCTCAGACATTTCCACGTCAAGCCCACTGACCTGGCTGCCTCTCCTGAGCTGACCTGGGGCTCATTCTGACCACCAGCCCCTCCCTGGTCCTCTGCCTGAGCCCCCCTCGTGGCTCTGTGCACCGACGACCTCTCTGCCTGCAAGTCCGTCCCCTCCAGCCGACCCTCCACTCTGCCCCAGAGCGATCCTCGGCAGCACACAATTGACTGCACCCTCCCACCCCCCCGGAAACTCTTCCCTGGCTCTGCGGTATCCTCAGGTCATGGTTCAAACCCCAGCTGTGCAGAAGCACAGACATTAGCCAGGCACACACTGGGCAGGTGCCTGCCCCTGCTTCTGCACCTCCTCCTCTCCCTGCCTGGATGCCTCTCCCACCCTGTTCGTCTGGCTCACTCTTACTCCTCAAGACCCAGCCCCAACATCCCCTTCTCTGCGAAGCCCTTCTGGCTGAGGCTATTTCCGTCTCTGCCCAAGGTCCCTCATTACCGGTCCCCTGGTCCGTTGCCCTCACGGCACCATGAACATCTCCAGGTCAGAGGTCAAGGCTGATTTTCCATGTCCTCAGCATCTGGCAGCAGAAGAGGTGCCAGTGTGTGTTCGTGGAGGGAATGAATGCATGGATGAATGAATGAACGGATGGCCTTACGGTTAAGATAATAACAGCAAGCCTACCCTGGGAGGTGGGAGGAAAAGCATGGAGGTAGAGCCAGGCAAGCGGGGTTTGCACTCAGCTCCACCCTGCCTGGCTGTGTGACCTTGGGTGAATCCCTGTCCCTCTCTGACTTGCATTCCTGAGGTGGGGGAGGTGACACCCACGGAGCAGTCAGTAGCCAGAATCTCAATAGGCACAGAAGAAATGTTCACTTGATCATGGCTGTTAGGACAGTTTCTTCTTCATTCCTTGGGTGTCCACGATATTTCTGGTGCAAACCGAATGACAAAGTAAGCACTGTTCTTGGCCATTTTTCTTTGTTTCTTCATTAATGCAGTGCATATTTTTCATAAACTCCCCTGTGCCCCGGGGGTGAAGCCCACTGCAGCCCTTTTGGGCCTCTCAGGTCTGTGTTTAAGCGGGTGGGAATTAGGGAGAAGCTGCCAGAACTGGGGCCTCCATCAGCCTCCCACCTGTGCAGGTGAGAGTCTTCCTAACTACCTCACAGGGTCAAGGCAGGGCTGATAGACCCAGCCCAAGCCACCCCATTTCCTTGAGTATCGCAGATTGAAACAGAAGCTCGAGCGCCAGGCAGGGGCAGGTACTCGCAGCCAGACCTACAATTCATTCAAGGCAGAATAATTCAAGCTGCCCTGTAATGACCCCATGGCTTATCTACTCACTTATGCTGCAAATAAATACATTTTAAAGAGCCGTATCTTCTCAAGAGTTCATGACTTTTCTAGATTCATCTCTCTTCACAGATCTTCCACAAGAATGAATGCGAAATAGTCATTTAAAAGAAAAGCAAGAAGAAAAGGTTATCAGCTAGTAGAGAAGAAATTCTGACATTAACACAGCATGCTTGAAAGAAAGTGCTGTGTTTTGCAAAGAGCTGGCAAGGAGCTTCTTGCCACTAATTGTTCATAAAAGCAGAAGGGAAGAAGGCTGGGATGCAGGTGCCTCGCCATTAACCAGGTGGAGGAGAATAATGCTTTCTGGGAGATTCTCAAGGTAAGTGGGCAGCGTCCATGCGCACAGAGAATCCATTTCCGTAGATGGAGTTCAGGCCAGACCCACTTCTTCAAAACCTGTCAGATGCACGAGACGTCAGGGGGGTTAGGAGAGGGACAGTCAGGGACCCTCATGTGGGATTCTGGAAAAGATACCCGGAGTGAATGAGAGTTGCAGGAATAACAACCCTCTTTACATGCAGGACTTCCCTGTCTAGAAGGTCCTGGAAGACTGTTCCACAGAGGCTGCACCAATTTACATTCCCACCAACACTGCACGAGGGCTCCCTTTTCCCCACATTCTGGGCAAATAATTGTTGTTTCTTGTCTTTTCGATTCTCGCCATTCTGACAGGTGTGAGGTGATGTCTCATTGTGATTTTGATTTGCATTTTCCTGATGAGCGGTGTTGAGCATTTTTTCATGTGTCTGTTGGCCATCTGGACGTCTTCTTTGGAAAAATGTCTATCCGGGTCCTCTGCCCATTTTTAAACTGGATTGTTTGGTTTTTTGTTATCGAGTTGTATGGGTTCTTTATATATTTTGCATATTAACGCCTTATTGGGTATGTCATTTGCGAATATCTTCTCCCATCCAGTGGGTTGCTTTTTCGTTTGTTGATAGTTTCCTTTGCTGTGCGAAAGCTTTTTAGTTTGATGCAGGCCCACTTGTTTATTTTTTGCTTTTGTTGTCCTTGCCTGAGGAGATTGGTCCAAAAAAAAAAAAAAATAGCCCCGCGACCAATGTCAAAGAGCCTACTGCTTGTTTTCTTCCAGGAGTTTTATGGTTTCAAGTCTTGTACTTATATCTTTAATCCATTTTGAGTTAATTTTTGTGTAAGAGAGTGGTCCAGTTTCATTCTGGTGCATGTGGCCATCCAGTTGTCCCAACACCATTTATTGAAGAGACAGTCCTTTCTCCATTGCACATTCTTGCCTCCTTTGTTGTAGATTAATTATGTAAACATGGGTTTCATTCTGGGCTCTCTGTTCTGTTCCGTTGATCTATGTGTCTGCTTTTGTGCTGGTACCCTACTGTTTTGATGGCTTTAGACTATGGAGGTTCCTCAAAAAATTAAAAATAGAACTACCATATGATCCAGCAATTCTCTATCTAGGTTTTTATCTGAAGAAAATGAAAACACTAATTCGAAAAGATACAAGCACCTCTATGTTCACGACAGTATTATTTATAATAGCCAAGACATGGTAGCAGCCCAAGTGTCCGTGGAGATACATATATATATATATATATATATATATATATATATATATATATATATATATATGATAGACTATTATTCAGCCATTGAAAAGAATGAAATCTTGCCATTTGCAAGAATGTGCAAGAATGTTACGCTAAGTGAAACAAGGCAGAGAAGGACAAGCTCCATATGATTTCACTCGTATGTGGAATCCAAAAAACCAAACAAACCAACAGCACAGAAATAGACTCTTGAAGACACAGAGAACAAACTGATGGTTGCCAGAGGCGGTGGGCATAATAGATGAAAGGGGTTAAGAGGTACAATCTTCCAATCATAAAATAAACAAGTCAGGGGATGTAATGTACAGGGTAGGGAATATAATCGATAATATTGTAACAACTTTGTATGGTGACAGGTGGTGATTAGACTTATTGTGATGACCATTTTCTAATATACATAAATATGGAATCACTATGTTATACACCCGAAACTAATACCATATTGTATGTCAATTATTATTCACTAAAAAAGTAGAAAAAATAAAAGGCCCCTGCGGACCCCCCAGCTGAGGGCGACACCTGCTGCCTTGATCCAGAGTGTCTTCCGTGCCCCGCCCTGGGCCAGGCACTCTACTCTTGGGCTCATAGCCTTGGTTTCTCTCTTGAACCTGAACCTGAGTCTGGTCTACCTTCCCAGCTCCAAAGCCCCTCCTGGCACTGGCTGTGACTCAGTTCTCTCTCTCTCTGCTCCATCTTAGACCCCAAGAGCCCCCACACCAAGTCCCAAGCCCAAGCATCAGAGGAAAACGCAGTGCTCCTCTCCCTCGAGCCTGCACACAGAGGAAATGACCACAGAGCCCGCCCTAGAAGGGGCAGCCAGGACGTCTCAGGACGGTGGGGACTTGCCTCCCTCCCCGCCAGCAGATTCTTCATCTGTGAGAAGGGCAGCCCGCTCCCCGGCAGGTGTGTTCAGGCTTCGGCTGCTTTTCAATCACTTTCCACTGTCAGCCCCCGTCAGTGCTGGGACTCCTGCTCTCTCCCTGATGCCTCCTTTCCTGTTGTCACAAACCATTCTCAGTTCCAGCAAAGTGTCTCTGGCTTTGCAAAACGTCCAGAGTCTCTGGCCCTGGAGGAGCAGCTTTCCACCTGCTTTCCCTCCCTCCGGCCAGAGACCGAGTCCTCATTGCTGGGGCCACAAAGGGAGGTGGGACGGGGCCTTAGATGCAACAGAAAGGTCTCTCCCTGTGGCCGCAGATGCCGCCATGGTGATGAACCGGCACCGTGAGCCCACTCTCTGCGATCGTGGGTAAAGGCACCCCCTACGTTCGCCCGGGAGGGAGCCGTGGGATCCTCACCATATTGACGTTGATGGCAGCTCGTGATCAGGGAGCCCTTCCTGTGGGCCAGGGCTGGGCTCTTTCCGGGCACCATCTGTCAAATCCTCACCAGAACTCTCTAACGGGGGCGCTATTACTGTCCCCATTCCTCAGAAGAGAACACTGAGGCTTAGAGAAGTAGGAAACTCCCCTCATCCCAGGGCTAGTAAGCAGCAGAGCACACCCACCCCAGTGCATGCAGGTGCTCCAAACCCGTATGAAGTGGGGGCCCCCACCAACAAGCCGTGCTCGTGGCCCAAAGGACACACTCCTTATCTCACTGATGACCCAAATCCTGCGTGCACTAATGAAAAGTCTTTGTGTTCGCAGGATGCATGTGCCCTATTGTGTTCTAGCCACACTTTCCCCACGAACACAGCGAATCCCCGATCTCCGGTGTTCCGGATCCAGAGCCTGGAAGGTGGCCTTTGAATTTAACGATGGACCCACTTGCAAATACACCCCAAACATCCCCACTCCAAGCCCAGAGATTGTCTGGTGAAACAATCATTTGCAAAGATGTTCTCTGAGGATCCCAAGCCCAACATAGTGACCGTGGGCACCAGACGCCCCGTAGACCTCTGCTCCTTCCTCCCCTTGATCTCGTTTGCTCTTTCATGCACCTGCTTACAGCACCGCGCAGCCGGCAAAGCCCGCCTTCCCCAGTGACACAGGGAAGAAGTAGAAGATTCTTCCGGCTCAATCAGCTGGGGCATCCGGACAGGGCGTCGGCATGTGAATTATGGGCTCCAGGGCTTCATCGCAGGTGGTTACTGGCCTGTCTCTATTCATTCTGGCAAATCCAATTAGCACCGTCTTTCCAACCTTGCTCTGCGGGAAGGATTAAACAGCAGTGGCAAGAGACAACCAGCCAGAATGGGGCTGTTTGGTATACGGCCTTGACTCCCTGGGAAAGACCCACGGTCCTGGAAAATGCCAAGCAGATCTCTTGGGAATGCAGTTTGGGGCACTTAGGATTGGACCTGTGCCTCTTCTTCTTCTTCTTTTTTTTACCTTAACTTCAGAAGAGGAGGGGAGTCAGCACCTTTCTTCCAATGCTGCTTACTTCGCTGTTGGAGTACTCACGAGAGGTAGGCAAAATTATCCCCATTTCGCAGAGGTGAACGTTGAGGCTTAGAGAGGCCGGGTGACTCACCACAGCCATGCAGCCAGGAAGGGGCATCTGAGCGGGGGCGGGGGGCGGCCTGCCTCCCAGGCGGGGGCTCCCTGGGGCAGGGGGTGCCCGGTGGAGGCCCGCTGAGGGCTTGAGGGTTGTGCCCACCTCCAGCCCCCGCGGCTCAGAAGTCAGTGGGGAGAACCAAGCGGCTCTGAGGCCTGGGCCGGGTGAGCAGCGGTGGGCGGGTGTCTCTCCTTCCATCCGTGCGTCGGGTTCAAGGTGAAGCAGCCCCGCTCAGTGCAGACGACGCCTCAACACGCTCTGCTCTGCGTCAGGGGCGCCAGGGCGGAGGGCGGACCGTGGCTGGAGGGCTGGACCTGGGAGACCTCGCCTCTCCTGGGGGAGCTCCAGTCTCTGCGGCTCTCTCTTGCTGCCTCTCTGTGTATTAATGTCTCCCTCTCTTTTTTTCTGTCTTGCTGTGTCCCTTCTCCTTCTGTGTCCCCACACTCCATCTTGCCCCATACTCCATGCTCAGCCTGGCTTGTGTCTGTCCCTCTCCACCTCTGTCTGGATGCCTGTGTTGGGGCAGCGGTGGGAGGTGTGGGTTATTCCTCTTTGTCTTTACACCTCCTCACGCTCTCGCTTCCATCCCTTGTCCCAGAGGCTCCTTCATCTGTGTGTGGGGGTGTGTTTGCGGGTGTATGTGTCTGTGTCTTCTCCTTTTTAGGTATTTTTCTGCCTTTATCTCCCTCTAGGTGCCCCCCCCCCATCTGAATCTCTTTCCTTTTCTCTCCCTGCTTTCCTCTCTGTGCTGGTTGCCTTTGTCTCCCCCCCACTCATCCCTCCTTGGACTTGCTCCCTCTCTCTACGCCCCTACCCCACATTTGCTGCTTATACACCTGCAGCGAAACCCCGAGAGCCTCCGAGGACAAGGGCTTCACGTTTCAGGAAAGAATCGGCCATGATTTGGGGCAGGTTGATGGCTCTCAGCAGGTACTCAGGAAAGGGGGTCAGCTGACCCATTGAGGGTCAGCACATCAGGCAGACTCAGAAGGCCTGGGCTCCTTCCCGCTCTCTCCCTCCTGGCTCCTGCCTTTTCTGGGCCTCAGTTTCCTCATCGGTATGCTGGGGGGCTGCTCGTCCCAGATAACTGTTATACTACTACCAACTGGCAGCTAGCACGTCTGGCACCTGCTGGGCCTGCCCCTCAGGGACTCTCCTCCACGGCACTGTTAACAGAGGAGGGCCGAGCCCCAGACCAGTGAGAGAGCTTGGCCAAGGCAGGCTGCAGAGCCCAGGGGGCTGACTCTCCATGCCCCAGAGCCTGCTCATGGGACCCCCAGCCCCTTCCCATCAGCCGTGGGACCCCTCAGCGGGCCTGAACGATGGTCGTCCACCCTCCGTCTGCACTCATGCTGCCCCGTCAGTGGCTGAGAGCTGAGCTGTACCGAGCAGAGATGGTAGAGGGTGGGGGATGGGGCAAGAACAGGAGAATGGGAACCCACCAACGGGGGTCCTCAGGTCGGCATCTGCGGCATCTCATCCCATACCCCACAGGGTCTCCCCACCGCATCCTGCAAATAGGAGCTGGCAGAGCTCACCTGCCTTGCTGGCAGCCCTGTCACTTCTGGGCCTGGCAGCCCCTCCTCCCGGCCCCTCTGCCCTTCGGGGCTTCTGTGTCTCCCCAGCTCGGGACCCTTCCTCCCTCTGGAGTCTCTTGGCCTCTGTTAGGGTTCTTCTGGCTCCATCTCTCGCTCTCTCTGATCTCTGGGCTTTCTCCCTCTCCCTTCCCCGTCTCTCTCTTTCTTTTCCTCCCCTGGCCTCTCTCACCATTTCATTGGCCTCCCGTCATCTTGTCCTGTTTCTCTGGCTCCAATCTGTTCTCCATCTCTATTTTCCTTGCCACTGGTTCCCTTTCTGTCTCCCTTGAGGTCTCTCTTGGAATCTTTCCCTTTCTCTGATGTCTCTGTGTGCACATGGGTGTGCATGTTTCCCTCCCTGTCACACGTGCATGCGTGCACACACTCACACACACAGACACAGCCCCCCCACCTCGGCCTCTGGCGCCTGTCCCAGCACCTTCCTGCAGCCTCACAGACAAGGCCCAGCTCTGGGCAGCAACCCCTCAGCAGGCCAGGCTCCAGGCATCTGTTCGGTGCTGGACCAGGAACAGAAACCCAGCAGGAGCCCCTGCGTGTGGGGAGGCGGAGGGGCAGAGGGCCAGGACCAGCTGGAGGGGCCACCCTGGACCTGGGAGGGAAAATTTGATTTTCAAAGCACAGGCTTGTGGGCATTTAATCCTGAATATTCTCTGGCTCCTTCCACAGCCTCGTATCTCCCTCCTGCTGCCTTCTTCCTCCAGATTTGTTCCCAGCATGACCCTGGCAAGTACCTGGCCAGACCCTTGACAGTGCAGGCAGGGCTGGGCCAGGGATGGAGGGCCTGGCAGGCAGGGGCACAGGGGGAGTCTGGAGCAGGGGGATCTGCCCCTTTGGGGCCAGGCCTGCCCACCCCGCACCCCCTGCACTTACAAGGCCTCCCTATCTGCCCCCCAGACTGTCCCACCACCTTCCTTGGAGAGGAACCCCAGGCCCTTGAGTCTAAAACTCCTCACTAGTAAAACGAGGTCAAGAGCGGTCCTCAGCTCCCAGGCGCTGGAAGACTGCTGAGAGCAGCGGGAGCACAAGTGCTGGCTGGCTGGGAACGCTGGCTGATGCAAAGGGAGGGGCAGGGCGCAGCTCTGTGATCCGCGGAGTGGTGAACCAATGAACACGCGCATGGGCGTGTCCGTAACAACCCCTCCTCCAATATTCTCAGGACTGCTTCAAGTGTGATCACGCTTCCGTAATGATCTACAGTTCGGGGCGGTACCATATTGGCTGCTTCCGATTGCTTCCAGCCAGGCCTGGCAGACAGTGCACAGAGGGGGTGGAGGAGGGGAAGGAAGATCAAATCAGCTTTGTCCAGAGCCCCAGGGCGCTGCCTGCCGGATGCCAGGAAGGGGACCCAGCCAGGCCGTAGAGGCCCCCAAAAGGTGGAGCCTTTCTTAGGCCGGGCCCGGGGTACTGAAAGCTCAGTCTGGCTTCTCTCTGAGGCTCCTGGCCCATGCGCCGCCAGCTTCCCAGTCCCCCAGCTCCAGGACAGAGGCTGCTCCCTCTGCAGGGCACTGCCAGCCCCTCCTCCACCGAGCCCTGCCAGCCTCCTCTACTGTGCCTGCCTCTGAACCTGGCCCATCCCTGTCCCTGCCTGTGCCCTCCTCCTTGGTTTCTCCTGTCCTTCAGGACCCACATTGGTCTCCCGCCTCCTCCAGGAAGTCCCCCTCCTTGTTAGTCCCCCCTAACATGGGCTCTCACAGTCAGAGTCAGGAATGGAGGGTCAAGCGACCAGCCCAGGGGCAGGTGGAGCCTCCCAGAGCAAGTTCACCAGGTTCAAGGGTAGGCTTTCTCCACCCCAGCTGTGTGCTCTGCTGGAGGTTCCCCTCCTCACTGAGCTTGCTTCCCTCTCTGCGCTCCCTGGGCTGCAGGAGGGTTCGGTGAGACCCGACAATGCAGTCTACCAGCACGCGGTAGGCCCTTGATCTCGTTGTGCCCACCCACCTGCAGCCCAGTCTGGGTGGGGAAACAGAAGTCAGGACAGAGAGAACTTTCCACGAGGGGCAAGAGCTTGTCTTTGGTGATCCTCTAATCATGACTCTTTTCCAGACACTCGGTGGCTTCCAGAGCCAGCTGGGCCTCCTGGGTGTGGGGCTCTGGGAAAGCCTTCGAGCTCTGGAGCCCACGGTAGGAGCTCACAAAGGCCCATTGTTATTCTCGCATCGGAATAATAACACCTACCAGTCCTGTGCTCAGCCTTGGGCTAATGGCTCCCTGGCTGGCACAGTTACATAAGCTCTCCCAGACTCAGTGCCCCGTGGGTACCCTGGGGTCCTGACCCTCCTCTCGTGGCTGCTCTGAGCAGGGAGTGGGATCACGGCCTGCACATGACAGGTGCTGGACCCGTATCCATACCGGGTCACATCGGCATCTTTGTCAGTTCCCAGGCTGTGTCTGTTCCCAGCCTGCCACGTTCAAAGCCCACTCTGGGCCCCTCTGCCCTCGGCGCTGAGATTCTGTTCCTGCCTCTGGTGCTCCGGGACCTGCCTCAGACACAGCCCCCCAGGCCCCCAGCAGGGGAGCTCGCCTGGCTCTGAAGCTCTGTCCAGAACCCCTCGCAGCCCAAATCTGGCTCCAGGAATGACCGTTATGACAACAGTCATGATCAGAAGGAAAATAAGGGGTGACCTAGGCAGAGCGGTCACTCCCCTGGGCACTGTGCTCAGGGCCCTTCTGGCTCATCTCACTCGCTCCTCACCATACACGTCTTTTGCTGTCCCTGTGTCAGAGCTGATGCAACCCAGGCTCAGAGAGCTCGTTGCTGCCCACGGTCACACAGCCTGGAGGTGGCTGAGTAGGCCCTGGGGAAGTGGCCCGGTCCCCTCCCTAATGCCCCTCACCCACAGGCTCCTGGGGAACAGAGCCTGTACCCAACCACCTCGGGTCAACACCAGCACCAGCGAGGCCACCGAGGCACAAGGCAGGGGCTGGGGGCCAAGGGAGGGTGGTTTCCACACTCTGGACTCTGTGGACTCGGGATTCCTGGAGGGAGCATGAGGAGACAAGACTCTCGCCCACATTCAAGTGCCACTTCTCTCGGTGACTGAGCAGGCCACCCCCCCTTCAGGCTCAGTTTCTCCATCTAGAAAATGGAGGCGTCAGAGTCCAGGATATGTTCCTTGGTTTTCCAGGTTGAATATCCGGGTCTCTGCCCCTGGTGCTGGCAGGGGACACCCCGACACCCCCCTTCCCCCTAAGCCTCCTCCTCCTGAGCCTCTAACAGCAGGTCAGCCGCCCCCCACCCGCTGCGCCTGGCACATTCTCCCCCATCCCAGACAGTGCTCTGCGAGCTGCTGGGATGCCCAGGCTGGGACTCGCTTACCGGGGGGTCTGCACTGCACCAGAGTTGCCTGAAGCTCTAGAATAAGCACTGGCACTTATTGTTTATTTATTTTTGGTCTCAGGTGGCAAAGGATGTAAAACATATTTTTGGGCTAGAATCGAGACAGATCATGAAGTCGGTTGCAAAAGTCAGATGACTGAAAAGTAAACACAAGACCTCAAGGGTTCTTCTCCAGCAAAAGTTAAGAGGTGTTGGAGGAAAAAAGATCTTTGGAAGCTCAGGGGCAGGGGCTCACCCCGGTCTCTACCCCTCAGCAGCTGTGCAGCCTTGGGCAACTCGGGCACCTCCCGGAGCATCAGTTTCTCCATCTGTTAAGTGGGCAGAGGTGTTCTGGGTGGAGAGGACTGGGCCCCCGGTTCTCTCGGCGCGTAGTTAGACAACCTCCTGAGTATTTGTTGGTCTGAGTTAAATGCTTGGGATGAAAGGAGAGTGGAGATTTCTTCAGGAGGCAGGTGCCTGGGCGGAAAGAGGGAACTGATGGGGGCGGGGATGTCTGCATCATGCTCTTTCCCTTTCCATCCTTGGGACAGGGTTCCGATCCCCTGGACAGAAGGGTGAGAACGGAGCCTGGCTGTGTCGGGAGACGTTGTGTGAGGCCCAGCACCCAGGCACTGCTGCGTAGGGGCCCAGGTCACATCCAGGGCGGAGATGGGGACTTCTCCCCAGAGCAAGCCACCGATCCAGCACCGGCTGGGCCTTCTGGGGTCCCTGGCTCTCCGACAGGGAGAGCCCTGGGCATCAGCAGCAGGGATGGCAGGCCCCCCTGAAGGCCTGGAGGGGTCAGGGGTCCACGAAGAGGGCAGTGTGGACGGCTGAGGGTGAACGGAGGCCTGAGCGTGAGTCCCGCGTCTCTAGACGCTCACAGATAATGAGAGAGACCCGAGCAGGGAGTGAGGGTATGGGCTCCTCAGGTGGGTGAGGGGTGTCGTCTGATGTTAACCAGGCCCCTTTATGTCTTGCTCAGAGACATTCTGATTCCAGCAGAAGAATCCCCCCTTCGCAGAGCAACGGGCTGCGAGGGACGCCATGCGCCGAGAGATGCTAACAGGTGTTTCCAGGAGAAGGACTTCATCGTGGAACCTGCTTGGGTGACTGCATTAGTTCCTATTGTTTTTATCTTTGATTTCCCTTCATAACAACCTCAAAATCTCAGGGATTTATAGCAGCACACGTTCCTCTTTCTCACTCCTGGGCCTGGTAGGCGGAGCTGCTTGGGGCTTCCCAGAGCTGCATGGCTGTCCCCAGGCGGCTCCCAGGAGCCACGGCTCCCCATCCTCATGGCCCACGCCCCAACTGCAAGGCCCTGGGCACATGAGCGAGGGATGCCTCTCAAGGCCTCAGCTCAGAATTGTCAACCGTTGCTTCTACTCATGTTCCTTTGGCCAACACGAGTCACACAGCTGCACCGGACATCAGAAGGTCAGGGAAGTACGCTCGTCTGCTGCATTGTCATCTGCAGGGTCGCATGGCTGAGGGCGCAGGTGGGGGGAGTTGGGAACAGGTCCCATCAGCTGCCTTAACGCTGCAGCCTCAGCTCCTCCTACAGAGACACGGAGCACCCCACCCCCGCGTGTCTCCCGTGCATCCCCACGTCCCCAACTCCTCCCTTATCCTTAGGCACATGTCAGCTGCCTTGAGCCCCATCCCGTGGGCCGTGAGAGTCCTCTCTAAGTGTCAGCAGTTCCCTGGGTGTAGAGTCGCTCTGGTTTCCTAGTTTCACTCCATGCAGCACTCTCCCCCGGCTACCGTCTCCCCAACCCCCTACAGTAAGCGTAGGGCCCAGGCTTGAACATTCAAACCCTCCCTCCTGCTTGGCCAAACAAAGACCATCTGTTTTCAGTTTCTATCCTTCAGTGTTACAAAACATTATTGAAAGTTTATTATTATTTTTATTATTGTTGTTGTTACTGTTTTGCCTCAAACATAAGGACATTCTCTCCCCCACCTGTCTGAAAGCCGAAGAAAACTCTATGAGGTTTCACCTCCCACCAGCTGTCCTGCTGGGACTGGGCCTTTCCATCCTGCTTCGAGCAGCTGGACTGAAGATGGGCTTGGCCGGGAGGCCTCTTTCTTGGCCCAACTGGCACCTGCTGGCCAACATTGGGTTAGGAGGAGAAGCTGCACCAGGCCTCTGGGCACGGAAGGAGCCCAGTCATTTCTCCTTTTCTTTGGAGAACACCCCACCTTAGGGTGACCCATAATTACTCTCCAAGCCAGGACATTGGGGAGCACAAGGGGACCCTGCTATGAATTACATCTAGACAACAGGATAAACCTGGGCTGCCCCAGGCCAAGTGGGATTTGTGGTTGCCTGACCCCACCCTGGACCTTACCAGGTACCCTAGCTCCCCCCCAGCCCCGGCCTCCCACCGCCATGACCCCACGCCCACCCTTGGAGCATAGGGCTGCCTCCTGTCCCTGGGTGCAGCCCTGGGCAGGGTCTGAGGGCCCTGCAAGCCAGTCAGGACTCAGACTCCCACAGAGCAGCCAGCCCTGGGTTATGCCTGGAAGGCCCGTCTGCACTCAGGGCTGGAATGAGGGCACGCGTCTGCTGGATGCTAGCCTTCTGCTGCTCTGCCTGAAAGCCGTTTCCTGGCCCTTCTCAATAGTACAGGAAAGGCCCCTGGGAGAGGTCTGTGTCCCCAGCGGCCCCTTCTGCAGGGCCTCCCGCAGTGCATAGAAGCTGAGTCTTCCAGACCTCTGTGGACAGGGGACCTGACTTCCCCAGAGAAGCTGGGGTGACGGTGGGCAGTGTGACCTCTGTCAAATCCTGGCTCTGGCACAGTGTAACTTATGGCAGATCACCCCCCACTCCCTGAGCCTCAGTCCCCTCGTCTGCGGAGTGAGTACGATTACATCTTTCCCCCAGATTGTCGTGACAACTAATGGGCCCTTTGAAATCATAGAATGCCATGTCTGCCCCCATAACGCCCATCCCACCAGTGTCTAAGCAAGCACACACACACACACACACACATACATGCACGCACACACACACACACTCACACGTGCGTGCACACACACACACACAGCAGGCACGAATGTTGGTACCTCTAGGATACATTCCCCTCCCCTCTGGTTCCCAAGTCCTCTTGGTCGTTCAGGGGCCCAGCTTAGACCTTCCTCTCCAGGGAGTCTTCCCAAGATTCTTCTGGAGCATTCCAACCCCAGCTCACCGTGGAGAAGGTGACCTCTTCCCGTACTGCACTCCCAAGGCAAGGAATGGGCCTCCATGCCTCATGCCTCCCCTTCTCCATCGGTTTTATATAAATAAATATAATTTATACGACTATGCAAGAAATACCTAATAAGCCCTGACAATGTGCGAGGACTGCGCTAGGCTTTGTGGGTCCAACGTGAATGAGATCTGGTTCCTCTCCTCAGAGCTCGTGGTCTAGACAGAGAGATAGCTGTTTCACCTTGACCTTCAACCCTCAATCACTGAACAAAGACCAATCTAGAAGGGGCTTTTGGTGGTGGATCCTGGGCTAGAACAAAAAGAGGATCCCACAGCACTTGGAGGCCTCACTTCACCTGCACTGGTTCCAGCAACTTCCAGGCTGGAGTCATAGGGAGTCGGTGGAGTCAAGGCACTTCCTTCTCCAGCCCAGAGCGCTCATCACAGCTCACCTGCTGCTCTGGGGAATGATTACCTGTCGAGGTTCGTTTGAACCCTTGGCCTCCCAGAGCCCCCCGCTCCCGCCACCAGACAGCCCGATGGCAGCTGAAGAGCTGCTCCCCTGGGGGTGAGGGGAGAGAAATTACTTCTCCCCCACTTCCTTGTTTGATCTTGCAGGTGGGCGCAGTGACATCTCAGTCTTGCAAACCTAATAACGGAACTGTCACGGTCAGACTGGCCCTGAGGTGAGCAGTAAGGATTCCAAGAAATTGTAGAGATTGTCTGCAACGTGGGCCATCTCAAATTAGATTGGCTCAGTGAGCAATTTCAGCCCTGCAAATTGCATTTTGAGCTCTTCTTCCCCCAACCCTTAGCAGGGACAGTCACTGTGCCTCTCTTAGACTCCAACCCCTAAAACTCTCTCCAAGACCATCACCATTAGAGATGGCTGGACCTGGGCTTGAATCCCAGTAACTGGGCAGTAAGTGACCACTGTGCAGCTGCCAGCAGGTTACTTCCTGGCGGTGTGGGAACATGGGGATACAAATTGTTTTAATTGGGTTCATTTCTAGTCTAAGGGAGGCATTCAGATTTCTGGCTTAAGCCAGAAAAGGGAATTTATAGGCTTATGTAACTGAGAAGTTCAAGGGAATTCAGGTCTGGCTGGATCCAGCTGCTCAGATGAGTTTGTCAGGCATTGACAGGCTCTGCTTTCCACTGAGTGAGCTTCCCTTCCAAGCAGCCCTTCTCCTGAAGGCCCCCAGCAGCTTCAGGAGAAAGGAGCATTTTGCTTACCCAATATTCCAACCAAGTCTCGTTGGCCAGGCCTGAGTCATGTGCTCACCCCTGAACCAATCACTGCTATCTGGTTCCCATGACCCAGCATGCTGGTCACCACCGCACATTTGCCCAAGCAGTTCCTGCCCCCTGGAGCGCCCCCTTTCTCCTTCATCTCCTGATCTGCACTCGTATTCATCAACACCGAGTTTGGTCCCCCTCCTCATGGGCGTTTGTCCCACTGCATCTCCCAGTCGGCTTCAGGTCTCCCCACGCCGAGTCCCCGTTGCCTTCTGTCTCGCAATGTCCCATGCCAGAATCGTGGGTTTATGTGCTGCCCTTCATTTCCCCGTGAGTGCCGTGAAACTGATGGAACAGCCTCAGCGTTGCCTGCCGCGGGCCCCCCAGCACGAAGCACTGGCTCAGGTATACAGTCGGGCTCCGTAATTGCTTGCTGAAGGAGGGCGTGGTGAGGGGGAGTGGGGAGGCTCTGACCCTTGCTCAGAAGGCAGAGAATTAGGGCTCGAACTGGGCAGGAGCCGTGGGGAAGGGGAGGGCTCACGGAAGACATGTGCAGCAGGAAACGCGTGGCCACCCCAGCCACTCCCCCTCTCTGAGCGCTCCCGATTCTGCTCCCCGAACCTGAGCACTGTCCCAGGAGCTCCACTCACTCAGCCTTGAATTCTCAGTCTCCCACCTGCCATCCATACTTGAGTAGTCCAGAAGGGATCGGCCTCAAAACTGGGTTAGAGTTCCCTTTAGCAGTCAGGAGGGGGAAACAACTCCCTTTCTTGCAGGGAAGGGGGCTCTGGCAAGGACAGCAGCTCCTCCGGGGCCCCACAGGAGCCCACCCTTGAGCAGCTCCGGCGGGAGAGCCACCAGAGCCGGGGCTCCTCGGCCGCTCTTCCACTTATGGCTGGGGGATCTTGGGCCAGGCCTGGCCCTCTCCGTGCCTCGGATGCCTCTTCTCCAGGGTGGGGGACAAGGCCACGCTGGATTAGTTTCATAGGGCTGCCCTAACGCAGTGCCACATCTGGGGGACTTCAGACAACAGAAATTTCTTGCCTCCCAGTTGTGGGGGCCGGAAGTCCCAAATCGAGGCGTCCGCAGAGCCACGCTCCCTCCGGAGCCTCCAGGGAAGGAATTTTCCTTCTTCTTCCAGCTTCTGGAGCCCCAGGAGCTCCTTGGCTGGTGGATGCCTCACTCCGATCTCACCTCTGTGCTCACGTGGCCTTCTCCCTGGATGTCTCTGGGTCTGCAGTGTTCTCTTCTTACAAGGACACCGGTCCTGCTGGCTTAGGGCCCCCCCGGTGACCCCCTAGTTTGATTACATCGGCAAAGACCGTATTTCCAAATAAGGTCTCATTCACAGATACAGGGGATGAGGCTTCATTACCCCTTTTTGAGGGACATAATCCAACCCACAGCCCCTCTCAGTTGGGTTTTGAGATAACTAGTGACGTAATGAACGTGAGAGCACAGCACAGTCGAGGGCCGTCATTGAGATGAGGAGCCTGGACGGACCACTGTTCTGGGGTCCCTGAGGCCCTGGGAAGGTGGCCCTGGTCACTCAGAAACATGAACATCCCTCACGTAGGGGGACATGATGAAGGGCCCTGTCTCCTGGTTTGTTTGCTGTCACCTTAGATGCAGGCTCTGAGTCTAGCCCCTCGGTCACTGTCATCAAACACCCCTAGGCCCCCGGATCCTTCCCACAAATGAGGCTCTTCTCGGGGACTCCAGCCCTCATCCCCATCTCGTTTCTCTTTCCCTTCCTGTCACATCCCAGGGAAAGGAGGTGTTCAAGTCGTCTGGCAGCCGGAGGACACGCTAAGCCTTGCTGAGGGGAAACTCTCTAAGGGGATGTCTTTCTGGCTTCGCCCTTTCTGGGCTCTGGAATCTTGACTCTGGTCCTTATGTGCTGCTTTCCCTGTCCCCCGGGCTGTGCGTGGTGTGGCCTGCCGCGGCTTCTTGACTCAGATTTAAGAAATGGACTGAAGAATCCTTGAGAACGATGAAATCAAGTCCGCCTAGGGGAAGAAAACTACAGACAATTCACCATACGGATAATTGAGTGAACGAACTTTGAATGATACTCAGTGGTGTTGGTGCCCAAACCAGGATACGTCAAATAGCCCTGTTTGTTTTTCCCAGCATCCCTTCTAGTTACGCGGTCACCCTGAGACTAGCTCTGGCCTGCGGACCGAGAGCAAAAGTCACGTGAGTCATTTCTGGCCAGAGGCAGTGAAGCATGGGTGTGATGCCTCCGAGGTCTGTGTCTCCCTCACTCTGCCGCGCTTCCCGCAGGAACCTCATGTCCCGGGTGGGAGAGACAGCCCTTGTCCACTTGGTCCAGCTCTGGCCCCAGCACATAGGAAGACAGGAGGCACATGGAAACACTTCAATAAATGCATGATGCAGGAAGAGATGAGTGAATGCAGTGTCTACGTACATTTCCAATGTTTCTCCATTAAGCAACTGAAAAACCAAAAAAAAAAAAAAAGCATAAAAAAGCAAAAAGCCTTCATCCAGGTGTGGCTTGAAAAAGTTATCTGTCTTCTGTCTTGCCTGGTTCAAGTCCCATGAACCTTTTCCTGGGGAGTCCCAGCTCACACTCTGTGCCCTGAGTTTGCTTCCTATGACAAAGGCCCTTTCCACACTGTCAGAGCAGCCGTCTCCCATGGGCGTCTATAAAAGCAAAGTTTTTATTTCCACTGAGGTCCCGTTTATCAATAGATGTGTTTTTTTTACGGATCATACCTTTCGGCGTCAAGTCTAAGAACTCATTGCCTCGCCTTAGATCCTGAAGATTTTTCTCCCCTATTTTCTTCTAAGAGCCTCCTATCTTCATGGGTTTCATTTACGTGTATGATCCGTTTTGACCGTTTTATGTATAAAGAAACATTGAGGCTAATTTTTTTTTGCCTCTGGGTGGGTAACGGCCCCAGCTCTGCTTTTTGAAGAGATGATTTCTTCTCCACCGAATTGCTTTCGCACCTTTGTCGGACATCAATGGAGCGTATCTGTGTCGGTCTATTTCTGGGCTCTCTCTTCTGTCCCGTTGATCTATGTGTCTGTCCTTCCACCAGCCCCTCAGTGCCTCGATTAACACAGCCACATAGGAAGCCTAATGACAGGTAGAGTGATTCCTCCCATTTTCTTCTTTGCCAAGATGCATTGGCTGTCCTAGGGTCGGTGTTTTTCCATACAAATACCAGAATAAGCTTGTCCGTGTTTACGAAAGCTCTTGGAGGGATTTGGATAAGAATCGCGTGAAACCTATGTATCAGTTTGGTGAGAATTGACAGCTTTACCGAAGCCGCGGGTTCAAATCTATGAACGTCGTTTGTTTCTCCATTTATGTAGGTCCTTCACAACTTCTTGAAGCAGTGATTTCTAATTTTCAGCATGCAGGCTCCACACAGGGTTGTTAGGGGTAGAGCTAAGTAGGTCATTTTCCTTGATACAATTGTATCATTTGGTTTCTGCCCGTTTTGTTAGTTTATGGGAACATGATGGGCTCGTGGGCATTGACTTTGTGTCTAGAGACCTTGATGGATACACTTAGGTCAGGCAAGTGTTTTTGTAGATTCCTTGGAAATTTTCTGCATAGATAACTGTGTCATCCGCAAATGGTCTTAGTTCTTCTTTTGCAAACTCTATGCTTTTTATTTCTTTTTCTGGACTTATTGCCATAAATTCCGGTACCGTGTTGAATAAGAGGGATGAGAGCAGGCGTCCTTGTTCTTCATCTTGGGCAGAAAGCATTCAGGGGGGGTGCCTGGGTGGCACAGCGGTTAAGCGTCTGCCTTCGGCTCAGGGCATGATCCCGGCATTGTGGGATCAAGCCCCACATCAGGCTCCTCCGCTATGAGCCTGCTTCTTCCTCTCCCACTCCCCCTGCTTGTGTTCCCTCTCTCACTGGCTGTCTCTATCTCTGTCAAATAAATAAATAAAATCTTTAAAAAAAAAAAAAAGAAAGAAAGCATTCAGGGTTTCGCCACTAAGTAAGTTTGCTATAGGTTCCGTGTAGATGTTCTTTATTTTCTTGAAAGGATTGCATTATGCGGGTATGAATCGTTGAAAAAATTGGTAGAACTCTCCAGTGAAACAGCTTGGGCCTGAAGGTTTCTTTTTCAGGAATTTTTCACATTATAAATGAAATTTGTTTGATGGCTATAGAGTTATTGAGACCACTGATTTCATCTTGGGTTGGCTCTCACAGTTTGGGGTTTTGGGGGAATAGGTTTGATGCTTCTGATTTGACTTTGGGGCTGTCCACCTGGTGTCTTCCCGGCTCCCGTTGGCCTCTGCTGGGGCTGCCTGAGGGCACACGAGCGGTTTCCACTGGCTGGGCTGCTAGGGGTCTCCTGGTGGGGGAGGGATGTGGTGGGATTGCCATGCTGGTGCCCCCCGCCCACCTGGTGTCTCCGGGGAGTGGGGGGAGTCTCCGGCCTTCAGGGACGGAGCGGACTGACGTGAGATTTGGACTCACTGGGGTGGTGAGAATCTCTAGGAAGCTCTGCTGGAGGAGAGGCTGCCACACTGATGTTCCACGGTCAGCGTCCATCCACTTGTCCTTCCTATCCTGCCAGATGACAGCCACTTGCTGCTGAATGGTGTGACGGGCTCAGGTCTTCTGACCCTCAAGTCCGGTCTCCAGATGGGCCTTCAGAGCCCTCCTTCCGAACTCCATGCTTGATCCTTACATTCCTCCTGCTGAAAAGCAGTGTAGGGACTGACAGCGTGGGTTTTAGAACCTATCCTTCCAAGTTCTAATTCTAGTTTCTCCACGTACTGGCTGTGTGACCTTCGGTAATTTACCTAACCTCTCTCTGCCTCCGTTTCCACATCTGCTGATGGGGAGGACAGCGAGCCCTACCTCCCAGGTTTCTTGTTGAGCGAGCTCATGTGGGTAAGGGGGTGAGGGCGTGCCGGGGGCATAGCAGATGTTCCATAAATATTCGGGAGAAATGATGCTCTGCTGGGCTCGGGAACACGTCGGACTCTGGCCTGCTTTCATGGCTCCTTCTCCTCTGGCCCTGCCGACTCTCCACCTTCCTTCCTGTTCCTTCACGAGCTCCCCCTGACCGTGCAGCTGCCTCTAGTTCCTCAAACACCTGGTCTCTCCGTCCCCTCCATCATGACCAGTTTCTCCTGTTTTCCCTTCAAGATTCTGCTCTGGTGCCAGCCTCCCGGGAAGTCCTCCCCAGCGCTCTTCTCTCCCCTCAGCGGAGTCAGGTGCCCCCATTCTGTGTCCCCTGAGCCCTGTCGTGGTGGGAAAATTCACTAGCTCAGCATCATTTCTTGAACATCTCCTATGTGCTGCTCTCGAGGCTGGACCGAACTCGCAGTGGTGAAGGTGCGTGCCGTGGTGCTCGCCTCCGGGGAGTGCGTGTTCTAGAAACAGAGACCTGGTGTCAGCTACTTTGTCCTGTCCAAAGCTCTCAGCTCTTGGGATAACAATGCTGGTGCTTTAGGGGGTGTGACAGAAGCCTCTGCTGCCCTGATTCCGAACCAACCAGAGGATCCCGGGCGTCACGAGGGGACATAAAGCTTGCTGGAGGACGGGGCTCATACCAACAGGCATGTGGACCCTTGCGGCGAACCCTAGGATCAGACAGGGGTGACCTTACCATCAGAGGCAGCCCTGGACCCCCCACAGGCTTCCCCAGTTTCAGCGTGTGAGCATATCAGCCTCTGGCAGTGGGAAAGCAGGGCAGATGGCGAGCCCCCCTCCAGCAGCGAGGCCCCCAAAGAGAGAGCAGAAGGGTGAGCTGCTCCCACTCTTCCCCAAACTCACTCCGCTCTGTGGGAGGGGAGGCTGAGGTATCAGGGGGATACTAGGGGTGGGAGGAAGCTCCCTCAACTCTAAATAACGAAATCATGGCATGGCCGTGCGCCGAGCATCGCCCTGTGCTAGGCACGCCTGTCACCAGCTCACACAGCAGGAAACGGGGAGCCAGGGCTTAGAAAAGTGAACTCACTGGTCCAAACCCTTGAGAGGCGCAAGTCAGGAAATAGACCCACATATGAACCACCGCTCTCGATCCTCACCGTCCACCACACTGGCCACACCAGGCTCTCTACCCTCCTGACTTGGTCCCTGGCCTTCTAAGGGTGACCCACTTGGTGCCAACTGGCTCTGACATCAGAAAGTGCTTCTTCCCTTTGAATTCTAGTCTACACCCTGGAAGATTCTCCCAACGGTCCTTGCTTTGCCCTCTGGAGCTCCACAGTGAGCTTAATCTCCTGAGTAACTGCAAAATACATTTAATAAACTCCATTAAAGTGTGTAATCTCATAGATAGGGTGAAAAATTTCTGTGCTTCAGACTTTTTTCCCCTAATTACTAGCACCATGGAAATTGCAGGGATTAGAGACTCGGCTGGAGACAGGGATGGATTGTGTCACCAAGAAAGTGCAGATGAACGGAAAGCCCTGCAGATAAGGTGGCTGGGATTTGCATGAAATTAGGTGCCAGGTCCATACCCATTAACTGCATGGGGATAGACAGCGACCTTCCGGGGACTGTTTAGGAGATGAGCGAGGTGGGGGTGGCTGGGGGTTGAGTGTGGTGACTTGGTGGCAGCCCCTCTTTAACAAGTGGATTTGTTACCGGTCTGAAAGGAACATCGGAGATCTAGGCTGACCCCATTTTCCAGGTGGGACAAGACCCCTGCCCCACCCCCAGGGAGGAGGGGGCTCTCCCCAGAGCGCACGGCGAGTCCACCAGAGACCTAGGAGCAGAGCACAGCCTCCCTGGCCGGGACCCTCCCACTGCGCCGAGTCCTTGTGCCCTCTCAACCTGCTGATGAAAGTGGCCACCGGATGGCCATGGGGTGATCAGGAAACACCTGCGCCGGCCAGAGAAGAGCGTGTCTGCAGCCTAGCCCTGTCGCTAACCTCTGCCGCGCACCACGTGCTGGCTTGGGGGTTTTCTCATGGAACCCCCTCGACAGTCCTCTGTGATACCAATCACCCCCTTTTACAGAGGAGAAAACCCAGGTTCAGGGTGACGAAAATGCTTGCCCAAGGCCACCCCAAGAGTCATTCCCAGCCCTGGAATCAAACCCAGGATTCTCTGCCCCTGACACCTCTTGTTCCATTTGTTCTGGGAGACAGCAGATCTGTGTAAGTGACCTTGGTGGCCTTTGAGGCTTTGAATGCCTTCAGGTGGGCTGCTAAAAATTCCTCAGGGGCACAGTTGCTGACAAGACACCCGGAGCAGCAGTGCCCGGAGCCCGTGACCTTCGCAAGGTCACAGTGGCCCCTTTGCTCCTCCTCCCTGGGCTACCCCGCTGGAGGGGGCCTGGAAGTCCTCAAGGGCAAGGTGACCCAGCGCAGGCCCCTCCCCGTGGTGGGCGCCCTCCTGAGCGGCCCTTTACTTTGTTCTCCGTTCCAGAGGTTCCTGGAAGCCTGGAGGGAGAAGCACAGGGGAAATCACTGTACACTTTTCTCCTTTTCCTTCTGCGACCTCATCCTGTCCTCAGCCAGACCGCAGGTCAGGGGTCGGGGCTCCTAACTTCAAGGTCCTTTTCATGTTTCTAGGTCGGAATTTTATTGCTTTTGGCCAAAGGCCGCTCAACATTCACAGAGCACAGCATGGGCCTGACTCAGCCTTAGAGTAAGTTACCGGTTCAGACCGGCGCTCATGGATCCCAGTTAGTGGCTCTGTCGGAAATGACTTTCACCCGAGCTTGTCCGGCGCCAGGACCCCAGGTGCAGATGCGTCCATGTGGGGCCGTTGGACGTGATCTCTCGTTCCCAGGTGTGCTCCGGACAGAGCCCTGAAGTCACTGCCCTGGATCTGGTGGTGGCTCCAGGCCCACAGAGCAGGTGGCACCGGGGTGGTGCTGGGGGGCGGAAGCCAGGGCCTGCTGGCGAGATGCCAGGATCCAGACCTCTCCTGCCTCGGTTTCCTCATCTACAGCGTGGGCAGGCCCCCCGGGGTGGGGGGTGGGGTCGTTGTGACAGTTGGGTGAGGGGAGGCAGAGGAAGTCTGTGTGCCTGGCACAAAGCCAGCTCTCAGGGATCTCAAACTCAGGGGTTCCAGGACTTTCCATTAGACCCAAGTCTCCTGGTAGCGGACAGTGTGGAGGCAAATAGGACAGTTAACTTTGTCTCTCACTGAACTGCAAATCCAGAGCCTGAAGTGAGATCTGGCAGCGACAACCGGAGGAAGAGGCGCCAGGTGGGCTCTGACTGCTGGGGCTCCCACAGGTTTACTTAGGGGTGCTGTCCTGTGGCTGGACTGGGGCCTGGCATGGACGGAGAGGGGCTGTGGATGGGTGGGTGACTCACTGCGGGGTCAGCTAGTTACAGCCATATGGGGGCTTTTGGATTCCTTCCTGCTGCTGTGGGACTGAAGGTCCCAGCCTTGGGGCTTGAAGCCCAGCCCCCCAGTCCCTCCTGGGGAGCCGGTGTGAGAGCCGGCAGGGCCTCCCCACCCAGGGCCCCCCAGAAGCTGCACCCGTCTGTGCTCTCGGGCCTGCGGGTTCGGGTTCCAGGGGGAGGGACGGGTGATGGGGCTGGAGCCAAGGTCAGAGACTGGATGGGTCCTTCTGCCCTGAGCCCCATCTGACACCCTATCGAAGGGTGGTGGTTTGGGCCCAGTGCTGCTGGGGGGATGGCGTGGGCCAGCGTGGGGCAGAGGTCAGCCTGGGCCTGGCACAGGTGCAGGGGGGTCGGGGGGAGGTGGGCAAGGAGGCAGCGAACTCAGACAGTGGTTCCGGATGCTGGAGAGCGTCAGACTCCCCGGGGAGGAGGTTGAATACAGATCTCCTGCCCCCCTGCCCCTGGGGTCCTAGTTCTGGGGTCTGGGGAGGGTCCTGGGGGTCAGCATGTTAACAAGCCCCTCCCCCATTCAGGAGGTGGTCAGCCACACTTTGGGGGCCCCGAGGGTCATCTCAGGCCTAGAGCTGAAATTGGAGGATGCTGAGTGGCCAAGGGCCAAGGCCAGTGATGGGTGAAGGAGGTGGGGGCAGTGGTGACCCAGGGCAAATCACTGTGCCTCTGAGCCTGACTTCTTTGACCTGAGAAGTTAGAGATGATGCCCTCCCAGCGGGGCGGTGCGCAGATTGAATGCCGGCCAGCCGCCCTTACGCCCAGTCCAGAGCCGGTGCTCAGTAAACGTCAGCTCTTCCTGCTCTTCATAAATGCCCTCCCTCTCTGCCGGAGGTCAGCCAGGGCCGGCATGGCCAGTGCTTAGCTCTGGAACCCTCTGAGGCCCTCCAGGAGGGGAGCTAGTGGGGCCGCGCCGGCCAGCCCACCGCAGGCAGTGTCCTCGAAAAGAAACCCAGTTTCCTGGCGAGCCGAGTGAAACGTATTGCTTGGAAAGTGCTGTTCAAACAGAATTACCCGAACCTTCTACCGTCAGGGCCGGCGTCACATGGTAGACATCTGGCGAAGGTGTCAGTGATCATAATTAATTAGCCCGTCCCCAGATTCCCGACAGGATGGTGTGTCAGCAGGAGCCACCTGCCTGGTCTGCGGGGATGGGGACGGGACGGACCCCGTGCACCTGGGGGCACCCCCGTGGGTGGGAGCTCGGGGAGCTCGGGCTCCCCCCACAGCCCGGTGTGGGGACAGCTCCGTCCAGGGGAGGCAGTGCTCACTCCAAACCCCTTGTTGCCAGTTTCTGAGACTTTGAAACAGAAGGTGGCCCGGAAGCCCGTGTGTGTTCAGACAGACAGAAGCAAAGCGTGGCAGTGACAGCGGTGAGGACGTCACAGCTCTCGTGTCCTGGCACCAACTGGCCGCGTGCCATCCCGGGGTCCAATTTGTGCACATGAGCTCGGCTAACCCTGCTGGCAAAGGTGACCCCCTGGCTTACGTCACACCTGGGACACTTCGGAGAGCAAGGGACTTGGTTAATAATGACCCCTCCACCCCCCATCTACCTCCCCACCCTGGGCTCCTGGGCAGGTTGGCTCCTCTACTTTCCATCTCAGCTCAGTGGCCCCCCTCCAGGCCCTCCTGACCTCTCCCTGAGGTCGTGGCCCCTCCGGCCACGCAGTGACCCCCACACTATTCCATGTCCCCATCCTGTCCACAGGGCTCTTCTCTTCTCCATCAGAGTCCTCCCCACATGCTCCTCACCAGCTGTCCTGTCACCGAGTTGGTCAGTCATTGGGTGCCTGTCACCTCTCCCCACGACCGTGTGGGCCATGAGGAGGGGCTGGGTGTCTTCTGTCCACGGCCTGCCCCTCCCATGCCTCGAGCAGCGCCCAGAGTAGCTGCCCATCGAGTGATGGGAGGGCGGGAGGATGGGGGTGGATGGTCGGTGAAGTTACCTGTGTCACGTGGGAACGCTCACCAAAGATCCCAGGTAATCAGGTGGACTGAACGACACTTTCCACACAGCTTTTTTCCCCACAGCACCCCCGCTGCTTGCTCAGGGGGCACACGGACTGAGCGGTCATGTGGCAGAGCCGAGGGCTATGCTTGGGCTCTTCGGCCTGTGCTGCCCGTCACAGAGGCTGACCTGGCGAAGGCTACGGATAGGAGCCTAATCCACCACCAGCAGAGAAGGACCCTGGGGCCCGGGCCTGGTGCTGTGTCCCACCTGGTGGCAGGTTGATGACATGGCAGCTGTTCATCATGAAGGGGGCAGATTCACCTTCATCAGAATAGATGCGTGTTCTGGACATGGATTTGTCTCCCCCGCCCCCAGTTCCTCTTTCGGCCTCACCATCCATCAGCTCCCAGAATGCCTTAGCCACCATCATGGCGCTCCTCAGGGCATTGCTTCTGATCGGGGAACTCAGGTCACGCGAGGGAATTGCGGTCATCGGCTCATACCCATGGAGTTAACCCGTTTTACCACATACCCGGAATGGCTGGCCTAAGTGAAAGGTGGAATGACTACTGGAGATTCAGTTGTGTTCTCTCTTACAGAACACAGAAAATGTGAATCTGAGATCACTATCTGGGGTGGTCTCTCCATAGCCAGGACACCTGGGTTTGGGAGACAAGGGAGAGTGTCCTGTCGCTCTCACACTTAATAACTCACTCCCAGAGTTTGTTGTTGTCATGGCAACTTGGTTCTCTGCTGGCTCAAAGGGCTTGGTTCCCAAGGCTTGCACCGGGGACACATCAACAGTCCCATGGTCTTGGAAGATGAAAACTGTCCCCTGGCCACTCTGGACTTATGCTGTTGAATCAAGTCAACAAAGAGGTTCATCTGCTTCCTGGACGGATTGATCTCTGTTGCCAAAGGGTCACTGGACTGCTGCCATGAAATGGTGGGGAAGAAAGGAAGGAGAACTCTGTCCGGGTAGGGGTTCTGCGAGGGGTCTCTAACCCGTCCCACACCCCATTGTGAAGGTTCCTGGAAAACTATGGCAAGCCGTCCCTGCAAATAAAGGCAGGACGATGGGGGGCTCAGACTCTTCAGTACCAAAGACTTGGGTCATCCCCCCAGTTGAAGAACCCTGACCCTCTGAGCATTTGGTTGAGAGGGGGCAGGTGGGGGGGGCATATGGAACGAGGGACGGGAGAAGGAAACAAGAGGTACCAACCATGGCTCCGGGGCCAGTTGGAAAAATGAAGATTGTAGGAGCTTTGCACATTTTCAGTGTACTTGCTACCCGTCCCGCTTTACGTCTGTGTGCTAGCCTCTTCCCTCCTCTCCTTTTCTCATTTTCATTTTACATACAAGGGGTTGCACGTGAGCTTGGCAATTTAGTCTTCGGTCAGTGAACTGTGATGCGTTTGAGGAGTAAGTTAGAGCTGGCGGTGGAGGCGATGAATCTCGGGACTGTGGGTCTCCTCACTTTGGAGGAAAATCGCGTTCACTTGGAAGACACGGCGCCTCTGGATAGGTGCAGATCGCGTGTTCTGCTGCTGTGGCACGGAAGCTCCGAGGTGTGCACACGCGTGCCTACGGAGGAGAAGGAACCGAAGGAGTGGACACCCCGGCTTGCGGAGTTAACTGCTCTCAGCTCCAATTCACCCTCTGTTGCCCGATTTGTGCAGATGGAAATGGGCACCTTTCCCTTTTCTAGTTGGCATGACGGTAAATGTCGCCAGTAGGGGGCAGTGGAGAGACACCACTTCCCGTCCCCACCTTCTCAGCGGGCAGTCTGTACAGCACTGGCTTCCCCCGCGCCCAGGTCTCATAGGGCTCATGGATGTTTTTGGGTGACACATGTGGCTTCTTGGGCACTGGCTGTGGCCTAAGCTTCCCCGGGGGGACAGGTGCACGGGGCTTCTCCGGGACCCAACCCCTGGTAGCACACAGGAGCCAGCAGCACCCAGCAGCCCACTGTTTCTCCCAGCACTCCCCTGAGGTGGTGTCATAGCGGGGGCATCCAGAATCACCTCCCTAGAAACTGCTTTTTCTGGCATCTGCTAAAGAGTGGATTTCTGGCAGGTTCTGGAGGGCAGGTTTTCCTGCTGCTTCCATGAGCGTGGCCTCACAGTGACGTCCCTGCCACTCCGTGAGCCACAAGTGAGCTCTGTGTTCAGATCTAGACCCCAGCTTTGGGGTCTCTTCCTTGGGTGCCCTCTCTCAGCCTGAGCTAGCAGCCGCCCCTTATGTTTGCGTTTTTGGATTCTAGAGTGCTCACGTCTTACTAACCACTCGTTATTCCGATCCACTGTTGTGGTTAAAATTCTTTGTGTTAAACTTTCCCCGTTTGTATTCTTATGTGGTTTTTGTCTCCTGGGGGGACCTTCACTTAGCAAGTGGGCTGGGTGACAGGCGGAGCACCCTGCAGGGTGGCAGGGAGGGTGGGGACACACTCAGGGACTCTGAAATTGGAGTCATGTTCAACCACCTGCAGTGTTGGGTGGGGGAAGGTAAAGGATGCCCCATGACTCAGGAAGGGACACAGGTCCCAGCTCAACCTCGGGCCTGTGACCTGCCCCCGCCCAGGGCCTGTTCATGTGTAAACACAGGACAGCCCGCTCCAGGGCGGCAAAGGAGAAGGTGGCACTTGGAGGCTCCAGGAGGGGGAGGGGCTCGCTCTGGCTCTCGGCAGAACGCAGGGCTGAATTACAGGGCTCAGCCCACCAGGCAGAACCCGTGGAATCCATCTGGTGACTTGGGCCATTAACTCCTTCTGTGTCTTAGCAGCACCAGGTGTGGGCAAACGGGGAGCGGGAGGTAGCTGCTAGGGGGCAGGACGACGAGGGGGGCATAATTCCTCTGGGAGACTCAGTTTCCCTAAGAGGTCTCATCCTGCCCCTCTTTCACGAATTTTATTGAGCTCCTGTGCCACAGTGGACACTGTGCGGGCGCTGGGGTGTTGTGGGCCGTGAAGCAGACACCGTCTGGAGGTCAGGAACCAGTGGGAAGGGCAGATGTGAGTTACATAATCCCCCGCAGTGTAGAGATACCCCTGGGAGGGGGTAGCGAGCTGTCACGGGGATGCCCCTGGACCAGCTGCTTCTCTCCCTGCATCTCAGGCCTCTCATCTGTGAAACGGGCGCATGCATCCACCCAAGGAGCCATTGAGGGTGAAGCGAAGTCTCGCCTCCAAAGTCTCTCGTAGGCGCCTCCGCCCTGGTTATTATTATGATGATTATATTTTAAGTGCCTTCATCAGAAGCATACACATTAATAAGATCTAATTGCCACCAATTTGCAAGCTGCCTTCCTCACTGTCCTGCTTCCCCGTCTGGACCTGGAGGGGTAAGGAGGCTCCCCGCTCAGCCACGGAGCCAAGCTCCGAGTCCCGGCAGGTCCCTGGGCTCCTCCCCAACGTGGGACTCCCAGAGGGCAAGGTCACAGCAGACACAGACAAGGAGGTCACTGGGCTGGAGTGGGGACCATGCCTGGTCTTCTCTGGAAACTCTCATTTGTCTGGGGGTGAACCCGCTTGGGAACCACCACCTTTTCTCGACCTACCTCTTTTCAACCTGCTGCAAAGACACCTGTCAGCCCTGGCCGTGCCCTCAGCCTGGCCTCAGGGAGTCGTTCTGGGTGGAAGGCTCTGGGCTGGCTGGAGAGACCCCTGGACCATTCAGGAGATGCCCCATTTCAGAGGAGGCTGCTGAGGGCTGGGGTCTGGCTTTGCTCACCATGGCGTCCTTGCCCCTTACATGATGTGGGCACTTAGTAAAGACCTGTAGAACGGGCTGGTGAATTAGCAATGACCGAGGGGATACCTGCCCCAGCTGCTGAGTGACAGAGCTGGGCCTGGAGCTAGGTCTCTCTGCTCCACCCCCCCCCCATCCCCAGTGCTCTCATGTGGGCACAGCACCCTGCAGTTTGCCAATCCTGTGTGTCCACCGGGCCTCTTTTATTCTTCATTTTATCTTGAATCTCAGAATGAGCATCATGGAGCCCATTTTACAGATGAGGAAAGGGAGGCTCAGAGAGGGGAAGGGACTAACCCCCTGGGCTGGGCAGGAACATCTGGACAGGCCAGTCTCCTCACTGACCCGCCCACCAGGCAGGGAGGACACGGAGCACATCCCTGCCAGAGCCCCTGCTGCTTTCTAGCCCACTCTGGCTCCCGCAGGGGCCTCTGTTAATCCTCAGCTCCAGCTTTTCCTCCTCACTGGCCAGCTGCCTGCACTGGGCTGGGCGTGTGTGCGTGTGCGTGCATGTGTGTGCGTGTGTGTGTGCGTGTGCATGCACGTGTGTATCTGGAAAGACGCAGCAGCAGGCATCTGGCCCTGTGAGCTGCCAGCTGGAGGGAAGCAGCTCTGGGAGGTGTGTGTGAGATGGGGGGCATGGAGAGGGGGCTCTGGGGGCAGAGACGCCTTCCTGCAACAGGGTTGTGTCCCTCGGGCCTCCTATCAGGGCAGAGAGAGATGGTGGTGAGGAAATGAGAAGAGCAGGAACTTGGAGAGACAGAGAAGAGGAGGAGGAGACACACACACACACACACACACACACACACACACACACGGAGTCATAGGAGTGAGCTGCCTCCTCCAGGAAGAATTCCTTGACCTCTCCTTCGGCTCCCTTTCAATACTGTCGCTCTGCCCGGGGTTCCCAGCTCCCTGACTGGGTCTGGGTGTGTTCCCCACAGTGGGAGGGGAGGCACCACGACATGTCCACCTCCCTCATGATGGATGGGACTTTGAATGAGCACCGCTAGGTGCTCACCTGTTCACAGAGTGGGAGGCAGAGGCTCAGACTCTGAGTGACCTGCCCAGGGTCATGTCGCGTCAAGAGCAGAATCAGGATTTAACCCCGGTTGGGCTGACCCTGAGGCCGGGGCTCTGACCCATTCACAGTAAGGCCCACTGAACTGAACCACTAAATTAATCATTTTCAAAAGGGCAATGGCTTCTCATGGTGGCTGTGAGACAGGTGGGCTTTCTAGAGCCCCAGCATGTCCACTCCGTCTTCATGCCAGGCAAACTTCTACTTATCCCTTAGAGCCCAGCTAGCTGAGGCCGTGTCCATGTTGCCCTCGAGCTCCAGGGCCCAGCCTCAGCCTGGCGCACACTGGGCCCGGGAGGGGGTTGTCCTTCCTTCCTCACTCCCTCCCTCACTCCTTCCCTCCTTCCTTCCCTCATTCATTCAGAAGTCCGCACTGAGCACCCACTGCATTCCAGGCCACGTCAAGGGGCTGTGGCACGGAGCCAATGGGATGAAACCCTTCCACCCAGGAGTCTATAAAGTAATCCCACAAATTCGTTGTCATTACACTTGTGACAAGTGCTCTGAAGGAGAGGAGGTTTTGAGAGAGATCTTGAGGAGAGAGAAACTAGTTTAGAATGGGGGGTGGTGGTCAGAGAAGGTTCTCTAAGGAAGGAGGTTTATTTATTTATTTAAAAATTTTATTTATTTATTTAACAGAGAGAGAGACAGCCAGCGAGAGAGGGAACACAGGCAGGGGAAGTGGGAGAGGAAGAAGCAGGGTCCCAGCAGAGGAGCCTGATGTGGGGCTCAATCCCAGGACTCTGGGATCACGCCCTGAGCCGAAGGCAGATGCTTAACAACTGAGCCACCCAGGTGCCCCTCTAAGGAGGGAGGTTTAAACAGAAAAAGCCTGAAGCATGAGGAGGCATCAGTCCCACCAGGGAGGGGGTTGAAGCCTTGTCCCCCTGGTCCAGGTGGGCGCGGAGGGCGGCCTGAGAGCAGAGGGCTGTGCAGAAGGGCTCCGGGTCAGGAAATGATGGGGCAACATTTATGCTTTGAGACCATGACTCTGCCCGTGGATGGGGAATGACTTGAGGGCAGCTGTGGAAGTGGGGAGGCGGGTGAGGGGACCGCGGTCGGGGTCGGGAGATGGAGGACAGGGGGAGACGGATGTCAACGCAGCTGTTGGTTGGGCGGTATCAGTGGCCACATTGTAGGGGCCACATCGATGGTGAAGGTTGTAGGCGAGGGAACTGGAAGCTGCCCCACCCCCATCCCCCACGAACCCTGTCAGCCCAGGTTCTGCGGTCATCTGGGGTCCCCATCCTCATGCCTGCAGGAGCCCCGCCTCACAGGTGGCCTGGAGAATCCCAAGCCCTGGACCCTCCCCACGTCATGCCCTTGCTCAGCCGTGCGGCCCCATCCGGCTCGGGCTGGAGGCGGCTCAGGAAGGAGCGGGTCTGGGGGATGAGGGGCGGGCGTCCCCTGACTCTGCCCTGTGGGGAAGGTGACCTTGGGCAAGACTCGTCTCCCAGACTGCCCGCAGGAGACAGGCCGCAAGAGGGCAGAGGGGTCCGGGTCAGGTGACCCCAGTGAGGTCTGCGTGGCAGCCTCGGCCCTCCCTGCGGGGCCTCGGTGAGGACCAAGGGTTAAAGTCTGAGCTGCTCTCATGGCTGCTGGAGCCTGCCTGCCCCTCCTCACCCGTGATTAATTCAGTTTGGTAAAGCGGTATTTAGGCTGGAAATTTAATCGTCATTTCTGATGGTAAAGGAATTGAAAAATAAATTGAAAGTGTCGGACGATGCATTAGTGTGGGTGATGGACTGGAAGTGGGGCCGCCCACTGGCCTCCCCATTGGGCAATTCGCGGGCCCCAGAAATTGGCCAAGTTGTGGTCCCACAGTCACAGGATCAGGAGCCGGGGGAGATGGGGTGAGAGGGCTGGGTGCAAGGGGACGTGAGACGCGAAACGAGGAGAGGAGAGAGATTCCCGCGTGGAGGTGGAGGCAGCGTCCAGTGTCACCCGGCCCAGCCCGGGTCACAGAAGAGAAGATGGGCCTGGGGAGGGGCAGGGGCCTGTCCATGGTGACACAGGCTTCTGGGGGCACATGGGGCTGTGGTCCAGCCTCTCTCCTCCCTCCACCAGGCTAGGGGACGTGGGAGTTTGGCCTCCCAGGAGAGGGATGCTCTTGTCAGCTCTGCCCCAGGGTCCACTCATCTGGGGAGGGTGGCCTCTGTCTGCCCCCAGGCCGTTCCTCTGCCTCGGGACAGGGGTGGGGTGTCTACCTACGAGGGGCCACTTACCAGTGGTCTCTGTCGATACAATGTGAGCTCACACCTCTGTGAGTCTGCAGGGACTGGGGGCTTCCTAGTAGGACAGCTCTTGACCCTCATCAGAACCAGGACTCTCCCATTTGACTGAATGTCGGGGCAGGACTGAAGGCAGGACTCCCCTCACCAGACTCACCCTCCAAGAACAGAGTGTGTCCCCTCCCTAGACTAGGGTCACCTAAAGTCAGGACGGCCCCTCCCCTACCAGCCTGAGGCCTCCCCCATTGCACACCCTCTCCTCGGCCTCTTCACAGGGCTGGGGTGGGCAGTCCGGGCAAGTCCCACTGGGCAGGCTGGCTCTGCGGAGGGGGAATAGGCAGGAAGCTGGAGATGGAGGGGGGCCACATACTGACTCTCAAACCCTTTAGATACAGGGAAGGTCTTTGTCAGAAGGACTAGGGCTCAGGGATCATGTGGACAGGCCCCCACTGTGTTGTCCAGCCTAGGATGGACCAGGTAGGGCCAGGACCGCCCCTCACCATGCTTACACCCCTTCTTCCAGATAAGTGTGGAACAGCGAGAGCCTAGCCCTGGAGGCAGGAGGTCTGGGCTCCAGTCCAGCTCGCTCCTCCATCCATCATCCATCATCCATCATCCATCCATCCATCCATCCATCCATCATCCATCCATCATCCGTTCATCCAACAAGTGTGTGGTGAGCACCGACTAAGTGCCTGGCCCCGTGCAGGGTGCTGGGGACGTAGCAGGGCACGGCACAGAGTAGGTCCCTATCCCATGGAGCTTGCAGCCTCCTGGGGGAGACGGATCAGAACCCACCAATGAAGGGATCGTTTCTGAAAGTGGTAGATGCCATGATGGAGATAATGCATGATGATGGGGTGAAGGGTCCCCGGCCAGGGTCCTTCCACCAGGGGGTCTGGGAGGGCTTTGACTCCAGGCTGAGGTCTGTGGATGAGATGGTCGTCCCAGGCATCGGGACGGTGAATATGAAGTCCTCGGCACGATATAGGGGTGTTCCAAAGTGCCGAGGGGGTCCAGCCGGGGTACCCAAGGGACTGTGGGACAGGAGGAGGGTGTAGACGTGGCTGGAGACGGCTGTGGGCTCACACACAACCCCGTGGCCATGGCGAGGACTCTGCGGTTTATTCTGGGAGTGGCAGGAGCCCCTGGAGGATTTTGAGCGGGAAAGCGGCCGTTGTATATGCTTTTAAAGGTCACACTCGCTGCTGCAGGTAATGGAGTGTGGAGAGGCAAGAAGGAGCAGGGGGACCTGGCAGGAGCCACTGCAGGTGTCCAGGGGAGAGTTGGTGGCCTGGACCAGGGTGCAGGCGGGGCAGGTGGAGCTCCTGGTTACCTTCATAATGAAGTCCAACCTGGCGGAGCTGGCATTTAGGGCCTAGGGGTTAACAGCTTCTGCTCCCCGCTCTGCTCTCTCTCAAACAGCAGGACACCCGTCAGCATGAGCGCATTTTCATTTTCCTGCTCAGCTCAGGGTGGGATGAATGAAGAGGGCCATCATCATCTACATGCTATCTTAGGCAAACCCTGCATTCTTGCTGCTGCCCGCTTCTGTCGGCCCCACTGTGGTCCACTTCCTCCCCCCCTCACTGTCGTCGCAGGCCCAGAACAGCAGCCCAGGGCCGGGGGGAAGCTGCCACCTCCCAGCACGGCACTGGTGAGCTCAGGGTGCTGCAGGTGCAGGCAAGAGCTAATCAGCGCTGAGGCAGGAAGGGAGCTCAGACCCAGTGTTGTCTTTTGTTTCTAGAATTTAGGGTGTGAGGCTAAGGGAAGGGAGGGCAGGGCTCTGAGCCCTGGGCAGAGGAGGACGGGTGCTGGGAGGGAAGTGGGATCATCAGGCAGCGCCCAGGCCTGGGGAGAGCCCATTCTGGCGGGAAGGGAGTAGCAGGGACAGTGGCATTCCCTGGGTGCGTCCCGAATAAGCTCGCACACGTGTCTCCTTTCAAGTGCTATAGAAGTGCCATGTCCAAGTCCCATCAGCAGGTGTACTTTTCATCAGAATGCCATCATCATAATAAAGCAGGACCAGTCATTCTTGCACCTGGCCTTGCTTTGTGTCTGCTAACAGCTGGCCCTTAGCACACCTCGGCATCAGGGACAGATTTTACACTTTCCTCTCTGCTTGACAGCCGAGAACCCTGGAAGACGAAGCAACCAGCTCAAGGCCACAAAAGATGTGCTGAGGGCCAGGTCTGAACCAGGCCATTGGGCTCCATGCCCCAGGTGTAACCACTTCTCCGCAGTTTCTCTGCGTAGACCTTGCTGCCCCCAGGGTGGGGATCCTCATCGTCGTGGGACAGGTGAGAAGACTGAGGTTAAGAGGAGGGGAGGGACCCACCCCAGGTCATACTGGACAGTCCCCTGGTGGAGTCTGAGGCCTGATGGGGAGGGTGTCCCTGACTTCCTCACATCTCTCTACCACCCTGACCCTTTAGCAGGAGGGGGCGCTTACCCCAGGGAGTGGTCTGGAGTGGTCCTGGGAGAGGAGCGGGCCTGTTCTCCGACGGACCCAGGATCATGCTCCTGTCCTGCCATTCAGTGGCTTCTGGCCCTGAGCTGCTCTGAGCCTCAGTTTCCTCCTTTGTAAGATAGGGCAGGGGCAGCTTGTTGGGAGGATGGGAGCCGAAGCATGCACGGGTGTTTAGCGCAGGGTAGGTGCTCAGGGAGGGTTGTGCCTTCCCATCCTCTTTGGAGCTGGGGCTTTCGCAGTCTGGGCTCTGAACATGGGGCCTGATGGTCCCTTTCCTAACCTCCTGCAGGGAGATGCTACGGGTGGGAGAAGAGACTAGACTGGTCCTGTTACAGTGTGCCCGGGGCCTTGGGAGGGCTCTGTCGCTGCCCATCCACTGCCCAAGAGGGTGGCCCTGTGGCTGGCTCAGGGCGGACTCAGGGACTGGGATCCAGGTACTGAGCCCTGTGGGCACTTCCCAGTGAATTCCCACTCCACACGGTTGGTCCCATGATGGCAACACTGGGGCAAGATGGGGACTGCCTTTCCACCCCCTGGGAGATGGGCAGGTCTCTGCAGAGGACAGAAGGTCCCTAGCCAAGTCAAGTACCAGAGACCTGAGGGCTGGACGCTGCCACCTGAACCTCAGGACCTAAGTTTTCATCACCCACGGTCATGCCCTGTCATCTGTTCCGTCACCACACTGACCCTCCATCTCGCCTAAAATACTAATAACTAACCCTCCTTGAGCCCTCATGGTGTGCACGCTGAGTTCACGGCCCACTGCCCTTAATTTTGATGGCTAATGGTCCTATGCGGGAGGAACCGTTACTGCGCCCGGTTTGCAGGTGACCAAATGAGGCTCAGAGACAGGAAATTGACAACCAGGAAGTGGGGGACCTGCTGGCCTCCAGGGCCCCTGTTGACACCTCCAGGGACAGACCTGCACCTGCACCCCTCCACCTTACACCATCATCTGTCACCCAACCCACCTCCTGGGCCCCTCGGATCAGGCGCTGCCAGCCCCTGCCGCCCCCTATGCCCCAGTCACTGCACACACACACACACACACACGTGCCTGCTTACAGAAGCACGCACGCCCTCACGCCCAAACTCATGAACCCTCGGGTGCGCACAGGCACACACGCGTGTCCCCTCACCCTCAGGTGCTTGTCTCACCCACATGCACCACACAGCCTCCGTTCTGCAAGAGCATGCCGCTGAGTCACCCTCGCTTCCAGGTGTGCTATTAAATTCACCATCAGATTGAAAGCTGAGAGGAGAGATGGCAAGGAGGAGCCAAATCTCATTTTAATTATCTGTGGCAGGACCCAATTTTTCAGGTGATAATTATATTAATTAAAAATTCTGTTATCAGCTCCAGGGGGTGGAGGAAGGCACTGCCCGCGCAGCCCGCCGGGGATGGTGAGTGGGCAGAGTGTTCTGATAATGAGACCCAGCTCCCCAACTCCCTGCTCCAAGCCTGTCCCAAGCTGATTCTGCGGGATGTTCTGGAAATGGCAGGGGAGGACAGTGAGCTCAGAAACAGGAAACCAAGGACTACTCTTCCAGGGGGACCCACATGACCAGACAACCCTCCCCTGTAGGGCCTGAGAGCTCGTGTCTGGGCCCGAGGAGGCAAGGGGACCCAGGCCTCTCAGCCTCCGCCCTAAGCTGATGCTTGCCCTGGGACCCGGCTGTCCCTGCACTAGGGGGTGTCTGGGTTGCGGGTCTGGAAATCCACCTGCAGGGCCCCTGCCAGGGGTGAGTCATCTGTCTGCTCTGCTGCCAGCCTGGCCTGGGCTCTGCCCATGACCCACCCTGTGACTCTGGGTGTGTCACCCTCCCACCCTGCATGGCTCCGGCTCTTGGCCACCTACAGACACTTTCCTGACCAGCTCCTCCCCATGGCCACCTGCCAACCCGCCACGATGGAAGCTCCGAGAGAGCAGAGCCTCGTCTCCACTGCCCACCCCCTGTCCTCAGTGCCCAGAACAGGACCTGGCACCCAGGAGCCTCCCAAGAAACATGTTTAAGGACCACAGGATGTGTCCATGAACCGGACAAATCCATGGGGTGGGCATGCGTGTCCCCATTCAACAGAGGAGGAGACTGAGGCTCAGAGACGGGAAGGACTTGCCCAAAGTCACAGGGCTGGTGAGGAGGTCGGGAGAGGAGGGGAGGGTCATGGTGGGGCAGGGGGTGGGGAGCAGCATGGGTCCTGAGGAGACACAGCGAGAGAAATCCTGCATTTATGCAATAAAGCCAATGTTTTACGAGGGTCTGGCCATTCCTGGGGAGTCAAGCAGCATGTGTGAGGTCCCAATGGTGGTGGTCTTGGGGGAGAAGGAGGAGCAGGGAGGGAGCAGCCTCATTTGTATAAAGACTCCACCTCCTCCAATCAGCTGGGCTCTCAGGGGCGGGGACTCCAGGGCCTGGCTAATCACCAGGAGGCTGGGAGCAGAGGCAGGTAGAGCAGAGCTGGGCCTGGTCCCCTCTGCTCACGAGGGACCTTCCCGACTGGCTCTTCCCTCCTGGACCTCAGTCTGTCCTCCCAGCAGCCCCTCATCCAGGGCAGGAATAGTCATCTCCACTGTGCAGGTGAGGCAGCTGAGGCCCAGAGAGGCCATGTGACTTGCTCAAGGTCACACAATGGGTCAGCCCCAGAACCAGAACCGACCCAGGTTCTGACTCCCGGCCCAGGGTCTGGAGTCTTGCGCCTCTGGCTTCCTTGCTACTGCCCTGGCCCAGGACCCCAGGTGGGTACACCGACCCCTGGGCCTGTCCTCAGCGGTCACCAGCCCCCTCTTCCCAATCGCCCCCACCCAGGGCTTAGCTCAGTGATGCTGTTGACCCCACGTGCCCTGCCCAGCCTCATCCCTGAGCCCAGACCCTTTGCTCCATCTGCCCCCGACACAGGGTCAGGGACCCACAGAATGTCTGGCTGGCAGGGGCCCCAGGGGCATCTGGTCCATCTCCCTGGGGCACAGGTGGGGGCACTGGTCCCTCAGTGGCCACGCTGTGCATCTCCCTCCAGCCCAGAAGCCCCCCCAGGGCCTGACTAGGGGCTCTGCTCTTCTCCCTGCATTTCTCCCCCTGCTTCCGGCCTCACTTCCCAGAAGCAGAATCTGCAAATCCAGGTCTAAGATCTGATTTACAAACTTGCTGGGGAGGGAGGGAGGGAGGCTGCTGCACCCGGTGATTTACTCTGCCGGGAAATGTTTGCTTCTCAGGAGGGATCTTCTTGGCCCCTCCTCATTGAAGGCTGGGATTTCCTGAGGCTTCTCTTCCCCAGGAGGTGGCAGGTGGCTTTGGTGAGGCCACAAAGGTAGAGGAGCCCAGGGGAGCCCTGTGCAGTGAAGAGCAAACCTAGATGGTGGGTGGGAGGGAGAAGATGGACTTAGGGGTCACCGGGGGCCTGGCTTTGAATCCTTGCTCCACCACGACACACTGTGTGACCTTGGGCAGGTCATTTAACTTGTCTAGGCCTTGATTTTTCTCATCTGCAAGATGGGCATAATCACATAGTAGGGTCGGCGACAACAGCAGCCTCCCAAAGTGATGAGGCTTGGGTAAGGAGGTGAATATAAGGGCCTGGCACGTGGTAGGTACTTGGGAAAATTGAACTCTCCCCTCTAGCCCTTTTGAGACCTCCCTTTCCCTGCCCAGATCATCTCTCACCTAGATTTCCTTCCATTTCCTCCCCCTCCACCTGACTGCCCTCAGAAAGAGCAGACCCTGTCCAACTCACAGGTTCCTCGTCTTTGCAGCTCAGGAAAGAGAATGAGGAGACCCCGTTGGCAGGACTGGCTGGGCTGTGTGCCAGGGTGCCGGGCACAGATGGTTCATATCCCTAGGAATTGTTAGCAGTGCAGCTCCTTCCCTGTTAATGAGTTAACAAATCTTGCGTCTGGAAAAGGCCTTTGGTAGAAAGGAGCCTCTGGGGCCCAAAGTTCTGCTGTGATCCAGGGGTCAGCAGAATTCTTTTGTGCATCTAATTTCTAATAAAGCAATGAGGGTCTGGGGAGGCACTGGCCTCGTTAGTTCGTTTGACCTGGGTCTGACGGGGCTAGGGCAGGGGCAGGGGCTGACCACCAGGCTGGGAATGAGTAGAAGTATTGTGCCTGGGCCCAAGGACTCCAGCGGGCTCCAATCTCTCCTGAAGTCATCTCCAGCATCCCCAAATCTGATTAGAAGTAAAACAACCCCCTCTTCCATTCTCTAGGTACAATGCAGGGAGGCGGGGGCTCTGCAGTCAGACCTATCAGACCCCAGAGGAGGATCAGAGACCAAGGCTGACTCTTGAGAAGTCCCAGCAGCCTCTCTTCCTCCTGAGCCCACCATAAAGTGGAAGTGGTGGTTCCTCCCTCGCTTCGTTGTGAGGGTTTAGTGAGGGGAGTAAAGTCCCTGCATGGTGAGGGACACATAGTGGGTCCTGCACAGAGGACAGCTGTCACGGCATTGAGGCAGGCAGAATAACGACATAATGACCCTCAGGGCTGTCTGCATCCTAGGCCCTGGAACTTGTTGATGCAGTCCTGGGTGTTACTTTGTGGCGAAGGGGAATTAAGGTTGAAGATAGAACGAAGGATGCTCATTAGCCGACCTGAAAATACTGGGATTAGCCTGGATTGTCCTGATAGGCCCAGTGTTATTGCAAGGGTCCTTAAAGGGACAGGGGAGGCAGAGAGGGGTCAGAGCTGTGCGATGTGGGTAGGATCTGAACTGCTTTTGTTGGCTTCGAGGATGGAGGGAGGGACCACAAGCCGAGGAGCAGAGGCAGCTTCCGGGAGCTGAAAACGTCAGGGAGCTGGATTCCCCCGCAGAGCCTGCAGAGGGGAACAGAGCCCTGCAGACTTTCTCAGCGAAGCCCACCGAGATCCGGGTTGGACTTCCGATCTCCAGAACTAATTGGTATCGTGTGGGCCACTAAGTGTGTGGTGTTGGTTACAGCAGCCGTAGGAAATGAACACATAGGGGAAACCACATGTCCGCTCCAGGAGGGGTAGAGCCGGGTCGGGTGTGGATCTGGAAGCCTGACCACCAGATTCAATCCCTGCCTGGCCTGTACCTGGGCTGACCTTTGAGGAAGCGACCTGACCTTTCCACACCTCGGTTTTCTCATCCGTAAGGTGGGGTAATACTAATGCTTTCCGCATAGGGCCAGCGCGAGCATTAAATGAGATAGTATGTGTAAAGTTCTAGAATAGAGCTGGACACATGGAAATTACTTCATGGATGTCAGAACATTTGGAATGTGAGGACAGATTTTTAAAAATATTAATACAAATATTAGGACCCTTGCATGCTGTGCACTGTCCATTTAAGTGGGAGAGGGCAGGGAGCCCCAGCGAGGCCGTGGTGTCCGCAGACCTAAGGCCAAACCCTCACCGTGCCGCATCCCGGCCGGGTGGCTGCGGACAGGGCACTCAGTTCTCTGAGCCTCGGTTTCCTCACCCATAAAATGGGGGTAGTCACTGCACCTCCCCCCGAGAGGCGTGGTGAGGATTAAGGGAGGCAATCCAGGTCAGTCACTAAGGCCGGCGCCCAGCACACAGTAGGTGCTCAGGAAGGGCGGCTGCGGGTACTCTGTCACTGCCCCAACCGCCACTAGGAGATCCCGGCGACAGGGGCCATGCATCACGGACAGAGGCCACCAGGAATGCAGAAACGCTTCTCCGTAGCTTTCTCTGTGGTTGGAATCACGGCAGCACGTGCATATGATAAAATGAAGCTCGGCTACGGGCCGGGCCCATGATTCCATCTACACACAGGCCCACGGGCAGACTCAGGGGCCCCTTGCGACAAGCACCCCCAGGAGCTCCGGAGAACCAGGTTAGGAATCTTGGCCACGGCTCTAGTCAAAACCATGGGGATTTCTGCTGTTGGGAGTTCTGGGGGTGGTGCAGTAACGGCTTGGTCTCCCCTCCACCCTCCGGCCCCAGTCAGGGCAGCCCAGGACCTTCCCCAAGTGGGCACCCCCCCCCCCCCGCACACCCCTCTCTCCCAGACATTCAGGTTTGTGGTTCTCTGTCTTCCCATTGAATACATAATTGGCTCCCAGGCTGGGCCGGGATGACGCTTGTAATAAAACCGGTTCATTACGTCCCTCTACACAGAGCCGTTTAATGAGCACGCACTGCTGCTCTGTGGCCCTTTTGAACCAAATGCAAATGAAATGCATTCGTGGTATCATTTAATTAGCATCTGAAGGTGGAGAGGGATGGGTGGCGGGTGATATTATGGGATAGAGGCAGGGAAAGAGGAGAGGGTGAGGGAGAGGAAAGCAGGGGTGAACAAGGAGAGACAGGGCTCTTTTTTGTATTTGACTCTCCACAGGGTCGGGCGGCCTCATTCTGGAAAAGTGAGGACTCCAGGACCTACTCTGTGCATTGTGATGGGGGCTGGGTGTCCGGCGATGAAGGGACAGGCAGGGTTTGGCCCCCGGGGCTCACAGCGAGGAGGCGGGCACGGACAACTCTGCACGCACGGTTGGGTGTCCCAGGGCTCGTGTGTGCACATCTGTGACTTGGCGTATGGGTGTGTGTGCTGGGATAGGAGAGCGTTTCTAAGAGTGCGTGTGGGTGTGGATATGCGAATGTGTGTGAGAGCCTACATGTGTATGTGAGACGCTGTGTATGCACACGTGCGTGCCTTTGCTATGTGTGAGTTCGTGTGCACGTGTGTTGTAGGAGTTCCTGTGTTTATGTGAGAGTATGTGTGTGCACACGGGTATGCTCTGGCTATGCATGAGTCCCTGTGTGCACGTGTGTGTGAGGACAGAATATTTGTGCGAGTGCATGCATGTGCAAGCATGTGTGTGTGAACGCCTGAGTGTTTTTGAAGGAGCATGAGTGTTTGCACGTGCGTGTGTGCAGGTGTGTGAGTGAACGTGAACGCGGATGATCGTGTGTGTTTCTCCGAGGGCATACAAATGTCTGTTTGCACGTGTGCATGCACGTCCACACGCATCGCGGTGACGGTGAATACACACGTGAGTGTGTGTGTGTGTATGTGTGTCTGGAGGGGTTGATAAGCACGTGTTAGACTGTGTTTAGATGAGTGTGCGTACGTGTGTGAAGTCACGATTACCCATGTGATTATGTTTTACAAGAAGGAGGATAGTGGTTTGGAGAGAAGTCTGGACTGAGAAGTGACCCTGGATGGAAATGTCACCTTCAGTGCACCCTGGCTGTGTGCCCTTGGGGCTCTTAACCTCCCTGGACCTCACTCTCCTCATCTCTAACATCGAGATTAAAAAACACCTACCTTGGGGCCCCTGGATGGCACAGTTGGTTAAGCATCCGACTCTTGGTTCCTGCTCAGCTCGTGATCTCAGGTTGTGATCTCAGGGTCCTGAGACGGGCTCTGCGCTCAGCAGGGAGTCTGCTTCTCTCCCTCTCCCTCTCCCTCTCCTTTTGACCCCCGCCCACCCCCTCACCCCCCCAACCCCCGCTAACACACACACTCTCTCTAAATAAATAGATAAAATCTTAAAAAAAAAAGAAGAAGCCACACCTAGCTTACAGGATGTTAGAAGAATTGCATTCCCTAGTGTATGTGAGGGACTTGGCACATACTCCGCACTCCTTTAGTGCATATGTAGCATTGCATGTTAGCTGTGAGGGTAAATCAGAGCTAAAAAGTACAAGGAAAGGACTGGTGGGTCCTGCCATACCAGGGGCATGGAGTCTTCTCTGAAGAAGGGCCACATTTGCTGAGATCAGCAATGAGGGTATAGGCGTGAGTACCCCACATCCATCCCGCTGCTTCCGGTAAGACCACCCCCAGTTTGCCTGTGAACACCACTTTCTGCCCCTCTCAGTCCATGCAGGTGGGCTGACCCATCCTGGCTCCTCCCACTCCATTAACCTCACCCCCTGGCTACAACTGTTTCAGGAGTGAGCCAATGGGTCAATTCAGGCCAATAAGAATCCTATCAGGGGCTTTGCTAAAGCTGTCAGGAAAGAGGGGTGCATAGCCAGTAGGACGGAAGTGTGACACCATCAGTATCCATTTCCCACCTAAAGGGGAGAGGCTATGAATGCTGCCAACACGGAAGAGATGGCAAGACCATGTTCTGAAATGATATCATTTGAGTCCCTGGATCTAGCCATGCCTGAAGCTATCAACTCCTAGATTTGTCAGGTGAGTGAGCCTTTTAACTTATTTTGTTTAAACTGATTTCCGCAGGTTTTTGACTGACTGCTAGGACTCTGAGTGATACCATGTATTCCTGGCAAAGAGCACAGCATGTGAGAAGGCAGAGGGAGAAGGATTATGGTCAAGTCAAGAAGCTCAAACAATGCCAGCATGGCCAAAGTGACGTTTAAGGGTGGTGAGAGCCTGTGCATCAGGGTTCAGGGGGGCCAGAGCCTGGAAACAGTTGGGCCAGTGTGTGTCTGGAAGAGCATCGTAAGAGCCAAAGGGCGTGGCATGCTTCATTCATTCTTCTTGACCACTCTTTAAGGTCGGGGTCCTCTCCCAGCCCACCCCGAGTGTTGTCCTCACTTCTCATTTAACCACCTTGCCTGGCTCTGTCTGTCCATTAAGTCCTGAAGCCAAGACCCAGAACAAGTAGGACTTACAGGGACCCTAAATGCCACCTGGTCTACTGTTTTTCGCATTTTATTATATTCTTTGATTTTATCATTTTATTTACTTTGCCAACTGATCTACATTCTCTTGGTACATTCTTGGTACAAGTACGTTCTCACGGTAAAACGATAAAATCTGATGATGAGGAAAAAGTGACTTACTTCATTTGATGGAATGGGAGTGGGGGCCAGTAGGTTACACAGCTCACCTGAAATCCTATAAAAAATGTGTCAGACAGTGGGGTCCTAGAAATCTCCTGGATCCTTTCCATCTGGTGTTAAAAAAAAAAAAAGTTCCTGGGGATAATAATACAAATGAGAGCAATAACAGGAGCTAATGTTTTAGCATAACCATGTGCCCATTCCTGCGTTACGCTCTTTACCTTCCTTATTACAGGTGCTTGCTCAAAGGGCTTGGCTTCTCTTGCTGTACTTGGACACTTGGGAATGAACCTGAGCCAGCCTGCGGGCGTGAGAGCCCAGGGGGAGGACAGTGGAGGTCCCCCAGCTGACAGTGGCTACCTGCAGCTGTGTGAGTGAAGCCAGCTGAAATCATTCCGCTGCCGTCTACACGGCTGGCCAACCACGGCCTCATGAGGGTCAACCTCAGAGAGAAGCGAGCTAGCCTAGACCTGACCGGTGGCACAGATGACCAGTAGACTGGTGAGGTAAAGAAATGGTGGTTATTGGGGCTCCTGGGTGGCTCAGTCATTAAGCGTCTGCCTTTGGCTCAGGGCGTGATCCTGGAGTTCTGGGATCGAGCCCCACGTCAGGCTCTTCCACTGGGAGCCTGCTTCTTTCTCTCCCACTCCTCCTGCTTGTGTTCCCTCTCTCACTGGCTGTCTCTCTCTCTGTCCAATGAATAAATAAAAATCTTTAAAAAAAAAAAAAGAAATGGTGGTTATTTATCACCAAATTTGCGGTCTGCTGCACGGGAGAGCTGGTAGAGAGCTCTGTGGTAAGTCAAAAGGCCACGTCAAGAACCATGGCCAAGGGTGGCGAGCACCTGTGTGGCGGGGCCGTTGTATGGATGTGTGGGTCTATGCAGCCACCTCCCAGATCAACGTGTAGCGCATTCATAGCACTCTAGAAGGTTCTTTTTCCCCTTCCTACTTAATGCCCCAACCCTGAGAGACACCTGTCATTCTGGTTTCTATCCTACCGGCGAGTTCATAGTAACGGAATCAGGAAGTGGTTTTGTTTGTTTGTTTGTCTGATTTCTCTTTTTCTGCTGACCACGTCTGTGATGTTCATCTGTTCCTATGTGGTTTGTATGCATGAGTAGCTTGCTCATTTTTAAAAAATGCCATGAAGTTCCATTTATTGGTTGACCCCAATTTATCATTCTCTCATAGACGGACATTCAGGTTCCTTTCTTTTTCGACTATTATAAAGTGTCTCTGGATATAGAAGTGATTTGTGGATAGATGCACTCACTTCTCTTGGATAGGTGCTGTGATGGCTTGAATTTCCCTTTCCTTCCAAATTCTTGTGGAAATTCTAGCCCCCAGGAGCTCAGAATGTGCCTGCCTTTGGAGACAGGATCTTTAAAGAGATTATTAAATTACGATGAGGTCCCATGGGCAGGCCCCGCTCCAGGATGACCGGGGTCCTTATAAGACGAGATGAGGACATGTGCTCAGTGGAGGGAAGGCCAGGGGAAGACAGCAGGAGAGGATGTCCCCTTCCGGGCCAAGGGGAGAGGCCGCAGAAGAAATCAACGCCGTTGGATCTCCATCTCAGACGGCTGGCCTCCAGACGAAGAGAGAACACCCTTCTGTTGCTGAAGCCTCCGGGCTGCGGTGTTTAGTTCACGGAGCTCTTGCAAAGCACGCAGCCTGTGACGGACAGTAAACACCCACTAAGCACCCGGGGCTAGGCTGAGGGGCTTACACGCCTCGCTGGGGCCTCACCGCGCCCATTGTGTGGATGAGAAAATTGAGGCCCCAAGAGGTTGACCCAGTTGCCAGGGTTGTGCAGTTGGTATTGTTAGACTTCTGCTCGGCTGACGTGTCATAGCTCAACACTTGCTAAACACCTTGGGTGCTTTTGCTTGCAGCTGGGCTCCTCTTCATCTGCGGACTCCCTGAGAGTGGGGACTGCGCACCCCAGCGTTCGCCTCCTACCTTGTGCTGACTTGAGTTCCTGAGGTCTCTACCCTCCAACCTCCGGCCACCTCCTGGGGTTCCAGGGCTCCTGGTGGGAGGGCGGGGAGGGGGCCTGCCAGGGAGGCTGCACGCTTCTCTGCAGACAATTTGGGGATGATGGTTTCCAGAAAGAGCAGCTGAAATTAACTCAAATGAACTGTAAAATTGTTTTTGGTTTAAAGGCTTTGCTTACTGAGGTATTGGGTGGTGGGAAGGGAGGGAGAGAGAGGGAGGGGATCAGCAGTCAGCAGGGCTGTGGCCCCCACTCTTTGGGTAGTGTTCCCTGGCCAAGCGTCCTCCACAGGCCTGGCCCTATGCAGGGCCTGAGGATCAGGCAGGTGTGACCCGGGGTGGCCATGGGGAGCTCACAGCCCAGACCTGATTGGGGGGATGGAGAAACAGGCAGATGCTTGGGGGACACACAGGAGTGTGCAGGAGGGGCCCCTAACCTGGGAGGGGCAGGTGGGACGGAGAGAGCTGACGTCACACAAATGACCTGGGTTCAAATCCCAGCCATACCACTTCCCAGCCTAGTGACCTTGGCCAGGAGCTTCATGTCTGTGAAACCATTTCCTCTTCTGTAAAATGGGGATAACAATTTCTCCCAAGGTTGTTGGAGTATTAAATGAGACAGTCATAAGGGGCCCATAGCCTGGAGCATGGTGACTGCTCCATGCACACCGGCTGGTAGTACTGACTGCTGAGCGAAGCTGTGGAGAAAGCTGGTGGGGGTGGGGGGTTGGCGGTGCGATTATGGAGGAGGTGGGGGGGGAGGCCTGGAAAGGCTGCTCCGGGAGGGAGGACCGCACATACAGAGGCCTGCATGCACAGAGGGCTGGGGGAGGGGGTGTCAGCGTGTGAGCCAGGGGTAGGGAGAGATGGGGCTGGGGAGGTCCAGGAGGCCCAGTAGTTCACATAAATTGTGGGGATTTTCATCCTCAGAGAAGGGGAGGCATGGGAGGTGTTTGAGAGGGGGCCTGGCATGTTCACGTGAGCTGTGGACTGTGTGCTGGAAGGGGGGACAGGACACCAGGTGGCTGTGCTGTGTCCAAGGAGAGAGAGTGATGCTCTGGACTGGGTGGAGACCATTGGGGACAGGGGACAGAGGTGGGGGAGAGACAGTAAGGAGGCAGGGCTGGGAGACCCCTGGGTGGGGGCTGCAGGGAGGCCTGGCTGGGGCAACAGAAGGGAAGGAGGTACTGAGCTTGGGCCAGACCCCGGGAAGGAGCAGTGTCTGCAGCCAGGGAAGCTTGGCTGCAGGCCCGTGCGGGTGGAGGTGCCCAGCCTGGGCCAGCAGGAGGACGGGGCAGCTAGGCCTTCAGCCGCTCTGTGCTCCAGCACAAGGAGCCCCCCTCGGAACTGCCCAGACCCTGTTCTCGAAGCCGGAACCTCCCTGAGCCCCGCAGCTGGTGTGGCCCAGCCTGACCCCGCAGGCCTCCCTCTGAAGGCGCTCAGGCCAACTGTGGGTCCAGTGACCCCTCGAACCTCAGCCCCCAGCTGCCAGGGAAGGTGACCTTGAACAAGTCCTGCCATGCCTCTTCCCTCCTCTTCGCACAGAGGGAGCATCACTGTTGGGAATGTGGGGGAAGCCCCCAGCTCAGCTCCTCGCCTAGAGAAGCGGTATGGGGAGGGGGACCCCCAGCAAGGTCAGAACTCACACCTGGGGCCGCAGAAGCCCAAACCAGGAGAGAGCTGGGGACAGGGGCGGACAGAGACACTGGAGGGACTCGGTGACAGAAAGAGCAGGAGACAAGGAGAGAAGCAGAGAGAGGGGAGACCAGAGGGAGGCCAGGGAGGGCTTGTGGGGGGACAGGGGGCACCGGGCCTCCAACGGTCCCTTCTCTGGGGTTCAGATTCTCAGAGAAAAGAAATCACTCTCCACCCAATGAATCTGATTAGACGTCCCCACGTCGTAGAGATCTGTGCCGCAGGGCGGGTGATTAGGAAGAAAGACCTCCCTGCAAAGAGTTTAAACGTAATTTTCGTTCCCTAATCTAGAAACCAAATAGAGGAGAGTGGGCTTTCTGCCCTCTCCCCCATCCTGTCCCCTGCCTGCTGCCAGCTGAGGACCAGAGAGCTCCCCGAGAAGCGACACCAGCTCAGACAGAGGGTCGGGCTCCACCCGCACGGTGACGGTCACGGACAACTCGGGACGGCCGTGTGCTCACCTGACACGCACATGCACAGACACGCAGACACAGGCACACGCACACACCATTTCACCGGGATGCTGCGTGTGACCTGCAGGAGCCACCGGTTAGTCCGGCTCTGCTGCTAACTGGCTGCGCGAGCTCTGGCACTTTCTCTGGGCCTGTGTCCCGCCTACAGCCGTGACAGCTGTCATGGATCTGGGGGCTCCTTCCGGCCGGGGAAGCTTGGGGTTTGCTTTCCTGCCTCAGCCTCTCTCTTTCCAAAGCCAGGCTTATTGAGAACATGAAAGGTGGGGGGCGTCCCAACAGAGTCCCCAAGTGACGCCCCGTGTCACGGGAGGCTCCGTCAGCGCCCTGGCAGTGCCGCGTGTCCGGGGCCCGGGGGCGGGAGGGCTTCGCTGTCCCCACGTGAGGCCACCAGGCACCCACATCTCACCGGGGCCGGGGGGCTCCCAGCGGCGAGGGGTGGGACTTGTCACCCGGCGCCAGGCCGGGAGCCCGGCCTCACCCACCTGCGGCCCAGGAGCAGCGGCTCCGTCTGTTCCTGAGTGTTTCTAGAGAATCCAGCTGGCGAGGGAAGGCGGGAGGAAAGAGCAGCTGGAGCCAGAGGGGAACGTGTGTTAATCTACACCCTGCGCTCCTCAGGGCGAGCTGGGCCCTGGGGACAGTCTGGGGGAAGGCGGGGTCGGAGAGGGGCCTGGAGGCCAGGCTGGGAGTCAGCAGAGGTGGTGAGCATGTCACCGAGGGGGGCAGGGCCCCTCCCATCCCTGAGGGGTGACCTAGGGGCCCCACACGTCTCGAGGGCCCTGCCTTGCTGCTCCCTGTCCTGCCCTCTGCTCTGCATAGCTGTGGCCACCCCAGCCCCGTTGTCTGACCAGACGGCTCAGGCTAGAGCACCAGGCCTGCCCCAGCTGAGGGGGTTAGACAGTTCCAGGGGCAGTAATGGGGGTGGAGGGTGGGGGTGGCGTCTGGCCTGGGTTTGCATCCCAGCCACGGACTCACTGTGGGACCTGAACCGCCTTTCCTGTCTCTGGGCTTGGGGTCCTCATCCCCCCAACAGCATGAGGAGCCTGCCCAGACCCCATGTGAGCTGACCAGGCCCGGGGGCATCTGCAGGTGCTCGATGGCTGTTTATTCTTATCCTCTCTGTGGCCCCCACAGTGCCTGCCCCAAGCCAGCACCCCATAAATATCGACTAACCTGGAGACATAAAGAGATGAGCTGATGTTTGGGTCTGGGCCTCACAGCACAAAATCTAAAACTGGGTTGGGCAGTGAAACAACCAGAGGGCCAGCTGGGTGGAGCCATGAGGGGTTCGGCTATGAGACATCTGGGAAGACTTCCTGGAGGAGGCAGGCCTTGGGTTGTGTAGGATTTGGCTAGAGGAGGGAAGACTGCTTGTGCAAAAGCAGGGAGGTGGGAGGCGACGGATCAAGGTGAGACCTCTCTCTCGTGTCGTGAGGCTGGCCCTGGGCAGCGTGTGTGTGTGTGTGTGTGTGTGGTGGGGGGAGTCCCAGCACAGTGCTGGGCTCCCAGGGGGTGCTGGGTAACAGGGGCTCCCTCCCCTCTGTCAGCCCGCCCAGGTCACCTGCTTTCCTCCGTCCCCAGGGCTGGCCTCCCCACCTGTCACATGTGCCCCATTGGGGAGCAGGCTTCAGTGTGGTGACCCGGGGGACAAGGACACGTCCTTCATCTCAGAGAACACCACCAGGCTCTGCTTGCCATGAAACACAGAGCCTAGAACCTCCGAGCTGGGAGGCCCGTCCAGCCCTTCCACCCTGTAGGAACCCAGCACAGAGAGGTTCAGGGAATGGCCCCCAGGGTGGGTCCCCCAGAGCCCTGCTCTCAGCCCAGCCTGGGGGAGGGTCCTCCACCTACAAACACCTGACTGAGGGATTCAAGTGTCAGGGATTCCTCTGTTCCCTGCCCTCACACCCACGCATTCACTTCCAGGCTGAGAAGAGCGGAAAGTGAGACCCCGGGGCTCCTGAGAGTCCAGGCAGTGATCTGTGGCTCCATCCGCTGAGGCCTGCCCCTGCGCTGGGAAGGGGAGGGTTAAGTCCAGAGCAGCCCTTCCCGGTTGGTGTCTAACTTGCAGCTTCTAAAGGCCATCAGGAGCTCCAGAGAGCAAACGTTTTCTGTCTTAATGACACTGCCGCAGATTAAGGAGCGGCCCATCTCCCAGATAGCTTTAAAGAGACGCCATCCATTACCCAGAATGGTCTGGCCTGGCAGCTGGAATAACTTTCCCAGAGATCTGCCCAGGGGAGGGAGGGATTCTTGCAAGCTTTTGGCCGGGACTCTCAGGGGTGAGGGGTGGAGGCCCAGAAACGGGCCGGCCGAGAGGGCATTGACACAGGCCGGGGTGTAGCTCAACATAAGAAAGACCTCCGCAAGTTTTATTATTCCTAGAGTTGACTCCTGTGAGGCCCTGTCCCCTTTGGAGTCACAGCAGCACAGGCTTCTGGGGACCCGGCGACAATATCCCACACGTGGAGACGAATCTAAAATGTTTCCTCCTCAGTGTAGGCATGTGGTTCAAAGGCAGGTACCCGGAATATGCAGTTGGCTTGTGGGTAGGAGAGGGGGTTCAATTCTCCTTCTGTGACCTTGACAACTGACTTTCCTAACAAGGACCCAAAATATCACTGCTTGAGCACCTACTGTGTGTCCTGCTTATACCCGACGCTTTCCATCGGCACTCTCCTTTCATCCTGCCCTCCGCGGCTGCGGTCGTGTTCTTATTTTATACACAAGAGGTCCAAGGCTCAAGAGACCAGACCGGCCAAGCTTACCCAGCAGCAGCGCTGGGATCTGAACTCAGGTGTGTCTGCTTATGCCCCGTTTTCTGTACTATACATGCTCTCTGAACCTCAGTATCTTCGTCCGTAATATGGGAGTGAGAATACACAGCCTGTGTAGCTCACAGGATAGTTGAATAGTACCAGTGAAATGGGGGATGGGAAATGTGCCATGTACATGGGAGAGGAGCTGGACACGCACACGTGTGCTGGTACACACACACACACACACACACACACACACGATTGTCCCCCCAGGAGACATCAGTCATCTAGGGATGAGAAGTTACACAAGGGGCTTTTCTATAATGAGCTTTCATTCTTTAAACACCAAGCTCTGATTAATTTAGCATCAAAATGTCCCTGATACCCAACTTGTGCGTGTATAAATTTCAAAGTATGTATAAAAAAGATCTTAAAATGCCCATAGTTTTGAAGATCCTGTGTAAAGCAGTCATTTAAGTGTCTGACTATTGATTTCAGCTCAGATTGTGATCTCAGGGTCCTGGGACGGAGCCCCGTGTCTGGCTCTGGGCTCAGTGTGGAGTCTGCTTCTCCCTCTCCATCAGCTCCTCCCTCTGCTCGCACACTCTCTCTCTCAAATAAAAAAATAAATCTTAAAAAAAGATGCCCATAGTTTTGAGTCAGCAATTCTACCATCAGGAAACACAATCAGGGCTGAGCATGCAGGCTCACAAGGACATTCACTACAGAGTGATCGATAGCAACCGAAGTTTGGAAACATTGTCCAATAGGGGAGTGGTTTTGTGAAATAGTGTGGGACCTTATGATGGAATATTATGCAGCCAACAAAAGCCACGGTTGTGCGGCACATTTTGTGATGCAGGCTTCATCACGCAGAACCCACACCTGCATGTCCCACTCAGAGGCGTCTCTCTGAGTAAGAGGACGGGTGATTACGATATTTTCTGCTTACTTTTCTGAATGGAATCAATCTATTTTTAAAATAAATGAATCAAATATAGCTCACATTCTCCTGTTTCTAGAATGGGGACCGTGGAGCATAATTTAAGCTTTGCTCTGTGCCTTTAGTCATCACCACCACCCTCCATGTTCCAGCCCCAGCCCCCCTACCCCCCCTTCATCCTCCACTCAGGGCCCTGCCTGTTCTCTCCTACAGTTGTTGCATCTGCTTTCCAGCTCCTCCCAGTCTCCTGGCTGCCAGATGTTTCTTCTTGCTGGTGTCAGTATCTCTGCTTCTAGCCGTCCTCCCACCCCTCCTGGTGTCCTGCCTCTGAGCCGCCTTGGGTGGGAAACCAGGTCACAGGCATGTTAGAGCCATGTCTGGGAGAGGAGTCCCTGATCTCTGAGTGAGGACACAAAGGGAGCACCTTTTCAAAGACAAAACCATGTGATTTCAGACGTGGCCCATGTAACTTGCACGCTGGTAATTCCAGGGCTGTTTGAGTTTTCTTGTCGTATTCCAGGTAGCTGAAGCCGCCGGCTGCTCGCCTGTGGCTCAGTGAGGTGTGGCCGAGTATAAATATGCCACCGGAGCACATCCTTGTCTATTTACGTACTCAATCAACTAATATTTATTTGGAGCCCTGCTCCATGCCAGCAACAGGTCTAGATCCTGGAGATACAGTAGTAGGAAAGGTAGACCAGAGCCCCCATGGGGGAAGTCAGTAATTGAGTAAATAGATGGGATAATTGGATGTTTTAGATAGCGATCATGACTATAAAGAACTAAAGCAGTGATGACTGATGCAGCAGAGAAGGACCGGCATGGGGTGGGGACAGTCAGGCGCAGGATAGCCAGTCCTGATGCACGGGCATTATTAGTCTGCTCTGTGGCAGGCTCCATGCCAGGACAGGCAGCCGGGTGGAGCCGCACCCACACAGGCTCAGGGTGCAGACACGGCTGGGTCCGCTCTCTATCAGTTCAGCCACCCCCATGACAAGAGAGCCCCGGATTTGCAGTTGTTCCACGGAAGGCCCAGAGCCCGTGCTCTGCACTCTGATTGGTCCAGATTGGGTCATGTGACCCTCCCTTAGCCAATCACTGGCCTGAAGCGGCAGTATTCTTTTTGCTCAACTCTGTTCAAGTGCCCACTGCAGAAGCTAGGGGTGGGGCAGCCTCTTTCCGGTTCCTTTGAACTCTGGGAGTGTGGCTCCCTGATAGGAGAGTGGTGTGCTATGACGGAACAGGTAGGGACGCATGAGAGCACGCAGGAATACAGCTCCTCCAAGTCCTCCTGCCTTTCTTCATCATTAGATGTTCCCTTTTTTATTCCGTCGTTCCATTGGCATAGAGAGTACAGACATTTCTCTCATTTATAAGAGAAATAAACCTCTCTTGATCTCTCATTCTTTTCCACTCATTCCCATTGCATTCCTCTCCTCCTCTCTTGACCTTGTTCGGGCTTGTGTCTGCACCCGTTCACTTAAAAAGTTCTTGTTAAGGGGGCCGGTGTCCTCCTCCTCACCAAATCCGGCGGGCGAGCCTCAGCCCTCACCTTGCACACACCTGAGTGCTCTTGCCTCCTTGCCACTCCCTTTCAGTTTTCCTCCTACCTCGCTGGCCTCTGTTCTGCCTCTCCTGCGGATTCCCTCTCTTCTCCCTGTCTTTAAATGTTGGGAGGGGGCTGAGGGTGGGTCTCAGATCCACAAAGCTCTTAGCAGTCTGAACTCCCACTAACCATCTGTTCCTGCTCTCAGCCTGATACCTCTGCTCCAGCCACTCTCCCACCCCAGGGCCTTTGCATTTGCTCTTCCATCTGACTCAGATGTTTCCCCCCCTATATATCTGTGTGATTCACTCCTTACAGTCTGTGTTCACAGGGTTACCTTTCCTGACCTCACTGTTTAAAACTGTGGCTCTTTATTTCTACACTCCACCTTCCCCTCCCTGCTTCTTACCCTCAAATGGTCTTATCACCAGCTTGCATACTATGTATTTGATCTATTGCTATTTTGTCTGCCCGTCCACTGAATATAAGAGCAGAGATATCCTCTCTCTGTTCACTGCTGGCTCCCAGCACTTAGGATAGTGCTCAGAACATAGCAGGTGCTCAATGGTATTAGTTGAATGAATGCAAGAATACCCAAAATAGTTGTCTTCCCTTTCAAGGAGATAGAAAAACAAAACTGAGGACTAGCAGGCCTACAAGCAGGCCTCATTCCAAAAGGATGGCCTGAGGACAGGACAGGCCCCCTGTAGAGACTAGAAGCCCATAAGAGCCAGACTTTGCTAGGAGAGGCAGGCAGGAGAGAGAGGTGGGAGCAGCATCAAGGCTTGGTGTGCAGGCAGTGGAAGTTGGGTAGCTCTGTTGAAGGGGAAGGGTTTGGTGAGTACCTATTGTGTGCCATGTTCCTTAGCCTTCACCATAAACTATAAGGTGGGAATTATTAGTCTTTCTACCACTAAGCAAATGGAGGCTCAGGGAGAGAAAGCAACAGAATGACCAGGCAACCTCTAGCCTTATACATACCATCAGAATGGTTTATTTTTTCCTTGTCTTGATTCAGATAAGTTCAAGGTGACTATCAAAATAATATATTAAGCTTATGAATGTTGACACTGGCAGAGTAGCTTGTACTGGATCACATATAAACTCTAGACAAGATGTTTTTAAAAATGCAAAGATTATTGTTTGAAGGAAATAGAAAGCAACCAACACCTGGCAGAAACTGGGAGAGTTATGACCCTTAATAGAAGGGAACCATGCTGGGGGACATCCACAGTTACATTCTTTTCCTCCTGAGGGCACCTCACTGTCCATGAAAGAAAGGTATAGTCTTAATGATTTAAGGAATTAGAAACCACAATTTGGGCCTGCTAAGTGGCTAGAAATCGAGGAGAAAAATCTCAGAAAGGATGGGCCACATCCTTTCCCAATTTCCCAATTCTGTGTGTAAATGCCCTTCAAAACCTTGAACTTGCATGTGCAGGCAAGACTTCCAAGAATCCAAAGGGAAAACAATAACTAGAGAGATGGAATTGCTGAGACAAGATGTGAGAATCTGCCCAGTGCAAGGGAAACACAACTTGGGGTCTGACTTCTGCTGTGAATGACAGTATTCTAATAAGCCCCCAGAAGGGCCATGCATTAGGAGTAAAGACTATGTCTCATGATAGAAGGATTCATCTTTAGATCAGCAACAAATGAAACAAGGACAAATGACTAAACATATGAGAAAAGAGGAAAATGGAACCTGAAGTCAAGAGAAAAATCAGCTAGTGAAAAAGATCCACAGATGACTCAGATGTTGGAATCAGCAGTAACTTTAATGGATTATGCTAACCTATGCAGATGACTAGCTTGAAAAAAATGGCCAAAACTTGAAAAATTTGAACAACAAATTGAAGTCATATTGGATTATCACCCGAAATATAAGATAAGTATCCATGAATCCATGCTGATATAAATAAATGACTGGATAAAATAATAACTTGTGGAGAAGAGGCAAATCTCTTGGGCAGAAGAATTCCACATAATTTATGTAGATACTGCCCAACCTCAAGGAAGTGGAGACTAACTCCCTACCCCTTAAGTGTGGGCTGCTCATAGTGACGTCCCTCCAAAGAGCACAGTATGGAAAGAGTGGTGAAAGAATAACAGTGGAGAAACCTGACAAACTCAACCTCGCCAGGAGATGAAGGTCAACATCAATAGTTATAGGTAACATTGATAGTTGCGCTATTCATAGGATATGAGCAATGTTTATTTACCTGTGATCTTCCTTCCTCAAAGCCATACCCCCCAGTCTAATCATTAGAAAAACATCAGGCAAATTCCAAGAGAAGGCCATCCAACAATATACTTGACCAGTACTCCTCAAAATTGTCAAAGTCATCAAAACTGAAGAAAGTCTGAGAAACTGTCATAGCCAAGAGGAGCCTAAGGGAACATGACCGCTAAATGTCATGTGGTATTCTGGATGGGGTCCTGGAACAGAAAAGGAACATTAGGCAAAATTAAGGAACTCAGAATAAGCTATGGACTTTAGTTTGTAATTATGTGTAACTATTAGTTCATTAATAATAACAAATGTACCATACTAATGGAAGATGTTAATAATAGGGGCAGCTGTGTGTATAAAACAATATTGAAGACAAACAGAGCCTCAGTGACCTTTCAGAGGAGAGAAAGCAAATATTGGGACTGAACAGCAAATATTTGAGTAAATATTAGAAAAAAATTTCAAAAGTTGATAAAAGACCGTCGTCATTTAGATAGGTAAGTTCAGTAAATCCCAAGCAGCATACTTACAAAGAAAATCATTTCTAGACTCAGCATAGTCAAATGGCTACAATGCAAAGATTAAGAAAAGATTGTAAAGGCAGTCAGAGGAGAGGAGATACATATTAACATGGGGGAACAAGAATGATAATGAAAGCTGATTTTATGTCAGATAAATGGAAGCCTCAGGAAAATGTAGCATCTTTAACGTTTTGAGGAAAAAAACTTTTAATCTAGAATATTTATTATCCAACAAAAAGAAAAAAAATTAAATTAAGATGAATTAAAAACATTTTTAGATAAATCAAAGATTATGATAATATTGTCAGTAGATCCACACTACAAAATATTTTAAATGAATACTTCAGTTTAAAAGGAAATAATATCTGATGAAATTTCAGGTCTACAGGAAATAAGAAGTACTGGAAATGGTAAATATAAAAAAGATTTTCTCTTCAGTCCTGTAAAAGTTAGTTAATGGTTTAAAGAACAAATAATAATCGTGTATTATGGAGTTTACAACACAGGCAGAAGTAAAATATATGACAATAACTGCCAATGAATGAGAATGAGTATATAAACAGAATTGAATTGTTATAAGATTTTTGTATAAATAGAATAGTATAGTATTAATTTAGGTTAGACTGAGATAAATTTGGGATGCATACTGACCACTGAATTGACATGTGTAAGCAGACTTCGATGAGCCCAAGGGGAAAACAACATATCAGCAAAAATACAGAGAATAACACAAAGAAGTATAATGCAACACCAATAAAAGAACTAGATAGGAATACTAAAAAATTCCCAGTTAACCCAAAAGAAGACAGAAGAGGAGAAACAAAGGAACCAACAACAAATGGGGCCAATAGAAAACAAGTGGAAAGATGATAAAGTCAACACAGGTACAGTACTTCAAATAAAAGTCAGAGATTTTCAAATTATTGAAAAGAGTAAGACCCAAAGAGTTGATGATTATAAAATACATACTCGAAGTAAAAAGATACAGACAGGGTGAGAGCAAAAAATGGAAAAAGATATGCTAAGCCTAAGAAAGCTGGTGTGACTACAGTGTCAGAGAAAGTAGACTTCAAGACAATGAGCATATAAGGGACAGAGAGAAACATATTCAAAGGGTCAATTTATCAAGACATGTGCCATGAATGGAATTGTGCCCCCGCTCCTCAATACATATGTTGAAGCCCTAATTCTCAATGTGACTGTATTAGAGATAGGCTTATAGGGAGGCAGGTGATGTTAAATGAGGTCATAAAGTTGGGGCCCTGATTCAATAAGATTAACATCGTTATGAGAAGAGACACCAAAGAGTTCATGTCTCTCCTCCATTTGAGGACATGGTAAGATGGAGGGTGTTTGCAAGCAAGGAAGGGCCCTTTCACCAGGTACCAAATTGGCCAGCACCTTGATCTTGGACTTTCCAGCCCTCAGAACTGTAACACATAAGTTTCTGTGGTTTAAACCATCTACTTTATGGTATTTTGTTATGTCAATTCGAGCTGACTAAGACAGCATGAGAAAAATAACAGAAAACATAAATTATCAGTATCAAGAATGGTAGAGGAGACATCACTACAGATAGTACAGATATTAAAGTGGTAATAAGGGAGTATTATGAACTTTATGCCAATAAATCCAACAACTTAGACAAACCTAAAAATATGTTTTGAAATATATAATTTGCCAAAACTAGCATAAGAAGGAATAGAAACTCTGAATAGCCCTATATCTAATATTTAAATAGAATTCATAATAAAAAATCTTCTCCACAAAAAAAGATCCGGGCCCAACTGGTGAGTTTAATACAGCATTTCTGAAGTAAATAATTTTAATCTTCCACAAATTCTTTCAGATAATAGAAAAGGAGGGGACAATTCATAATTTCAGAATTCATTCTGAGGCCAGCATAACTCTTAAACCCTGATGAGGACATTAAAGGAAAGAAAGCTCAAGATAGATGCAAAGTCACTAAAAAATATTGACACATAAAATCTGGAAATATATATAAAGGTTGATACATCATGACCAAGTAGAAATTATTCTAAGAATGTAAGAATCATCCTTTAACATCTGAAAATCAACCCAAGTAACTCACCACATTAACATAACAAAAGAGAAAAGCCATATGATCATCTGAATAAATGCCAAGAAAGTATCTAAAGAAATCAATACCCATTTAGTGCCCCAAACTCAGCAAACTAGAAACTGAAGGAATTTTTTTTGTTTTAAATCTTATAAAGGACCTCTATGCAAGACCTACAGCTAGCTTCAGGTATAAGTGGTAAAAAAGTGGAAGTATTCCTCCATCAGGAACAAGGCAAGATGTACATTATCGTCACTCCTATTCAAAATTGTACTGGAATTTCTAGTTCGTTTAGTAGGGCAAAAAGAAATAAAAGGCTTGGAATTTGGAAAGGTTAATTAGACCTCGGATTATTCACAGATGACACAAACATTTGATAGACAATCCTAAGCAATCTACAAAATGTTACCAGTGAGTTTAACAAATCACAGGATTCAACTACAAGCACAATGAGAAACTATAGGCAAATTTAACAAGCTGCTGATATGAGTCAAAGTACAAAAATCAATTGATTTTTGTATGCCAGAGTTTGGCAAATTTTATGAGCCAAATCTGGCTGGTTACCTGTTCTTTATGGCCCTTGAGCTAAGAATGCTTCTTAAAATTTTTAAGTAGTTTGAAAGCAAATTTAAAAATTGTCACATGTAAAATTATACAAAAATCAAATTTCAGCATTCATAAATAAACTTTTGTTGAAACATGGCCAAAGCCATGACAAATTGGAGTTCAGCATAAGAACCTTTTGTTTTTCAAAAGATATCATTCAGAATAAGAAAATGCAAACCACAGCTAGGGAAAAATAATCACAATACATATACCCGACAAAGGACTTATACTCAGAATATAGAAAGAACTCCTACAAATTAATCATGAAAAGAAAAACTCAAAAAAAAATGGGCGAAAGACTTATAAAAACACTTCATTAGAAGAGATACACATGGCCAAAGTACACCTGGAAAAAATGCTCAACATTATCAGTTGCCAGGGATCTGCATTATCCGTAAAATTAAATAGACCGAGAATACCAAGTATTGGTGAGGAATGTGGAACGAATGGAAGCTGTATACGTTATTGGAGGAACGCAGAATAATATGGTCACTTTGGAAAACAGCTTGTCAGTTTGTTATCACGTAAAATATACACCTATTCCATGACCTAGGAATTCCACTTTTAAGTACCAGAATGTAATGAAAACTTTGGTCTATGAGTAGACTGTATAAGCATTTTAATAGCAACTTTATTCATCATAGCCCCAAAATGGATTTAACTCCATGGTCCTCTGACAGGTTAATGGATAAACGGATAATGGACAAAGACTGAGCAATAAGCAAGAATAAACTGCTCGTAAATACTCATGTAGGTTAATCTCAGAAACATTTTGTCGAGCAAAGACCCGGGATACCTAGCATGGGATTCCATGCATGTGAAATTTGAGGGCATGTGAAATTGAGCTACATGGCATAAAGAGGCTGGGGGCATTGACTGGAACTGAGCACAGAGATATTACTGGGGTAATGGAAATGGGGCGGGGTGTTGGTCCCATGCGCACACACACACACACACACACACACACACACACACACACATACACCCACACACACACCCCCCCCACACACACACGGGTAAGAACCTCCATTCACTTGCTGATCAGTCTTGCTCATGCTGACCTCTCCCTCTTCCTCATCCTGCATCCTGCCTGTTACTCTCCTGCCCTTCCGTCCTGAGTACCTCTCCAGCCTCCACTCTATCCGTCCAGCTGCTCTGGAGTGATCCAGCAATGTCGAGGTTTGGGTTCCTCCAAAAGTGCAGGGGGTTTATGTGGATGCTGATCCCAGAAGGCACAGTGAACAGGGGACAGAGGTCAAGAGGGATAAAAGCCCTAAAGGTTGAGTCAGAGAGCAGTTCACACTGTGGGCTCAGTCTTGTCTGGGACCCTCTGAGGAAGGGTGCAGAACGTGCCTCAGACTTGTCCCGCAGAGGGAAGCTGGGTATTTATCTAGTATCCAACCCTGTCCATACCTCCCTGGTGGAGGGGTGCCCCTGGGGTGTAAATCCCTGGCACTTCTGGGCTGCCCTGTCCGTGGCTGGTCAAGCCCCCAGGGCACTGGAAGCAGGGCCTGAATGGGGAGCAGTCAGTGCTCTGGGAACCACACACCACAGGTGAACTCAGAGCTGGCCCAGGGCACACAGGGCGGGGTGTCCAGAGCTGTTGGCACAACCATGATCCCTCACTTGGGGGACTACATCAGCCCGTTCCCTCATTTCCCTCTATTCCTCATGCCCCTTCCTTCCATCCACCCGCGACCCCAGAGCAGTTACAAGGGCTTCCCAGCAGGTAGCTCTGGCCTAAATCCCTCCAACTGCTCCTCTTGGCTTTTGGGAGAGGAACTAAAATCCTTATCCCTGCCTCAGGGATTGGACCTGGTGTTACTTATGCCCCAAGCCCATCAGCACAGCAGCCACACAGGAGACTTTCGGCTCCACCGACACCCCAGCATTTGAACCATAGTGTATCCAGTGAACCGGACAGCCACTGCCCTCCACCCTTCCTCTCCCAGCCCCCTGGGACTCCCTGCTGGGGCACTGGTGCAATTCCAGACCTCCTAAGCATTGAGGGTCCTCAATGGGAATAACACCTTCTTAAGAAAGGACCCCAGACTGCCCCTGTCCTGGCAGCGTGGGCTGGCATCGCCAGCTCTGCTGTAAGCAGCCAGACCCCAGCTCCACCGCAACCAGCAAAGCAACCCCAACTTCATGCTAAATACATAATTTGCTGCAAATTAAACTTAATGGGACTACAGTAATTATGTTGACTTTTTAAAGTACTTAGAGATAAATACCTGATTAGATATTTCAGAATATAAACTTTTCCATTGTTTTCCGTGAGAGACAGGGGAGAGGGGGCTGAAGCGGGGAGTCGGGCAGAGGGGAGCCGGAGGCACCACATACCCATCTGAGGCAGCTCAGGTGTGGAGGAATCCAGGCCAGCTTTCAGGAGGTCAGTTTCACAATATTGCTCGAGAGCCTTCAAAATCTCCATACCCTTGGACCCAGCGAGACGGGAAATCTGCCATAAAGACTGAACTGTGGAAGGAGCCAAGATGCCCTTCAACTGACAAATGGATAAAGAAGATGTGGTTCATACATACAATGGAATATTGCTCAGCCATCAGAAAGGATGAATACCCACCATTTCCATCGACATGGATGGAACTGGAGGGGGTTATCCTAAGTGAAATAAGTCAAGCAGAGAAAGTTTCACTTATATGTGGAACATGAGGAATAGCATGGAGGACATTAGGAGAAGGAAGGGAAAAATGAAGGGGGGGAGATCAGAGGGGGAGACGAACCACGAGAGACTATGGACTCCAGGAAACAAACTGAGGGTTTCAGAGGGGAGGGGGGTGGGGGGATGGGCTAGCCCGGTGAAGGGTATTAAGGAGGGCACGTATTGCATGGAGCACTGGGTGTTATATGCAAACAAGGAATCATGGAACGCTACATCAAAAACTAGTGATGTACTGTATGGTGACTAACGTAACATAATAAAATTTTTAAAAAAGGAAGTAATCAGAGATGGAGAAAATGCTCTGTTTGGGGTCAGTCATCCAGCGTCATTTAGACGGGGGTCATCTAACTGCCTAACGGTGGTGGGGTAGCTGCATCAGCGATGAGACAGCCCACGTGCTGCACTCGTGTGGTCACTAAAAATGAGACCTTCAAATGTAACGCGTGATGGGAAAATGCTTACAAAAGTAAAGGCAGGAAATAAAAGCAGCATATAAAACTGGACATCAAGTAAATTTCTAATTTTGCTAATATGAGCATAGGGAAAATAAAACCCGGAAGGATGGATGCAAAAATACCAACAGATGTTATCTCCGCATGAGAGATTAGAAGGGATTTTTCTTTTTTTTTTTATGGTTAAAATTTTTCTGCAGTAAGCACCTATTGCTAAAATATGACTTTTAATTTGTTTCAAAATAGAGGAAGGTGTGAAAGGATCACTACACACCCCCTTTCCCACAAGGAGAATTCCTGGATTCAGCTGTTTGGCCAGAGCTCTGGTCTTGGCATCTCTAGATCCTTCTTTAAAGCTTCTAGTTGCTCGGTGAGATCCAGGCGGCAGGTTGTCACTCAGAACCCTGTCTCCTCTTCTTTGGTAGAAAAACAATGCTGCTGGGGGTGGATGGGTGCCTTGCTTAAAAGCTATGTTTACTAGGGGCACCTGGGTGGTGTCGTTGGTTAAGTGTCTGACTCTTGATTTTGGCTCAGGTTGTAATCTCATTGTCGTGAGATCGAGCCCTGCAACAGGCTCCACGCTCAGCAAGGAGTCTGCTTGAGATTCTCTCTCTCCCTCTCCCTCTCTCCCACTCATGCTCTCTCTCTCTCTCTAAAATAATAAATAAATAAATCTTTTTAAAAAGTTATATTGACTAGTCCCCACTCCCTTCCTTTCAGACAACATGGCCAGTGCAACGGGAATAGAATTGTTAAGTGTGGCTTCCAGAAAAGCTTTTTTTTTTTTTTAAAGATTTTATTTATTTATGTGACAGAAAGACAGCCAGCGAGAGAGGGAACACAGCAGGGGGAGTGGGAGAAGAAGAAGCAGGCTCCCAACGGAGGAGCCCGATGTGGGACTCGATCCCGGAACGCCAGGATCACGCCCTGAGCTGAAGGCAGACGCTTTAACGACTGCGCTACCCAGGCGCCCCCAGAAAAGCTTTCTAATGGGAACTTAGGCATTGCATAGAACCCTCTCTGCTCCTTTGTCCTCTGCCTTGCTTTTCCTTCCTGTCTGGAATGCTACAGTAATTTCTGGAGCTCCAGCAGCCATCATAGGACCAATAGATGATCTCTGGGATGAGGTCATGCAGTGTGGAAGGTAAAGCAACACCAAAGGAGACTGGACATTGACAAAATATGTGGAGCTAACATGACATAATGGGAACTTCTATGTCCAAAATTCTCTTAAATGAGAGAAAAAAAAATCTTCCATTTGTTTGAGCCGCTATTGCTCAGATCCCTATTTCTAGCAACTGAATGCAATTCCTAAAAGATACACCGGGGGACAGTCAAGGATGGCAGAGAGAAAAAGAAACTGGCTAACCCACGGAAATCTCAAGGAAATTGGTGAGGGCATAGCTGCTTCTATTGGAGTAAAAGACCGTGGACCTGGGCTAAGATGAACTGAAGCAAAGAAGTCTCAAATAATCTATATAATCTATATTATAAAGCGATACTTAGTGGGCTCGAGGGGGCTTAGGTTCCCGGACTCTGCACCTGAAGATGTTGGGTCAGACTCACGTGGCAAGAAGGGGTTTTTATTGTCAGGACAATGGGGCCGAGAGGGTTGGTGTTGACTACCTGAGAGAACATAGGGTCAATTGATCAAGTATGGTGAAGTAGAGAATTAAACTGGAAATCAGGAGACATGGACTTTTCCTGTAACTTTAAGAAAGTCGTTCTCCCTTTCTGGACTGTGTCTCATCGGCTAATGGGAGGGGGTGGTTGCACCAGATAATCTAAGGATCTCTGACCATAACCTGAGCTGGATGACCATCGATTGTGGGAGAGTGGGAAGTGTCCACAGAGGTGAGCATCTTTGCCCCTCCCCTCCTCTCACCCCCACTTTCAGCCCTCCCCTCTGGCTCCCAGAGCTGCCCAGAGTGTGGGAGGCACAGGGTTGAGCACAAAGTGGGACAGGGCTCACCAGTCCAGAAGCTGAGCCTGGGGGTGCTTCTACTGCTCCTTCTGGGCTAACAAATTGCTGGGGAGGAAATCAATAAAGGAAGTGGTGATGTCAACAGAGTGAGTCCTTCCTGACAGTGATGGGCCACCTTGTAGAGTATTTTCTCATCAAATTTTAGAATTGGAAAGATACCGTAGTGGTCTTTGAGTCCATTCCTTTCCCTGATGTTTGAATTCCTTCTTCAACAACCACCACCAACCCCCATGGTAACACGTCATCGCTGATAAGAACTTCATCACTTTCATCACCATCATCACCGTGGCTACCATCACGACCATTGTTCTTAGTGTCATCACCATCATCCTGTCACCATCAACACCACCATCATTATCATCATCACCACCACCATCTCCATCATCATCATCCCCATTGTCACCATCACTATCTCGTCATCACATCATCACCATGATCACCATCATCATCATCATCGTCCATATCATTGTCACCATCCCCATCATCCCCATTATCATGATCACCACTGCCGCCATCATTGACATCATCCCCATCAGCATCATCACTGACATTGACTGAGCACCTCCTTCGTGCCAGGCACAGGTCTGGGTGCTTTATGTATCTGATTGCATTAAACTCTTACAATAATACAATTAGGTGGGACTTTAGAGGTGAGGAAACCAAGCTCAGAAAAATGAAGTGGCCCAAGGCAGCACAGATAACAAGCAGAGGTAGGAGGATTCGGGTCCAGCTCTATCTGATCATAAAGGCTGATCTCTGTCTACTGAACCGGGGAACTCTGAGAGCTGACCTCTGCTATGCATCTCCAGTGGGAGAGAGGTCACTGTCTCCACCTCGAGTCAGCATGCCTTATCAAAGGAACACCAGCTGTCCTGCAGCCTCACCCCCTCACTGGTACTGGTTCTGATCTGGGCCACGCAGAAGGAAAATGAGCTCTGGTCCATGTGACAGCCTTTCTGATGTCTGAGGGCAGCTTACATGCTCACTTTCACCTCTTCTTTTTTAGGATAAACCTGGATTCCTACAGTAATTCCTCAGTGAGGGGCCACCTCTCCACACTGTCCTCTAGCTGCCCCCCAGGTCCACCTGAACTTGTGTGATCTCTCCTCCCTGATCTCTCTGCTTCCGCTCTTGCACCCTATTCCCCTTCTCCATCCAGAAGCCAAAGTGATTTTTTAAGGATAGATCAGATCATGTCACTTTCATATTCAAAACTCTGTAATGAATCCCCTCAACGTTAAAAATAAAATCCAAAGCCTGCCATGGACTATAGATGCTAAGTGATCTTCCTCCTACCAACCCTTCATGTCTCATCTCCCTCCTCCCTCCCCACTGCCGACTTTGCTCCAGCCACACTGGACTCTCTGCTGTTCCCTGAGCACATCAAGCTTATTCCTACCACAGGGCCTTTACATCTACAGCTCCTTGTAACCTGTCATCCCTAGTCCCTTTCTATTCACTATCTTTTCCTCATAGAACTTATCACTTCTTTTTTTAAGATTTTTTTTTTTTGAAAGTGAGAGAGAAAGAGAGTGTGACCAGGGAAAGGGAGAAGCAGACTCCCTGCTTAGAAGAGAGTCTGATGTGGGGCTTGATCCCAGGACCCCCAGGATGATGACCTAAGCCAAAGGCAGACACTTAACCAACTGAGCCACCCAGGCACCCCAGAACTTATCACTTCGTAGATACATATTTATTTGTTTATCATCCATGCTCCCTACTGGAATGAGAATTCAGTGAGATCAAGGATATTGCCAACCTTCTTCACTTCTCTGTCTCCGGAACCTAGAAGAGATGGAACATAATAGGATCCTAATAAAACTGTTAAATTAATGAATGAACTAATTAATCTGTGGGACCTGGTTCCCATGCTCTTCTCAGGCCTGCTTTTAGACGAGTTTATCCACGACCTTCTACATTCATTCCTCAGAAAGAAGATTCTGCGCCCCCAAGTTGAGCAGAACTTTCACCTCCCTTCTGCTAGACTCCATACCTCTAACAACATGGTCTAAAAGACAGCAAGATGTGCACAGGAGGGTGTTTGCTTTGGAGTCAGACTGAAGTTCAAATCTCAGCTCTGCCACTTACTGGTTCTGTATTATTAAGCTTTTCTAAGCTGCAACCTCCTCTTGTCTAAAATGATGGTAATCATACCAACCTTGCAAGTTTGCTGTGAAGATAGAGATTATGTGAGGACATAGTGTAGCGTAAGCATTCAGTAATAAGTGTTCAGAAGCACAGGTAATTTTATCTATTGATAAAATTATTTCCATTATTGCTAATACGATGATTGTTGTTTTTATTAAACTAGCCAGGTCTGGGGACTCTCAGTCTCATCACAGCAGCCTTGGTTGGGGAATGGACTGAACGGTGGGGGGGATGGGGAGAGTGAAGGGACAGGTGACATGAGAGACGTGTCACCCCGTGGGCTCATCCTGAGCTCCCTGTCAGCTCTCATGTCAGGCCTGTCTCTCTCCTCTGTACCTGATGGTTGGTTTATTTTGCTCAGCTCAGCTCAGCTTGGCACTGCATGCTAAATTCACATTTACATATGAAATCCCATCGTGTGAGCCTCGCTCTGCGGCTCCAGCCTGTGGGGATTTTCTTCCTAGCCAGCTTCTGCCATCCAAAGCGTTTGCTCTCCCTCTAAGAACCTGTCATCTGAAATCTGAAGAGCGCACCTCCCTGGCAGAGTTAACGTTGATCATGCCATGGGGATGGAAGTTTCTGGGGCGGCAGACTCTCCCAGAGCCTGAAGAGAGGCATGCCAGGGCTGTCGGCTGGTGGGAACTGATGGCATCAGTGGAAGGGGCTGGGGGTCGACAGAACAGGGAGTGGCCGGGAGAGCTGAGCACGAGCCCCCACGATCCCAGCCTTGGCCTCACACAGATCTGGGACCACATCCTATCTCTGCTATTTACAACCAGCCGATGAATTAGGGAGAGTCCCCTCACCTCTCTGAGACTCTGTCTCCTTATCTTTCAAATGGAGATACTTCCCGCCCCAGATGCCGCTGTGGGCAATGACAGGGACGGTGGGGGTGATGGTATGCTGGAGGGGGCTGGCCAAACTTACCGTCTGTGAGGTGGGGGGGCGTTACAGGTGAGATCTGGGTAGCCTTGAGGTCACGAGGCTTTGTGTGGTGGTAGGTAAGTGTGGGCTCTGGAGTCGACCTGGGCTTCAATCCTAGCTCTGTACCTCGGGGTGACAGAGGCAAACTGCTCACCCTCTCTGAGCCTCTGTCTCCCCCTCTGTGTCACCAGCTCCCTCTCTGGGTTGTCGAGGGCATCACGTTGCAATGACCACGCACCTGCCCGGTGAGGCTCCCACATGGGACCCATTCCCAATGGGCAGCCGGGCTAGAGAGGTAGCATGGGAGCACCGAGCCCCAGGGATGCCCCACACTGTGACTGAGAGCAGCTGCTCCAGGCACCCCCGTGCTGACTGGCTGCCAGGCATCCACCGGGCCTGGCCGGGGACATTAAGCTCCAAGGGGCTGGGACCAGGATGTGCTGTCCGAACAGGAAAGACAGCTGAGCTTGTTGACTCAGTGGAATGAATGCCAGACCAGTCAGGCTTTCAGCGCCAGGCAGCTCTTGCCCCATTCCTGTCTCTGTGCAGTTGTCCTGAGCCGTGGGAGGTCTAGGCTAAGGTCATGGCCTCCATCCCCCTCCCTGTGGGGACGACCGTAGCCCCAGTGCACCCAGGACACAGATCCAGGATTCATTCCCCCAGCATTGCCTGGCCGACCTGCACACTCAGTGGTTTCCTGCAGGGGGGCAGATCTGCCCCAGCCCCTCCGCACCCCAGCCAGGCCTGTGTCTGTGGTACACACGTGAAGCAGCAGGGAAGCCTCAGAGTCAGCCTGGGGTCTGGCCGGTGGGTTCACTCTGTTGAATAAATTCTTAATTCAGGTTAAGTGATATAGGCTCATGAGATAGTTTAGAACAGGTCCCATCCTCTGGCCAGAGGAGAAACTGAGGCACAGAGAGTCAGCCAGTCAGCTGGTATGTGAATACAATCAGTATATCACAGAGCTGGGAGACCCTCACCAAGCCAATTTCATATACGGACCCTGATGCCCAGAAGCAGGAAGAGTCTTCCCTGGGGCAACACAACGAATTGTAACAGAGCTGTCCTCCTCACTCTGCCCTCCCGAGGGAGCCTGAGGCAGGGAATGGGTCATTCCAGCCGGGGTATGAGCTTCTCTGCTGGTGTTTGTAAACGGAGCCCCTTTGGCACACCTGATGCCATGCAAGGCACTTCACCGGATCGCATCAGATCCTACCAGGGTCATCCCCATTTTACAGATGGAAACTGAGGCCCAGAGAGGGAGCTGACTTACCCAGAGTCTCACAGCTGGAGAGGCCTGTCCATCTGATACCGAAGCCTGAGCCTTCCCTGCTGTCCCCAAAAGAGCTCAACTCAGATCCAGGCCCCTGGGGGTGAGAGGCAGCTCTGTGGCCCTCAGGGATCTCAGGATAAAGCCCACCGCCTGAGGAAGAACATCTGGGAAGGTCTGGGGACTCCACTGGGGGTCCTTTCTGTCCTTCCTGACCAGGCCTGTGGGGTGATCCGTCCCTCAGTGGCATCAAAGCCAGTACTCTCCCTCAGGTATTACTCTTGGTCTGAATGGAGGTCTGGGTGGTAGGGTGCAGGTAGGGCTGTCTCCAGGATCACACCCAGCAGAGCTTAGGGTAAGACGAGTGATTTGGATTTTGGCTGGGGAGGCCCAGCATGAAAGGGTGGGGGTTAGGACTTGAGATCTGGTGCCTGGAGCTGAGACAGCTCATCCTGGAGTGACTGAGATGGAGCCTACCCCCAGACCCAGCCTGGGATGGTGACTTGCTCCCTGACCCCACCTTGGCCATCATCCAAGGGCTCGTTTAGAAGCCCCTGTCCTTGCGCCTTCCTGAGGAAGCTCTGCCTCCTTTATTGTGTTTTGCAAGCAAAGCAGAAGGTGGTTGGCTTGGCTGCTGGGCAAAAGCCCTCTGGGGGTGCAGGTGAAGGAACATGGTGGTCCCCCAAAGAGAAAGAACTTCCACTGCTATTACTCAAGGGCTTCCTGATATGAGCTGGAGGGGGGTGGGGGGAGCAGTCCCAGCCACTGATGAGAGCGGGGGAGAGGAGGATGGTAGCGAGGTGGGGGGGGGGATGTCCTTCAGTGTAACTCAGTCTGGTGGGGAGTGTGTATATGGGGGACTTCTTGTCTAGGGGTCTTGGAGCCTGCTGAGGGGGTTGGTGGTCCTGGGGGGGTGGTATGGGGTGCTGGGAAGGCTATGGGACTGAAAATTAGAAATCTCTGACCTTCTTCGCAGTCTACTTGTTGGCTTCGGAGTGGCATCTGCACATGGAGGGCTGGGGAGGACGCTCTCTGAGGGTCCTGCGAGTCTCTGAGCTGGGCGGAGGCGGGCGGGGGGGGTCACACTGGTGTTCCCTGGCCCCAGAAATGGGCCTGTCCAGTGGAGCAGCTGCTGGGGAAGTCTGGCCTCCTCCTGGAGTCCTTGATCCCTGATCCCAGCCACATGGGTCCTGCTGGCCTGGGAGCTGGGAGCTGGGAGGCACTGACGCTCAGATGGAACCCTTCAGTGAGGGGCCACCTGGGTCTGCTGTGAGGGATTGAGTGTGCAGGGAGCCCCGTCCATTGCCTGCAACAGGGAGTGGATTCATCCCCCATCACTGGTCATGAGGACTGCTGTGGGGTCTGACACATCGAGCTTGCAGTCAGAAGGGACTGGAGAGATCCATTCACTTACTCAAAAATATTGATTGGATTGTCCCTAGGTTTTTGTTACTGAGAGCAAAACTGCTGTGAACATTCTGGTACGAGTCTCCGAAGCACATGTCAGGAGATTCTCTGGGGCCGAGCCTCCGAGTCCAGCTGCTGGATTAGAAGGGGTGTGCACGTCTGACTTTACAAGACAGCGCCATATCGACTTCCAAGGCGCCCTTGTTTCTGCTCCCAGCTGAAGTGTGTGTGTGTGTGGGGGGGCATTGTTCCCCGTCTAGACGGCAACCTCACTTCTGCCCGCCCAGCAGGTGTAAGATGGGGATTCCCCATGTTCTATCATCAGCATTTGTCTCATTACTAACCAGATTGCCCGTATTTTCAGATGATCATTAGCCACTCCGGTTTTTTCTTGAAATACCTATTTCTGTCTTTTACCTAATTTTCTATTGGATTTTTATGGGTTTCTTAGTCTCTTTAGGAAGCCTGTGTGTACTCAGGAGAGAATCATACAAGGCTTATGGGTTACCATGTCTGGTCCTGTGTGGGGCTTGTGTGTCCTGCTGGTGTATTTAGAGTGACATTGGCTGACTAGAAAGTCCTTATTTAAGTTAATCACGTTTACCAGTTGTTTCTTTATCCTTGGCACTTTTTGTATTTGGGGAAATACTTCCTTTTCTGCTCAAAGTCATAAAAATAGTCTACATTTTCCTCCAAACAAGTAAAACTAAAAACCACGAAATGGTGGGTGGTGATTACCTCTAGGGAGGTGTGGGGGATGCAGTGGGTGAGGGGCCTCGGGGCTGCCCCCACTCTTAGTCATGTTTCTTTTTTTTCTTTTTTTCCAAATGTTTGTTTAAATTCTAGTTAGTTGACATATAGTGTAATATTGGTTTCAGGGGGTAGAATTTAGCGATTCATCACTTACATACAATCTCGAGCCGCGGTTCCCTGGTGTTTGCTGTGCCCTGATGGTTCATAACATAGCGAGATGGATGGAGAGGTGGCTAGAGAGGTGTGTGATACAGATTCTGTTGTCCATGTGGAAAATTACATACTGAAAAGAAGAGGTTTAGCGAAGCTCCCAGCGCAGGCCCAGCGCACACCGATGACGGCAGCTAGGAAGGCCCGCGCGCTTTCTCGAGTCCAGTGTGGCACCAAAAGGGTTTACACGCACCGTCTCGTTTCATCTTCACAGAAGCGCTATGATATTTACCCATTTTACAGGTGAGGACGCAGATACCCAGAGAGGGTAAGGGACTTGCCCTGGGTCCCACAGCCAAGGCGGTCTGAGAAGCAAGCCCGGGGGTAGACTCTAGGTGGCTTCCTCTCAGCCACCGTCTTCCTGCCGCTCACCAGCAGGTGCTCAGTAATGGTGAGGCCGCTGTGATCCCTGCTCACCCAGCAGCCCTCCCCCACTCCCTGCCGCACCTGCAGGCTCTGGGATCACCCTCACCATGGCCCAGGGCACAGCCAAAGACCTCTTTGGGGGCAGGTGAGGAGAAGCCTCTGTGGCTGTGACCTTGACCATCGGCATAAGAGAGAAGGTGGAGGGGGCAGGAGGAAGAAGAGGGAGGGGAGGAGGGGGCAAGGGAATCAGGAGGATAAGAGAAGGAGGAGGGTGGAGGAGACCATGACAAGGAGAGATGGGGAAGGGGACAGAGAGGGAGGGACAGGCAGACACCAGCAAGCCACAGGGAGGACAGACAGAGGGCCGTGGACAGAGGACAGCAGTCACGCTGTGCCTAGAAGGCGGTCTCCAGGGGTGCGCCCCAGGGCTCTGCTCCCTGCCCAGGCCTCCCGGTTCACTTGGAAGAAGCACCACAAACAGCAGCGCCCCAGCTCGGCAGAAGACAGAAGCCGGAGGGACGGCGAGCAGCGCCGGCCGCCAGCGGACCTCGGGGTGAGAGTTCGCAGACGGCGTGTGAGCGGACACTTGGACAAGTTCTGCATTTAGGGTCAAACATGAACTGCACAAGTGGAGAGGGCGGGACAACCGTCTTGTCCGCGATTCCTGGAAAAGTCCCACCGGAGGCCCCCCCTGAGCTGACGGGGGCGCGGTTGCTGGAAAAGCCGGTGCGACACTGGATGACGTGGATGCAAGTAGAGGGTCCAGGAGGACGAGGTGAGAGACCCCCGTCCTCGGGCTGTCCTGGGGCCACCTGAGCCTGGTCTGCGAGGAGGGAGAATGGGCACAGGTGCAGGGAATGTTCTGGAAGGCTTGCAGAATCAGAGAAGGCAGAGGCGGAACACAGAGTACCATCAGGAGACCAGGGAGTCAGACGGGGCCTGGGTGGTAACCCCAGCTCTGGACTTCCTATGACCTCTGACCAGTCCCTTCACCTCTCTGAGCCTCGGTCTCCTCGTCAGTAACACGGGAGGGATCACAGTGCGTGTTTCTCAGGGTCTGAGCCCAGAGGAAGTGCCCAGAAATGGTGGGTCTGAAGAGCCTGGGACCGCCCAGCCAGAGAAGGGGCTCCTGCTGACCTGAGAGCTGTGTGCACCGGGGAGACAACTGCCAGGGTGGGGACGGGCCCGCCCCCGACACGCACACACAGTGCACGGCTGTGGATCCCAGAGAGGGACTCGAGTGAGGACCTTCCTGGACGTGAACCATGGTAAGAGGTCAGGGAGTCCTGACCAGCAGGGATGGCCCACGAACTCAAGGGGCTGCCTCAGGGGCTGAGGAGACAGGAGGCTCAGGCAGGGTAAGTGACCTGCCCAAGGCGACAGCAGAGCCAGGCCTGAGCCGACTCAGACTACAGAGCCTGCGCTCGTGACCTCTACCCGAGGAGGACGAAGCCGCGACGGACAGCGCAGGACCGAGCCTCTGGTCATTCTGACAACCCCCCTTGGGTCTCTTCCTTCCTCCCACACGGGCTTGAAACGGGGGGCGCTTTCGCTCCCAGTCACTCCGTCTGCTGCTTCTGTTGAGGCTCAGGGGTCGTGAGCAGAACGCATGTGGCCCTGGGCGACGTACACTCCCACAGCCACCCTGCGAGCCAGAAAGGGCCAGCCCATTGTGCGGGTATGGAAACCAAGGCTCTGAGAGGTAGAGGGAACAGTGTGGGGGTGCCAGGGACTGTTGAGGGCACCAGGGCCACGTGCTTCCTTCCTGGGGGGCCACCTGGGACCCCCAAGCTTCCTCTCCCTGACTCCCACAGCAGGGCTGTCACCCCCACATGTGCACCACCACAGTGGGAGAGGCCCCCCACCCACCCGAGGATCTCACTCCTGCGGTACTAGCTCTGTGCCTGGGATCAGGTCCCTGCCCTGGGCCTCAGTTTCCTGAAGTGGAAGATAAGGGAGGCTCTCACACCCAGTCTGGGAGCCCCGCGAGGATGACTCCGCCACACATGTGAGGCCCAGGCACAGTGAGCACAGGTCACGGGGGCCTTGACAATGGCCTTTGCCATTCACCCAGAGGGGCAACGGGACCTTTTAAAGCCGGCGGGGGTCACCGCCCAGGCGTGCTCAGGCTCGCGTGCACCAGCACACACCTTGCCACGCCCCCCGCTCCATGGGACTGTCCTGAGTGACGCGTCCGTGGGGTTCCTGAGGCTCCTCCCACTTGAGGAAGGTCGTGTCCTCCAGGGGTGTGAAGGTCAGGGACACGGCCGGGATCCTGCCAGGCCCTGCAAGGGGAAGGCGGCCCAGGGCCGGGGAAAGCCAGCTTTGGAACCAGACCCCTGAATTCAAATTCTAGCCTTGCTGTTTCCCAGGTGGCCTGCTCGGACCACTCACCCTCTCTGAACCTTGGCTTCCTCGTCTGTGACAGGGGGACGACAGCGACCCCTCCTTCACCCCAGAGCTGGAGCACGGAATGGGGGTGGGTGTCCCCAGGGCCCAGCCATGTCGCAGGTATTCAGACAGTTCCCGATTCTGTTCCTCTCCTGCTGGACTGGAGGCTGGAGAAAGGCTGTGGAGAGATGGGAGAAGAGCTGCAAGAAGGCAAAACTCCAGGGACTGGGAGGGGAGGGAGGCCAGCCCTGCTTCCCCTCCTACCAGACGTGCATTAAGAGCCCAGGCAGAGAGGCAGGACTCGGAGGGCGTCTTGGCATCCCCTAAGTCCCAGATGCCTTTGAAGTGAGGGCCCAGAGAGGGAAAGTGGTTTTCCCAGGTCACACAGCGGCCGATATAGCACTAAACTCAGTCTGAGCTGAGCCTGCCTGTTCCTGGTGGTCAGAACCTCCAACCACCTGTCTCCTCCATACCAACAACTCTGCCTTCAGCCCCACGCTGACCCAGAGCTTCAGTGGGGGCCACGGACCCACTCCTGTGAGGCTGGACCTTTCCTCAGAAGACCCCAATTCCATCTCTGTGTGGAAGGAATAGGGTCTGAGGGCAAGAAAATGGAGCTGTGTGACTTTGGACAAGTACCTTGACCTCTCTGTGCCTCGGTTACTTTGTCTATAAAATGGGATAATAATGGTCCCCCCACCTCGTAGGGTTGTTGTAAGCTCCCCGTACTGCATGCAGGTCACGGTCCCAGCATACAGGAGGAACTCAATAAATGCGGGCTGCAGGGATTAGGGCCAGGTTGTGGCTTCCAGCTGTCTGACCTTGAGGAAGTCACTGCCCCTCCCTGTGCCCTTGTCCACGGCCCTAAACGAGGACTATTCTACCAGTAGCACGGCACCGCAGGTCCCTGTGAAGATCACATGGGATCGTGAGGGATTAAAAACAGCCCAGGGTGTCTGCTGCGGGTCCGCGCACCCCGAGGTCAGCACGAGGCACTGAGCATGTGTTTATTACCGGCCGGCTCTGCGGCTCCCCCTCCCGCCCCACTCCGTCCAGTGTCACTCAGGGGTCCCCAGCCCCTCCAGCTGCCTGCTAATGAGCCGCAGTCTTCAGTAATGAGGCTGCTTCATCTAGGAAAGTGCTGGAACAGCCTCGGAGGGAGAGGGGCCAGGTGGGGGGGGAGGGATGGGTGCAGGAGTCTTTGCTCAGGGAATCCCCTCCGGTCTGCAGGGCTCAGTAAGAGGAGAAGCTCCCCTGCTGCTCTTCCCGCAGGAGCCCCCACAGGATGGGGGCCCAGGAGTTGGACTTCCTTCCAAGTGCCTAAGACCCCACCTGCAGAGCCACCCAGCCTTGAAAAGTGGAAGAGCCAGGATTCCTGAGTGTGGGGCCTTTATGAACAAGCCCAGCGCCCTGTACCTGGGATAATGAACACTGAGCCTTGGGCTTCCAGAAGTGCCCCCCTCTGCCCCCCTCTTGCAGGCAGCCAGCAGGCTCCGAGATGGGCAGAGATCCTGGCCGTGTGGCAACGTCCAGCTTGGAGCTGGGCCAGGCCAGTCCTGAGGGCAGAGGAACAAGACTAGACCCTTCATAGAAGGGATTGGCAGGGACCAGCCAGGCAGTGAGCCCCCACCAAGCAGGCCTGGGTCAGAGGAGGCGGTGGGCGAAAGGCGAGTCAGCCTGGGCAGAGGAACGTGACCAGAGCCCAGTGCCACGGAGGGACCCACAGGGCCAAGGCCACAGCTCAGAGTCCTAAACCTGGTGGGCCTGAGGCTGCTGTTGGGTCCCCTGAGCTGGTCATACCTTGCTCTGTCCCAAGGCTGGCCTGAGCTGGGCAGGGTTGGGGGTCCAGAGGCCTCTGGGGCCCAGCCTCAGGATTGTCCACAAAAGCAACAAATGAGAGGGTACATCTGCCCTGGACAAAGCCATTTGCAGGGGTGGAGGGGAGGGTGGGGGATTCCCTGCCCGAGGAATCCCGTGGCACAAAGGAGAATGTAAGACAAGGTCGGCAGGAGAAGCAGCCCAGGAGACTGGATGGCAGGCACCATGGCTCAGAACGGGCCGAGTCAGGGCCCTGGGTTGCAAGTGACAGAAACACCACACCAACCAGCGTCAGCACGAGAAGGGAGTTGATAGGACGCCGTGATGGAAGGTGCTAGAGGAGGGGCTGGGTTCTGGGACATCTCAGGCCTCTGGCTCTCTCCGCCCTTGTCTCTGGTCTCCATCCCTTGACTCTGGTCTCCGCGCCCTCCCCTCCAGAGAGCCCCAGGGCCCCAAGCTCACACCCCTCCGGCTCTGTGTCTGGCCGGTCCTGTAACTCAGTCCCAATCGCTCTGATTGGGTCCTCCCTGAGTCCGCCACTGTGTGAGGAGGACGAGGGACTGTGATCGGCCACGCCTAGGGCTGTGCCCCACCTCTCTCTGCTCTGGAGTGGCTTCTGCAGGACCCCAAGGACTGGGGGGCTCAGGTTGAGGCTGGACCCCAGCTGAACCCACACCCTTCCCTGGCTCCCCCCTCCTGAGAAGACACCATCCAGATGCCACTTGCTCTTGGGGCCCCCTCTCACTCTGCTTCTGGGGAACCCCACCTACACTGGACCCTGCCTGGAACAGCCTTACCCCGACCTCCCCTCCACGTTCTTGCCTGTGCGGGGCCGAGTCTAAAAGGGACCATCTTGTCAGCCAGCATCTTGGGGTCTTCCAAACCCAGCTCCTGCCTCGACCTCCTCCGGATTCTCCCCACATCTGCCACGGGTCCCCACGCAACCCACCCTCTCCATGTCATTCCTGTGTCGCTCTCAGATCTCCGTGTGATGAAAGGCAGGTGGTAAACAAGGCCCAGGAGAGAGGAAGCCAGCCTCTCCCCAGGGCAGCCCCCGACTACTGACAGATGGCAAATTGCTTTGCAACCAATATTTTTTTGTTTTTTATTTGTGTATAGATAAACAGGACTAAACTAATTAGGATTTTTTCTTTCCTTCCTCGGGTCTTGGACTACAACGAGAGTCTCTTGCTCTGGACTGGATTGGATAGCAGTCTTCACTGAAGGATTTGTCTCCCCAATTACAGTTCATTAATGGACTTACAAGAGAGGGAAGATGGGGCCGTCCACAGTCCCAATAAGAGGATTGTTTTGTATTCCTCCTTTTTAATTGCATGCATATCTCCTGGACCAACGCTCTGTGAAAAATGAGGAAAAAGAGACCCAACTGGTCCATCTGTTCGAGATGCAAATGATGGGGGAGAAGACAAGGCGTGGGGAGGGGGTGGGGAGCGGACTGCTGGGCTGGGCCAGGACACCCCTCCCTCCTCACGGTGGGGGGGGGTGCGGGGGGGTTGGCCTGGATAGGGAGGGGCTCCTCTGCTCACGTATCACTGTCTCTGGGGGGATGTGGGTCAGGACAGCCGTGGTCTTTACGGAGCTACCCTTCTTGGGCACCTACTATGTGCTAAGGGTTTTACATGGATTTTCTAACTTAAACTTCCCGGAGATCCATTTTATAGGCCCATCTTACAGATAGAGGAAGGAAGGCAGGGCGCAAGGCGAGGTGCAGAGTGGGCAGGGGAGGAACTCGTCATGGGTCTTACGGAGGCTCAGAGACAGCAGGATTGGCCCACGGTGCTCAAGCTGGAGCTGGAATTGGAAGCCAGGCCTGTTGTCTCAAAAGTTTCTGCTATTTCTTCTCCCTCTTTGCTGCCATCTGGTGAACCTTAGACTCAGTTTTCCCATCTGTGAAATGGGCCCTGGAGACCAGGTGAGATGAGCTGGAGGGCTTTGGGACGCTGTATTCTGAAGAAGGTGGGGGAGCCTGGGATGGCAGGCGTGGAGAGAGGCTCCAGGGTCCCGGAGGGAGGGCCCCTAGTTCCTGGCGGCAGGAGGAGGGTGCGGGCATCATGGGGGAGGTCTGCTCCCATCCCCAGTCACCTGAGGCGAGTGGGCGGACCAAATCAGTCCCTTGGGACTCTCCCTATCGAAAAGTCTGGAAGGGCTGGCCACTCCCTTCTCCAGCTGCGCCACGCTCCGGCCCGCACTCTGGGATGTTTGTGTGCAGGTCTCCAGGTGTGTCTCTGCTCTCCATGGCCTCCAGCTGTCCCGAGGCTTTGTCACGCCGGGGGGGGGGGGGGTGGGGAGGGCGTGGGGGGGGTGGCCCACACCTGACTGCTTGGGTGGGGGGAGCTGAGCAGGAGCACCCCAGGAAGGATCTTTGGTTTTTCACTCTCTTGAGCTCCTACTTGCACATGGCCCAGTTTTGTCCCCAAATCAGGGAGTAAATGTCTCCAAGCCAGGTTATCAGGGAGGAGCTCCCACTTCACAGGGCCGGGAAGGAGCTGGCAGCTGGCTGTTGGCCTGGTTGCAGCTCCGCAGGAGCTGGGAGGGGAGACTTGCGGGTCCAGAGCCACGGGGGAGATGACCCACTGCACAGCCAGAGCCCCAGGTCACACCGGTACAGGTGCCGAGCCTGCATGGGGACCGCACACACTGCGGGTCACAATGTAGCTGAGGAGCCCGGGGCCAAGGGCTCAGCTGCTTTTGTAGCAGGTGGTAAAGCAGCCAGGCCCCTGTCCTGAGGAGCGGGGAGTCGTCACCCAGCAGTCACACTGCGGTCACCTTCACCTACGCAGGGGATGGTTAGACCTCGTGGTTTGCACACTCAGCAAGGACATGCAGGAGTGCCCAGGGCCTGCTTCTCCCCACACAGATACAGCCTCCGCCTGGGTGGGGTGAGGGTGTTGGGAAGCCCAAGCAGAGGTGTCTGCCGGGCCCCGCGACAGGTGCCAGGAAGAGAACACGAGTCCACCATCCAAAGAGCTGGGGGTGAGTACCGGGCTGTCGCGGACGTGCTGTGTGACTTGGGGCAAGTGATTGCCCCTCTGGTCTCAGTTTGCTTACCGAGGAAATGGGGAGAAATATTCCCCCCTGGGGCGGGAGACTGGAATGAGACACTGGGTGTGGGGCAAGGTGTCATCAGGGCTCAGGACGGAAACCCCATCTGAGCGGGGTTTGGGCACAGGTGCCCCCTACGCCGCAGGTCTCCCACGGGGGCTTCAAGGAGGAGACGGTACCCCCTCCAGATCGAGAACTGTCCTCTCCTCCCTCATGGAAAACCTCCCAACAGGTCAGAACGTGTCCCCCTGCATTGCCCCCTCCGGTTCACGGGGCCTGAAGTGGCCGCTTTCTGTCTGTCCCCTCCTGTAAAGTGCAAGTGGCCGTCCTACTCAGTGGCGGTGACAGGGAGCATGGGGGTCAGCAGGGGGATGGCGTAGATAGCATTTGAGGGGGGCCGGAGCAGGTGGCCGGGAGGATGTGTCAGCTCCCCAGACGGGGGTGGGAGAACAGTGGGGGATGGGTGGCCCTCGGGAGAGTGCCACTTGTCCCAGAGGCCCCGGCTGGCTGGTCCACGGTGCTGGGCCTGGCCCCTGGCTCCGTGCAGACCCGGGATTTCAGACTCAGGGAAGGTCGAGGTGGGAGAAGACCCTGGCAGTCCTCCAGCTGCTCCCTCTCCGGGGCTCCCCAGTGTGGGCTCTGCGGGCCCCCAGCTCCCTGGGATTCCCAGACCCTGGCGCAGAGATCCTAAGTCTTCAAAGGGGTGGGGGCTTGGAACCTGCATTTCAAGGAGACCCGGGGGTTCCGAGAGGCCCCCTCACTGCCTCCGCCCAGGCCTGGGTGCGAGCCCTGCTCCAGAGCCCAGCACGGGAGACGCCTGGCAAGCTCCTCCCCTTCTCCAAGCCTCCCTGTCTCTCTGTGGGTGGGGTTAACCTCCTGCTCCCAGGTTTCAACAGAAGGCTCGGTGACAGGCTGCTGCAGGACGCACCCCGACCCATGCTGGGCACACAGTGGGCCCTTCAGCGCTGGGAACATCCCTGAAACTCCAGTGTCAGGATGTGTGAAGTAACACAAAAATTTCGATTGCTGACACATGGTATTCCTTGCAGCCTCAGGACCTCGGCACTGTTATAGCCCATTTTACAGAACAGAACAGTGAGGCTCAGAGGGCAGGGCCGGGGGGCTTGCAGTGGAAGCGCTGGGTCTCCAACACAGGCCTGTCTCAGGGCCATCAGCCTTTCCGCCTTGGGGTGGAAACACAGTGTCCCGGAGCTGCGGGAGCTGCCCGTGTCACCCCGCCGTGCGCATGTTACTGTAACAGCCCCCTCGGCTCCCAGGGAGGGCAAGTGGAAAATAGGCCAGAGCGGTAATGAGGCTGCAGGGTTCTGATGTGGCTTTTGATGGGATCTGGCTTCACAAGCACCGCCCCACATCAGAGGCGGCTGTGTGTGGGGCCCTCGATCAAAGGCCAGCCGCCTCGGAGCCCAGACACTGCGCCTGGTTCTGTCCTCAGAAGGCTCCCCCTTGATCCTCTCCCAGCAAGTCATGCTGTCGCTGCCATCGTCTCTGGCTGTTCCCTGAGAGGGTCACTTGCTGCCCGGACTGGCGGTGAGCAGATCTCCCAGAGACGGGCACGTGCCCCCCACACCTCCCACCAGGCTGCTTGAGACCCCACCTTGGGGCTCGTGTGGCTTCCTTCCAAGTGGCAGCTCCCAGGATGGGAGTCTTCTCATTTTGGTAAATGGGGTTCCAGGCCTGGCTCTGTCACTCCACGTGGGGCCCTGGTCCCCTGGCTCCATTCCCTCCCCAATCAAATGGGGGTTACAATGTCCTTGTCCCAGCATTGGTGTCCAGACCCTGGAGGTGGCACCTGTGAGGGCTTAGAATGTGGCAGAGTGGGCAGAAGTCCTGCATCCTCCTTCCGCTGTGTGACTGTGGGCATGTGCTCAACCTCTCTGAGCCTCCGTTCCCTCCTCACGGTGTGACCGTGAGACAAGAGGACAAGTGTTCGCTCACACCTCGCCTTCTCAAGAAGGCTCCTCAGACACCTTATTTAATCCTGCCCTCTGCCCCCCACGGCCCCCCAACCTGCAGCGTAATTTATTTATGTGTCACATTTACTGTTTGTCGTCTGACTGCCCCGCTGGTGCGTCAGCTTCTTTGGCATGAGGACGGGGACCCCCGTCCTGTCTTCCAGGGGACCCCAACTGCTAGAACAGCACCCCGCAGGCAGCAGACAGTGAAGCGTGAAAACGCACGCGCCCCGGCATCGGGCCCGGCCCTCACTGCCAGCTGATCTCCAGTTTTCTTGTCGGCACCCTCTCCCTTCCCTGGGCTCACCTGGATCTGTCTTTCCATCCAGCGGCGGGAATGGGGGCCAGGAGGGCCTACCTGGCACAGATGGGGCGCTGCGGCCCTGCTCCTGCACAGGTGGGCGCACATCCAGGTACCGTGATGGCTCGTGGCCTTCCTGCCTCTACCCGTGAGCTGCAACGTCGTGTCTGCAGCCAGGGCTTCGGAAATCCCTGCCACGGGCGTCACGGGCCTGTGTCGGCAGCACGGTGGGAGGACGGCTGAAGAAATTGCATTTTGACTAACGAGCTGTTGCTCTTTGATGATGGGGTACGCGGCCCCAGGTCCCTTTAAGAGGAGATCACAGTCTAAGTGGGGTGATTGAGGGGGGATGCAAACAGGCAGCTGAGAGTGCAGCCTGGGGAATAGGGGATGGGTGTGTCAGGGGAGGACTTCCTGGAGGAGGAGACTCCGACACTGGGTGCAAAGGCTGAGGAAGCTGGAGGTGAGGAGGAGGAGGGTGTGTGTGTGTGTGTGTGTGTGTGTGTGTGTGTGTGTGTGTGTGTGTAGGGCCTGGCTTGTGGGTAGATAACAGAATTCCCCCCAGGCATTCTGCTCACCCCCCAGCCCCCATATTCACACCATGTCAGGCCCCTGGGGTGGGAAGCACAGCAGAGAAGAGACAGTTGAGGTCCCAGAGACGAGACCAACATTTCACAGGGAGAAGGTGGGGTCAGCAGCCTGTGGGTCCTTGAGGATAAGCTGTGCACAGGCTGGCCAGGCCCCTGAGCCTCAGACCGGAAGAGGCTGGAATATCTGAGCTGAGAGCCCCTGGAAGCCTCTACCCCACCTCCCCCTCTGAGGGTCAGAGCACCCCCAGCAGCTCACAGGGGGTCAGGCCCCTCCAGCTGGGGGGGATTTCCAGGGAGGCTCCTGGGACCCAGGGAGGGGAGTGGCTTGTCCCTGTCCCCACGGTCAAGTCTGCCAGGCTCTGAGCTCCGAGTTCCCTCTGCCGCAGGTACCCGGGGACCCCAGCCTTCCTGCCGAGGTCTGGTGGGTGGGGAGCGGCCCCTGGGCCATCCTGGAGGACTGAGTGCGAATCCAGCTTCCTCTGGAATTCCAGCCCCGCCCGCCTAGTCTCCATTTCTCCCCTCCCTGGATCCGGTTCCTTTCCAGAGAAACCCAGCCGAACCGCAGGACAGCCGTTGCTCAGAGCCCACCGAGCACGCCCCAGATTAACAGTGATATGGGAGAGACCTCCGTGGCGGAGCAGGGCCGGTGCTTCAGGAAAAACAAACAGAACAGAAATGCAAGCGGGCTCCTGCATTCCCCTCCCCAGGCGGCTTGTACTGAGGGAGACACACCAGAAAATTCCACTTAGCAAAGGCTGCGTCCCCGTCATGAGCCTCATAATTAACACAGCAGGAAAACGACCCCAGAAGAGCAATGTTCTTCGGGGAGCACCTCTGCTGAGGTGTTGCCCCCACGGAGGTCAGGACCCATCTCACCCACTTGGCATGCGGGGACCTGGGGGACGGTGAGCCCGGTGAGGATCTGGGGCGCATGAGCTCAGGGGCTCCCAGGGACCACATCTAGCGCTGAGAGGAGCTCGCGGGTCAGCGGCCCAGTGTCCTCCCTCTGCAGACACTGACTCGTGCAGGCCAAGGGTCATGGAAGCTTCCTCGATCTTCAGATCTGCCAGTCCTCTCATGGCACGTGTGACGCATGGGATCTGGGAATGAGAGCAGCTTTCACAGACTCAAAGATGCTTTCAGAAAACCTTTAAATCACAGAATGTGAGCATCTGGTCCCTTTCACAGAATCCTAGAATTCTAGCATCACAGAATCATTCATGGACTCCCAGGCCTGACAACCTGAGAATTAAGGAATCTCTGGAGGACACTGGAACCCATGCACAGCTTATGGGGCCCTCGGAATCACAGAATCGGTCCAGAGAAACGTGGAGCCGAAACAGACATCCTGGGATCAGAATCTCAGCCCAGAGAGTGACGCTGGTTTAACTCCCCGCTTCCTTATCCAGGGAGCTCTCTCCTCACTGCCCTGTAATCACTTGAACTCTCATAAGGATGGGGAGCTTACCACCTGACAGCACACCACCTGGTATTGGGCACAGCTGAGGATACTGAACCTAAATGTGCCCCATGTGACCCCCCCAGTCCCTCTGCACACTTCCCACCTCCCCCCTCCACTTCCCCGCCATCCTGCCCCCACAAAGAGCTAAACATGAAAACTAGTGAAGCTGACATCATGGCACAAGTTGTTCTGGCCAAACACGGGGACCAGCTGGGGCCTCGGGCTGAGGGGAGTCCTCCTCCAAGGCAGAGACAGACACCCGGCCACGGGGACACTCAACCCACCTCAGTTCATCAAGGCAGAGAGAGAAAGAGCATGAGAGCAACCGAGAGGAAAGGAGAATGGAGATACTTAGTAATGCCCTGTGATGGGGGAGAAGGAGCCGTGTCCCTGATCAGGGCTGGGGATGGTGCCCAGAGCCAGGGCAGGTGGACAGGGCTGACCTGTGGTTGGACAACTTGGTCCGAGTTATCCCAGCCCTGTCGTTGACCACTGGGTGGCTCTGAATAAGTAAGTCAGTGTTCCCCATCTGTAAAATGGGCTGATGAAGCCCACTCTGTGATTGGTGCTGGGCTGCGGTGGGACTCACTGAGTGTGGTCACCCCTCACATGGCCCTTGGCACGTGGCAGGAGGGAAAATATGTGAGCTCCCTCCCTCCCTCCATCAGTGCCTTGGCCTTGGGAGAGGAGCAGGATTTCTCCAGAAGCAGACCACGTGGAAAGGCATTCTCAGTGAAGGGAGCAGCCTGTGCAAAGCCTGGGAGCCGTGAGCATGTCAGGAGGGTTTGGGGAGCAGCACGTAGCGTTCTCGGGGTGTCGAGATGTGGGGGTGAAGCTACAGGTATGGTCTGGGGGCTGTGGGGCCTTTTGTCCAGGAAGGTGGAGTGAGGGCACTGGGAGCTGTGACAGGCAGAGGTGGCCTCCTGTGAGGATACCCCGCCCTCCTGTGGTGCCCGGCCTCGGCCTGGGGACGGAGGGCAGCTGCCAGCCTACCGGGACATCAGTCAGACAGGGGCAGGAAAGTCAGACAAATGAAAACATGTCAGAAACAATCATCGGGAAAGACAGGATCCGCTCCCAGCCAACACCCAGCCCCAACCACATGGGATGAATTGGTGATGAAACCCAGCACTAGAACATTGGAGCAATTTAGAGGGATCTGGAAAGGTTTTATTCTGACATAAAGAGCTGGATTTGATTAAGGCACATGTCAGCTGGGGAATCAAGGAGGCCAAGTCTTCTGAGGAGCTGGGCCAAGGCGCCCGCCCGCCCGTGGCAGATTTGGGAAAGCAGCCAGAGGCACAAGGTGGCGGCCAAGGGTCTGGGCTGGGGTCTCAGTTCTGCCCCCATGAGCTGTGGGACGTGGGGCAAATACTCAACCTCTCTGTGCCCTACATCCTCCCGCAAGAGGAGAAGTGGCTCTTGGAGCTGTCCCACAGGCCGTGGCACAGACTGAAGGAGGCCGCAGGAAGGCCCTCTGGCTTCCTGGCGCCCGCAGGCTCCCCTCTGTCTTCTTTTCTTGGGGGTCGTTATTGCTGTGGCCTCGCTCAGTCCTCAGTCCCTCCGGGGTACCCTGTGTGCGTTCAGTCAGCCCTGGATGTCTCCTCCCTTTGGTTCTCCTGTGTCCACTTGGCTCAACCCTGCCGTCCCCCCTCCCCCGGCATGTGGACACACGCCCCAGGCCCTGGGGGTGACTCGGCCTCCGCTGGGACAGCCACCGTCCCTCCCGTGCCCGTGAATCGAGCAGACAGTCGAGAGAGCTTGGATGTGACTCCGTTTGTGTCCCCCAGGCCCCGGATCGCGCTGCCTCTCCACCCTGGTCACTCAGGGCCGGCACTGGTGGCTGAAGCCGGTGGCGCAGGTCAGAGTGGCCCATCGAAGGGTCGCCCACTGCTGTTCAGGTGTTGCTGTGAGCCGGGCCGGCCTCCTGCCCTCACGCCGCCCCAGGAAGTCCTTTCACTCCTGGAGACGGTGTCTGAGCTCCACGAGCCCCGGGCTGGGAAAAGGTGCGGCCTCTGGGGCCTTGGTAGAGAACAGAGGCCCCCCGTCCATCCTGCCCCTCAGCGCCCTGGTTCTGTGGTGTCAGAACACGGACGTGGGTGAAGGCCGAGGGGTGCAGGGGAGAGATAAACATGGACTTGTGTCTGTCCTCTCGAGTCCCTCCTTCTGGCAGGAGAGAGCAGGCAGAAGAGGGCCGTGGGGCTGGGCTCAGACTGGTCTTACTTACTTATGGCTGCCACTGGAATCCCTTCCCTGTGCTCCCAGGGCACCTGCAGCCAAACATTCGGTTTGTGGCACTAGTTAATCAATGGGTTTTTGTTTTGGTTTACGGTGTTTTGGCCTGTGCCTCAGGCCTCTGGTACCCAGGTTGAACCCAAAGCCTGGTGAGCGTCCACGGAGATTGGGCTGATTTCTCTGCTCACCTATCCTGTTGTAACCCCCCCACCCCCTGGCGTTCCCAGGGAGCAGGGGCCTTGGAGCCAGCGGAGACCCAGTTCAAATCCCCACCCCACCTCTTACTGCAGGAGCCCATTGGGAGGGACCCTCCCCTCTCAGTGGCCCTGTCTGCGCAGCTGGGATGGGGATGCCCTCGCAGGGCTGACCTGCAGGGTTCAGGGGCCACCGGAGCAGGGGCTCCAGGAACAGAACTCCCATCATGGCTGTGAGAAGCAATCCTGCTCCAAGCCCCTGTCGCTCTGCTTCGCAGCCCTGGGTGAGCGCGTCCTTCTGGAAAGGAGAGCGCCTTATTCCCTCTAATGAATGGTCCCTGCTCCGTAATGGGCCTCACCTCCTCTTCCTGTCCCATATTGTGTGTTTTATGTGTGACCTTCGCCAAAGGCATCCGTTTCTCTGGATGTAGGTGAATTAGGGGGGAAAAATGGAATTTAAACATCCTGAAAGATTTATTCTGTGTAATAATGGAACAACTCCCACAGAAACCACACACAGTGCATTGGGAGCAGGAGGGCAGAGGTGGGGCCTTGAGGGAGGGGTGGGGCGGGGGGGGTGTTGGAGGGAGGGGTGGGGCTGGGGTTTGGAGGCTGCAGGATAAAGGACTCACTCAGCAGCTCTGAATTGGATGCAGCTTACAGTTTGTCGCCCTTAGCAGGGGAGGCGAGCTCCCATTTACTGAGCGCCTACTGTGTGCAGGGCTGTGCACGTGCTGGACTCCATCAGCCCTTACTCGGTCCCCCAGGTGGGCACTGCTGCTCCCACTTTTCTGGAGGAGAGTTTGGGGCCCCGAAGGATGAACTGACCTGTCCCAGGTCACTCAGCTGGTTGGTGGCAGGAGGGGATGTGAGCCCAGGCCTGGCTGACCCAAGTCCCTGCTCTTTCCCTGGCTCCGTGCATGAGGGACACGGGCATCTGTGCCTCAGGGGAGCTGGTGTGACCTCATGAAGCTGCCCCAAGGGGCCTCCTGGATGAGTTGGGCACCTGCCCTTTTGAGACCTCTCTGGTGGGCTCCCCACCCACTGTCCCTGCGGGGGCTTCCCACGTCATCTCCCAGCCTTCAGACACATGTCAGTGGGAACCTTTGCACCCCCTGCCCCGACCTTTGCCAAAGCTCTGTGTGGTTAACACCCTGCTGGCCGAGGCCTCACGGAAGGTGAGCGCAGCCTTGCTGCCCCGGAGAAGCTGGAAGCGCTGTGGCGGCTGGCTTCTTCCCATCTGTCCTTCTATTTCTGCCTCCACACTCCGAGTCCAGGTCTGTCTGACGGCGATGTTGAGTTGGGATCCCGGCCGCAAATGGCTCTCTGCCACGGAGATTCGGAGGGGACGCCCCAGCTGGCGGTCACACAGCAATTCAGTGTCAGAACCAGAATTCAAATCTATTAACTCATTAGTTCGTTCGTATGGCAAACAGTACTTGCGGTCTTACTGTGTCCCCGATCCTGGAACCCCCACCCCACATATGGTGAAACCCAACATCACCCGAGGACACAGAAGAGACGGGCACAGACGTGGAGGTGCCCGGCCACTCCTGGCTTCCTTTCCTGCTCAATCCCACTGCAGCCCACCAGCGTGGGAGGGAGGAGGCATGAACCCACTTGATGGAGGAGGAAACTGAGTCCCAGAGATGAGGCCATCAGCCAGGGAGGGGCCGAGGGGCCCAGCCCCGGACTGCAGGTCCACCATTAGGCAACAGAGGACATCTGTGCTTCTCTGCTTCCACTCCCTCCACCTGGGCCATTGCTGGGGACTGTCGCTTCTGCCTCAGAAATGTCTCTTGACCCAGTCCAGGGTTGGACATGGCACTGCCTCACCGTATCTGGTGGCCTTGAAATGTCTGTGTGTGCCTCTGACAATCCGAGATGACCAAACTGACTGCTGGAGGGGGCCGGGAATTTCTGCTGGGGAGCAGGTGTGAGCTTACAGTGGGTGCTCAGTTCAGTCCTCCTTCCCCTCCTCCTGCTGCATTCCACCTGCTGCCCCAGGACAGCACCTGTCTCCTTCTCTGCAGTCCTGGATGTCCTCAGTGCAGGCCACCGTCACCTCCCACTCAACCCTAGCAACATCTCTACACCCAGTCCCCCTGCCTCAGGCTCCCTTTCCATCCTTCCCTACTGACCAGCCACTCTGCAGCATTCACCCACCTGTCCTCCCTTGAGAGAAACACACACACACACACACACATGCACACAAAACACTGTCCTTGGTGGCTCCTCTCGCTTCAGGTAAAAACCTGAGCTCCTAGGCTCGGCATTCAATGCCCTTCCAAGTTAACCTCAATTGCTCCTCAATTGAACCCACATTTCCTGCTGCTCCCCCATAGTACCAACCCACTCGAGCCACTAGGCTCTTCCTTCGTCACGTCTGGGCTAGAGGAGATCAGCTCATTGAAGCAGGGTTGGTTAGAGAATGTGGGCAGGACTGCTGCTCCCCTCTGAGGCCCCCAGCATTCAGTTCTCCTGGTATTGGGGGGCCAGGCTGGCTCCAGCCCCTGTCCTGGGGTCTCCCTAACCCTGTTGCAAGGCTCACCCTTCGGTCTCTCAGCTTGGCGACCCTCCCTTCCTCTGAATTCTTGCTTTGCCTCGTGGGATATCTGACTCCCAGCGGCTCCCATGTGAAAGCTCCTTAAGGAGAAATCCACGCCCTGGCATCACTCCTGTTTTGCAGAGAGCGGGGAAATGTTCATCACTAGCGCCTTCCTTGTCTTCCTGCGGCCCGCCATCTCTGAGCTCTGTGATAAAGGAATTAGGTCCTGGGTAAAGGAAGGCCGTGGTGTCCTGAGATGCCTTTCCCTGTCCTGGGGGATGACAAGCAGCGAGCGAGGACGAGGAAGAAGAGGAGACAGAAGGTGGGTGGCAGGAGCAGGAGAGACAGAGTTCGAACATAAGGAGGAAAGTGCCACTGGGTGTTCGTGCTTGGGCAGAAGCATGGGGCTTTGAGAACACAGCCAGGCCTCGGGGGACCCTGGGAGTGACAGCAGCTTAGCGTGGGCGAGACCAGTAACACCTGCAGAACTGAGTATTTGTTTTTCTATCGCCCATGTCTGGACAATGAAAGCTCCGTGCTGCTTGGCTGTGCTAGCAAGTTGATTTGCTCAAAGACAATGAAATGTACCGCCACGCTCTCCTGCGTGCCCCGGGTGCAGATGCGGCAGGTGGAGCGAGGGCCCAGCCAGCCGCTGTCGCGCCAGTGTAGCCTCTGAGAGCCCCAGGGCTTCGGGGGGGGGGGGGAGGTGGGGGGGGGCCACCGGGCCTGGAGGCACTGGGGCCTTTCAACCAAAATGGGCTACAGTTTCTTCTTGACTGGAGACCCTAACTCCATGTTAGGCCACCTAACGGGGAATAGGTGCAAGGATGCTGGGGGGGGACGGGGCACCCAGGCTGGGTGACCACGGTCTCTGAATGCCCCTGGGTCTCACTAGCTGTGGATAGAAAAAGGGGACATCTAGTAGGTAAACTTGGATCTCGCCATCTCTGAGTTCCTCCCACACTTGAGTGAACTGTGGTTTCTTGCAATCCCTTCCCCCGCAATTTGAGGGTCCCCAGGGGGTCTCACATGAGCTCAGAAACCAACCCACCAACTGCTCTAGTCACTGGATGAAGGCTGCTCTGTGCCCCTCCTGCTGTCACTGGGGAAGCGTCTGGGGTGCCTCTCCCGGCTGCCCTGTTGGCCGTGTTCCAGTGGGGACGGCAATGCCAGTGTCCACTCCAAGGGACTGGTCCCACTAGCATTGGTCCCTGAGCCCAGGGAGGGACACAGCCCACAAGTGGGGCTGGGGGGCAGGCAGCCAAGCCCTCAGCCCAGCTCGGGTGGCCGCTGCCCCCGGAGCCCTGTTCTGGTTCTGCCCCCTCTGAGCTGCAGGGTCAGCTCCCCCGCAGGCTGAGCTCACCCGCCAGCACAGTGAAGGCTCCTGGCACCAGAATGGCCTCCCCGTGGTGCCCGAAATCCCCATCAGCACATTATGCCCCTTGGGGCCGACATCACCCTCTCCAGATCCCCTGGGGGGACCCCCAGACTTTAACCCAGTGTTGGCTATGAGCACCCTCATGGGTCCTGCCTCCCCACCCAGAGACACCACCCCCCACTCCGCCCCCAAGCCTGTGTTCCTATTCCAGCTCTGCGCCTCTCTGATCCACGTCCCCCTCCTCTTGGAAGGGAATTTGAGGCCACATTTGCCCTTGGCGGTCTGCAGAAATGCAAAGCTTCTACCTGGAGGAGGCATTACAGCCCTGACAGGTGGGGCGCAGCCGCAGGAGGACTTGGAGGGGCGGAGCTGGGGGCTGGAACAGCGGGGAGAGGCGGGGCACCTGCACCTTCCCAGCATCCACCAGCTCCGTGGCTGGCGTGATGACTCTTCCTATTCTTGTCTTCATTGCTTCCTCCAGGGAGGCAGAGCAGGTCCTGGGACGGAACCCTGGCTCCTCCGCTCACCTGCTGGGTGACCCCAGGGCACGACACTTAGCCTTCCTGAGCCTCAGTTTGCTCATCCGCGAAGTGGTGATAATATCAGTGCCTGCCTCCGCGGGTTGTCCGACGGTCGAAGGAGTTGAGGCTTGTAAAGTGCTTAGGTCGGTGTCTGGCACCTTCAAGCCCTCTGTAGCTGTTCGCCACCAGCCGCTGCTCCGCTGCGGTATAAAGGAGCCTCGTGGAGCTCAAGTGATTCGTGAGGTCACAAAGCTTCCGACCCCCTTCTTTTGGTCAAAAAGTCCCTGATTTCCGGGGCGCCTGGGTGGCGCAGTGGTTAAGCGTCTGCCTCGGCTCAGGGCGTGATCCCGGCATTCTGGGATCAAGCCCCACATCAGGCTCTTCCACTGGGAGCCTGCTTCTCCCTCTCCCACTCCCTCTGCTTGTGTTCCCTCTCTCGCTGGCTGTCTCTATCTCTGTCAAATAAATAAATAAAATCTTTAAAAAAAAAAAAGTTCCTGATTTCCTTTTGGGGAACTCGCTCCCCCTGATTATCAGTCCTCAGGATCTGAAGGAGGCATCTTGGACCCAAGCCAATGGGACATCCCGCTGGCCATGGCCGCCGCCATGGGTCCTGAGGGGTGGGTGGCCAACTGCGTGAGCCATGAGCAGCCTGAACCCCAGCAGGGGCGTCGTCCTGCAGCCATGTTGTCTCCATGCTGGGAGGGTCTGTCTGAGGGGGCAGCCAGACCAGAGTCCGGAGTGAGAGAGAGGGGACAGAAAGCAGGACCCAGGGAGTTCCTGGGGACCCCCTGCAGGATGTCAGATCAGAAACTGAAACTCCCCATGGATTTTTCAGTCACCACAGCCAATAATTTCCTGTTTTCAGTCAGTTTGAGTCAGTCTTCCATCACTTACACGACCCTCTCAGTCGCTAGGTCTGCAGGGAGGGCTGTGGCAAGGGGCCCAGGAGGCCCACGTTTCCCGAGCTGCTCAGAAGGGGGGCCTCTGTGTTTCTTCCCACATCATCCCACATGCCTCCACCCCCCTGAGAACCCATCTAACCCATTTTACATAAGGAGACCCTGAGGCCCATGGACGTGCAGTTCTTTCCCCAAGAACCCAAACATAAGTACTCGTCTGGGCTGAGTGCTCAGCCCCTGGGGTGTCAAGGTCAAAGCCCAAATGACCTTGGTCTGGCCATCAGAGCCTGTCTCCGGCAGCCCCGCCCCACCCAGACAAGCCGAGAGAGTTGCCCAGGTGCGACAGAGCCCCAAACCTGGGGGGGTACAGGAGGTGGGGCTGAAGTCTGAACCGTGGAGAAAGACAATCAAAACACTTAGGAATGAAAAATAGTGACAGTAATTTTAAAAGAAATCTATTAAGTTGATGAGCTGTTGGAAGTAGTGAAGAAAACACACCAAGAGTTACAGGGCCAAGTTCACTCTGCATCTAAAAGATCAGCGCCCCCTTTCTCCACCTTCCCCCCTCTCCCCAGCCCTGCTCATCTCTCTGCTTCCCCTTCTTCCCCTCCTTCCCAGATATGGCCCAGCAGTCCCATTTCCTTGTAACCACAGAGCCCAGCACCTTGCTGAGCCCCGAGCTGGCCCCTGTGGCGAGGCCGCCGACCCGCCTTCGTTTTCCCACAGTGACGCTTGGGGCCAGGAGCTGGCAGGCCTGGAGGGGAACATACAGGGCTGAGCTGGGACTCCCGGCTTAGATAGCCCTGGGAGGGTAGAGGCGAGGTGGCTCAGGTGGGGTTGGGGTTCCCTGCCCACCCCCCAACAACGAGGCCTGTGGTAATGGCCCACCAGCATTTGTCTCCAGTGGCCGAGCAGACCCTGAGCCCCCCCACACCTCCCCCAGCGGCAGCGGTCAGGGGAGTCAGGAGGGTAGGGGGACGACTCTAGGAATGGGCATTAGGGAGAAGACGGACCCTAGGGCTGCACTGCAGTTTCTTACTCAAAAGGACAACAAGCGTGCACCCTCTCAGGACAGCTGGCGTGGACTGGGCGCCACTGTGTGCCAGGGGGTCAGACATCAGGCCCAGACCACGGAGTCAGGGACAAAAAACAAGCCCAGCTCTGTCCCCCCAGGGACCTGGCTCTTCCCACTTGCCCAGTTTGGGGGGTGGGGCTCAGGGTCTTTGTCACTCACTCATTCACTCACTCCTTGGGCAAATGTGACTGGATGCACCAGGGTCCAGGCCCTTGGGATGTGACACAGAAGTCAGGGGACCCAGAGGGTTAGAGGGACTGTGGGAAGGGAAGTCCTGGGGTAGGGGGGCAGGGAAGGGAAACGGGGAGGGGGAGGTGAATCAAGGTCTCTGGCTTAAGTGACAAACCCAGAGTTCACTGCATGGACAGTGGGGTTGGGGAGGGGCACAGACCCCCAGGGGAGGGGGCAGCTGGTCTGTGTGCAAAGGAACATCACCAGGCTCCCCCTCCTCTCGCATGCCTGCCCCTCCCCACCGCTGCAGTCCACAAGGCGGCTTAGGGATCCAGCCAAGGCCCCCCCATCTCCCACTGCCAGCCACCTGCAGGGACTGGCCAGGGACCCTCAGGCGGCATCCAAGCCTGATTGGTCTAGCCATGGTCAGGTGTCCAGTCCTGGTCCAATCAGCTAAGGCGGGGGACAACTCCTGGTTTTGTATTTTATCCAAGGAGTTGTAAGTACCATCATCATGAATATTAAAATGAATATTCATCACTCACTTCTGTGCAGACCAGCGCTGGGAGTTCTCCATGCGTTGTCTGATTGGACCACCCACAGCCCTCCAGGAGGAGCCGTGGTGCCCTTGGGCCTTAGAGGAGGGAAGGAGACCTCGGAGGCAGTGTCAGTGGCCTGTGGCTGGTGAAGGACAAAACCCGGACTCTGGGCCCTGCCATCTGACTCCAGGTCCGTGCTAGGAACCACAGGCTGTCTGCCCTACTATGTGCGGGCTCTGTGTCCTGCATTCTTCGTAGGAGCCCGCAGTGAATCAGGAAGATAGATGCATGAACGGTTAAAATGCAAGTGTGCGGTAGAAAGGGTAAATGCCTTGCGTGGTTGCAGGGAGGGTGTGGGGTGGGGGAGGGCTGAGGGTGGGTCCAGGCTGCTCCAAACCTGCCTCCAGGCTCCTGGGTTGAACAGGAGAGGGAAGACAGCACTCTAACGCTCATCCAGCCCCGATCTGGGTGTGTGGCGAGGGACCGCACTCGGAGTGTCCCTGACTCTGGTGGGACCTGGGGCACCGGTGTCACTTCCAGAGCATTCTAGCGGGTGGCAGGGAGGTCACACTGAGCGGTGGGTCAGAGTGTGCACTCGGCGCAGACAGACCTGCTTCTGCCTTCCCACAGGTTATGTCACAATGGTGGCTTGTCTTTGTCAAGCCTCAGTGTCGTTTCCTGTGGGATAGGGATGGGGGTCCCCCAGCTCTGTCCAGTGGCTGTGAAGGGTAAGGAGGTGAGGGGGCGCTCGGAGCACGGGGAGGGTGTGGGAGAGCAGCAGGGACTGCTATTTAGTCTGCCATCACCAGGACGCCTGTCCACAGGGTAGGAGCCTCTCCTGGCCCGACATGCAGCAGGTGCTCAGAGGCCACTGTCAGTGGCGGGGTCTCCTCCACACAGTGGGGTGCAGCCCCCCCCCACCAGCGCCCCTTCTGCCACAGGGACAGCAGCAGCGCCACGTGACTTCGAAGAAGTTGCCGTCTCATGGAATTCTCCATCTCTTTTCCCTTCAGCCCAGATCCATCGCCTTATTGACTTGAGCCGCTTTACCTGCCGCTTGTCTCTGGCAGAATGACAGAGAGCCAAGGTCTCGGCGCCCTTTGCTCCAGCTTTTATCTGCCTGATTTCAGGCAGTTGGAGCCCGGGCTGCCACTCAGCTGGAGAAATGTCCAAACTATATTAAATCACAGGATGCGGGCAGGTGACAGGAGAACACTTGTCACCCCTCTCTGCTGGTCCTCTGGCTCTCAAGCTCCTGGTGGGGAGGGACAGTCTTTGCCTGCCTCACAGGCTCATTTCCCAGCCCCTCCCCCCAATAATCACTGCGTGGTAGCTGTGGATGTGGTTTTCTGGGGATGGAGTGGCTGTGGCCGGACACACGCCCCCACATAAGCGACCAGGAGCCTCCTGCCCGGGCAGCGCTGGGCCCAGCCTATTTACCCTCTTTTCATCATTATTGGTGGTTTTGGGTTTTGTTTTCTTTAATTTTGAGAGGGTCTTAGTCTGCTGGGGCTGCCCTAACGAACAGTACTAGACCGGGTAACTAAAAACAAATGTATTTCTCACAATTCCGGAGGCTGGGCCATCCGAGATCCCCGTGCCAGCACGGTCTGGTTCCGGCAAGAATCCTCTTTCTGGCTTGCAGACAGCCCCCAACTCCTGGGGTCCTCCCATGCTGGAGACAGCGCCAGGGAGCTCTGCTGTCTCTTCTTACAAGGGCCCTGACCCCATCCTGAGGGCCTCACCCTCCTGACCTCATTGGAACTTAATTACCCCCCCCCCAAAGCCCCCTTCTCCAAGGACCACCACACTGGGGGTTAAGACTTCGACACAGGAATTGGGGTTGGGGGGCGCTCAATTCAGTCCAGAGCAGAGAGTAAAACACTCTTCCTGTTAAATATTCAAGAAGTGTAGGAGGGTACAGAGAGAACAAATGCCCTGTCCCCACCACGTTGTCATAAACCCGCTTCCCAGATGGAACACTGGACGAGAACGATAATAAAATAATAAAATCTTGCTGTCTTAGGTCCTGCATGATAAGCCTCTGGCCACATTAATTCAACTAATATAGGAACCGCATGAAGTAGACACTGTGGTTATTCTTGTTTTAAGGGTGGTGAAGCGAGGCTCGGAGCCGTGGAGCGAACCCCACGATACCCCACTGATAGCCACCAGAGAGACTGAAACCCGGGTCACGGAGATCGCCAAGCTCCGCTCTTTCCACCTCGCCTTGTATTTTTCTATGCACAGTTTACATTTGCTTTCTTTGACAGCATGGGAATATTTGGTATACACTCATTTGTAATTTGCTTTTCATTTGAGAGCAGAAAGCTGCTCTGGCTGCTGGGCGTTCAGTTGTAATAGGGGGCCGTCATTTACGTTCCCTCTGGATGTATTTTTGTATTTGGGTGGCTGCTTCCCCCCCCCCATTACAAGCAATGGTGCCTGCTCTTTTATTTTCTCTCATTCATTTAAAATTTTTTCTAACTACCCAAGGGCTGGCTGCAGACACTCTTATTGCTCTATATTCAAGCAGGTCATATAAAGAAAGAGCACCTCTGTGCTCCCTCCCCTCCGGATTGCGCCCTGCCTCCATAGTAACACTGACATCAGCGTGGTATGTGATCCTTACAGACCTCAGTGGAAGCACTGCACACAGACGTATATGCACGCCTGATTTTAAACAGATACAAGGTAGCCTATTATAAGGATGTGTGCATCTAGCTTTCTAATCTTTAACAATATCAGAGACATCTTTCTGTGTTTTTGGTTTTCATGAAGCGGTTTATTTCAGATGCTTAGCTATTTCTCCTTTCTGCCTTTCCTCCCTCCCTCCCTCCCTCTCCCACCCTTCCCTCTCCCCCTCCCTCCCTTGCTTTCTTCCTTTCTTTCCCAATTCCCCTTCTAATGAATATTGAAGCTGTTTGGGTTTTGTTCTCTGTGTAAACATCCACATCCTGCAATCAACATCCTTGTGAGTGCCTCATGGCGTGCACATGGGAGTTTGTCTCCAGCATCAATACTGAGATGTGGGATTGCTGAGTGGAAGGCTTGTGGCAGGCTGGGGCTTGTCTGAGACCACAGGAGGCAGGGGAAGGTCTGGGTTGTGGGTGCCTGGTGGCTGTTTGCCACAGGCAGCATGAGGGAGATGGGAAGGGATCCACCCTTCACTTAACTGTCCACCAGCCGAGGCCACGCTCTTGGGCAGCTCCTGGGGGCACTGCCAGCTCCTGCGGTCTAGGATTGTAGGTTTGTTATTATAAAAAGAGGTGATGTAACCACTGGAAATAGTGGCTTCCAGAAGCTGTCTGGCTGCCTCCCAGGCATTTTCTCCTGGAGCTATTGGGGGGAGGCTCTCTGGTACCTTGGGGATATTGGGTTGGCAACAGCTTGCGGCTAACTTTCTGTCCTCAGGGGGCTTGTCCCGGATACAGCGGGAGAAACAGAGGCCACTTTGCAGAAAGAGGCAGAGGCAAGCAGAGAGAAAAGGTGGTTACGAGGAGCGCCCCGGCAGCACAGAAACACTGATTCTGGCCATTGCTCCTTCGGCCCTGGGAGCTCCTGTCCTTCCTCCTGCCCTGGGTTCTACCTGACCTCCAAAGGCCTCAGCTGCTGAACTGCGGTCTGAAGCTGCAGCCCGGAGTCCTGAAAGATGCTGAGAGTGGGCTCATGAGGTCACAAGGGGTCTGGATGGGCAGAGAGTGGGTCCCCAGGCCGGCTCAAGGGTGTCCTCCAGCCCAGCTTCCTGACTTCAGGGTCTCCCACATCCCACCCTCCAATCCGCCCACTCTGTCTCCTAAAGCACAGGGCTGGCTGGTCATGCCCTCCCTTACCCTTCGGGAACTGTCCCTTGCTCTTAAGGTCAAGGTCATGCTCTTCAGGGGCGCCTGGGTGGCTCAGTTGGTGAAGCGTCTGCCTTCGGCTCAGGTCATGATCTCAGGCTCCTGGGATCTGAGCCCCGTGTCAGGCTCCCTGCTCAGCGGTGGTGGGGGGAGGGGTCTGCTTCTCCCTCTCCCTCTCCCTCTGCCTCCTCCACCCTGCTCATGATATGTCTTTCTCTTTCAAATAAAGGAATACGCTCTTAAAAAACAAAACAAAACAAAACAAAAAAAAAAAAAACCGCTCTCAGCCTGGTGAGTGGGGTCCTAGAAGGCCTGGCTCCTGAGTGCCTCATTTCTCATTCTACGCCTGCACACTTGATCCTCTGGTGGGATCATACTTTTACGTGTTCCTTGGCGCTCATTCTCTCTCCTCTAAGGGTTGAACATGCTGTCTCCATAGCCTGGGTACCTTCCTTCCTCTTTTCTAGCTCACTCCCCCTGGAGTGGGGGTTTTCTAGATGATTCATCTTTCAGGCTTGGAATTAAACATCCCTTCCTTCCGGAAGCCCCCTCGCGCCGCTCCTTTGCGCTCGGCATCATGGGTAGCACAGCGCCAGCCAGTTGTGTGAAGATCCGGTTCCTCCAGGAGGCTGGAGCTCCAGGAAGACAAACTTCACGGCCGCTGTGCACACCGCTGCCTCCCTTGGTCCTGCCACAGGGCTCAGTAAGGACCCTTGTAGTTCCAGAATGAATAAGCTGGTTCAACAGGTGCCAGGCGGCGTGAAACACCACAGCCACGGAACCAAGACAGACCCAGGACCAAAAGCGGATGCCAAGCTGAGTATATCCGCCTCCCCCCTCCCCCGACCCTCAGGTCGCTTTCCTTCGGGGCAAATGCAAATATTATCACCCACTTCCGTTGGAGAAAAGATAATGAGGGTGACAGTGTTTGGCAAATGCATTATGCAAATATTAATCTTTAAAGTAACACTGGGTCACTAAGGCGCCCTGTGCACAAATTGTTCTGACAAACCTGGTGGTGTTTCTTTAGGATGAAAATGCAAACATCTCAGGTATAGGGCAGAGGGGAAACAGAAACACACATTTAATGAAATGCTACAATGTGCCAAGTTCTTATCAGGCACATCCAAATATTAATTTTCTACATAAAAAACCTCACAACTTTTGTCAGGTTATTATTACTTATCTCAGAAACTTTGTAAAAAAATTTTTCTGTTGCAAATGGCACGTTCCTCTCCGTACATTGATTTGGACTCCAGCAAACACGTTCAACTCCCTTATGATCTGTGGGCTCTCGTTTGGGTTTTGCAAAAAGTCAAACACAGCGTATGCAAATAATGACAGTTTTTCCTCTCCCTTCCCCATCTGTATACTTTTCATTTCTTTTTGTTGTGAAGTGCTTTAGAAAAGACCTCCCATGTTGAATAGAAAATGATGATGGCAGCTGTCCTTGTCCTGTTCCTGCTCTTAAAGGGAAAGCTTTCAACATTTCACCACAAAATATTATGTTTGCTGTAGGCTTTCATTTTTTTTACTAGAATCTCTTTTATTCCTTTCATTTCTCATTTGCCAAGGGTTTTGCCATGAATGGATGCCAACTTTCATCAAATGCTTTTGCTCAATCTATTCAAATGATCATCTCCTTTGAAAAGATCTAATGTGATGGATTACGTTAATTCATATACTAACACTAACCTAACATCGTATTCCCAGGAAAAAAACCAAACTTGGTCATAATACAATTATCTAATTTATTCACGGCTGGCATTTTCTTGCAAAATTTTTAAAGACTTCTTTGCATTTACATTTTTGGGTGAGTCTGCTCCACAATTTTCCATTTATGGTGGGACTTGGGATTCAGGGTTTTGTTTGTCTCATAAATAGAAGTATTAACATAGGACTGGAATAATCTCTGTCTTAAATGTGGGAGAGAACTCACTTATAAAACCGTGTGGATAAAGTGCTTTATTTGTGGGAAGATTTCTACTCTTGATTGGGCTTAATGGTGATGAAATTATGGAGAATTTAGAAATTTCTCTCTGGGTCAGTTTTGGTAGTTACATACTTTTTTCTAGGAATACAGTCAATTAAGCGAGAATCTCAAATTTATCGGCATAAAGTTGTCCAGTTTTCCATGCCTTCCATCTTACTATTGCTGCAGTCGTTTCTCTTTCCTGTTGCTTATACAGATTACATACTTGTGCTCTCTGGCTCTCCTTGTCTTTGTTCGGTTTTACCAGAATCTCCTCCTGTTTTTACATTTTTTCAAAAAGTTTTGGCTCTGTCGATCCTGTCTATTATATATGGGACTTAACCTTTCTGTGCCTCAGTTTCCTCGTGTGATGCTGAGAGATACAGTCTCCCAGGGGAACATGCCTGGAGAGTTAAGAAGGTCAGAAGTGTGTTGGAGGCTGGCCACAGCTGTCCACCAAAGCAGTGACAGATGAGCAACAGGGAGGGACAGTTTGTGATCCAGGTAGTGGCTGGAGGGGAGGTGAATTTTCTTGAACCATATTGCTATGGACTGAATGTATATGCCCGCCTTCCCCTCCCCCCACCCTGCCCATTCATGTGCTGAAATCTAATCCCCAATGTTATGATATTAGGAGGTGGAGGCCTTTGGGAGGTGTTTAGGTGGTAAGGGTGGGGCCCTCATGAATTGAATTAGTGTCCTTATAAAAGAGACGCCAGAGAGATCCCTTGTCCCTTTCACTCTATGAGGTCGCGGTGAAAAGAGGGCTCTCACCACACACCAAATCTGCAGGCTCCTTGACCTTGGACTTCCCAGCCTCCAGAACTGTCAGTGTAAACTTTTGTTGCTTATAAGCCACCAGCTTTTTTGCTATAGCATTCCCCGGGGACTAAGACACGCATGGACGCCACAGACTTCCACCGAGCCTCGAGCAATCTTCTTGGGAGGAAGGGATCCCAGCAGTGGGGTGGACTGAACAAGGAGGACCTTTGGGGTTGGGGAAGGGCACAAAAGATCAGCCGGAGAGAGCACGCCCTCTGTCAGGGAACTGTGAAGTCCCCACAAACACAGCTACCTGTGCAGTGGGAGGGAGAGAGTGGCCATGCGGATGCTGCCCGAGACCAAGACCTCCAGCACGGGAAGAGCAGAGGAAGGGCAGGAGGGAGACATGAGCACCATGCACCTCACCTCCCCAACCCCTTCCCAGCGGGGGACCCCTGAACCCTGATGAGACCTGAGCTGGGAGAGACGACCCAACTGGACCTTTTCATGCTGACAGATGGGCAAGCTTCAAGTCCACGAGATGCTGTGACAGCTGAAGGTGAGCACAAGGCCAAAGCAAATGCCTGGGATGTCATCTAGGGGGTGTGGGGCTCAGCCGAGATTGTTTGAAGGTAGGGTGGGGGATTTGACACCATTCCTTTTTGTGCCCCATCAGATTCCACCCATTCAATGAACTAGTAACATATTTACTGTGTAGCTTTGAGAAGAGAAAAAATAAGGTCTGGGGACTCCCATCTCTCCCTCTCCAGAAGCTTTAGGTTCTAGGCTTACTTATAATAGGAAAAGTTTGAGAACAATCCAATCACTCTCACAGGAGGGATTCGGTTAACTAAACTCTGTATCACTGCAGGCCCCCACCCCGCCCCACTACTTCTATATAAAACCCTGCTCCAAGGGGCGCCTGGGTGGCACAGCGGTTGGGCGCCTGCCTTCGGCTCGGGGCGTGATCCCGGCGTTCTGGGATCGAGCCCCACATCAGGCTCCTCCGCTGAGAGCCTGCTTCTTCCTCTCCCACTCCGCCTGCTTGTGTTCCCTCTCTCGCTGGCTGTCTCTATCTCTGTCAAATAAATAAATAAAATCTTTAAAAAAAAATAAAAAAATAAAAAAAAATAAAACCCTGCTCCAACAGTGAGAAATCTGGGTCCGCAGGCTGCCACGCACTTATTTGATTGTTCGATTCCTTAGTGTATGCCTGTGGAGCTGTATCAGAACTGTGAATCCGTAGCCGTGGGAACCGCTTTATCAGCTAGAGCACAGTGCTTACGCACAGCTCCTTTCATCTCAGTCCCAGCACTGCTTAGGTGGGCATTTCCCCTCCATTCCCGTTATTAAAGCTGTTTCCTACATTCCTAATGCCCTTAGAGTCTCCCATCAGCCTGGTTCCTGCCCCGGGATCTTCGAACCTCTGAGATGACATTTTAAAAATTTGCAAACAGTAAGATATACTTTTTGCACTGTAAAGTTCTATGGGTTTTCACAAACGCACAATGTCACGTGTCCTCCACTGCAATATTATACAGCACATTCTGACACCCTAACCGCCCCCTCCCCCCGGTCCTTCATCTGCACTAGGAGCTATGCCAGCAGCTGGATAATCTTTCTACTGTCTTAATAGCCTTGTCTGTCCCAGATGCCATACGACTGGCTTCCTCCACTTAGCAATATGCATTGAAGTTTCATCCATATCTTTCTGTAGCTTGATAACTCATTTTTTAAAATCACAGAATAATATTCTGTTGCAGGGCTGTACCACACTTTGTTTACTCATTCATCTATTTAAGGATGCCTTGCCTGTTTCCAGTTGTTGGTGATTGTGAATAAAGCTGCTCTACATATTCATGTGCATTCATTTTTGTTGTGGACACAAATTTCCAAGTCCTTGGGTGAGTGCCTGGGAGCGTGAAGCTCTGTGAGGAATCGCCAGGCTGGCTTCGGCAGTGGCCGTGCCGCTTTGCATTCCTACTGGCAGTGAGGGAGCGTTCCTGTTGCTCTGCTTCCTTGCTAGCATTTGGTGCTGTCAGGGTTTTGGGTTTTCACCTTTCTTTCTTTTTTTTTTTTTTTAAAGAATTTATTTATTTGTTTGACAGAGATAGAGACAGCCAGCGAGAGAGGGAACACAAGCAGGGGGAGTGGGAGAGGAAGAAGCAGGCTCATAGCGGAGGAGCCTGATGTGGGGCTCGATCCCAGAACGCCGGGATCACGCCCTGAGCCGAAGGCAGACGCTTAACCGCTGTGCCACCCAGGCGCCCCTGGGTTTTCACCTTTCTAATAGGTGTGCTGCATCCTGGCCCTGTGGCCTCCAGGAGTGTCCCATTTTCCAGCTAGCCCACCCTCAGTCTTCAGCAGTTCCTCAAAATCACCACGAAGAGCTCCTTAGGCCCCTTTATGGGTCTGGCTGCTTCTGAGGAGAGTTTAATAAATGGACTGTTTGTAAAGGTGAGGTCAGAGAGAAGGGACACAACCAGATCAGGCTGGTGGACCAGCTGCGCTCACCGTGGACACGGCCTGAGCTCCATCTGTCCCCTGACCTCTGTCAGCTTCTACTTTGGTAGACCACCGTGCATTTTGAGTTCCCAGGAATCAGCGTCAAGTCAGATTCAGTGTCTGGGAGTCCCCCAAATGAACTCCCTTTCCCAGTAAGTGGCTGCAGGTTGCTTGGGGGAAGGCTGATGGATGTGCTTGTGGTGATGGTCCCTGGCCCCCTGTAAGGAGCCAGGCCTCCCTTCAATCAGAAGCACCTTCATCTGGGACTGGACTTGGGTCTTGACACTGAGCGAGAGGCTTTGAGCTTCCCCTGTGGTGACTCAAGTGAGGTACGTGGCTAGCAGACCTAGGGTTTTGGTTTTGGGGGTTTTTTGTTTGCTTGTTTGTTTCACAGAACAGGAATGCAATAGCAGACCGCTCATCTATTTATTTTTTAGGGATGGCATGAACAATGAGCCATGATCGAGGATCCCTGCAGATAAGGCATCTGATGACCTGTACCTCCCTGTCGTCTGTTTTAGTAGATGTCCCACCTTCATTTTGGCCTCTGTTCCTCTAGATGCCATTATCATCCCCATCCCCACTGATTTCCATGAGCCTATTTTGGTAGCAGCTTTCACCCAAGGCCGTACCTATCCTACAAAGAAGAGCAACCACAGAACTTTTCAAAGATGCAGGGAAGGCATACATACTCCCTTCACTGATGGATTTCTCAGTGCTTTAGTTTCTTCTGGGTGTTCTCACACAGCACAGGTGTGAGGGTGGGTGTGCAGTTTGCACAGGATAAACCAAGCCCAACATTTCTATCTTCCTAAACCTTTGGATTCCCTCCTGCTCACCCCCCCCACCCCGGCTTCTCTCCACATCAGAGCTCCCGCATCACAGATGTACAGAACCATCAAATAGGATTTCCAGTCAACCAACCAAGTAAGCTGTGGCCACCTGCATTGATGTGAGCTAACAGATTACATCTAGAATTGCTGGTAAGTGCACTCACATCAATGAATTCGGTCCAATTTGGTGTTTCATATCCTCCCTGGTTTGATACCAGCAGAATCCACTCCTACATGCTTTCCAGGTTTACCCCAATTTATGCTCAAGAAGTCTTGCTTTTGTTGTGCAATTATTTCTTCTGGGTCAGAGTTCATACCTGTGCCTTTGGGGCATGCTTCTTCCACTGTAGATTTGGTCCTAATTATAGGTCTGGTGGCAACAGTAGGCAGTTGTCATGGTTCTCAAGGTGAGTGAGCTTCCCCTTTAAAGGCCTATGCCCCCAAGGGAGTTTGTCACAGTTTTCAAGCAGAGGACAGCTGGTGTCTCCAGGCACTGGAGGGAAAGCTGCTCTCACTGTTCAGGGGTGCTTGGAGTGGTTTAAGACTTTGGTGTCATCTACGTCCAACCAGATGCTTCCCTTCCAAGTTTCCGGACACGTTTCTGGGTTTTTTTGTTTTTTTGTTTTTCCGCAAGAGAAGTAATTTCTCAATGACCTAACTTTCACATGAGAAACTTGTCAAGACTATGAAGTCAGTGGATGTTGGGATTTAGCAACCTGCGTAATTGATTTTGTATGGGATTTCAGACACCATCAGCATCGTGACTGCAAGAAAGAAGAGATTTGTTTAGGGCTGTCATAGCTAAGAGTTAAAGGACTGAGCTTATGACTTTCCTCCGACGTGTTCCGGTGCACTCAGGAGGGTCCCCGCCACCCCCAAGGTGACCGTCACCACCATGACAGCCAAGTGTTGTGGCCACATGGGCTCCCAAGGCACTTGCATCAGTTGGCACCTATGGTTGATCATGATGCCACCGAAAGCTGTCGCTGAGATGCCAGTAATGCATGGCCTGATTAATCCCGATGCCACTGAAAGCCATGGATTACTGGCATCCCATTTCCCATTGGCAAGGGGTTCAGCACCATGTTCATGACTGAGGGCATTACCAATCCGATCCCAAGGTTCCTGTCTTTGTGGGTCTGTCGCCTGGGATCACATCTAGTGCCAATTCCTCATCAGCCAGGGTCCAAACAGGAGACAGAAACCACCTTGAATTTGGACAGGCAAAGTTCAATGCAAATAATGGTTAACGACATAACTAGGGATTGCCAGCCAGGGGCAAGCAGAACTCCAAGGAAGGCAGGAGCGACCATTACATGTAGGGTTCTGTGCAAGGAGGGACACATCGAGAAGAGCCTCCCTTGCACTTTGTCACCACCACCAGGGTGCGAGCCCCGTCAGAGAGCACGTGTGGTAGCCCGCTGGATGGCGGAGGACTTTGCTGGGGGAGGGGGCGTGCCAACGGAACTTGCTGGGTGTAGGTGAAGCCATCCACAGGGAGACGGCACACGCAGGAACCTGTAGTGCCTGCTCACTGGGGTGCTGGACACCACTAGGTGTCCCGCAGTGCTCGCTTTTGCACCCCCAGGAACAATCAAAGAAGAGCATACCAGAACCAAGAATAGAAGCTCCCATTTTTTCCTGCTGGGTTCCCCCCCACCCCGTGGCAGTTACTGGCAAGTCGAACATCATATGTATGCGATATCATATATATGGTGACGTAAGTTATATGTTCTGTAACATCATCTCTATAGGTGTGTGTATCTTTGCGTATCTGACAGGGGAGACATAGGAGATAATCTGGTGTCGAGGGCAGGTAACGAAGGATTTGGAGCTGAGAGGCAGTAAGTGGATAAGTGACACGCTTAGGTACTATACACGATTGTGTGACCTGGAGCACGCTATTTGTCTTCTCTGGGTCTTGATTTCTTCTTTGTGAAGGGGGGGAGTCACCGCCCTCCTGCTGGGTTGCCCTGAGGTCTGAGATGAGCATACCCAGTGCCCCGCACACAGCTGGTGCTTAATTAGAAGTGAACACAAGTTGGCAAATGGCCCCACTCTGCATTCTGGGGTCTAGTTTCTGGACCTCTCCTCCTGTCCCTGTTGGGGCCTCCCTAGGCTCTGGAGTTGGGAACCAGAAGCTGAAGAAGGGCCCGGGAGGTCAGAGAGACCCAGGACCCTCTCCTTCCTCTTCTTAATTTGCTGTGAATCCTTGATAAGTAACCTACCCTCCCTGAGCCTCAGTTTCCTTCTTCATCACCTACCATGACCTTGACCCCATCCTTAGTCAAGTGTGTTGGGAACAGCCTGACTGGGCTCCCAGGAGAGCTGGAATGCAGCCCCCCTCTGTCACTAGCCTGCCGTGTGTCCTTGGGTAGTGTCTCTCCCTCCCAGGGCCTCAGTTTGCCCATCCGTCCAATGAGGGTTTCCATACTCGGGTTTCCCAGGTGTCCTCCACTGCCCCTAGCTCTTTGATTCTCTGATTCCCCACCCCTCATCTCAGCAGGCAGACGCCACCCAGTGGCTCCATCTCACTTCCGGGGGAGGCCACTGCTGGGGCTGCCACATTGAAAGGCTGGGCACATCCGCAGTTCCTGGTTAATTACTCTGTCTTCTGTTTACTGCCTCCCCAATTCCCCGAGCAAGCATCTCCATTACTGGGACTAATTTACTAGCACCAGCTTCCACTGCGAGGCGTGGAAGCTTCGAGACATACCCTCACCCCAGCTCCCATAGCCTGGAGGGGCATGAAGAGTATTTCAGGACTTTAGGGCTCTCCAGCCTGGCCCTTCCAATCTGCAGCACACCCCAATCTCTTCTGGAATCCACAGACTGCCACCGAAGTGTTAGAGCATTAACTCAGGAGCCTGATGGACGTAGCTTTGGCCCCGCTGTGCCCCTCACTCTGACCTCAGGTCGGTGTTTGCGCACATGCCCCACTCCCCCCACCCCCATTCCTGCCTCTAGGAGGCACGGCCATCAGCCCTCAGGCTTTGCACAGCAATGGGACTTGGAGGCCAATTCCTGGGTGACTCCAGAAGGGGACGTTCTCTGGGGCAGGTGCTTGACAAGAGCTTGTTTCTGGGCAAAGGGACCTGCCTGAGGCAGAAGCTTGGACCAGGGCGGCTTCTGTCTCCGCAGACTGCCCTGGAATTTTCCTCCGCCTGGCTGGTGAGAGCATTGCCGTGGGGTTGCTGGTGAGGGCCAAGGCAGGCTGGGACAGCAGCTGTTCACCTTTGGGGTTTGACCTTTGAGGTGTTCCCGCTGCCATGGCTCTTGGGCCTGGCCCCCAGGGGTCCCGCTGCTCCTGGACCCAGGATAGAAGCTGGGTCTGGCAACATGGAGCCTCGGCCAGACCAGCAGAGCCCAGAAGAAGCCTTTGATTCATGAACCGCGGGACTTGGGTGAATTTAGCAACTGGGTTTCCAATTGATTTCCAGGGGGAGGGGTGATGGAGATGAAAGCTTCTAGAAGAGGCTGGGCTTGCAGCCTGGCCAGGATCTGTGGCCCGCAGTGGGCAGGAAGTGACTGACCCAACCCAGGACCCCAAGAGGGAAGATAATGAGGTAAGGAAAACCCATCTGCGTGGGGCTGGTCCCGGGGCCTCAGAGATGGAACAGCTGCTTCTGAAGATACATGCAAGGCTCTGCAGATGTGAGGGGCGAGGCAGAGAGAAGGTGGGGTTCTCCTCCCCTCCCCCCCGGCTTGGAGGAGGCTCCACTTTGCAAAGGATGAGGTCTGCAAAGTCCTCGCAACTTCAGATCTCCAGGGACCTGGGGCTGGCTGCCCGCCCTGCCCTCCCCACAGCCCCCAGCTGGCCCCTGTCTTGCAGTCCCCTCCCTGCAGCCGCACCCTCCGTTCCTTGCAGGCTCCGAACAATGAAGGGAGGAGGGAACCACATTTACCGTGGGTTTGGGAAAGGGAGCCCTGGGTCTGAATTCCATGGGCTTCTTCCCCCTGCTGGCTGTGGGACCTTGGGTCAGCTCCATGCATACCCTGGGCCTCGGTTTCCTTGCACGCGAGATGGGAGACGAGGAGACTGCCCTCCAAGCAGGGCTGTGGGATGAGATGAGATGTCACATAAGGAGAGCAGCACAGCCCTTGGTGCACAGTGGGGGGGATGTGGCCCGGGGTGACAGATCCCAGGTAAAGAGCTGATTCCAACGGCCATCATCTATGTGATCCTTGGATGCATACCTTAGGCTCTCTGTGCCTCAGTTTCCTCATCTGTAAAATGGGAAGGCTGATAAGGTCTCAGACATAACTGAGGGACTTTCACAGGCCAGGCACTGTTCGACATGCTTTGCAATAATCCCCCAAGGGGGATATCATTGTTAGCCCCGGTTTACAGGTGAGGAAACAGGCTCAGACAGGGGGGAATAACTTGTTCAAGGCCAATTAGGAAGTGTTGGAGGCAAGATTTGAACCCAGGTCTCTCTAACTTCGGAGTCCGAGTTCTTACCTGCAAGAAAGTGCCTCTTCCCACCTTACTACTAAATATCAGCACACGATTCAGGGTATACTGCTGAGACCACCTGCTGTTGAAGGGGAGGATGTTGAGGTCAGATTTGGGATGACTGGGGCCTGGAATAATCAGGGGAGACTTCCTGGAGGAGGTGGAGAAGTGGGGAGGGCAGACCGGCCTATGGTCCAGAGAAGGTGTTGGGGAGGCTGAGCTCAGGGAGCCCAGCGAGGGCAGGGCCAGGCCGAGACTCCAGCCCCAGGGCTCACTTTGGGATGCAGCCGGGTTTCTGGAATCACTTATGTGGCTAGAAAATGTTCAGAGCTGGCCTCAGGCTCTGATGTTCCCCAGGTATCAGTCGTTAGCACATTAGCTGGTTTCTGTCCCTGTTAAGAAGTTGTATGTCTTCTCATAATTCAATGTCATGGTTTTATCAATTCGGTGTCTCAGAGTCTATAAGCAGGGGTGAGTTGTGGCTTTTCTCCTCTGCATTTACGTAGTTCTATTGACTTGTCCTTCATTATTGAGCTCGTAATTCTTTTCACGAGCTTTCATCGATTTCCATATTGCAATATCTCCTGATGCCCTTTCTGATGAGAGTCCTATTCCACGTGTCCTCGCATCAGGGTTAAAGCATTTTTACTTTGAACTTATTTCATTATAAAGCAACATCAATACCTCCCTGGGGATGCCTGTGAGCCCTCCTGGGGATGCTTGCCCTATCTCCTCAGACAGTTTTTGCCTTTTCACATGCTGTGTGATTTATTGGGGGTAGCTGGACACGATGTGTCCAGTCACAGGATAATGGGAGGTTTTCTGTTGATCGGGCTTGGAGGGAGGCTGTGTTTCTGTTTGCTGTAGTTGTGATATCAGAGGCTAGAATTTCCTCCATTGTCCTGTGTTTGTCTCTCCTGTTTTGGGTTTTCCTAGAGACTCCCTAAATAGGGTCTGAGGCTTGAAGTTCTTTTACCTGCAATCCTGTTACCAAACGGGAGCCCTACTGAAGTGGCGTGGGCCAGGGGCGGGGGCGGGGGGAGGTATTCGGTCAGCTCTTCCCGGAGTCTGAGTTGGGCATTTCCTTTCCCCCAGGTAGCCAGGCTCTGGTAAAATCGGTTGCCTTCAAGCAGCCCTTCTTCAGGGGAACAGAATGCTCAGTGTCTATTTCAAAATGGTTTTTTCCCCCTTCTCTCTGCTGGGAAGCAGGAGGGGACTTTTCTCCTCTCCTCCCATTGAAAACCTGGTGGGGCTCCTGGAGGTAAGGCTCACAAAAGTATGGGGAGCCTTCTGGGATTTGGTTGCTTTGGAGTTCTTCAGCTCCCGAGCTAAGCGGCACTGAGCCTCCAGCAATCCATCACATACAGTTGACAGTGTTCCCAAAGATGCCAGCTCCAGTTATGGGCTTGTGTTCCTGGTAAGCGGTGATCATAGGCATCCGCTTGTCTCTCCAGTTTTCGGAGTACCAGTCTGTCTGTGGTCTCAATTCTTTGATGCATCCGAGAAGATGGTTCTCAGTTGGTTCAGCATTTTTTCTCATTGTGAGGATGAGAATGAGCACTTTCAAGGTTTTCACAGTCATTTGCAACATGCAGATCTTATGTGTGTTTTGTTACATGTGTACCTACGGATGCTGTTTCCTTTGGAGACTGTGTCATTGTGTTCTAAATGTCAGTTTCCATATGTTCACTGCCAGTACATAGGAATACAATGAACTTTCGTGTGTTGATCTTTTATCCTGTAACCTTGCCCTACCCACTTATTATTAGTTCTAGGAGGGTTTTCTCTTGTTGCTGTTGTTTTGGTAGATTCCTTGTGATTTTCTACAAAGAGAATCATACCATCTCCAAATAGAAGAAGTTTTATTTATTTATTTCAAATCTGTATGTCTTTTATTTTTTTCTTGCCTTATTGCAGTGGCTTTCTCATCTAGTAATAGAAATACAAGTGATGAAAGTGCACATCCTGTCCTGTTCCTGATCTTTGGGGCAGGCATTCAATCAGGCACCATTAAATATGGCAGCAACTGTGGGATTTTTGCAGCTGCTCTTTTTTTTTTTTTTTAAAGATTTTATTTATTCATTCGACAGAGAGAGAGAGACAGCCAGCGAGAGAGGGAACACAAGCAGGGGGAGTGGGAGAGGAAGCAGGCTCCCAGTGGAGGAGCCTGATGTGGGGCTCGATCCCAGAATGCCAGGATCACGCCCTGAGCTGAAGGCAGACGCTTATCGACTGAGCCACCCAGGTGCCCCTGCAGCTGCTCTTAATCAAGTCCAGGAAGTTCCCTTCCATTTCTATTTTTTACAAGAGTTTTTTTTTTTAACCACAAATGGTATTTTGAATAATGCCAAATGCTTTCTCTGTGCCAACTGATAGGATTGTGTGATTTTTCTTCTCTAGCCTGTTAATACCCTGGATTATGTTGGTAGACTTTTGAGTGTTGAACCAGCCTTGCAAACTCGCAATAAATTCTACTTGCATATGGTGCATAATTCTTTTTATATATTGTTGGATTTGGTTGCTAATAACTTTTTTTTTAAAGATTTTTATGTCTAAGTTCATAAGAGATATTGGTCTATCCTTTTACCTTTTTTTCTACCCTGTTTGGTAACAGGCTAACACAGGGTTCATCTATTGCTTTGGAAAGTGTTCCCTCCTCTTCTATTTTCTGGAAGAGATTGTATAGCATTGGTGGTAATTCTTTTTTAAAATGTGTAGAATTCTCCAGTGAAACCATATAACCCCAGAGATTTCTTTTGGAGGAGCTTTTTAATTATTACCTCGGTTTTTTAAATGATTACTCTGATGACGGATCTCATCCTTTTTGAGTTTGGTAATTTAGGGTTTTCAAGGAATTGGACTATTTCTTCTAAGTTGTCCAGTTTATGAGGGTTAACTTGTTAATAGTATTTTCTGAAATCTTTTTAATGGCTGCAGGATTTACAGTGATGTCCTTTACATCATTCCTGGGACTAGTATATTGTCTCTTCTCTCTTTTTGTTCCTGTCAGTCTTGCCAGAGGTTTATCAATTTTATTGTTTTGTTTGAAAAGCAGCCTTTTGTTGTTGTTGCTGTCATCATTGATTTTTCTCTATTGTTTTCCTATTTTCAATGTCATCAATTTCCACTTGTCTTTATAATTCACTCCCTTCTGCTTGCTTTGGGTTTATTTTGCTGTTCTTTTCCTGGTGTGTTGAAGTCAGAGATTAGACAATTGATCTGAGTCCTTTCCTCATTTCTAATGTAAGCATTGAGTGCTATGAACTTCCCTCTCAGCACTGACTTAGCTGCATCCCAGATATTTTGACATGCCGTGTTTTTGTTTTCATTTGTTCCCTGTAATTTTTTTAAAAAAATTACTTTTAAGACTTCCTCTTTGGCCCATGAATTATGTAGAGGTATGTTATTTAAATCCTATGTATTTAGAGAGTTTCCCTGTTGTTATTGGTTCCTAATTTGATGCCAGTACGACCAGAGAACACACTCTGTATCATTTCAGTGTTTAGAAGTGTACTGAGTTTTGTTTTATGGCCCATATGGTCAAGGTAGGGTCCGTCTTGGTAAATTTTTTTGGGCTACTTCAAAGCTGTGTTTTCTGATATTGTTGGGTGTTGCGTTCTATGCAGGTCAGTTAGATCCTGGGGGTTGATTGTGTCGTTTAGATCTTCTATAGTTTTGCTCTATAATATTGTTTCATTTCTTGTTTGAAACTTCTTTTTCTTTGCTGAGGTTTCCTATTTTTTTCCTTTGTTTCAAGAGAATTTGTGATTAATATTGGAAACATTTTGAAATAGCTGCTTTAAAATCCTTGTCAAATGAATTCAGGCAACTGATTCGTCTTGGTGTTTGTCATCAGTCGATTGTCTTTGCTAATTTAAATTTTAATTGTCTTGGTTTTGGAGATGATGAACCATTTTTTATTGTATCCTGCACATTCTGTCTCCTCTGTTAGGGGAGTCTAGGTGCTATCTGAATCTTATTTTAGCAGGCAGCCCCCCTGTTTGGGTTTAGCACGTGGGTTCTTGGCCTGCTCTTGTGGGCTGTGGTCCCAGAGGCAGCTTCGATTATCAGAGCCTTGTGCTATTTCGGTCTGCTTGGCTTATCCGGTGCTGCCTGGGTTCCCGCTAGTCCCCTCTGCAGCTGCCTTCGGGGATGCCAGGGGCTCTTTAGACCTGCTGTGCTGGGCAGGGCTACGGTGGGGTCCCCCTATTTGGTGGTGCTTTCCGGCTTCACCTGAGGTCTCTGGTGAGGGAGTAGAGTGTCAGGCTTCTGGAGACACAGAAGCTTCCTGGACTGGGACATTGGTGACAGGGTCCCTGTTTCTGGTTCTGCTCACCCACCCCAACCCCAGGAATGCTTTGACGTGGCTTACAAAAATAAAGCATTACACTTTCAGCTATTTCAAGTAACTCAGTGCTGCTTGCAACAGACACCCTCACTCCATTTCTGAGAGCGTATCGGCATGTACGAACCCCTAAGCTTTGGGGTGGGGGGACTGAGAGCGAGGGCATCAAGGGGCTGTCGCTTGGCAATAAGACGCAGAGACTGTGCACGTAGACACAGAACATGTCTAATTGGCCACGTTAAGATGCCTGGCTGTGCAAGTGTCAGTAGGGTGGGTTTAATTACTTCAATTTTTAACCTTCTCCACCTCAATTAAGGGCTTTGGAGCCTACACTTAGACGTCCATCCCCACTCAGCCACTCACCACTTGGCATCTCTGGATCTGTCTCCTCATCTCGTGGAGGGAGAGAGAAAAGGCCTCACCTCTCAGCTTGGCTCACAGGAGGCTGAGGTGAAACACTGAGTGCAGCAAGGAGCGCCTCAGGGATCCTGCTCATTGACCATCAGCAATGATCACGATCTGGCAAATTCGAGATAATGGGGATGTCCGTCTTAATAGTGTTAATGAGATAATAATGATGCTTCGATTAGGACGAATAATGTTGTGTTTAGAAAGCAGGACTTGATGAGCCCAGGCTGGGTCTGCATCCTGACTCCAGTGCTTACTCTCTGGGGGGACACGGGGCAAGCTACTTACCACCTGATGCTTCAGCTTCCTCATCTGCAATGTGGGAACAGTGATGAGACCTAGCTCTTCAGTGAGCCATGCACGGGGCTCGCCAAGGACCCTGGAATGCTGTAAAGGCTCAGTAAATGCTGGCTACCGTTTGCCATGTGTTTTGTTCATGGCTGCATCCTTGCACCCCCAGAACCTGGACTAGGGCTTGGCACACAGACATGCTCTGTCCTGACGTGCTGGGGCCTCAGCCCAGCGGGCAGCCCTTCTCCAGCCCAGGACTGGGCTTGCTTCATGACCGTCTGCAGAGCCTGCCTGGGAGCCCCACGCCCGCTCTGGGCAGCTGAGGAAGCCGCAGGGCTGGTGCCAGAGCTGTAGGTGCGGGTCTGAGCTGCCTCCCTCCAGGTGTCGTCCCTGAGACACTGGCCCCTCTTTCCATCCCCCACATCCCTCCCCCCCCCCCCCAGCTGGACATCAGACTAACAGTCCGTCCACAGTCCCTTGCATCCGCATGGTTTTCTGGGCTTGGGCGTGGGCAGAACCAGCGGCTGGGAAGCGGGAGGACCCCCTTCCACCAAGGTCTTCTCTCTTCCCTGCCAGAGATTCTCAGGGCTCGCTTCTTGGAAAATAGAAGAGGCAGCCCCAGGGGGCCAGGCACCTGCTCCTCCCCTCTCCCTCCCCCTCCTCAGCCAGTCGCTCTGCAGCAAGAGGTTTCAGGGCCCTTCCTGGGTGCAGTTTTCATGGGGGAGGGACAGAGAGCACAGAGTCTGAGGTCCTGGGAGACGGAAGGTGCTGGAAGGGAAAGGAGAAGGTGCTAATATCTGCCTCCACCCACCTGCTCTCAGCACGTTGTCCTGCTTATTGGGACCTTGCGTTCAGATTCATCAGTGGGTCCCACAGGGTGTATCCATCTGCTGGGGCTGCCATAGCAGAATACCACAAACTGTGTGGCTTAAACAACAGGAATTTATTTTTTCTCAGTTCTGGAGTTGGAAGTTCAAGATCAAGCTGCAGGCCGGCCTGTTTCCCTGAGGCCTCTCTTGGCTTGCAGGTGGCCATCTCCTTGCTCTGTCCTCACATGGTCTTTTCTCTGTGTGCACACGCCTGGCGTCTCTTCCTCTTCTTAAAAGGACACAGGTCCTCTTGGATCAGGGCCCCATCCTTGTGACCTCATTTAACCTTAATTCTTTCCTTAAAGGTCCGATTTCCAAATACCACGTGGGGATTAGGGCTTCAACATATGAATTTGGGGGGGAGATAATTCAGCCCATAATAGGGGATCACAATGCATAGGGAATGTCTGTGGGGTCTCGTGCACCCTTGGAAGGGTTCAGTGTGACCCTTTCTGGCTCTAACTCCTCCCCTCTCTCCCTTTACCTCTGAGGGTATCTAGTTCAGGCCTCTCATTTCACCCTTGGAGAAGAGGCTCAGGGAGGGGCATTGACCTGACGCAGGTCACACAACAAGTAGAGAGCAGCTCTAGGAGGAGAGTAGAGCCTCCTGACTTTGGCCTGGAACTTTCCCTGATGCCAGTGATCAGGACTGCTGGGCTGGTGGGCTGCTGGCACTGGGCCATGTAGCCATAGGGACCTGGTGTCGGTGCTGAGAGGTCCTCGGTGCCAAGTGACTGCTTTTGTCTCAAGTCTGGCTTTTATTTCTCTCTCTCAGTGGTTCCAATTTCAGGAATTTTTTAAATCTGTGTTTTTATTCTCTGTTCTTTCATTGTGCTTTCTCTCTGGGTAATCTGAGACTTGCAGGCAGCTAAGTATGATGTGTACATTCAAATGAAATGCAATAAAATATAATTGAACATATTTCTTTCATGTCTGAGCAGTAGATTAATTCCCTGGCACATCCTATTTTCTCTTTATTCCCTCTGCTTTTTTCTCTGAGATTTTTCTTCCTCTCCCCACAGTCTCCAGGATCTGAATGACCTGCCCACTGGAGAGACACAGATGGTCCTGACTTTACAGCCTGAGTCCCCATGATCAATAGATGATGCTCCTGGGGCCGAGGAGAGGGACCTGCAGGTGCCACGTGGGCCTGGGAGGGCTGCCAGCCCCGGGCAGGGAGAGGACGGGTCTCCGCCTATGATGCACATGGAGAGTGTCCACGGGCAGGGCTGGGGGGTCTCCTGTGGATGCCCCTGTCACGCAGGCAGGGACCCTTCTGGGTGGACACACTTATCCCTGCGCACGCACTGGAAAAAAGCAGGTCCTTCTTTGTTGCCCTAGAACTAAGCCTGGATGTTTGTGATCATGACTTTCAGCCAAAGCAGCCATCGTGGGTCCCCAGGGATGGCGGGATCAGCAGGGATGCTCTGTACGTGGCCGTGAAGCGTGGGCTCAGCCCAGGGCCCAGGAGGACAGTGAGAGGCATCAGATGGAGGCAGCAGGAAGCGTTCTCCTGCCTCAGTGTACTTGCCGCATGACCTTGGGCGAGTGTCCCAAACTTCGGAGCATCTGGAATATGGGCGCAAGTCAGTGCATAGGACAAGGTGGCGGGAGGATGAACTGAAGCAACACCAGGGCTGTCAGCGCGGTGCCTGGCACACGGTGCGTCCCGAATAAATGGGGGCTGGTACTGCTCATCCCTCCCTCATCCCTCCCTCCCCTCCCCCCCCACCCTCCCTCTCCCCTCCCCTCCCCCGCCCTCCCTCTTCCCTCCCCTCCCCCTCCCTCCCTTTCCCCTCCCTCCCTCATCCGTCCAGCCCACTTTGCGAGCTGCGGTGTGCCAGGCCCCATGCCAGGCATCGGGGAGAGAAGAAGAAAACCTCCAGTCACCTCCAGTGGCTCAGGGTCCGGCGGTGACACGGAAATAATCTTGTCAGGGGACAGAAGCTGGGTTTTCCAGGATCGGAGGAGGGATGAGTAGAGCAGACACCAAAGGGAACCAGAGAGGGCCTCCTGGAGGAGGCCTTGAAGGGGCTTGAGTTTCAGGGGCAGGGGAGGGGGAGGGGCGTTCCAGGAGAGGGGACAGCAGGGCACAGACAGCAGAGCGTGAAGAGTGTGGCAGGTTGGGGACCAAACACTGTTCTGGAGGCTACAGCTGTGAACCCCACAGACGACACTCCCTGGCCTAGAGCTCATAGCCCGTGGGGGGCACAGATGTTCACCAAACACCCGGCAAGCTGCCCTGTGACCAGTGTGCTGAGGACGAGTTTCCCAGGTCCCTGCCTGTCAGGATGGTGCAGGAGGGCTTCCCTGAGGAGGGGACACTTGCACTGAGATCTGATGGGTGAGGAGGGGAAGCTCTGGGGAGATGAGGAAGAGGTGTCCTCCAGGCCACCGGGATAGCATGTGCAAAGGCCCTGCAGTGGGAGAGATGGCTGTGGATTCAGGGCCTGAATGCTGGCTCTGAGGCTGGGTGGACACTGAGGGGAATGGAAGAAGCTGGAGGGGGTGAGAGGGGTTGAGGATGACCCCAGGTTTCCTGGTAGAGGTGAAGCCTCCAGTGCAGTCATGACCTGGGAGCAAGGTTTGGGGGGAAGGTCGTGGTCACCAAGGTCACGTCTCTGTGGTTTTTGCCTCTGATCTTCGAGGTATAAGAGGTTTTTTACTGACTTTCCATCCAGTGTCTTCTCCATCCTTCTCCTGCCCCTACGGGATGCACTACTAAGGGGCAAGGAAGAGAGGCCCAGAGAGGGAGTGTGATTTCCCAAGGTCACACAGCAAGCTTGGGCACAGCTGGAGGCAGCTCCTGGAGCGGGTCTTTCCCTCCACGTTGTCACCTGCTACACCCTGGATATCACAGCCGGGGGCGAGATCCCCGCTCTCCAGACTCTGCCCTGCTGGCCGCGGCCCCTGGCTTCATCACCCGCTGAATGAATAGCTGAAGAGACACTGTGTTTACAGTGTCAGTTTTTCAAATGGTTCAAAAAGAAGTTGATAAATGGATCCTGTCCTTTCCCAGGAGATTTTAGATTGCCTTTTTCGTTATTACTTTTATTCATCTTTTATCGCTGTGTCTCTAACACACAGATTCCCTGTGTCCTGTAGAAGCCGGAGGTCCTGGGAAAACCCTTCCACCGGGTTGAGGGCACCTATCCAGAGATGGCCCTGGGCTGCCCTGCAGGGCTGGTGCTGGGAGCTGAGGCAGAACTGGGCTCCCTGCCTCGCCCTCCCCAGTCAGCCCTGGGACTCTCCCTCCAGTCGGGGTGGGGGGGTGGTGAGCTCCCTGTTCCTAGAGGTCCTCAGGGTCTGGGCAACGCTTTGCAGAACCGAGGCATGGAGCGTGAGACTGAGGCCGTGACCAGAACTTCAGCTCTGCAGCCTCTCCACCCTGCCCTTCATAGACTTGGGGGGGGGGCGGTTAAGGAACCAGCAGTCAGCATGTGAGTGGGGGCCTTCAGTGTCCAATTCACCCCCTCCATCGCCAGTTCTGGCCCCCATCTCATCCCAGGGCTGAGGCTGTGTTTTCCCATTTCGTGGAGGAGGAAGCTGAGGCTCAGAGAAGCTCAGTGAGTCAGGAAGCAGCAAGGACTAGGGGCGCCTGGGTAGCGCAGTCGTTAAGCGTCTGCCTTCGGCTCAGGGTGTGATCCCGGCGTTCCGGGATCGAGTCCCACATCAGGCTCCTCCGCTATGAGCCTGCTTCTTCCTCCCTCACTCCCCCTGCTTGTGTTCCCTCTCTCGCTGGCTGTCTCTCTGTCACATAAATAAATAAAATCTTTAAAAAAAAAAAAAAAAGGAAGCAGCAAGGACGGCATTTTAACCCAGGCCCGCCTGCTTCTTTCTCCAAAGCCTGACTGTCTCCCCTGGTTCCAGGCTCGGAACGCAGTGCTTCCCTGCTGAACCCCAGCTCACCCGGACCAGGGCCCCCACGCTAGGTACTTGCACCCCCACTTCTCAGAGGAGAAAACTGAGGCTCAGAGAGGTTAAGGTATTTGCCTGAGGACACACGGCTGGTGAACCCTGGAGCTGGGGTTCAATCCCAGGTCTGTCACTGCAGTCTATGCTGGAACCACTGCACCCTCCTGCCCTTCCCCCCAAAGTTCTTCTTGGGGTCCCCCCCAGCTCCTCCACCCTGACCTTTAGACCAGTTAGGAAAGGTCCTGACCCCAGGATCCATGAGCATAAGAAGCAGCTTATGAAATTCTAGAGGGCGAGGAGTACTTTAATTACTTTCATCTCTTCTGTCCCTTAAGAACTGCTGGATGAGTGAGTGAATGAATGAATACAGTCTCTCTGCAGCCTGGGAGGTCATCAGGCAGGTGGTGGTGATAGGGCAGGTAGGAGGCTGGGGTGGGCAGGTTTGTAGGAGAGGGGTAGGCTAGTGGAGGCCTGTCCTTCCATCACAGGCAGTCCCAATGGCGGGCTCCATCTGAGGTCCTGTGGTCCCCCGGAGAGAAGGATTCAGTCACTTCCCTAGTGAGCCCACCCAGGGCCCCACCCTCCCGCGCTCCTTCCTCTCTCCCGGATTCCCATCTATCCTGAGTGGGTGAATGCGCGATGGCGGGAGCAGGAGATAGCATTTTGGCAACCACCTGGGCTGCCCATGTGTGCTGGGTTTATTCCCACTGCAGCCCGCGTCTCACACCTTTGCCTTTCTGCTGCAGACACCCGAGCTCCTTGGCAGCTGCTCCTGGGTCCACAGCCAGGACCACGCTGGGGCCGCGCTGCGTTTCTGAGTCCAGCTCCCGCAGTGCCACTGAGGCCGCAGGGACCCTCACGGGCCGTCCCTGTCTGCTCTAGGTCCTGCTCAGCGGCCTGCTTTTTGGGAGATAGAAGTGTTCTTCCAAGTGCGTGTGCCACACTCTGCCTCAGAACAATCAAGCAGGGAGCTTGCGCAAGCGCAGACGTTGGGTGGGGGGGGTCTGGCTCCAGGCTGCTGATTGGGCAGCTCTGGAGACGGGCCAGAGCATCTGCACCTTTAAGAAGCGCGGAGGAGGGGTGCCCAGGTGGCTCAGTCGGTGAAGCATCTGCCCTTGGCTCAGGTCATGATCCCAGAGTCCTGGGATTGAGCCCCCATGTGGGGTTCCCTGCTCAGTGGGGAGCCTACTTCTCCCTCTCCCTCTGCCCCTCCCCCTGCATGTGTTCTCTCTGTCTGTCAAATAAATAAATAAAAATCTTAAAAAAAAAAGCACCGAGGAGATCGAAAATGAGACCCTAGATCAGGCTGACAGAAAGGCCGGTGTGTGGGACCGAGCTCTGTGGCATAACCTGATTGTGATCCAGGCCTGCGGGAATTGTTCCAAGTCCACTAACCACCACGTCCAGCCCGCATACCTCTGCTGAATGCACAAACTCCCCAAATCAGGCTTTGTCCTGCCCTGCCTGAAGTCCACACCCTCTGCCCCAGGATCTTTGCTTCTGTGGTGTCTACCAGTTCAGTTATCTTTGCGTGTTTCTGTTCTGCCAGTCCTTCAACATCCAGCTCAAATGCCACCTCCTCCTGGAAGCCTTCCCTGAATCCCCAGATGGTAGCCATTTATTTATTTGTTTCTTTGCTCTATGTATTCATCACACATTCCTTTAACGCTTCCTATCATCCAAGGTTTGTACTTAGGGTACCCTTTGCCTTGTCTCCGTGTCTTCACTACATTATCTTTCATGTATTCACCAGGAGCTGCCCTGGTCTGAGACTGGAATAGAACAGGCGTAGTCCCAGGCTCCATGGTGCCCACACTCCCGAGAATATAGTTCTTTACTTTCTTATCTTCTCCGCTCCATTGATGCTGAAGCTCCCAGAGGAGAGGGGCCATTCCTGACTCATCTCCAAGCACATGGGTCCCCAGCCTGGGACCCAAGACGGACAGGGAATGCAGCAAATAATGGGCACCATCACCCCGCCCCCCAGAGCTGCCCTGCTTGAGCACCTGCTTGCAAAGGCCCATGCTGGGGGCTCCTGGGCATCAGAACCGTCCGCTGGTCTGTCCCTAAGGGAGATAGTAAAAAGGTTGCCCCTTCTGAGGAACACATCTCTTTGGGCCTCGAAGTCTGCTCCTTTTTCCAGAGGCCCCTGAGAAAGGCCACCAGCTGACCCCAAAGCCTCTGTGACCTGCTGCCCTGGGGGGCTGGGGGCAGGTGTCCAAGGGCAAGGAGTGGGTTCCAGAGGTGGGATTTGGTGAGGGTGGGGGCAGGTGGGAAGGGGGAGGAAGGAAGAGGACGGTACGCTGACTCTGACTCACACGGGCTGTTCCGTGCACCCCGGGGCCGCGGTCCTGCTCTCTCTCCCTGTACTAACTTGGTCCTCCTGGTGGCAACAGTGAACGTAAGTGAAACTGCACTTTTCAGAGGAAGAAGCGAAGGCACAGGATGGGTAAGTAGCAGGGCTGCGACTTTCATCCAGAGCCTGGCTCTGAAAGGAAAGGAACACAGTCCACCATGCTGCCTGCCTCGGGCCCCAGGCGGGAGGTGACGGGGCCTGGGCGCTGTGGACCCTGACGTTGACAGGAGCACTCGGGTCTCTCCAAGGGCAAGGAGCTGTTCAAGGGCATGATCTTAGTCAGGGAGAGGAGGCCAAACTGCTCTTGGTGCAGCTCACATAGATCGACCTGTCATTCCTTCACGGGGCCTGGAGATGCTGTGGCGGGAGGCCAGGGTGAGCCTGTGACCCCACTTGGTGTCCTCAACGGCTGGGGAGACCCTGAAGCTGTATTTACTGGAGAGAGGGTGGGGGTTGGTTCTGGTCTGGTGGAGGCGGGGCAGAGTTCACCGTCCAGCCCTGGAGTCACCCTCCTGCTCCGGGACAGTCCGGGGGCGGGTGGGGGAGGGGGGGAAGATGCCAGGCCCCGACAGCCCTGCTTGGAAAGAAGGCCCAGCCTGAGCTCGCCCTGAGCTGGGCTAGCTGAGATCACCTGCGGGTGGAGTCACAAAGATTTGAGTTTTAGTCCTGACGCTGTCCCTTGTCAGCTGTGTGGTTTCCACATCACTTCTCTGCGTCTCTGTTTCCTCCGTTATAAAGGAAGACGAATAAAACCTCACTTCACAGGGCTGTCCAAGAATGCTCACGGAGAGCTGAGGAAACAACGCCCAGTGGGTATCGGGGGAACCTTAGCAGCTGTGCACCCCCTCACTGGGAGAAGGGACGTCGGGATTGGGGTGGGGGCAGTGGGGGAGCCTGGAAGGAGAAGGAGAGGGGCTCACAGTGGCTAGGCACTCCCCGGTGTCAGGCTGTCCATACAGCCTCCACTGAAACCTACTAACGCTTTCGGGCTGATACTGTTATTAGCCGTCATTTATGGTGTGGACACAGAGGCTCGGCCGGATGAAGGCCGAAGTCCCAGGGTTGGTCACTGGCCGCAGCCCGGACAGGCACCTCGGTTTGCCGACTCCTAAACCCTCACCCTGCAGGTGAGCCTCCCGGATCTACAGGAATGGCCCCAGGGACGGGGTGGGGACCTCCCATGGCCCTCTGGGCCTTCTCAGCCCTCCTGGGAGGGTTTGTGCAGACACGTCATTACCCAGCGTGATCAGTCCTAACGAGGATGGAGGACCCATCGTAGATCGACCAGAGTCTGTCACCGAGCTGGGACTTCTCTTCACAGCCTCCCCGTGGCTCAGCGGTGCCCGCAGCGGGAGGACGCCCAGCCCATCAGAGGCCGGCTCTGGTGGCCAGAAAACGTGGCCCAGCCGCCTCCCTGACCCCTCCCCAAGTCTGCTCTGTTCTCACTTCTGCCTGTTTGAGTCCTCTGGGCCCTCAGGCTCGGGGACCCCCTTCACTCTCCCTCCTTTCCTGTCTCCCCTCCTCCAGCTTCCCCTGTTTACTCTTGGTCATGTCCCCGTGGACACCTGGCAGTCCCTTCCAGTTCCCTCCCCTCCCACGGTCATCTGGGGCCTTGGCGGCAGACAGCCCCAGGGCCCTTACCGGCCTCGCCTCTCTCCAGCCATGTGAGCAAGAATGAGCTGTCTTTCTTCCTTCCTTCCTTCCTTCCTTCCTTCCTTCCTTCCTTCCTTCCTTCCTTCCTCCCTCCCTCCCTCCCTCCCTCCCTCCCTCCCTCTCTCTCTCTCTCTTTCTTTCTTTCTTTCTTTCTTTCTTTCTTTCTTTCTTTCTTTCTTTCTTTCTTTCTTCTTTCTTTCTTTCTTTCCTTCTTTCTTTTTCCTTCTTGAGCTTCTGTTCCCTACGTCTCAAATGGGGGTCATGACACCGCCTCACAGGGGCTGTGTTACAAAGAAATGAGAAATGTATGTGAAGTGCTCTGCTGACACCTGGTATAGAGTATCTGCTCAGTAAATGGCCCCCCAGGCCTGTCACTTCCCTTTCCCCAAGCGCTACTGATACCCCAGTATTTCATACTATTGGTAGCATTGAAAGCGCAAACTGAAGCCTGCATGTCCGGCCCCCAGTGACCCATCCACAACCGTCTGTACACCTTCTCCCCTTTAGACCCTCACCCCCACCCCCATTGAACTACGAGCTTTCCAGAACACTTGCTATTCCTCAAGCGTGCCTCATGCTTTGCTCGAGGTGTGTCCTCTGTATGGAATTATCTTCTTCATGGACCCCTGACCTGCAGTCCTGACCATGAGCCCTGACCATGAGCCCAGAGTCTAACCTCAGTTTCCCTCTGGGCCCAGCTCTAAGCACGCCCTCTCCAGGAAGCCTTCCAGGATGCCCCAGAAAATTAGACCTTCTCCTTCCTGTGAAGTCCTGTGCCTCCCAGTGTAGACAACCCCTGTCTTTAGGCAGCCACCTCTCTTCAGGTGCGGGTCCGACTTCCACCTCTCCTCGAGCCGCAGCTCCATCCAGCCGGAGAGTGAGGACCTCACAGGCCTCTGGACCCAGCTCAGGGCTGTGGTCCCGAGTATCCCACCCTGGGCCAGTCCTGGGCAGGCTCAGTGTTCACACTTCACCCTTTTATCCGTACCCCTGCCACTCCCTGTGCTCTGGGCAGGCCTCACATGAGCCCTCGTCGGTGTAAGACATGGTCTCATGATTCCAGCGTTTGTGGTTCCTGGAGTCTATGCATCTCAGGGCCTGTGGGTCTAAAACACGTCCCTCCTGTGGTCTGCGGACTCCCCGGGGCTCTGATTGTGGGGATTGGTGGGTCTAAGTTGCTCTGGTTCTGTGAGCGGGGGAATCTGGGGGGTGGGATGCTGGATGCTAAAGTCTACACTTTGTCTCTGAAGTGTATGCGTTGGTGAGTCTGAGATGCTTGTGACCTTGAGGGTTGGTGAGTCAAGGTGCCCTCCGACACCCGAGAGCTGACTTGGCACTTCTCTGAATCCAGGCCACCTGGGGTAGCCAATGGGTTTGAATCTGGACCCATCACTCAGCAGTTGTGTGAACTTCAATGCTCTGAGCCTCAGTTTCCTCATCTGTGTAATGGGGTTGATGACAGCAGGCAGTCGTGACGCCCCCAGCAGTGTTCACAAGAGGCTTGCTCTGTGTCCGGGTTGCTGTGACGGGCTCTGAGGAGTGGACAGGGGGCCAGGCGGGTGAAGGCCCACACACAGGACCCCGGGGGCAGGCCTGCCTCTGCAGAGTGGCATGGGGTTTCCACGGGGGCAGGCGGAGGGCCAGGCTCGTCTTTCCCTCCAGGCGGGATGTCAGCAGCCAGCCTCACCTTGGGGTTCAGACCGGTGCTGTCCAACAGAAATATAATGAAGTCATACATGCAGCTTTAAATTTTGTAGTATTCACATTGCAAGAGTTAATAAAGTGAAATTTACTTTAAGAACGTGTTTTATTGAACCTAATACATCATTTCAACTTGTAATAATATTAGAATATTAATAATGAGATAGTGTGCATTTCATTCATACTAAGCCCTAAAATCTGGTGTCTTTTAGGCTCATAGCACACCTCCCATCCGTACAGCCAAGGGCTACCTCACCGGCTAGCCCCGGCCAGTGTCCCCAGAGGCCCCGAATTCCACATAAGGAATGGGCTGGGTCTTAGTGATGGCGGAGGGGCAGCTGTGCGGGGCTTCCCTGTCTGTTTACCTGCCCAGAACAGCCCTTTCGAGCATAAGTTCTCAGGGACCCGGGCTTTCGCTCAAATCCGGGTTCCGCCTCTTCTCCGTCAAATGACCTTGGACAAGTGACTTCGAGGTCGTGGGAAGATTAAATGAGGTGATGCCAGTGAAGCACTCAGGGCTGCACTGTGCCTGTCCCAATCTGTCACAATGTATTGTTTTCGTTACTCTGACGTTAGGGCATTGACTCATCCCTGTAAGCATGTGTCTCCACCTGCCAGACCCTCGGCGCTGTCCCCGGCCGGTCGAACTGGCAGGTAGCAGGTGCACGGGGTGTGGGCATGGTCTCACCGCCAGGCAGGAGCTGGCCTCACAGCCGCACAGACACGACTGTCACCAGCTTGACCCCCAGACCTACCCTTTACCGCCCACCTGCTTGTACTCACTAACCGCTGTCTTATACTTTTCCGTAGCCTCTTCTTTCTGGCTTACCTCTTAACTTGGGCAAATGAAACCCAAAACCATCACTCAGGTGACGGTGGTGGCCCTACCAAGACCTCCCACCACCCAGACCGCTCAGACCCTGTGAGCTCAACTGTGACTGGCGTCTGTGCGCATAGACCATGGAGTGACCTCATTATAATAATTATTGTAATTACCTTTACCTCATTATAATACTCAACTCTCTACCCAAGGAGGAGCCTCAGCCTCATTTACATAACAATGTGTGTCTAGGCATATTTCCTCCAGGCACATGGGGGAGCCCCCACACATTTAATGTCAAGGCTTTCCTATCTAAATATTCGTCCTAACCCTAAACTAAAGGTCCCTACTCACCCTCTTTTGGGGACTCATGGCTTTGGAAGCTTTTCCATGTGATCCCCTTATTTGCCTCAAATAAACGTTTTTCTTTGTGCGACAATTCATCTGTTTCTGTAACTCGCCAAGGAGCGAACTCACGTTGGTTTGGTTACAGAATCACACCCGGACCCAGCAGACACGGATCACACCTGGACCCAGCAGACGTGGTCACACCTGGACCCAGCAGACACGGATCACACCTGTGCCAGCAGACACAGATCACGCCTGGACCCAGCAGACACAGAGCATGTTTGGGCCCAGCAGACATGGAGCGTGTCTGCGCTGAGCAGATGGGCTTCTAGCCACAGGCCTGGCTTTAACCGCAGCAGACCCTGGTGTTATCAACAGCCCCTCCAGGCGTCTGCTTCTAGCTTGGAAAATAGGAGGGTAGGACGAGGTGACCTTCGAAAGCCACTTCCCATGCAAACACACGGGAACGTGATGACATTTGTAGTGCGCTGGGGCAACTTTTACAGAGGACGGCCTCGGACTGGGATAACAGGCTGAAGTGTGTCTGGGGCTTGGCCCTGCCATGCGTGACTTGCAACCACAGATGAGAACTGGTTTCCTCCTCTGTGAGAAAGGTGGCAGCACTGCCTCTGTGCTTTTGTGACTTCTGAATGGGATGATGTGAGTAAGCCACTTAGCACGGTGTCCCTCGGGGAGGGGGGAGCAGAGCTCAACACCCGCTGTTTGCTGTCCCCACTGAATGGACAAACAAGGGCTGCCCGGTGATGGGCTCTGAGCTCCCCGCCACCCCGGCCTTGGAGACTAATGGCAAATTTGGTGGCTCCAGGGAGAGTCCTGCATGACCGACCACGCCTGAAATAAGCTCTGGTTTGTAGGGGGGTGCAAGGTGAGGGGCCCCGCTGCAGCCACCCTCTGAGACTGTGAGGGCCTCACCAAATCACAGAGGGGCCCATCAAGGCCACGGGCAACTGGCTCATCTCCGCTGCTAGTCTGGCTCCTGCACTGGCTTCCTTGATCCTGAGCACAGAGCTGCTTTCATTCCGCGCAGCTCGCTGCGTGCTATCCACCCATGACACTGCAGGAATTCCGGCAGTGGTCACACTTTAGGGAAGGCGGGCAGGGCAGCCCAGAGAGTCAGGGAAGGGGGTGGGGTGGGGCAGGCCTGGGAGGGTCTCAGGAAGAGAGTCCCTGCTTGGGGGTCAGAGGGGGGTGGGCAGGACGGTATTGCATCCGACACAGAAGCAGAAGCCTGGGGGGGAAGAAGTGGGCTGCAGGTCGTAAAGGGCGGACTGGAGACAAAGCAGGGGTGTCTGCCCACCAGCCTCTTCTTAGAGCGGCTGGTCATCCCAAGCTTCTTCCCCCAGAGAACGGACACCAGATAGCTGCAGATGACCAGGCCTGTCCTGGGGTGACTCAGGACCCCTTACCTGACCCGCCCACCCTCCCTCAGTGTTCGGGGTTCCCTGCCCCCCTGATCATGGCTTCTGATTTCTGCTTCTAGCCATCCACTGCCCATTGGTCACGACTTCCAGAATGGAGGACCCCGATTCATCCCTTCTACAAACGACAAACGTCTCCTGGGCCCCCTGCAGGCCAGGGTCTGGGCGGAGTTTTGGGGGACATGACGGAGGCATGGCTCTGCTCAACACTGCTGCTGGGGAGTCACTCGATAGCTCATTCAATTCCCTCCCTTCTTCTGGAGTGTTCAGAGGCATCCTGCGAAGTGTGGGTCCTGGGCGGGTCAATGGCTGCTTCTTGAGGTCTTAATGTGTTCACCCCTCACAAAGCCCCTGAAAGTGAAGTCTGTAGCAGGTGTCCTTCCCACTCCATGGGATGGGGGCCAGAGGGACGGGCTGGGGTTGCCAGCGGGAGGGGAGCGGCTGGTCGGAGCTGCTCTCCTTTAGACCGGTTGACTCTATGACCAGCCACAGGCTTGGGCTGCAGGCAGGGTGCGGTGGCAGGGCTGGGAGCTCGGGGTGTGGGGGCGACAGGTGGGGAGGTGGGGGCACAGCACCTGTGGGGTACTCACGGCACCTGTCCTCTACGGGATGGAGACAAAGCTCGGGAAACGTTCCGTCAGGCGAGCCACTGCTAGTGTGACGACTACCGCTTTGACCATCACTCCTGGGGAGGGATCTTCTTCCTCCTCCTCCTCCTCCTCGTCCTCTCATTGTCAAGATCGTCACAGCCACCACTGTCAGTTTCCCTCGTTATACTCACCACCTCACTGTCACCATCATCGTCACCACTGTCCCAGCCACCCCTTCATGAGCCTCACCTCGCACTCAGCTGGGAGGCCGGTGTGAGTGTCACCCGGGGTTATAGATGGGGAAGCCGAGGCACAGGGCAAGTCAGTGGCGGAACTGGGATTTGAACGCAGTCTGTCTGGCCCAGAGCCAGCGTCTTCACCCCAACCACGGCCAACATGAGAGCAGCCACGGATGCTCATGGGATGCCCCCTTATGCCACAGACATGCCCACCCAGGCTTTTCTCCCAAGCCCCTGCTCCCCTCCCCTGCGTACAGCCTTCTGGGGACCGCTGCCTGCTGGTGTTCTGCTGTGGGCCCTCACATCCGTGGGCTCGTGGAGGTAAACCTCATCCAGTCTGTTGTTTTTACAGACAAGACCCTGAGGGTCAGAGGGGGCGGGTGACCGCTGCCAGTCCCAGACTGAGGTAAGCACTTGGGAACCGAGTGGACAAAACGAGGTGACATGGGAAGTGTGTCTGCTTGGGATATGGCAGCTTTGAAAGGCAGAGCAGGGTAATGGAGGGGAAACAGAGGCCTGGGGCAGAAGAGCGGCTGGGCCTGAGCCTCAAGCTCCGGCAGGTCAGGGCTCTGCGTGGCTGGATTCCCCAGGGTGACCTTGAGGGCAGGGGCTCGGCCATCTCCACCTCTGCCCGCCCCGCCACAGGCAACCCTCCAGGGGAAGCAAAGGACTTCCCAGTTTTGCCGGAAACTCCCCTCTACTAAGTTAAGCAGAGTTCTCATGGTGGAAGGTGTTTTGTTTAATACCGAGATCCCTCTTGTCTGCTTGGAAAAATGAATTCTGTCAAATCTCTTGAAGCCAACTGTCAATGTAAGTCATTTGGGGGAAGACAGATCTCTTACCCTGATGGCAAAATTCATTTGCAATGATCCTTTAATCCAGTGTCCCTGGGAAACCTGGAGCAGCATTTTCAAGAGCTCTTGGCCCAGAACAGTTTCTTCCCACTCCTCCCTGCCCCCTCCTGTCCTGGTGCCCCCTCCTCTCTTACTGCCCCCTCCTCTCTTAGTGCCCCCTCCTCTTAGACCTTCAAAAAGCAGCACAAAGAATTGAAGCTGGCTTCCTTGTAGCCACTGGTTTCTCACAGCAATTTTGTAGAGAGAAAATGTTACAGCACAAACCTGCCTCTCCGTGTCTGCCTGGGGTGTCTGCCTGGGGAGAGAGGAGCTCCCCGTCGGAGGCTCCACCTCTCACCACGGGATCCCAGGGGCCTGGGTGTAGATTCAGCCCCAGCCCTCACTCGTTGTATGACTTGGCGGGTGGCTTACCCTCCATGAGCCTCCTCGGTTTTCCCCTCTGTGAAATGGGCACAGTAATAGTGACCACGCAGGGTTACCGTGAGGATTTGATGAGGCCGGGGCTCACGTGACAACAGCGGGTGGCACTTGGGGGGACACTCTGGGCACCCAGGGTCTCTCTGTGCTTTGGACCCGCATCTGTAACACAGGGACTGTGACAGCCCGGTGTGCAGGATGCTGTGGGGACCCCATGCTTTAACGTGTGTTGAATGTCTGGAGCAGGGGGAGCCCTTGATGCACGTCACTGGTGCTGTTACCACGATCATCAGCGTTCAGCTGGCGGGGAAATGCCCCCGGGCTGTCTTTGCACACGAAGCCCCCGGTGCATGGCCCGGGCATCATAAAAGCTGACACTCAATAGAGCAAGAACTTGGGAGCAAACTGCCTGGGCCCAAGGTTCCGCTCCACCATTTCTGAGCTGTGTGACTTTAGATGAGTTTCTAAACCTCTCTGAGCTTCCGTATCTTCATCTGTAAAATGGGGGGGATAGTGATAGTGCCTCTTATGCAGGATCGTTGAAGTAATTCAGTGGATTAATGCATGCGAAGTGCTAAGCGCAGAGCCTGGCACTCGGCATTAGCTCTGATCATTCTAGCCCCCCAAGGGAGGTGGGCGCTGAGCGGCCCCTGAAGATCTCCCTTTGCACCACTGCTGCAGCGACAGCCGAGAAACCCAGGCCAGGAGACATTAGATTAAACGTCTGGGAACAAGACCTTATACAGCAGTGCTAAATTATGCAGGGCGGACAATTAGAGAACGAGAGGATCTGTAAGGAAGGGCTCATTGGGCGGGACAGAGACTCAGTGTGCAGGAGCCCGAGGTGAGGGAGAGGGGCCCTCTGCCCTGGGGCAGGGCTGGTGTTTTACACGACACTCATCTTCCCCCTTCATACAGTCACGCAGGCTCGCTCGCTGGGAGGCGTTTGGAAAGTGCAAACATAAGAGTATGTAAATCACTGGTCTCTCACCTCCTAAAGACGGTAGTTTTTACTTTATTTCTTCATTCTTTTTTTCTACTCATACACAAGTACATTTTCACAACTGACTTCACGTCGGTGTGACTGTCAGGAAATGTTAGGATACGATACAGTAACAACCCCTCAAAACAACAAAGGTTAGAATAGCTTTTTGTAAGCCGATGTTGGGCAAAAATAGTATGAATTCGTAAGAACTAACAATGTTTCATATTTATGGATCTAGTAATCTTCGTGTTCTGTTTGTTTGAACTTATCATGGTGCCAGATCTAGTATCTGCAGGCTCCCACCCCGGCCCCACCACCACGGTGCCTGGACCAGTGCAGGGGCCTCCTGCCTGCTCCCTGCCTCTGCCCCACCCTGCTCCCCGCACTCTCTCCCCAGCAGCCAGGTGGCCCCCTGACACTCAGGGCGGAGCTGTCCCTGCCCTGCTCCATGCCCCCAGACCCCTGCCTTACTCCGCACAGTCCACCCTCACAGCGGCTTCAGGGACTCTGAGGTCTCTGGCCCCCAGCCCCCAGCCCATCCCCCTCCCCGGAGCCCCTCAGGCTCCTTCCTGGCCCTGGAGCCCTCTGCACCTTCAGCCTCAAGGCTCCCCTTGCCCTTCCCTCCAGCTGGAGCCCCCTCCCCACGTCTGCCCCGCTCCCTGCTCCAGGGTCACCTGCTCTGACTGGCCTTCCCTGAGCCCCCTTTACAGCTGTGACCTCCTCCCCGCCCAACACCCTCTAGCACCCTCCCCTGCCTGCTTCCCCCAGCTCTTACCCCTACTTTCACACTCCGCAGCTCACCTTTCATGCTCCGTGAGGCTCCTCTTTCTAGAATCAGGCCTCTCACTTTTGCAGAGGCCGATGCTGCCCACAGTGGGCTCCTGAGGACGTGGACACTGGCGTGCTGGCTGTGCTCCGCAAGCAGGACTGTCCCGCCTGAGATGCTGTCCCCACTTCTCCCGGGAGCCAGGGAAGCGGCTGCTGGTGACAGGGCTGTTCTCCAGGAGGAAGCACCGGTCTCCACACGTGGCCTGGTCCGGGAACTGCCAGGGCTTCAGACAGCCCAAGGGTGCAGTTGGGGCTCGGGTGCTGCCAGGATCCAGCTCCGGGCTAGAATGCGGGTGGGATACTGTTCTGGAATGTTCCAGGATGGTGAGTGTGGAGCAGCCACGGCCGTGCACTCGTGCTCATTTGCTGGGGAGATGGAGTCTCCTGACCATCGTCTGCTCCCCTCTGCTGACTCTGGGCTCTGAGCAGGTCCACCCTGGGGCCGCACAGACGGGGAGACCAGGACACCCTCTGACAGCGCAGGGCGTCCTCCCCTCCAGGTGGGCTCCCCCACCTTGCAGCTTCCCGTGTGTGTTCACCACCCACCAAGGAACCTGGCCTGTCTGCTTACCCCTGGGGCCCAGCCCCTGCACCGAGGAGCTGGGGGGGAGGGGGGAGGGCTTTCGGGGGCGGAGCTTGCAGGTGTGTCTCAGGGTGGGCCTGGGGGGTGCCCCCTGCTGGTCCAGTTACCAGCAGGCATCTCTGTCCCTGGCTGACGGGGCAAGGGCTGCCCTAGGTAGTGATTTTGTCTTTAGGACTGATATGTTGTCCAGCTCCACATAGGGCCATTCAGCTGCTCCCTGATACCTCAGTTTGCCCAAGTCAATGCACCCAAACCTTCATGGACCACCTCCCCCAAAGCATCCCTTCCTGGGTTTCCTTCTCACCAGAAGCATGGGGGCTCTGATGCTGGAGGGGGGCAGGGTGAGTGGCCTGGATGTCTCACCTCTTCACCCCTTCAGATCAAAGCACTTTCTACTGTCTCAGGTTCAGGCCCTCATCGGGCCCAGGAGCCCCTAAGTTCCATGACACATTCCTGGACTTGCCCCTCCTCCCTCTCCCCTTCCCATCTTACTTCTTTTTGCCTAAATGACACTGAGCATTTTTCTGTTTCTTGCAGAGTCCCGACTCCGAAACCAAGGAAACCTGTTTATTTAAAAATCTGATTTTTTAAAAGCACCCATTCCAACAATGAATCTCTCTCTCTCTCAGAGGGCCCTTATCAAATAAGAGGAACAGGGCTTTTGCAAACCTTTGTGGAAATTAAACCAGCAATCTGGGCACACACTTGTTTGACAAGTGATAATTAACTGCTGACAATATAATTTCAGCTTGGCCACAAGCATATTTTTCATTAAAAAGTAACCAAAGACATCCCTGTGTTGAGATGTCTGATCTCATCCTAGCTCAGCCCCTCTGCCCAGAGTGGTGGAACTCACCCAGAGGGTCCCTGCTCTCTGCCAGGTTGGACCTGGACCCCAGATGTGACATTGGTGTTTCATACCCTGGGCTTGCTGGGCCCCACAGACTCCCAGGAAAGTTCCAGAAGGAGGCTCAACCAGCTCCTCTCTCACTATGGGACCACCCTTTCCTCTGGGTGTCCCAGCCCCAAATGTGCCTGGAACCCTAGCAGGGACTCAGCCTGGACTGCAGCTTCAGGGAGGGAGGGGGCCCCCGTCTCTGCAGCCCCTGCCACGCCTCGGTCCCACAGGGTACCTGGACCATACTCCATTTGACAGAGAGGAAACTGAGGCTCATAGAGGCAGAGTCATTTGCTCAAGGCCACGCAGCTGGTGAGAGGCTAGAAGGAGGTGTGAACTCTGACTTGCTGACTCCGGAGTCCCTGCTGCCCCTACCCCGGCCCCCAACTCCCTTCTCTAGTGAACCCCGACCCTTCTGTGCTTTTGTTTCCTCATCTGTAAATTGGGGGTACTCCTAGCACTCTCCTTATGAGGTTGTGTGAGTAGGAACATGATATATACATGTTATATACACCTACATATGTATCTGTGTACACACACACACAGCACTTAGAATGGAGCCTGGGAGCTGGGGTGGCTCCGTCGGTTGAGTGTCCTACTCTTGGTTTCCACTCAGGTCATGATCTCTGGGTCACGAGCCTGCTTGAGATTCCTTCCCTCTTCCTACCCCTTCTGCTCCTCCCCCTGCTTACACCTGCTCTCGCTCTCTCTCTCTAAAATAAATAAATAAATAAATAAATAAAATCTTAAGAAAAAAGAATAGTGCCTGGCACATGGTAGGCCCTCAACACGTGTTAGTCATAATGCTTATTAATTATTATCTTATTACTGTTTTCTTTTTTAAAAATATTTTATTATGAGAGAGAAAGAGAGAGAGAATGAGTGGGGGGAGGGACAGAAGGAAAAGCCGACTCCCCGCAGAGCAGGGAGCCCGACACGGGACTCGATCCCAGGACCCTGGGATTGTGACCTGAGCTGAAGGCAGACAGTTAACTGACTGAACCACCCAGGCGCCCCTCAAATTCGTATATTGAAACCCCATCACATCCCTAATGTATTAGGTGGTGGGACCTTTGACAGTGATTAGGTCATGATGGTGGAGTCCTCAGGAGAGGGACGAACGCCCAGGACACCCCAGAGAGCTCCCCTAGCCCTCAAACCATGTGCGGACGGACAGAAGATGGCCATCTGTGAACCAGGACAGGCTCTTACCAGACAACGAATCCGCCCACACCCTGACGGACTTCCAGCTTCCAGAACTGAAAGAAAACAACTTCTGTTCTTTGTTCTGTTACGGCAGCTCAAAAGCACTGAGATGATATTAATAATAGCGCCAGCGTGCTATGATTGGCAAAGTTCTTTCCTCCAACCCGTAGCCAGTGGCTCTGCCCTTTGGTCATTTCTATGAATCCTGAGCAGGACACATAAAGTTAAAACCACAACAAGGCAAGGACTGTAGGACAAATGCAAAAGTCCAAGAAAAGAGAAGGTCTTCACAAAGCAACCAGAAAGAAGGCATGACAAACAGGCAGAAGATTGTCTCCAGCACCCACAGGGATAATGTGTTAGTGCCAAATGAAATAAGCAAAGCAGAATTCTAGACCCAGCTAAATTATCATTCAAAACAGATGAGAAAGAAATACAGTTTCAGGTGAAGATACACTCACAGGCCCCTGTTAAAAGAAATAATAATAAAAAATCACTCGGGAGGGTAGCCACCGCGCCCAGAAAGCAGACGAGCACAGGAGCGGTCACGCACAAACACGTGGGTGGACCTGGGCCGGCCACGGACTGATCACGGCCAGCGCCTGGGCAGCGAGGAAGGCGGACCTGCAGGCCCGGGACGCAAGGCAAGATGGAACGGGAGCTCAGAGAAAACACGTTCTTGGTCTTCCCGCTGTTCAGGGGGAGGAGAGAGAGACTGATTTACTTTTGGTTGTTCAGCCAACTGTGCTTATTACGACCTTCAGGCCAAACAATTAAAAAAGAGAATAGAATACGGAATTTCCAAACCAGCAGAGGGACAAGAGGGACTAAACAAAACCTGACCGATCTGCTATGGGTGGTGGGAAATGAACCAGAGAGAGAGACAGCATAGACAAAAACAAGGGAACCAAAACATTCTTGTATTGGAAAGCATAGACCATGACAATAGAATCCCCAATCTGCTGTTCACACCTGTGCGTGACTTTGGACAAATGACAATGACATCCCTCCCTGACCTTGATGTCCTCATCTGCAAGCTGGAGACTAGAGTGCGGTTTGTTAGAGGGTTCTAGTAGCATTTTCCACGGAGAGGCTTCCGTGGGAGCCATGGGCGGGGAGGGGGAGCTGCTCTCATCTTGCCACAGTCCTCTGTGCCAGGTGCCGTCTAGCCCGGCAGACAGCCCCGAGAGCCAGCCTTACTTTACTGATGAGGAAACGGGCTCAGCGGGGAGAACCTTCTGGAGGTCACACGGCTAGGAATGGCTGAGCCCGGACACACACTCGGGTGCTCTGACCCTGAAGCCGCTGGTTGGCTCTATGACTTTCAGCAGCCTGACATCACTTCTCTGAGCCTCAGTGTCCTAATCTGTACAATGGGTGGACGATGTCTCCTTGCAGTCATTGTGGGGATGCAGGCCTGTCCCATCCTCAGTGCAAGCTGACAGAGCCAGGGACGGGCCACTCCCCTTCACCTCCTTGCTCCAGGCTGGTGGAAGAAATGGATTTTTGGGATATCACATTGTAAGCATCTTTTTTTCTTTTTCCTTTAATAATAAAGCTTTCTGTAGTAGAGCTTAATTTTGTCAGAAGAATAAGAGATTATCCAACTGGCTCAAGCCGTCCATCAAGGAAATTTCTACAGGGACAAAGAGGAAAGAAGGGCCTCTCCCAAGACAACCTCTGCTTTATCCTTTACCTACTCAGTGACAATGATGACAATTTTTTAAAAAGTTTTTTAGAAAGAGAGAGAGAGGGGCGCCTGGGTGGCACAGCGGTTAAGCGTCTGCCTTCAGCTCAGGGCGTGATCCCGGCGCTATGGGATCGAGCCCCACATCAGGCTCCTCCGCTATGAGCCTGCTTCTTCCTCTCCCACTCCCCCTGCTTGTGTTCCCTCTCTCGCTGGCTGTCTCTGTCTCTGTCGAATAAATAAATAAAATCTTAAAAAAAAAAAAAAAGAAAGAGAGAGAGAGCATGAATGGGGTGGAAGGGGCAGAGGGAGAGGGAGAGAGAGAATATTAAGCAGGCTCTATGTCCAGCACAGAGCCTGACACGGGGCTTGATCTTACAACCCTGAGATCATGACCTGAGCTGAAATCAAGAGTCAGACGCTTAACCGACTGAGCCACCCAGGTTCCCAACTACAACCATTTTTGGACGCTTGAAATTCCCCAGGAACTGCACTGTTTTACTCACGTTCCTTCGGTAAAGCCGTAGTTCCTGACCAGAGTTCATTTTTTGTCCCTCGGGGGACATTTGGCAATGCCTGGAGACATGTTGGCTGCAGGGACCTAGTGGGGGCCAGGTGCCCCTGACCTCTAGCAGGAAGCATTGCGTCTGCTGTCAAGCATCCCACAAGGCACAGGACAGGCCCCTGGAAAAAGAATGGCCCGGCCTGAAGTCAAAAGTGCTGAGGCTAAGAAACTCAATTGCAACCCACCCAGCAACCTTGTGGGAGAGGTGTCCTCTTCTGCTTTAGAAACGAGGAGACGGGGCTGTGGAAAAGGAAGTGACAGCCACACGAGGACACGGCTGGGAGGACACTCACCTCTGGTTTGACGCCGAAGCCCCTGGTTCTCTTGCTCCTCGAACGGTCAGTGCTGTGGGCTTCATGATCCGGCCTCCCTCCCCGCCAGTCATATGTCGAACCCCTAAACCTCAGAGTGGCTGTCTTTGGAGAGAGGGTCTCCAAGGGTGTCATTAAGGTGAAATGAAGTCACAGGGACGGCGCTCTGGGATGACAGGAGTCGTGCCCTTGTAGGGAGGGCGTCCAGAGCTCTCCCTCTCCACGAAGGGCTGCACGAGGACATGGTGGGAAGGTGCTGGTCTGCGGGCCAGGAAGAGAGCTCCCACCAGAAGCCCACCATGCCGACACCTTGATCTGGGACGTCCAGCCTCCTGAACTGTGAGAACTAAATGTCTGTTGTATAAAGCCACCTGGTCCGTGGTGTTTCATGAAGGCAGCCTGAGCTCAGGCGGCCAGAACCCCCCAGCTGGGTCATTATCAGTGCCTACCCTGCAGGAGTCAGTGCGTCCTGTGACGGGGACATTGCAACGTTCACGTTTAATTGTGTAGAAAGAAACTGGATCTCATTTCATTGGAGCTGCTACTGTCTCCTTCTACTTTAATTGTCTAACTTCTTCCTCTGTCTCTGAGGCAGTTAGTGATGAGCAAAGGCAGTCTGAGGAGTGTAGCAAATATAAGAGGAGCCCCGGTGTCCCCGTCCAGCTCCTCCAGGCTCCCGTGGGGACTCAGCAGGTCCCAGACCCACAAGCTGACCTCTGTCCCTATCGGGTCAGGGCAGTGGAGACAGGAGACGCCATTCTCCCTGTGCGTTCTTCCTCAGAGCAGAGCCCCTGGGCCCCTGGTCAGAGACCCGGTGCTCACATCCTGTCCAGTCGTCCCTCGGGGACCCTCCTTTTCAGTCCCCGGATGTTAGAGGGGGTGCACAAGAGGTGGCAGAGGGGGCCAGACAGGCAGACGGCAGTGGAGGAAAGGGAACAAGTCACACCGGACGAGTGTCAGAGATGGGTGACGGTGACAGGTGACAGTGACAGGCTCCGTGAGGACCTTGGGGAGGGGCCGTCTGCTTATCAAACCTCAGTTGTCCTGAAAGGGACTCAAAGCTGCTTCTAAAGCCTGTGTGACACAGTAGGATCCAGTGGGTCCTCCCAGCAGCATTTGCTGAGCACCTGCTGTGTTCAGGCCCCAAGCTGGGTGCTGAGCCCCCACTGAGGACAGGTGGGTCCCAGCCTCGGTCTGGTGGGGGATGAATGCAAGTCAGGAGGAGCCCCCTTCCTGTGACCCGGATGAGCCCCATGCTGGGGGGCAGGGGTGGTGACCCTGACCTGGGTCTCCGGTGAGAGCTCCCGGGTCCCCAGGGAGGGGGGAAATTTGGAGAACCACGTTCGCCTCACGGTGGGCGGGGACTGAGGCCAGGTAGGGGAGTGACCTGCCTGGCGTCCCAGACCCGGGTTCTCCCAAACCTGAGCTCTGTCCGCAGCATCACCCGGCCTCGGGGTCTCATCGGACCATCACGGCAACCGCGCCAGCCCCTCTCCTCACTCCCAGGCCACTCTGCAAACTTCCCCACGCCGATATAATTACACCTCCCGGAGGTTAATTTGTAAGGAGACGGTAAGAATGTGTTATTTAAATAGCGATTATTAAAGACATGCTGGGGGTTTGCTACATAATAGGTAATTATCTGTGACCTAATTGTGAAGGCAATGTAGTGGTTTCCACTTGGTCTTTCCACCGAAACCAGAATTAATCCTGCAGCGCAGTCCAGTCTGCGGCCTCGGCTGACATTTGTTCAATAATATTCTTATTAAATCTAAAGTGAGGGCAACGTAGGAACTTCGGCAACCAGTTGGCCCAGGGCTTGGCCTCGTGTCTGGGTGGAGACACTTGGACTTTGGTGTTTGCTGCGCTTGAACTTGTCTTCCCCCCACCCCCACCCCCAGGAACGCGGATAGAACGTGCGTAACTGACGCCTGCCGGTCAGTTTCTGCTCATTCATCCGTCTTACTTCTTGCCTTCTTTCCCCACACTTAGGTCCTCACGTGTCCTGTCCGTCACTCTCTGCTCCATTCATTCCCATTTCCAGGTGTGTCCTATCACTTCCCTTCCGGTCTGTGTTCGGGGGTGCGGCTGTGCGCCCCGCTCCTCCAGAGCCTGGGCCACTTCTCCTTTCTCCGCCTGTTATTTCACTAGTGCCTCCCTCCTTCCTTCCCTCCCTCCCGAATGCGCCCCTTCACCCACCACCCGGTGCACACGCCTTCGTGTGTCCGTGATCTCCCCGCTCATCTGTTTATCGAGGAGCTCGTGAGTGTGTTGCCTCCGTGCAGGCACTCACTCCACACGCAAGCACCATCCGTTAGTAAACAATACGCACTGGTGGGTTTGGCTCAGTGTGGCCACGTCCGTCTGTCCAGCAAAGCTCCCGGGGCCTTTAAAGTAGACTTTTCATTACAGTATAACACACAAATCACAGCTGCAGAGCTGAAGAATTTTTGCACACGGCCGTACCAGCAGCTCAGGAGTCCCTCCAGGCCCTGTCCCTGCCCCTCTGAGGGCGACCACTGTCCTGACCGCTAGGAGCACAGATGACCCGTGCTGCTCTAGGTGTCGGGCAAATGGACTCACGCTGTCCGCGCTCCGGCCTGTGTGGTTTCCCTTGTGCTGCTACGTTACCAAGCCGTGCACTGTTTATTCTTACCGATGGCTGGTGTTCATGGTGTGAATACGCAACCACTGATTTCTCCACCGACTCCAGATGCGACTCGGGTACTTTCCTGTGCGTAACTGTTCTGGAGAGTGTGTTAGGAACATTCGGCTGGGGGCCATCTGAGTGCATCCTTGTGGGGCACAGATCCCGAAGCGGACTTGCTGGGGAAAAGGTTATGCAAAAGTTCAGCCTTAGTGATCCCGATCGTTTTCCAACAGACAGCTTCGATGTGTGGGCCCGCCTTGCTCCCAGACTTGCCCCCAGTCTCTCATCCTGCCCCCCCATGACCTTGCCTCACCCCTGGTCTGTCTCAGGTCCTCCTGGGCCACCTGCTCAGTTCTCCTTTCAGTCTTGGCTCCTCCCTGGGGCTTTGGTGCAGGTCTTTCTCCCCAGTCCTACTGCTGGCTCCCCTCCCCACTTTGCCCCTGTCTTTCTGTTGTGGGGACATATCCTCAGGCCTCCCTGGGTGATATTCTCTGGGCCTAGCCTGGCCTGGCTGCCTTTTCCAGCCTGTGGGTGGATGTAGTTTAATTTTGCTGGAGAAACTCTGGGACCCGGGAGTGATGCCACTTGAGGGCCGAGGGAACTGGGATCCTTGGCTGAAGGCTGCCACCAGGGGAGTTAATTCCCTGGTCCAGCTGGCCTGCCCCAGGGGAGATCAGAGTGGGCTCAGAAGGCTCAAGAAAGTCTTCAGGCCGTGCAATGCAGGAGCTGATCCTTGGAAGCCAGGCCAGGCTGTGCTGAAGGGGCAGGGCCAGGGGCTGTGGGTGGGGGCAGGGTCAGTGTCTGCAGAGCTAGGCAAAACGGGGAAGGAGGCACACCTTAAAGGAATTTGGAGCTTAGTAAGTGACGTGTAAAAGGAGTTGGATTTTAAGGGGGTGCTCAACTTCTAAGCCTGGGTGGCTTAGAAGCTTAGAAGCTTGTAGAATGGATCTTGGTGACTGGGGATACAGGTGAGGGACAGTCTGGGGCAGAGAGATGATGAGTTCAGTTTTGAATATGTGGAGCTCGCGACACATTGAGTTTGACATGCCAACAGTTCGTGAAGGAGATGTCTGATAGAAACACAGAGAACAGATCGAAAGGACCCTGGGGTTGGAGCAGGAGAGCTGGGGCGAGTCTCCCCTCTCTGGCCCTCGGCGGGGGGGATGCCGTGAGCAGGGCCCACGGCTCCCACCCTTTCCACCTCCCACTACACGGGGCGTAAACAAGAAACGGTGAGGTCGGAAGCAATTGTCAATGATGTGTTCTCTTTTGAAATTGGTTTTGGGCTCCTGAGATGGCCAGGGTGAACTTCATTGCCTGGCTGAGCGGCTTCAGACACCACCAAGCACCTGCCGGGTGGAATATAGAGTTTGGGATGATGGGATCAGGCTGAAGTGGGTCATCGTGGGGAGGTCTGCAAGACATAAACATCAAAGTTGACCCTGTTGGTGCCGCGTGCCTCCCGTTCCTCCCCAGCAGGTGGCCCAGTGTTCCCCTTCTCTAGGCAGGTACGGGTCCCTCTCTCCCACCTGCTCCTACAGCTGGAGGGATGTGGGCAGCCAGGTGTCAGCTCTGAAACCCTATTTCTCAGGGAGGTGGGAGGGGGCTGTCAGGACCTAGAGGGGAGCGTGCGAAGCTCACTGCCTCCAGCAGCTTTCTCCAGCCAAGTTCCAGCAGGTGCGAAGCCCAGAGGATGACCCCATGGGACAAGGCCGCTTTCCCCTTTGGTCCTCCCTGGGGGGCAGGGGGGCTCTGTGATTGGCCCCCAGGGGGGCTCTGTGATTGGCCCCCAGGGGAGAGATGCGGGCTCTGCAAGACACTTTCACCCTCAGCGTTGGGCATGGAGGTGCAGAGGTGTGACCAGCAGCTTCAGTGCCTCCAAACCAGGGCACCGGGGAGAACGTGTGATCAGAGTGCAGGATCCTCACGCGCAATTGTCAAGGAAGAACTGTTGAGACATTTTATGTTGCAGAAAGGTGTTTGTATTATAACTCAGCAACAGGACCCGTGGGCAGAAAGAGCGCATTCAGATTGTGAGGAGTGACTGATTATATAGGGTTTTCTAGCCTATGAAGGGGAAGGGGACATTAAGCCTCCCAGACATGGAGTCCATAGGTTCCTGGAGGTCTATTATTAAGATTGTGTTTTTCTTGTAAATCATTAAGACAGTTCCATACCTTAATGAGTTTCCGGTACTGCTTGACTGCAATCTCTATTGGCTGACGTTTATTTTCCCTGTCTTTGTTCTTAGGCAAACCAGTGCCTAAGGGATGTTGTGTGCACCCTACCTTGGGGGGAGGGCGTTTGCGGGGGGTCTGGCCTCCCCTTGCCTTTGGCCGCTCCTCAGGAGGGCTGCACACCCACAGCCCCAGTGCTGGCAGTGACCTCCCAGTCTCAGGCTCGTGACTGAGGGACTGCAGGCGGTGATAAGCTCCACCTCCCAGGACTGTGGCCCAGGATCAAATGCCACAAAGGGTATGAAGGTGTCTCTCAGTGACAGCCGCGTTAGTCATGGCCATCCTCACTGTAGGAAATAGAGGCTGGCATTTCCCTACGTTCGTCCCTTAAATAATCCCAGACTCACCAGGATTACACTTCCCTCCTTGGCCCCCTTCATTTACTGCCCTTCAAAGGTGACTAACTTAAAATTGTAAACTGGGAAGGGACCTTAGAGCAGGACTAGATCAATTGGGGAAACCGAGGCACAGGGAAGTGGCAGGCTGTGACAGAGCCTGACCCCACCCAGGGGGCCCAACCTAGGGTCCCTGCTTCCACCACCCCCCCCCCAGCTGCTGCCTCCCTGGGGTCTCCTCCAAGCCCGCCCTGGATACTGTCCCGGAGAGCAGAGATCAAAAGTTAAAGGGCTGGAAACCCGGCTCTGCAGCTGGAGGCTAATTTGCTTCGGGGCTGCTTTTTTGTTTGTTTGTTTTCTTCTTGGAATTACCTCCGCTGCTTAAAAGGCACATTTTTAAAAACCCTAAAGTGGCTTGTCAGTTTCACGCCAAAAGAAAGCACGTGACCTGTCCCCTGTGTGAATGGAGCAGGCTCTATGTCTAGTTAAAAGACCCATCAAATGAATATATTACAGGAAGAAAGGGTTTGATTTGGGAAAATTCAAGCTAGCGCACACATATTTTGCCTCCCAATCTTTTTAGATATTTTTTTAACCAAGAAAAAGAAAATCGTTTTTAAAGGTTACCTTTCCCTTAAAGAATATCTGAATGTGCGTAATTGAAGTTTGTGTCGAACAAGTGAAATGTTAGCGTTTTACCACTTACATAATCCTGCCCCCTTGTCTTTCTGCTGCCGGGAGACCTGCTCCCCACGCAGCCTCCTCGGCAATTGCTCTTTGTAGCTCCCTGTTTCATCTTTTGTATATTTTTGCCGATTCCCTCAGCAGCCAGGAGAGTCCACATCAGATTCCTCTGCCCCTTGCGGGACAGGTCACCATGGCCACCACCTCCTGAGGGCCTACTGTGTGCCCGGGGCTATGTGAATTTCTATATCCATTGTCTCCAGCCCTCATGCTCTTATCCCCATTCTGTCCACCATTACCCACAGCCCGGATTCTTCCTCTCAACCGCCTCCTCGTTTCCACTCCGGTCCCCAGGGGTGTCTTCTCCATGGAACAGCAGGACCGAGCCTTGAAAAACATCACTGTGGCTGCTTCTCTCCTGTGCTCACACCCCCCATGGCTCCCATCTTCCTGGGGATAGAGCCAGAGTCCCTGAACAGGCTCCTGAGCTCCCCCCACCCCGCCCCAGCCCCCCGGGCCTCCTTGCTGATCTTCGGGTGCCCCAGGCACACGCCCATCTCCTGCCTCTGAGCCCGTGGTTCCCGCGGCCCGGGGAGCTCTCCCCAGGTACACGTTACGTCCCCCTGTCTGTGCTCACGCGAGTCCTTCCAGGTGAGGCCCTCCTGACCAACCACATAAAATTGCACCCCGACTCCCTGCACCCCCTCCTCACCGCTCCTCCTGCCTAATTTCCCTCCGATCACTTAGCGCTCTCTGACGTCCTCTGTATATTTTATTTAGTTGTTATGTTTGTCGGCTGCCTTCCCTAGAATGCGAGCTCTATGTGGGTAGTGATTTTGGTCTCTTGGTTCACTGCTAAGTATCAAGCTCCTGAACACCGACTAAGACGTAAATACTTACCGTATGAATGGATAAAGATTCGTATTTGGTGTGCATGGGAACCAAAGGCATTCAGACAAGAACCAGGTACACGGATACACAACATTCATATAATCTCTAATAGTGATGGGTGCTATGGAGGGTATAAAGCAGGGCAGGGGGGCTGCTTTGGGCTGGGGTCCAGGAAAGCCCCTTGGAGGAGGTGACATTTGAGCTGAGACCTGGTTTTTACAGACCAGGCAGCAGGCCTGGGGAGGGAATGACTTGTCCAAGACCTTGATGGTTGGTGGTGAGTCATGCATGGTACAGGCTTAGAGGCCCCAGGGAGGCATGCTCAAGGCTCCTGGGGAGCTCTCCTGCATACTCAGCATGGACACAGTCCTGGGTCCTGCGGTACCCTGTGCTGACCCGGCCCCAGCCTATGGCCCCGTGTTGGGGTCTTGACTCCATCTGGTTTCCTTCCCACGGGACTGCAGTGTCCCTCAGTGGGATCAACAGGGCCCCACCCACCCCCAGGACCCATCACAGGGCCTGGTACGCAGTGGGGGCCTTTGCATGGGCTGTGTGTTTCTTTCCAGGCAGGCAAGGGCCTGTTCTTCAGCTGTCAACACAGAGGAATGTCCTGCTGGGAGAGGTCCTGGAATTAATCGAATCTTTTTTTTTTTTTTTTTAACAGAGAGGAAAGTGAGGCTGAGGATAGGCAGGGAGTTGTCCGAGGTCACTTGGGGAGTTGGGACTTGAATCCAGGCCTCCCCCTGGGGATCCCACCCAGTGGGCACCTGCTGAGGACGAGGCCTGGGAGCCCTGGTCCCTCTCCAGGCATCCTGGTGACTCGGAGAGGCGGGACCCCGCCACCACCAGCTGCAAAGGATACAAAACAGAGGCTCTGCATTTGCAATTATACTGTCTTTCAACCTGAGAAGACGCGGCACATCCTTGAACTGGAAAAGAGCCAGATTCACTTCTAACACGGGACTTTGTTTTCAAACTCATCAAAGAGCTGTGATCCAGGAGTAAAGAACAGGCCCCAAATCTGTGAAGAAACAGACACCCGCGGGGAGGAAAGAGGTGGGAGCCCCCTGTCGCTGGGGGGTCATAGCCACCGGCCGCAGGGATGGAGAACTGAGCTCCAGCAGTCAGGGAGTTGCTGAAGGCCCAGGGAGGCCGGCTGGACAGTGGGAAGCCCATAGAAGGGTAGGGCGATGGCGCAGGAGCGAGCCCCAGAAAGCCAGTCACTGCCAAGGATCCGCCAATGCATCTCTGTGGCTCTGCCAGCACGGGAGGCCTTCTCTTTCCTGCTCTGGGTTCTCGGGCTGCTTGTTTGCAGACATTCTTTTCTTCCCCCCCTCATCACGGTAAGTGTACTTCTTAGTCCCCATCCCCTATTTCTCCCACCCCCTTGCCCACCTGCCCCCTGGTGACCATCAGTTTGTTCCCTAGAGCGAAGAGTCTGTTTCTTGGTTTCTCTCTCTCTTTCTTTTTTCTCCTTTGCTCATTGGTTTTGTTTCTTAAATTCTACATATGAGCGAAATCATATGGTATTTGTCTTTCTCTTTCTTTTATTTCGCTTGGCATAATACCCTCTAGCTCCATCCACATCATTGCAAATGGCAAGATCTCATTCTTTTTGATGGCTGAGTAATAGTCCACCTCTATACACCACATCTTCTTTATCCATTCATCTGCTGATGGACACTTGGGCTGCTTCCAGAATTTGGCTATTGTAGATAACACTGCTACAAACATAGGGGTGCATGGGTCTCTTTGAATTAGTGTTTTTGTATCTTGGGGGTAAATACACAGCAGTGCCATTGCTGGATCACAGGGTAGCTCTATTTTTAACTTTTTGAGGAACCTCCATACTGTTTTCCAGAGTGGCCACACCCGCTTGTTCCCACCAACAGTGTAAGAGGTTCCCCTTTCTCCGCATCCTTGCCGACACCTGCTATTTCTTATGTGGCTGATTTTGACCGTTCTGGCAGGTGTCAGGTGAAACTTCATCGCAATTTTGATTTGCATGTCCCTGATGATGAGTGACGTCTTTTCATGTCGCTTGTGGACACGCTTCTCTCCCCTCATCACACTCTGGTCCTTGATCTTTTCACATCCTTGGATCTTGGAGTGTGTGTGTGTGTGTGTGTGTGTGTGTGTGTGTGTGTGTGTATGGAGGGGCCAGGACAATGGGGAGGGAAACAATATAATGAAGGACAAGTCACAGAGCCAAGCAAGGGCTTTCTTCCTGCTTCTTCCCTCAGGGATAGGGAACTTAAGACAACTTAATTTATGCGCGGTCTCTATCTGATGAAGAAGTTGGTTAGATTCATTTTCTTAATCAACTATTTCAAGGCCAGCATTAATCTGCTCATCAGCTGAACTCATCAGGAGAAAACATGCTTCTTCAGGAGTTTTCTAACTGAAAATAAATGCCTCATTAAATTAAACATATTAACCTGAGAACAGTATTGATGTCAGCCAGACTAATGAATGTCATTACAGGGAATGCACAGTAGTCCTCACAGGGGCCACGCCGGCCGTTAGGAACTCTCTGCAAATGTGCTCAATTTTGGTAGCATGCGGAATCATCACAGAGACAGGGAGAGAGAAGGGGGGGGGGAAGCAGAGGGGAAGGGGCTGCTTGTGGCGCCACGGCTGTCTCGGTGAATGTCACGCCTGATTAATTCCGGTGTCTTTGATGCTTGAGAAAGGGCACGGGGCCACCCTCGTGCGGGGTCGCATGGATGTAATTCACTGTTGGTTCCATGAGGAGAGAGGCTGGTTCTTGCCTCTAAGAGGGAGGATGGGTCAGGTTTAGGTATCAGGGAACCCAGATTCCAGTTTCTACTCTGCCCCACGGTAGGACTAGGAACCATCCCCAGATTTTCTCCATATATCAGTGGACTAGATCTAGTTTCTTTCCATCTTTATTCTGTCAAACACTGTGCTAGGTACTTTCTCATGTGTTATTTTATGGACCTTTCTCAGGAAACCAGTTAGACATATATATATATATATATTTTTAAGATTTTATTTTATTTATTTGACAGAGAGAGAGAGAGACAGCCAGCGAGAGAGGGAACACAAGCAGGGGGAGTGGGAGAGGAAGAAGCAGGCTCCCGGCAGAGGAGCCTGATGTGGGGCTCGATCCCAGGACTCTGGGATCACACCCTGAGCAGAAGGCAGACGCTTAACGACTGAGCCACCCAGGCGCCCCTAGACATATATTTTTGCCCTAGAACTATAGGAGAGGAAAACCAAGACCCAGAGGAATGATCTCACTGGCTCTGCTAGATCTTCAGGACAGGCAAAGGCAGGCAGTGGGGCCCTGCTCTGGGAAACCGGTCGCTGGAGAACTGCGTCCAACTTTTCACGACAATGGAGAGCGCAAACCTGTGGTTGGTCAGGAGAGCATGGTGCAGAATGCTGAAGGAAGGCCGGCTGTTGAACACGGGGAAGGAAAATCCCTATCAAGATGAGAGAAATCTCTTCATGTACAAAAAGGCTGCTGTGGGAAAGAGGGAGTACCTGCCCTCAGTGTGGGCTGAAGGAGATTTTAAACAAAGTGTCCAAAGATGGTATGGGCTGCCTTGAGAGCCAATAAGCTCCCCATCCTTAAGGGGCATGAGTCGTCATGAGCTACTCTTTGTGGGAGGATGTAATAGCAGGATGACCTGGATCGGAATAACAGCTGTTGTGTTTTTTAAGGACAAACAATTTCACCTCTTTCAGCCAGTTTTCCTCATTTGTAAAATGGGGAAATAATGCTATCTGCCCCCACCGGCTCATCACGCAGACTAAATGAAATAGTATATGTAATACACTACCCATGATGCCTGCCGGGGAGCTGATCATGTTTTACCATCAGTGTTTTATTTTTATTAAGTGGATTCTGGCATCAGATGAGGCCTTGGAACTCTGCCCACTTCTAGAACTCAGAGTCTTTAGAAAAGACCTCTCTATGAATGCTCTGAAAATTAGGAGGCTGTGCTTATTATCAATTTATTGCCCCTTAGCTCAAATTTCCCTCTTTGCCCCTGTGATAGTGCAGTGTTAGGCCTTGTCAATAGGGGGCGCTGGGGAAACGCTGCAAGGCTATAAAAGAGGGTGAATGGAAAGTGAGAGGTGGAAAAGGATATTCTGTGCAAATAGTAATAAAAAGAGAGCAAGGGTGGCTACACTGAAACACAATGGGCTTTCAATCACAAAAGGTTGCAAGAGACAAAGAAGGACATTATATGTTAATAAAAGGTTCATTGGGATGCCTGGGTGGCGCAGTCCTTAGACGACTGCCTTCAGCTCAGAGCGTGATCCCAGCATTGTGGGATCGAGCCCCACATCAGACTCATCTGCTGGGAGCCTGCTTCTTCCTCTCCCACTCCCCGTGCCTGTGTTCCCTCTCTCGCTGGCTGTCTCTATCTCTGTCAAATAATAAATAAATAAATCTTTTTTAAAAAAGTTCAATATAGGATGAAGTTATGATAATTATAAACATTTATGCATCTAATGACAGACCATCCAAATATAGGTAGCAAAACCCAACAGGATTGTACGGAGAAAGAATTCTACAATAATAGCTGGAGACTATGATGGGTAGAACGACCAGACAGAAGATGAGTAAGAAAATAGAGAATTCAACACAGTTGGGAACTAGATCCCACAGACATAAACGGAATGTGTTGCCCGACAGCAACCACATACACATTCTTCTCAAGTGCACACGGGACATTTTCCAGGATAGACCATATGTTAAGCCACACATGAAGTCTCAGTAGATTTAAAGAGACAGATATCATACAAAATACCTTCTCCAGCCATGACTGGGTGAAGTTAGGAATCAATAATAAAAGTAACACTGGAAGATTCACAAATTTGTGGAAATTAAACAACATGTGCTTAAACAACCAATGGATCACATAAGAAGTCACAAGGGAAATTAGAAAATATTTAGAGGTGAAAGAAAACAAAACCACAACACACCACAACTTATGGGACACAGCAAAACACAGTGCTCAGGGGGAAATTAATAGCTATAAATACATTAAAAAAGCAGTTCTCTGATCTAATGCCAAACTTTACAGCTAAGGAACTAGAAAATGAAGAACAAACTAAACCCAACGTTAGCAGGAGGAGGAAAATAATAAGTATTAGACCAGAAACCAATGAACTAGAAAATTTAAAAAAATATATAGGGAACATCAAGGAAAACAAAAGTTAGATTTTGAAAAGATTGACAAACCTTTAGCTCGATGGACTAAGAAAAGAGAGACAAGCCTCAAATTACTAAAATAAAAAAATGAAAGTGGTGACATTACTACCAATTCTACAGAAATAAAAAGGATTATAAGAGAATACTGTGAACAATTACACACCAATAAATTGGATAACCCAGATGAAATGAACACATGCCTGGAAACACAAAACCTACCAAGACTAAATCATGAAGAGAAGAAAACTATAACTAATAAGGAGATCTATAACTAATCTATAACTAATCTATAACTAATCTATAACTATATCTATATAGTTCTATATAGATCTACAACTAATAAGGAGATTGAAACACTGATAAAAAAAATTCCCAAAAAAGAAGTCTCCAGGAACTGATGGCTTTACTGGTGAATTCTACCAAACACTCAAAGAAAAACAAATGCCAATCCTTCTCAAACTTTTCCAAAAAGTTGAAGAGGAGGAAATATTTCCTAAATCATTCTGTAAGGCCAGCATTACCTTGAGACCAAAGCCAGACAGTCACTCTAAGAAAACTACAGACTGATATCCCTAATGAACACTGATGTAAAAATCCTCAACAGAAAGCTACCAAATCCAATTAAGCTGCATATTAACAAAATCATACTCCACAATTAAGTGGGATTTATTCCTGGAATGCAAGGATGGTTCAACATATGAAAATTGATCAATCTAATACACCAGAATGCAGGGGGAGAAAAAAAACATATGATCATCTCACCTAATGCAGAAAATGCATTTGATAAAGTTCAACACCCTTTCTTGATAAAAACATTCAACACACTTGGAAGCAAAGGCAGAAAATGCATTTGATAAAGTTCAACACCCTTTCTTGATAAAAACATTCAACACACTTGGAAGCAAAGAAAACTGCCTCAGAAGAAAAAAAGTTATTTATGAAAAATCTACAGCAAACATCTCATTTGCTGGTGAAAGACTAAAAGATTTTCTTCTAAGATCAGGAGTAAGAAGAGAAGGCCCACTTTTGCCACTTCCACTAAACATGGTACTGAAAGTTCTAACCAGAGTGATTAGGCAAGAAAAAGAAATAAAAGCATTCAAATTGGAAAGGAAGAAGTAAAATCATCTCTGACGCAGATGATATGATCTTATATGTAGAAAAATCCTAAACATTTCACACAAAAATAGTGTTAGAATTAATAAATTCAGCAAAGTAGCAGGATACAAAGTCAACACATACAAATCACTTGCATTTCTATACACCCACAATGAATAATCCAAAAAGAAAATTACAGGAAATATTGTATTTACAATAGCATGAAAAAGAATAAAATACTTAGGAATTAACCTAACCAAGGAGGTGAAAATTTGCACAATGAAAACCACAATACAGTGCTGAAAGAGATTAAAGAAGACATAAATGGAAACACATCCCAAATTTGTGGGTTGGAATACTTAGTATTGTTAAAATGTCAATACTACTCCAAGTGGTCTACAGATTCAATGAAATCCCTATCAAAGCCCCAGTGACTTTCTTTCTTCCTTTCTTTCTTTCTTCTTCTTTCTTTCTTTCTTTCTTTCTTTCTTTCTTTCTTTCTTTCTTTCTTTCTTTCTTTTTTTCTTTCTTTCTTTCTTTCTTTCTTTCTTTCTTTCTTTCTTTCTTTCTTTTTCTTTCTTTCTTCTTTCTTTCTTTCTTTTTCTTTTTTTCAGAAAGAGAAAAACCCATTCTAAAATTCATATGGAATTGCAAGGAACTCCGAATAACCAAAACATTCTTGGAAAGGAAGAACAAAGCTGGCAGACTCCCCTTTCCTGATTTTAAAACTTACTACAAAGCTACAGTAACCAAAATAGTGTGATACTGGTAAAGACAACATATAAAGCAAAAGAATAGAACAGAGAGCCCAGCAATAAATCCTCACATATATGGTCAAATGATTTTTGAAAAGGGTGCCAAGACAGTCTTTTCAAAAAATGTTGCTGGGAAAACTGGGTATCTACATGCAAAAAAATGGAGCTAGGCCCTTACCTCACACCATACACAGAAATCAACTCAAAATGGATCAAAGATCTAGGTGTGAGACCTAGAACTAAAGAAGAAAACATAGGGTAAAAGCTTCATGACACTGGAGGTGGCAATGACCATTTGGACATGACACTGAAGGCACAGGGAACAAGAGAAAAAATAGACAAATTGGGCTTTGTGAAAAATTGTAAAAAATTGTGCATCAGATGATATCAACAGAGTTAAAAGACAGCTTGCAGAATGGAAAAATATTTGCAAATCATATATTTGACAAGGAATTAATATCCAGAATATACAGAAAATTTCTAAAACGCAACAGCAAAAATCAAACAACCCAATTAAAAAAGGCACAAAGGGCTTCAATAGACATTTCTCCAAAGATCTACGAATGGCCAGTGAGCACATGAAAAGATGTTCAACATCACAGGTCATCAGGGAAATGCAAATCAGAGCCAAATGTGTTACCACTTCATCCCCATTAGGATGGCTGTTATCCAAAACCAAACCAAACCAAACCAAAAACCCCAGAAAATAACAAGTGTTGGTGAGGCTGTGGAAAAATTGGAAGCCTGTGCTCTGTTTGTGGGAATGTAAAAAGGTGCAGTGGCTACAACGAGAAAACAATACGATGCCTCCTCAAACCCAGAGAAGAATCACCATATGATCCAGCAATTCCACTTGTGGGTATGTATCAAAAAAAAAAAAAAAAAGTAAGAAAGAAAGAAAAGAAAGCAGGGTCTTAAAGAGATATTGGCACACTTAACATTCAGAGCACTTAAGAGCTGAAACATGGAAGCAGCCCATTGTCCATCTACGGATGAAAGGATAAGCAAAATATGGTCTATATGTACAATGGAACATCACTCAGCCTTACAAAAAGGAAGGAAATTAGGACCTCTACTGCGACATGGATGAATTTGAGGACATTATGCCAACTGAGATGAACCTGTCACAAAAGGACAAATACTGTATGATTCACAAACCTGAGGTACTTAGTCACAAGGACAGAGCCAGAACACAGAACAGGGGTTGCAGGGGCTGGGAAGAGGGGGCAGTGGGGACTTAGTGTTTAATGGGCATCTGTTTTGCAGGACGAAAGGAACTATGGAGCTGGACAGTGGTGATGGTCGTGCAACGTTAAAAATGTATTTAATACCACAGCACCATACGCTTAAAATGGTGATGATGGTGAAATCTATGCTACGTACTTTACTACAATTAAAAAAAAAAAAGAAGACAGGATTTCTCATCCAGGTTCTGGTTTTCTTTTCCTCTTGCTCCTATGGCATGGCTGCCAGGGGCATGAGAGCAACCCCATGACTGCTCTTTCCCAGAAGTTACATTACCACCCAGGGTAGCTTCCTACCTACTGGCTTTGGCCCGTTGACTGTAGACCATTTCTAGCCTGTGAACTTCTCCTTCATCCCCTGGGCTGCAGTCGTTCCATTTCCAACAACGTGCATCTTGGCCTTGAACAGAGGGGCGCTCTTGCCTCCCTCCTTGAGCACTGTTCCTCGGCCCCGGGGGCAGCAGAAGCGACTCCCCACATTTTCTATTCCTCTATGCTTCAACATCCTCTTGTATCCCTTTTAGTAGTCAATCATTTCTTACTAGATAATGATTCTTTATATTACATTTTCCCTGTTCAAATTACCTTTGTGATTTCTGCCTTCGGAATTGCCCCTGATTCGTGGTATTGGCCAGTCTCTGTGGAGTAAATGCTCCCACCACGGGCGTTTGCAAACTACCAATGCCATGTCATTAACTGAAAAACTCAGATGAGACACGGCGAAGCATGGGGTATACGGTATCTCCGCCACACCGATACCAGATGAGTAAATAATCTCAAACACATACATAATAGTAAAATATGATAAAATAATTAGAATTTGATGAGTTTGAATGTTTATTGCCTTTGTTTTTAATGTGATTGATGTAATTGTAAGATTCCATCATTTCATTTTTAATTGTGGCTGTGTTGAACATCTGGCTGAGAAAATGCCTAAAATGTAACAGTCAATTCTCCGTGAGCCGGTCTGAGCTGCTCCGGCACCCCTGCCGCCCTCTGTCCCATCCCCCACACTCCCCCGCCCCCCAATCATCCCTGGTTCTTGATCCTGTAATCACGGAACCAGAAACTTGACTGGTTTCTCGGGCCTGTAAAACCACTCACTGTGGAGCCAGGCGGTGGCCCCCCGCGTCCCTTGGTCACCCCCCCAATGCAGTACTTGACACTTTCCATTTATTTTTCAATTCCATTATCATCAGAAATGATGATTAAATTTCCAGTGCAAATACCACTTTACTGAGCTGAATTAATCACAGGGTGGGTGGGCGGGGAGTCCTGGGGGCTTTATCTGAGCTCCGGGAGCAGTTAACTCTTCCGTCCTCACCGAGGCCACCAGAGATGGAACACTGGGATTGGGGGCCTCTCTGGAAGTCCCCACTTGGAAGCTCACTGGTGGCCACCTGACCCCTTTGCCTTCTCATAGCCCCTGCTGGTGGGGACACAGGGAATGTCTCTCACTTCCCGTCCCTCTCCTCCCTCCCAGGACCCCTATGTGCATCCAGAAAGGTCTCTAATGGATGAAAGTCCCCTGGCCTGCCTCTTGGTCCACAGTGGAGTGAAGTGCTGAGATGGCATTTTGGTTTTTTCCCTCCTACTGCCCAAGTGTGTGGGCAGGGCCTGGTAGGCACCTCAAAGGGGACTGGGGAACACGCAGGCTGTTCACCAACAGATTCACAGCCTTGGGAGCAGATATACCTTCAGGGTTGAGAACAGAGTCCCCTGATGAGTCAGTCTTCGTGTTTGGACTCCAAAATGAACTTGAATTTCAGTACTGAAGGCTCCTGACCTTGGGTGCGAGCGCTGGGCCAGGGCTCCCGACAGAGCAGCCTTGCCTGAGCCTGTGTCCTCTGAAGCCTGTCCTCTCGGGACGGGCTGCTTAGCACTTGTTAATGGATCTAATTTTGGGGCATTGATCTTCTCATCCAGAATATACTTGGGAGAAATAAAATAACCATCAAAGAACCTTAAATGAATTACACTCTTACCAAGAGAAGACTAAAACCCACTAAAAGCATGAACTACAGGGGAGATAAAGATCTGGTGGGTGGGGAGAGGGACCCCAGGTGCCACGGAGCTCACCCCATCCTGGGTCAGCTTCTCTGCTGGGTGAGGCAGCATGCTCCCCCTCCTGTCACCCCCCACCCCATCCCCTGTCTGCCCCACAAGGAAAGGGGATGTCTGAGTCATCTACCCTCTCAGGGGTGACGGCTCTGCCTTGGAGAAGCAGGGAGGGGTCCCACTCTTCCCTCAACCTTCCCTCCCCAACCTCCTCTCTGCCTCTTATTTCACGGGCCCCATCAAGCTGGGGAATGAGCCGTGGAGACCCTCAGGGAGATTTTCCCATAGGGAAGGGATGGCCAGAGACAGGCAGCCAGGGGCTCTGGGGGAGCAGGCAGGGATTCTGGAAAGGCGGCGGTGTAAGACTGAACCACCAGGTGGTAGAGCAAGAAATGGATTGGGATGGCTTTCACTAGTAACCAGGCCCCGGGGCTCCCCAGACAGCGGGCTGCACAGTGACTTCCGGGGCCAGCCAGGGGCCAGACAAGAGCTGCTCGTATGCTCCCTGCCCCGGGGAAGAGTTGGCACAGAAGCTTGAGCCTGGACCAGAGAGAGAAGACAGAGCCCCGTTTACGGAGCTTCTCCCCGGAGCTGGTGCATCGGATCCATGATCCCACCAGGACTTACTGTCACTTTAGGGAAAGCAGGTGCGACTGTGCAGGTCTTCCGAGAAGGCTGGGGAGAGGGCCTGCAAAACGAGTGTAGGGGAGGAGGGACTGGGACTCCGGACCTGCCCTGGGGTCTCAGGCAGGTGCACTTCTGATCCAGGAGGGCTGGGGTGGCGGAGGCTGACAGCAATTCCGTGTCCATGCATGTATTTATCCAATTTGTATTGAGGTCCGACTATGAGCTGAGCACCAGGGAGACACGGGCCCTGCTCTTGCCAAGCTCAGAAGCAAATGAACATATAAATAAATTTTCTAGTTTATGAAGGGGAAAACTGAGTTCCAAAGGAAGTAAATATTTATTACTTATAGGAGAGGGAACTAGGAATCGGAGAGGTTGGGTTAATTGACTTGAGCCTCCCATCTAGGAAGTAAGTGCAGCGTGAGACGCAAAGGGAAGCATCCCATCCTGGGTTTGTACACCTGATGCTGGGCTCTGCTGTCACAGAAGCAGCCATGCCCCCCACTGCCCTCCCCCTGCTGCTCTCACAAGAGCGTTTGGGTGAAATAAGGTCCTCCCTGTCCTTGTTCCCTGGTCTCTTCCCTAAGGGTGAGGCGGGACAGCTCAGGCTGGGCCCAGTTCTGAGGCTGACTTCAGGGGTGGGGTCACAAAGCCAGGGGCCAGGGGACAATTCTATCCAGAGGTTCAGAGTGAGGCATGCTGCTTGGGCTGGAGGATTGTTCCCTGGCACAGTCAGGAGGAAACAGGCCTGGGCACTGGGGACAGTAACTCTGTGAGCAAGGCAGAGGGGCTGGAGACAGACCATCCAAGGGAAACGGGAGGCAGGTTGGGCTTGGCAGCTCCAGGCAACATCGGGGCGGGGGGGGGCGCCTTCCAAGAGATGCTGCAGACCCGGCATCATCTCCTCTTGCTCACCGCTGTGGGCCCAGCAGTGCCTAGATGGGGCTGCAAGCAGCTGCGTGACAAGGGCCACCTTGCCCATGCATCACCATACCCCATGTCCCCATGTCCTAGAGCTGTTCCTGCCATCTTCTTGCTCTGGGTACCAGCCTTAAAAAGCCCACTGACAGTCACCGCCTCCTGGTTACCAGGATTTCAGGCAAAGAGTTTTCTATAAAATCTCCCTATAATGAAAGCATAAAACCCTCCTATCTGTGCCGGCCTGGAGGTTCCGGGAAGGCTTCAGGGAGGAGGTGAGCTCTAAGTCCACCCGTGATTTCAGGCTTAGGGGAAAAAACGGGGCCATTGTTCCAGACCCAGGTCTGTCCTACGCAAGCTCTGTGCAAAGACAGCGAGGAGGCCGCCAGCCTGAAGGTCTCCAAAGGCCAGACTGTGGGGTGGCTGGCGAGCAGAGGTGAGATCCCAGCCTAAGTGAGCTGTTTGAAAAGCCTACCAGCTTGGGGACCAGGAGGAAGAGAAATCAGCCCACACAGAGCACATCATTTGTCACACATGTTTGTCCTCAACTGGCTTCTCTCAGCTCAGGGGTCAGCCCCGTGACCTAGACTTCAAGCGATCCCTGTGACACATTCTTCTGGCCCCAGTTACTGGCCCAGCGATGGGACCCCACTAGAGCCACTGAGATGCAATGAGACCTTCCCTGAAATTTCCAAAGAAGAACTCGGGCCATCCTTTGCCACTACACTTGAACTTGGAAGTTCGTGGTCTAGAGTCATTGGCAACACGTCCTATGGAGCCTAAGCATGAGCAGAAGAGAAACGGGGAAAATCCTGGCCAGGGGGACATTACAGGGGACCCCTCTGAGCCATGATCGAGACCAATCTTGACGCTGAAAGTTTTCTTAGAGCAGCGAATTCCTTTTTTTGCTTAATGTTAGTCGTTTGGACTAACTTTTCTGCCATATGCAGTAGAACAGACTCATAAGTGTTGCCCAGATCCAATGCCAGGAACTCAAGTGGAAAGGTTGAGGATAAGGAGGCCTAGTATTTAATGCTCACTTCTCCTTCTCCCTGCTAGCTGGCTTCTCTGCTCACTTGTGACCCTTCACAGGCACTCCAAAATAGTAGTCTCTCCCCCGGGGCGGCGCGATCTGCCTGGATGGATTTACGGTTGATCGATTTTACGTCCTCACCCTACCCTGAAGTTCTCAAGGAGAGAATCCGATTCGCCCAGCCTGGGTGAGGTGTCTACTCCAATCCTATTAATTAGCTGTGGGGGCTGGGAGGGCAGCTGACAGGCTTTGGGGCTGAGCAAGGGGAGCTTTGCAGGAAAATGTAATTGGCATTTCTAAGCAAATGCGAATCACTGTCCCTATTTTCCGAAGGAGGGAACTGATGCCCAAAAAATCAAAGTGACTTGCCCGAGGTCATAGAGCTGGCAGGTCGCAAAATCCGGATTCGTATTTTGTTCTATTGGACTCCAAACTCCACGGTTTTTCCATATTCCCCACCCCACAAGTTTTCCTTTGAAGACCTTCCATTTCCTCCTCCCACCCACCCACTCTGCAGGGAGGTGAGGGCAGGAAATCGGAGTGGCCTGTGTGCCCGGGCTGGCAGGGCGGGGCCACTGAGGACAGCCGTAGCTTCCCGCCAGAGGCAGCCCTGGGCAGTGGGCAGGCTCCAATCCCGCGTGCAATTTTTCATGACCACTTTCTTTGCTTTTTACCCAAACAGCTATATGAATGTACACATTTTTCCCCAAGCCCAGCACCCACCTCTGAGATCTTCTTCTGAAGCCCCCCGACCTCCACAAACCAGTTTTGATCATAGCGCGGCCTGTGATGGACACAAAGTTTGAAGCAGGGAGGCCTCCTGCAGACACAGCAGGGTGACCAGCAGTCACGCAGTCCTCTCGGTAGCAGGGCTGGCCTTTCACACGTGTCTACACAGTCCTGACCTCCGATACCAGAGATGAACTCTGACATTCCCTGGCCGGATCAATGGGGTGATTCCAGGTGAACAACGGGCAGGAAGGGTTTAGGAAGGGGACAGCCGCGTGGGGTGGTGCCTGGAGGTTACCGAAAACCACTTCCTTGGAGACAGGCCAGTGGGACGGTGGGGACGGGTGTGGATCCCCCTTAGGGGTGCCTAGGGTCAGGTGGGTGACCTTGGGGCAGTGACTTAACCTCTCAGATCCCCAGCTTCCTGCCTGGAAGGCAGAGCTGGTGACAGGGCCTGCGAGGGTCCCAGGGGAGGGGAAGCTCTCCGCAGGGCGGGCGCACAGTAGGTGCTCAGGGGAGGAAGCGGCTGTGCCTTGAGCTGGGGGCGCAGATGACGTGCTGAGCCGGGTAGGGGGTGATGTGGGGCCCGGCTTCCGGCCCTCACTCTCCCATCGCCCACTGTCCGAGGGGGCTCTGGGCACCACAGGGCTGCAGGAGGGGGTCCACACGGGGCTGCACCTGCACGGGGCTGCAGGAGGGGTCCACACGGGGCTGCACCTGCACGGGGCTGCAGGAGGGGTCCACACGGGGCTGCACCTGCACGGGGCTGCAGGAGGGGTCCACACGGGGCTGCACCTGGCGTGGAGCAGCAGCATCTGGACAAGGCTCCCCCCAGGCAGGGAGGAAGGCCCAACCCCAGGGGATGGGAAACAAGACTCGGCATTTAGAGAGACGGGGACAGGTGACCGCGGGTCAGAAGGGTCGTCCAGGCCTTCCAGCAGCGAGACAGAGAGAGGCAGGGGTGTCCCACTGTGGGGGCTGGGAGGGGGAGATCCTGACTCTAGGCGAGGAACCGTACACACGAGATACGAGAAACAGAGCAGTGCCCGAGCTCACACCTCTGCTCTGACGTGGGGATCCGTGCAGCCGCCATTGCAGTGTGCGTCTGTTTCCCCTCCGCATCCACGGCCTCAGGACCCGCGGATGGAAGAGCTGAGAAAATCTGGAGCAGACCGGGAATGCCCAGTGTCATGCAGACTCGGGGAGACAGCAAGGATTCTCTGGCAGGGCTGCTTCGACTTGAATCTCTCCAGAATCCCAAAGGGAAGGAGAAAGTCTTAGGGGGACTGGAAAGGAAACAGGTCTAATCCTGGGGGATACCTCGATGGGTTAGAAGGAGCAACTGGACTCAGAATGGGCATATCTGGGCTCTGGACCCGACTCAGTCTCCTGACCATGGTGTGACCTGGGGCAAGTCACTCAGCCTCTCTGGGCTTAGTCCGCACATCTGCAGAACAAGGTCGTGTCTAAGACGGCTCCCACATTGAGCCTTGGCTTTCGGGGTTCTGTGTGGTTGCCCTCTCTGCCCCCAGCTTTAATTCTGACCGGTGGCCTCCCGGCTCACACCCGCCTCTGCCAGAGGAAGACAAAGAGCCCAGGCAGCCGCAGTGCTGACACAACAGCCCTCACGGTCCCTGCATGATGTCGGGCCGGGTGGGGACAGGGCTGCTCGGTTCGTTAGAGTCTGGGGATCATGCGCCCTTGCCCTTGGAGATGCCATTACGGGGTGGTTTCAGCAGCTTCCTCCATGGGAGGGAGGAGAATGGAGAGAAGGGACAGCAGGAGATGACTCTGACTCACACCCGGGGGGAGAAGCTGAGGCAGCAAAGTTTTGTGCTGGTCTCAGCTTGGAGACTTAGGTGCTGGAGGGCAGGCAGCCGTTAGGCTCCTTCATTTCCTGTGACGGGAACCTCAGGGCCACCCGGCTGGAGCTCGGAAGGGACTTGCTGGGTTATACAAACAGGAAAGCTCAGAGACAGGGCAGGCTTCAGGAGCAGCTTGATTCAGGGGCTCAAATGATTCCACCAGGACCTGTTTCTTCTTTCTTCATCCTTTAGCATCTCTCCCCTGTGCAAGACCCCTCTCAAATCCCCACCCTAGTGGCCAGAAGTTTTCTGTTCAGACTGGGGTCCAGTAGAGAAGAAAAAATTCTCTCCCTCAAGGTTAATCAAAAGTCCTGGGCCATTGGACTAAGAGACTGCAGCCTCCAGTCCTGCACCATAGAAATCACACGGGGTCGGAATGCGCTGACTGGCTTCAGGCTGATCAGAGTCCATCTCATGAGTGAGGTCTGTCCCACCCAAGCACAGGGCTGAGAGTGGGGAGGGTCCGGCTTTATCAGGAAGAGAATGAAAACAAAGGAGGCCACAGAAACCCAGAGATGTCCTCTAATAAGTTAGGGGTGGAAGGAATAAAAGAAAGCATATTAACAGAAACAAAATAAAGGGGGGAAATGCAAGTAGTTATGCATTATGGCTGATATCTGGCTTTCCCAATAGTCCAGTAGTATTGGAACTACTATTATCCTAGGTATAGAATCCCAGGCTTTGAGAGTTGAAAGGATCTTCAAAATCCTTGATCCAACCCCCTTACTTTCACAGGCAAGGCAACAGAGACCCAGAGGGCTTGAGTAACTGTCTCAAGGTCAACAAACCCTGGGGAAGATGGTGGAGTAGGAAGCCCTCGAAATCCTTCTCTCCCACTAGACAAAAAAAAGTACTGGCAGAATCTATCCGGTATAATGATTTTGGAAGTCTGTTGTCCTTTAGAAGTCTCCCAACTTCCCCCAGAGGAAGTCTTGGCTAATAAACTATAGTTAATTTTGCTTAATTTCAGCTCTTGGCTTGGTAGTGGCTACCCAGCCCTCAGCCCCAGCCCCATGCAGGCAGCCATGCCAGTGCTCCTGGAGCAGCCTGCACGCAGCCTGTGGGAGTGAGAGTGGCGCTAGGACTGTCCTCCAAATATCCAGATCTCTGCCCTGACGGCTGGTATATGCGTTTGTGACTGTGGGGGTACAGACACGGAGGTGAGCAGCTACTGTTGTGACTCCCATCACCTGTGTGGCAAGCCTCCCCTCCTCTTGCTGAAGGGACTTCAGGAGACTTGAAAGGCTGGTTTATTTCCCCCCCTTAATTTTTCTCTTTTTCCTCTTTTTGGGAGCCAGACATTTAAGGACAAGGACATTGTGAAGCAATGCGTATACAGAGGAATTCAGAAAGTTACCTTCCATGCCCAGGGGAAGGCACAGGCTTAAGCAAGCCCTGAGAAGACCTTAATTTATACCTCAGGCTGACTCCTGGCACATAGACAGTCGGTAAAAATCCAACAAACAAATGAAAAACCCCAGCAAACCCTGGAGAAGGGGGAGGAAGACTCTAATTTCTGAAGTTACCATAGTGTAAGATTCAAATGTTTCATTTCCAACAACAACAGAAACAAAGCACACCAAGGAGCCAAAAAGGACGGTCCATTCAAAGGGGAAAAAAATAAACAAAAGCTGTTCTTGAGAAAGACCAGATGGCATATTTACTAGACAATGACCTTTACATGACTATCTTCGAGATGGGTAAAGACCTACAGGCAGGTGGGTAGAAACTCAAGAAGATGATATGTGAATAACATGGAAATATCAATAAAGAATTAGAAAGCATAAAAATACACCAAAAAGAAATTCTAGAGCTAAAAAGCATAACGTTGCCAAAATGAAAAAAATCACTGGAGGGATTCTGAAGCCAATTTGAACAGGCAGAAGAATCAGTGAATTTGAAGTTAGGACCATGGGAATTAATGGGTGTGAGGGACAGAAGGAAAGAGACATTTAAAGAGGTGAACACAGCCCAGTGGACCTGAGGGACACCAGCAAGAGAACCAACATACATTTATGCGAGCACCGTGTTTGTTAACTCCTCCTTCTGTTTTTTTTTTTTTTTAAGATTTTATTTATTTACTTGACACAGAGACAGCCAGCGAGAGAGGGAACACAGCAGGGGAGTGGGAGAGGAAGAAGCAGGCTCCCAGCCAAGGAGTCCGATGTGGGGCTTGATCCCAGAATGCCGGGATCACACCCTGAGCCGAAGGCAGACGCTTAACCGCTGTGCCACCCAGGCGCCCCCTCCTTCTGTTTTGTATGCGATGTAAGAGACTAATGCATTCAAGAAGTATTAGTCTGTGTTTTGGGACACACAATGAACGAAGATGTACTTTTGTGACATCGGTAATTGAAAGGGGGTGGGGATGGAGCTGTACAGCACAGGGTTTTTGTATATTATTGAAGCTACGCTGCTATACATTCCAATGAGAGTGTTACAACTGTAGGATGTTAGCTGGGGTCCCCATGGTAACAACGAACAAAATAGCTACAGCATATACACAAAAGGAAATGAGAAGAAACAAAATGTTTCACTACAAAAAATCAACTATGCACAGAAGACAGCAACACAACTAATGGGGTGAAATGAGGCTATCAGGCATATAAAATATAAATAACAAAATAACAGAATTAAGTCTCTCCTTCTCACTAATTACATTAAATGTAGATGGATTAAACTCTCCACTCAAAAGACAGAGACTGGCAGAAGGGATAAAAACACATGATTCAACTATATGCTGTCTACAAGAGACTCACTTTGGACACAGATAGGTTGAAAGTGAAAAGATGGACAAAGATATTCAGTGCAAACAGCAAACCAAAAGATAGCAGGGATGGCTATACTAACAGACTTGAAATCAAAATAGACTTTAAATCAAGGTCACACAGCTCATTAGTGGGAGACCCAGGTGTTCCTAGAGAGAACTTGTCCCGGCAGGCCTCCACCTGCTCAGAGCCACTTCTGAATTACAAGTTACAGAGAATTCTCTGCAAGAGGAGCTTCACTGTCACTGAAACCAGGCAGACCAGCCAGCACGGTCCACAGTCCATCTTGCCCTGGGCAAGCAGTAAAGGGTTCCCTCATTACCTCCCTGGCCCTGTCCATCCTTCCTCATGAGTGGACAGATGATGTCTCAGTTGATGCATCCAGCTGGGCCCTGCTGGAGACCTCTCCCAGGGGATCCTGGGGTTCTTCACTCTCCTGATTGATAGCTGACCCCTACCTCTGCCACCTGGCCCTGCCTCACTCCTGGTCTGAAACAGCAAAGTTAACTCCAAGAGTATGAGAGATGATGAGACCATTCCTGGCTGTCCAGCCCAAACCCTGCATGTTACAGGGGAGGGCACTGAGGCCCAGGAGAGGAAGAACAGACCAAGGCAGGAGGAACGATGCAGTGGAAGGGCTCCCGGCTCCCAGTGGAATGGTCTCCCACCACACCCCTGGCCTCGCTGCCTGCACCAGCCCTGAGCTGTGGGCCTCGTGGCCCCAGGTGGGACCACCAGCCATCCTGAAGTCAACACTTACACACTGATGACCCCTCTCCCCTGAACAGTGTTGCCCTTTGCAGCAAAGTGTATCCATCCACTCTCCTACTTAAACATGAGACAGCAGAGGGCCAGACAGCAGCAGGGGCAGGGGATGTCCAAGGTCAGTTGCTGCCTGGTCAGAGATAGGACCAGCCCCCACCTCCCCGCTTCCCAGGACAGAAGCCTTTAGAGTTTGTGGCATGTTCTCGTCCTTTGTTCCTGCAAGGCTAGCATCCTGGGAGTTCTGCCCTGTTACCGATGGGGGACGGAGGCTCAGAGAGGTCCAGTGCCTGGACCCCTCACAGCTGGCCAGTGGTGAAGAGGGAGGGGGCCTGTTTTCCTGGAGGTCAGTCTGCTGTCACCCCACACAGCCGCTCACACAGAAAGGAACGGCATTCCACAGAGTAAGGGGAGCCTGGCGAACAGGTGTAAACAAATCAGGTTTTCTTCCTAATGAGGCAGGGGGCGGATGAAGGGCCAGCAGCTGCAAGATGCCCCAGGGCCTGGCCTCCTCCTCTGTTCCCTCTGAATGTCCTCAGTGTGTGTGATCGCCCCTGAGGTCCCAGCTGCTCCCCCTAGGCCATGGGGCCCCTCTCAGGACAGGCGGTGCGGGATCCATGGCGAGCCCCGCCAACGCCTGGTCTGAGGGCCCCGAGCTGTGTCACGGGACTGACTGTTGTGGCGAGTATAAGGCTTTTAAGCTGGGAAATTGTCATCCATGAACAAAAGGGGGATTGGGTCAGTGAGGAAGAAGAGGAGGGTGACTGTCAGTGGGCTGCCCGCTGTCTCTGCCCAACACTGACAACCTCATTTTCCTATCTGTCCCCTCCTTGCACCCGCATGGCTCAGTTGCTGTGGTCGCGCAGGGAGAGGCCAACTCCTCACCAGGGCCCCACAGAAGTGGTTTGTGGGACCAGCCGAAGCCCCGACTCCCTGTCCCAGGGCACCCCACAGCTCCCCAGCCCTGTGCCACTGCCCCTGCTTGCCGGCTCTCCCTGTCCCTGTCCAGTTCTCCGCCTCTCCAGCCCCCGGACGAGCCAGGCGGGCATGTTCCCGCAGCCTGGGGATGAGCAGCTCTCAGGGTTTGGTCCCGACACACCTTCAGGCTGAACCACCTGCACGAGTCTGCTACCACAAGTCCAAACCCAAACCAATGCCCTCTCCCCTGCCCGGACATGCCCTCTCTTGCGTCCTGCCAGTCGATGTTCCCCGGGGTAAACTTAGTGGATGACATTGAAGCAGCGTCTGTCAAAATTCAAAATGGACGTACCCTTTATCCCAGTAAGTTCGCTTCTGGGAGTCGGTCATTCTGAAATACTCAAGGGTGTGTATTCACGTCTGCAGGGATGTCCACATTCTTTGTAAAAATCTAATAGCAAAAATTTGAGGTAATCTAATATTCAATCAATCTATGGATTGATTAATCGATCCAAAATGAGTGTGGTGCCTGTGCACCGGCTTGGGAAGCTACCCATCACATATTGTTGAATAAAAAGACACTTTATGAAAAAATACGAATAGCATGCTGCTACTTTACATAAAAATCGAATGTGTGGGGCGCCTGGGTGGCACAGCGGCTAAGCGTCTGCCTTGGGCTCAGGACATGATCCCGGCGTTATGGGATCGAGCCCCACATCAGGCTCCTCCACTAGGAGCCTGCTTCTTCCTCTCCCACTCCCCCTGCTTGTGTTCGCTCTCTCGCTGGCTGTCTCTATCTCTGTCAAATAAATAAATAAAATCTTAAAAAAAAAATCGAATGTGCACAGCTAACTCTTGAAAGATGAGCATTCGTACTGGGGGACCCATGGGGAAACCCTTCACGGATCTCAGACCCTCTGACAACATGAACTCTCAAAGGCCATTGGACACAAAATTACTTTCCCTCTCAGCTGCTCAAGGGTGTCAACCAACGTCCCTTCCTCTCTCCTGCAGCCTGAATATGCCTCTCCGCGGGAGCGTCCGCGTCAGTGTACAACGCTGCGTTATGTCTCCAATCTCAAAGCAGCAAACTCAGAAACAAAACTAACCCTCTTCTGCTGCTTTCGCATCCTTGTGTAGTGAAACACCTCAAGAGTCACCATCCTTGCCGTCCCTCATTTGTCTCTCTCAACCCAGACTTCACTCCCTCACAACCACTACCGCTGCTCTTGTCCAGCTCACCGGTGACCTCCGTACTGGGCTAAGGGGCCGCTCCCAGTGACCCTTGACCTATGGGCATTTGGCATAGTTGCTGACTTTTTTCTGAAACCCTGTCCTGGCTTTCCTCTTGCCTCCCTGGCTTCTCCTCTTCAGTGTCCTTTGTTGGTTCCTTCTTGGACCCTCGATCCGTAGACTTCGTGCTCTCCCTGGGCTCCATCCTTTGCCCTCTTCTCCTAATCCTCCCTCTCTTCCTTGGGGACGCCACCAGAATCCCCCCACCTCCACATGCCATTGGTACCTTGATGGTCCCCAAACTGACCTTTGAGCCTGGCCTGTCCCTGAACACCAGGCTGGTGCATCCAACCATTCAGCATCCCCCTGAGTGTCTGGCAGCATCTCACATTCACATGTCCGCAACTGACATCCCGTTCCCCCAGCCTGTCCCTCCCTTGTCCCAGTGCATGCAATGCCATCCATCCTCCCAGTGCTCAGGCCAGAAACCTGGGGTGAGGCTGGACCCCTCCCGTCCTCTCACACCTTGTGTCACATCTGTCCACAAACCTGCTGGCTCTCCTTCAAAAGAATTCCAGAACTTGACTCTCATCACCTCCACGGTCCCCTCCCAGGTTCCCCAGCCCCGTCACATCCTGGATGATCACAGTAGCCCCTAGCTGCTCGCTCTACTTCCTTCCACTTCCTGCAAGACTGTTCCTCCTGGCGATCTCATGGGATCCTATTAGCTCTGTCAGATCATGTCCCTCCTTGGCTCAGAACCTTTCAGTGCTCTCACTAGAGAAAAATCTGGAGTCCTTACAGTGAACTGCCCAGCCCTACATCTACGGAGAGCCCCACCCCCACCTCCTCACTGACCTCATGACCATTCTTCTCCTTTCTGCTCCCTCTGCTCCCACCATGCAGGCCTTCTTGCTTTTCTCGAACCTACCAAGTCTGCTTCTGCTCCTGGGCTTGCTGTTCCTCAGCCCAGGGTCGTCCTCCCCAGACACCCTCAGGGTTCACGCCTCCTTTTGGAATGACCAAGCCACGGACAACATCTCTGGCTCTTGTACAAAGTTCTGTAGGCTCCTGAGAGTCCTCCCCAGAAGAAACTCTACATCTCTGCCCAGAGCGAAGACAAGACAGAGGACAACATGATCCTTTCTAGAATTTCCTCTCTTTAGATACTATGTTTGCCCCTTCTGAATAGTTTCACTAAAACATGGAATGTGTCTAATGGTGCCTTAAGTGAGGCAAGAAAGTGGTGACTGGATGTCACCAATGGCCACAAGTTCTGGCCTGAAGAGGTCAGGAGAAGGATCAGTGTCCAATCCCCCAGAAGGGCCACCATCTTGCAGGCAGAGGTCCTGCTGAAGGGGAGCCCAGCCCCTAGCAACCACGAGATGCCCTGAGTCAATGCGGATGCTGGGCCAGTCAGAAACGTGGCATCCCTGCCTGTTGGGAGGCAGACAGGAGCAGCGTGTGGCCCTGCACGTCCCACGGAATGGGGACAGACGAACCCGTCTTTGTGCATCTTCAAATTTCCTACTCATTGTGATTTAAAAAAAAATCAATCAAAGTCATATCTGAGGCTGAGCAGGGAGACATCCCTAATCTAAGCAGTTATAATGTAAGCACACCCCCAAATATTAATAGTCAGTGTCTTAGATGAGAGGACGTGGAGAGATGATCAAGGAGAAGCTTAACATTTTACAGTTTTGTGCTGTTTGAGGGGTTTTCTCCCCCAGCGAGTGTATATGACTTCCTCAGTGTAGGTGTGTGTTATTTGTACGTGTGTGCGTATTTGTGTGGATGTATTAGCGTGTGCGTGCACACGTGTGTGTGCGTGTGTGTGTGTATGTGTGTGTGTGGAGGGCTGGTCACGGCAGAAGGGGATTCCACGGTGTACAGAGGGATTTGCCGGAGGCTCCTCTGAAGTGCTCTGCTCTCCAGGGACCCACAGAAAAGGATTTGGATTTGTAAACACTTTCCCTTCCTGGTGTGAGGCAGCCCTTCAGCACGTGGTCAGTTCAAATTCTCTGCGGTGAACCAGCCCCTCCCTGGGGTCGCAGCTGCTTGGAGCCCTGTGCCTGGCCCCGCAGAGCGAGGAAGGTGAAGGGCTGTGTTCGGAAGGAAACAGCACCGTCCGCGCTCACAGAGGAAGCTCTGGAAGAACTTCTCAGAGGCAGTTGCCGGGAGAGATTGGCAAGATCCCCTGTGTTGTCCGTCAATCCATCCACGAGCTCAGACTCCAAGAGGGGTCTCTGGTCTCCCGGGGTGACGGGGAAGCCAGAGGCTCTGCTGGAGTCAGAGCAGGTGGGGGCTCCGGAGAAGGAGCAGCCACTCTGCTTCTCCGTTACCAGCACCGGGACTGTGGAGGACCCCCCCCAAGGATGCCTGCGGTGTGCTGGGTGACCGGTTTCTGAAACAATGGTAAAAAGAAGTTAGCAGTAGCTTGTGGAAACACATCTCAATTACACCTGGAGAAGGGAGGGAAGGAGCGGGGTGACTTTCTCAATTCTCGATACCCCGATCAGCCCTGCAGTTGGCTTTGTCTGTCAATCCCCTTCGCTCCCTGATGTATAACCTGCCTGTGTCTCTGCTATTGGGCGATCTGAAGCCTTGGGACAGGATTGTAGTTATATTGAATTTTTATTTTATTGTTCCTGGCTGAAATGAGTTTCCCTATTGATAAAACCTTTTTAAACAAGGATGTATTTCTTTTGAAATGAGAAACCGAGGCGTGTGTGTGTGCGCACGCACATGTAAGACGATGCAGCTTGCAGTGTCTGCCTCATTGGGCTGCTGGGAGGATGACACGATGCAAGCCCATGGCACGGTGCCCGGCGCACAGGGATCGTAGCTGTGTGGTTGGGGCATTGCTGTTGCACACAAGAGTCTGCGTGGGGTTTTTGCTGTATGACCTCCGCATCTTGGCTGACTTACCGGTAAAATCAGGACTATGTGCTCTTCCCAGGTTGAAAGCAGGATGACCTCTTAACAACCCTTTGTTTCTGTAATCTGTGCTGTTGTGCTCTTCTAGGCCGGCGAGCTTTGATGTTATTAGCACAGGAGGGCGGGAGGGTGGTTTGGCGCACCCTGTTCCTTTCTCTAATATTCAATACCTTCTTTCGTTCTTGCATCCAGGGAACACGATGCAGCCCTCCCCTTATTCCCATTCTACCAATGAAGAAACTGAGCCTTGCCACCTCTCCTATTTGCAGCCTTCCTCCCTCCCTGTGCAGGCAGTGGGCTCGCCCCTTGCCTTGAATGCAATATCAAGAACCCAAGGATTTGCATGGGAAACCAAGACTCTCTGGTTTTGGGCAGTTGGAAACAATTGGCTCACTTGAATGGATCGATTTTTTTCTGGATCATTGTTGGCAAATCAATATTTGATTGTGCCACCCACTGCGGTGCTCATCTCCCCCCCCCCCCCCGCCGCCACCTGCCTTAAGAAGTGGCAGAACAGATCAATAATCTTGAAAAAAATCTAGCTAAAAGTGTTTCAAGTAAACTGGAGGGGAGGAGATGTGCAGGCGGCTCTCGACGAGTCCATAAATCAAGGCTGATGAATGACCTGGGCAGGTGCCTCCGCCACCAGCGTCCCGGCTCCAGACAGGAGTGGCATTAATTAGTTCCCTGGCGCTGGTTATCTGGAGTGAGCTGCTCCATTTTTCTCATTTATTGCTATTAGATTTCAGGAAGGTGTTTGCTAAGTCCCCCCATCTACTCCTTTATCTAAATATCAGGTCTATCTGGTGAGGGCTGAGTGTGCCCTGTAGTAAGGAGGACTCGATCGCTGAACGGTTTGCAGGAGGGTTCTCCCCGTGGGTGTGCCGGGTGGCGGCAGGACGCCAGCCACTCATAACCATCATCCCCATCAGGGGTGCCATCAATTTCCCTCCCTTCCCCTTTCCCCTGCTCTGTGGATGGCGTGCCCAACTCAAGGCAGTGGGAGTAAGCTACCGCTAAGAATGACTCCTGCCTAGACAGGGGACAGGGAGGGAAAGGGGAGGTTGCCAGCAGGGCCGTTTCCCTATGTCCAGCTTTAACCTCCTTCTCACTGCGTGTTCTGTTGCAGTCAGAGCCCCAACAGGAACCCACCAGGATCCAATCAGCAAAGCCACAGACACGATGTTCTTTCCTAATCAAATTGCCCCAGATCCCCTGGCCCTAGAGGACCTAAATTTACAAGACAAAATTAGATGTTTTTTCTCCTGGACATAGGCTATTCTGAGCAATTCACCTTCTCTGAAAAACAGCCAAGTGCCTGGTTCTGAGCACTATCAAGAATCACTTAATAAGACAACTCATAGGGGCTTATGCAAGACAGAATCACATTATTCTCTCACACACCAGTTCTCGAATGGGCTATTGGGGCCTCATGAGGTGGCTCCACAGTCTTGGGGACCCAGCCTGCACCCACGTTTTGCTTGTCATTTCTCATTTGTTGGCCTTACTAATTTTATGAAATATGGCTCAACTCCCCGTCCACATCCCCTCCAGTAGGAAGGGAGAATAAGAGTCATGCAAAGTATGGCCTTTCCCTTTAAGGACACAGCCTGGGACTGGCACACAGGAATACTCACATATCGTTGGCAGAAACCTGTCCGATGGTTGTGCCGTGCTGCAGGGAGAGCTGGAAAATATAGTTTTTATTTTATGCAATTGAAATTGAGGTTCCGTAACTAAGGGAAGAAGTGGAGAATATGTGGGAGTGGGTTGGGCTGCGCTGGGTGGGAAATGGCTGGCCAGACCAGGGATATGAGCAAACGGAGTGTTTTAGGGGATTGGGGTGGGACAGGCCATGGGAGGGGGAAAGACTTGGGTTCCTTTTGTCTTTTCTAGCTTTCTGCCTTCCTGGGGCCTTATTTCTCCTCGTTTGATCTTTCTCAACTTTGATCCTGGTATGTGGCTCTTTTCTTATTTTAATTTGGATCTTCTAAAGTATCTCCCAGATCATGGAGAATCATGAAATAGCCCTGGGATTCACTAAACCAAGTGCAACTACATGGAAATTTAGAGAATTTAGTTGTGGGAACCTACTCTGTGCCAAACATTCTGCCAAGTGTTGAGGATACAGCCCGGATAAGAACAGGTATGGCATGGTCCCTTCCCTCCTGGAATGTGGGCTCCAGCAGGAGAAAAATCACACAAATACACATCGAATTACAGCTATGATTTCCACTTCTGGCCAAGATGGAGTAATAGGGACTAGATCTACCCTTCTACCCGAAACAATTAAAAAACAGTACAAAAATATACAAAAGAGGGGCACCTGGGTGACTCAGTCGTTAAGCATCTGCCTTCGGCTCAGAGCGTGATCCCGGCGTTCTGGGATCAAGCCCCACATCAGGGTCCTCTGCTGGGAGCCTGCTTCTTCCTCTCCCACTCCCCCTGCTTGTCTCTCTCTCACTGGCTGTCTCTCTCACTGGCTGTCTCTGTGTCAAATAAATAAACTAAATCTTTAAAAAACATATACAAAACAATGATTTTTCAGATGTTAGTCTTCAAGCAAAGAAGACACAATGATTTCTGAAAGATAAGATTGAAAAGGCAAATCCCATGAATATTTCATGTTTTATATGTTTAAAAAAAGTCTTCCTCTTTTGTTCTTGAAAGATATTCTTTTGAGTTTAGAATTTTAGTCTAAGAGGGTTTTTTCCCCCCAGTGTTTTAAAACATTTCTCTACTCTTTCCCCACTTGAATTGTTTCTGAGGGGAAATATACTGTCATCCTTATTTTTGTTCCTCTGTATAATGTGTCTTTCTTCTCCCTCTTGATGATTTCAAGGCTTTCTCTTTACCACTGGCTTTTAGCACTTTGATCATGATGTGACCTAGTGTCGTTTTTTCCATCTTTTGTGCTTGTGATTTGTTGATCGCCTTGGACCTGTGGGTTTATACTCTCCATTGAATTTGGAATCTTTTTGGCTATTTTTTTTTCAAAAATTTTTTTCTGTCCTGAAGGAATAAATCACCAGCAGACTGACACCACAAGGGATGTTAAATGTCATTTGGGAGGAAGAGAAATGAGACTGGATGGATCTCACAAGGGAATGAAGAGTGCTGGAAAGAGAAATTACACAGGCTAACATAAAATAGTTTCTGTTACTATTTACATCTTTGTAAAAAATAATAGAACGTTTGAAGACCGATGACAACAACGTACTGTTGGATTTATAACATACGGAGAAGTTAAAACCCTAGAAAGGAAAAATAGAAGTACACTATTACAGAATTCTTTTTGGGGGGGAGGGTGTAAATTGTCATCTTTTAATTGGAAAACAAAGCTACAACTTGGGATGGATTTGAGGCAAATTGTGTCATAAGCATATTTTCTTTAAGTGGCTAAACAAAATTTTAAAAAATATGGAACACTTGACAAATTCGCATGTCATCCTTGCGTAGGGGCCATGCTAGTCTTGTCTGTATCCTTTCAATTTTAGTGTATGTCCTGCCGCAGCAAGCGCTACTCTTACAGAATTCTTGCATTAAACGTGCAGTGATGTAATACCACCCGAAGATACATGGTGGTGAGGATGCCTAGTATAAACCCTAAAGTGACCACGAAAATACCAAGACAGGGGGCGCCTGGGTGGTACAGCGGTTAAGCGTCTGCCTTCGGCTCAGGGCATGATCCCGGCATTCTGGGATCGAGCCCCACATCAGGCTCCTCTGCTATGAGCCTGCTTCTTCCTCTCCCACTCCCCCTGCTTGTGTTCCCTCTCTCGCTGGCTGTCTCTATCTCTGTCGAATAAATAAATAAAATCTTTAAAAAAAAAGAAAAAAAAAAGAAAATACCAAGACAAAAATAGGTCTTAAGCCAACAAAAAAGATTAAATGGAATCAGAGAAGTAATCAATAATTCATAAAGGCAGAAAAAGAAAAATGTGAATGAGGAAGAGATGTGAAAAACAGAAAACAAACAGCAAGCTCGTGTGTCAAAAGCTCACCAAATTAATAATCACGTTCAAGGGGCGCCTGGGTGGCACAGCGGTTAAGTGTCTGCCTTCAGCTCAGGGCGGGATCCCGGCGTTCTGGGATTGAGCCCCACATCTGGCTCCTCTGCTATGAGCCTGCTTCTTCCTCTCCCACTCCCCCTACTTGTGTTCCCTCTCTCACTGGCTGTCTCTGTCTCTGTCAAATAAATAAATAAAATCTTTAAAAAAAAAATCACATTCAAGCTTTCCAACCAGGGCCTGGCAGAAGGGCTCTCGCTAAGAGGAGGGGCGAGAAGAAGAAGGGCCGTTCTGCCATCAGTGAGGTACTGACCAGGGAATACACCCTCAACATTCACGAGAGGGCCCATGGCAGGGACTTACATGAGCTGTTGGGCTGAGCCTGAGGCCATTCACTGGCTGTGTGACCTTAATCAGTCGAAACTTCCATTTCCTCATCTGCAAAGCAAGGCTGATAATACTTCTCTATGTGTTTGCTGTGAAAGATCAATATTCTACAAATACACCGGGCAGGCAGCCTGGTGTATAATGAGCACCTCAGAAACATAATTTGGCTCTCCCCTCCCTTCCACCGTCACTTAATTCACCAGGGAATGAGTAACCACCACGAATCTGCTTAGAGTCATCCCTTGCTTGGATCATCAGCTCCCAAGAGACAGGAACAGGCCGCGCTTCTCCTGGGGCCCTGAATCTCTGCATGGAGGAGAGCCACCTGCTGATTGGCGGTGTTAGGGGTGAGCACTGGGGGCTCTGAGTGAACTATGGGGGGAAAGAATTCAGCCTGGGATCACAAAAGGCTTCCTAGAGGAATGGATGTCTGAGCGGAGTCTTTGTTTTTTTAAGATTTATTTGTTTGAGAGAGGGAGAGAGAGAGAGAGCACAAGAGTGGGGGGAAGGGGCAGAGAGAGAGGGAGAGTGAGAATCTCAAGCAGACTCTGTGCTGAGCACAGAGGCTGACTTGGGGCTGGATCTCACAACCCTGAGATCAAGACCTGAGCCAAAACCAAGAGTCTGATGCTTAATGGACTGAGCCACCCAGGCACTCTTATCTGAGCAGCGTCTTAAAGAAAGTCAGGAGAAACCCAGAGAAGAGGGGAAAAGTGTACCAGTCTGAGGGAATAGCATGTGCAAAGGCTCAGAGGTGAGAACACGGTGTGCTGGGGGAAGATAGTTGGGAACTGTTCTGTGATGGGGCGAGGTAAGAGCTAGAATGACCCTTTACACCCAGCACAGGGCCCGGCACATGGTGCGATGCCTTTAATATTTGCTAATGAATGGCAGAGTGAGCAAACGGTCAAACGAGAGGTTGTCAGTTGGTTTGTCTGAAGTCTGGAAAACCTATAGGGATTTCTGGGAATACTGGGTCCAGGTCATGAAAGGCTTTGAATGCTGGGATGAGCTTCTTTTTTATTCCACAGGTGGTCGTATCTCAATGGGTTCGATCTGCCACAAGGCGTGATAGGAAATGACAGGTGAGTCCCTCGGAGCCACTGAGCTCATCCCTCGGGAGCATCTCTTGAAATGGGGGAAGTCCCTGTGGGCATTATTGGCCAATGGCCCGTATTGGTCATTGATCCTTGAGGCCCTAGGGGTTCCCTGGGACCAGAATCCTGGGGAACAACAGTGGGGGTGAATGCTGTTGGGTCTGTGTTGCTGCTCCTTAGCCTGGACTTGCATTGATGTGTCTCTTTTCTCCCTGGAGCCAGATCCTACTCTTCTCCCGCAAACCACCCCAAAGCAAGAGATGGGCGGTGTCCTGGCCGGCCTCCCTTCTCCGGCAAGGATGACTGCTCCACCGACTTCCATCCTTTTCAGGGTGGTCCCAGCCATCTGACAGGATCCAGCTGGCCTTCCTTCCAAACATCCAGAGTGCAGCCTTCATAGGCTTAGGAAGTTTCTGCCCTCATGCCGTCCTTTCCCTATCTTGTTCTTCTCCGAAGGGACAATGCGGTCCAGTGGGGCCACCTGGCTGTGGCTGCACGCAGCTCTAGTGCCTTCAGTCTGTTTGGCGGGGAGCTGGCTGGGACACACCGTCCCTGCAGCCAGGCCTTTCCCAAGGACCTCGGGAGGTGGGAGGCAGCCTCAACATGGCCCTCGCTGATCCGCACCTCCTGGTCTCTGTGTTCTCATGTACTCGCCTCCCCTTTCTTATACAACAGAACACGGCATCATCCGGGGTGTGCCTCTCCTATGACTGGGGGCAAAGCATGGAGACTTCTGTCTGCTAGCAGGCTCCCAGCTTTGATGGGATAAGCTCTCAGGTGGGAGAGGTGCATGAACATGGAATTGAGGGAGGCCTCCAGCCAACAGCGGGCAGGGAAATGAAACTCTCGGTCCAGCAGACCTCAGGAAACAGGGGCGTTTCTCCGGGGAGTCCTCAGATGAGACCCAACCCCAGCCAGCACCCTGACTCCAGCTGGTGAGAGACCAGCTGGGTCACACCTGGGCTCCTGACTCATAGAAACTGAGACAAAGCACGTGTGTTGCTTTAGTTGCTGAGTTTTGGGGTACAGGGAGCATGGGCAGGGGCCTGGCTGCCTCCTGCTTGGGGTAGGGCAGAGTTCATTGGGAAAATACGCCCGCCCAGGTGCACTTCCAGAGCCAGGCTACTGTCATCCTCAAGCACCTTCCTTGTGACCGGAGCGAAGCCAAGTGGCCAGGGGGAGATGAATTAAGCACTCGTGGCCCTGCACACGCCCCCCGCCACCCCCCGGCTCCTGAGGGACATGACATAGCTCTCCGTCCCCTTCGGACTGGTCCACACCACCCCAGCTCTGACCATCCCATCTTCCTGCTTAGGCCCATCTTCCACGGAAAACCACTAAGGTCAGCCTGTGAGGCTGCGGAAGATGGGCCAATGAAGGCTGTGCAGGGGGGTGGTGCGGCAGCAGGAGCTGGGTCACAGTCCAAATCCCGGCTGTGCCGCCGACTGGCTTAGTTTCCTAACCTCTCTGAGCCTCCGTTTCCCCTTTTGTAAAATAAGATTGAAATGGTGTCTGTCTCATAGGGTTGCCGTGGGGATGGATGGGTTAGTGCACACAAAATACTGAGAACAGTGCCTGATACGGGCTCTCAGCATGCCCTCATCCTTGCGGTCCCTTAGGTTAATCTTCTGGTGTGGGAATTTCCCTGTCCTGCACGTGTTCCTTCTGGGATCAGACCCTCCACCCACCCTATCCTTGATTGACCACGCGGATGCTTTGCTCCTGCTGTTCCCTCTGCCTGGATGCCGTGTACCCTAAACTCTTGGTCCCCCAAATGCTACCCGTCCTCCAGGGCCCCAGCTCCCATGGGCCTTGAAGGCAGCACACGGAGGAAGGAAATGGACTTCGGAGCCCAAGAGGTTTGGTTTCATGCCTGTTCCACCTCTCACTTGCCAGGTGGCCTTAGACTTGTCATTTACCTGCCCCAGCCTGTGATTTACCTGCCCCTTTCACCTGCCAGGTGCAGATGGTAACGCCAAGCCTGCAGGGTTCTTAAATGCACGGACTGTGGTGGTTCCTGAGAAGGGCCTGGTGCACAGTGGGTGCCTAATAATTGCTGGTTGACACAATCGGTGCCGGGCTGACATAACCAAGCTCTGCCCCCGGCATTTCACCTCGGGAAGGGCAGGTAGGTCCCCAGGGAAATCTTTTCCGCCAGCCTTGCTCTAGGAAAGAGAAAGAAAATTTTCTAATTCCAAAGAGTAAATGTCAGAGGCTTGGGAAGGATTCGGAGGTTCTGAAAATAAACCTGGCATACATGGGGGGAGGAAGGAGGGAATGAGGGGGAGGAGGGAGGGAACGAGGGGGAAGGGGGAAGAGACAGGCGGGGTGTAGGGGTGAGGTGCCAAGGCTGGAAGAGACAGAGAGACAGACAGAGACACCAAGACAGAGACTACAGGATCTCTCTCCTTGGGATGAAAGATTCAGGTGGCCCCTGAGTGTTTGTGGGAAAGACCGCCTCCTGTGCTGGGGGGACATGAGGCCTGTAAGCAGAGTGTGGATGGGGAGACTCCTTCAAATCTCCAGGGAACCTTCATGCTGTGAGCACGTGGGGCTGGAGGACACTGTCCCTGAGGTTGCAAACTCTGCAACATTTCGGTCCTCATGGTCCCTGGGGCCCACATGGCAGCCGCTGGCAGCCCTTCCTGAGCAGACTTGCTCCCCAGAGCCCCCCCAGCCTGTCCCTACGTGACCTGGCTCCATGGCCCCTCACCACCCCTGTTCCCTGCTCTGGATTCCCCAGTGACAGTGGGACTTTCCAGGTCCCTGTGTGACCTGGGAGCAGAGAGCCCTCCTCGCTCCCAGCAGGCCCCAACTCCCCCGAGCTGAGACCAACACCTGCCCTGTCCCTGGGATCTGGGTCCTGGGAGGGGTGGGGACCCAACATGGCTGCTGTCCTCAGAAGCCTGGGGAGACAGCTGGGCGTCAGGAGCCAGTGGAGGATGGCCAGGCTGTGAGTCAGCTAGAGGCTCAGATCACACCCAGGCCAAACCACGGGCTCCAGCCGGCTGGGGGTCACACAGAACTGAGAGGACTGGTGGCTGGCATCATCCATCCACGTTTCACTTACATCTGATGGTGCTCGAAGGGTGCTCCCAGCCGGAGCTCCGACACAGTGGCCTTGGAGGGGCCAGGGAAGCAGACTGGAAACCCCTGTTTTTTGACCCTCGGGTGCACGCTGGACCCACCACAGGGGCATTTAGCAGTGCATTAAGACAGTTCCGTTCTGCAAGCCATTGCCCATCTCTGGGCCTCCGTTTCCCCCTCTGTGAAATGGGTGTGGGCCAGTTCTCCCAGGTCCTTCCCATTCTGCGGTTCCTCTGAGCCTCAGTTTCTCCTTTTGTGAAAGGAGGTGGTAACGACATTCACCTCTCAGGGCTGTGAGGACGCAGGGAGGAGAGGGTGCTGGGTGCTGGGTGGCTGTGAGGTGCGGGGTTCAGCGCCTGTGTGCGGGAGGCTCTTCTGCGCGGATGGGGGCAGGCAAGCGTCATCAGCTGGTGGGTCTCTCTCCACCTCCCTCCACCCCTGGATATTTGCTGCTGAGCTGTGGGGGTCTAAGCTTTCCCACAGCAGGTCACCCTTTTGTCCCCACAACCCACAGGGGCTGAGGGGTTTGTTTGAAATGCAGGCGGGTCCCCATCCTCCAGCTGCTCAGAGCCCCTCAGAGGCCCCACGGCTCCTACAGCAATGACCTGACCTCGAGCCTGTTCAGGGACCTGGGAGCCTGGCTCCTGCCCCACCCCTGCAGCCCCCCACACCCACCCAGGTGGGAAACTGAGGCTCAGAGAGGAGATGAGACTCGCCCAGGCTGCCTGTGTGGTGATGGCAGAGCCGGATACAAACCCAGGCCCATCGGGCTCAGTCCCTGCCCCTAGCCCCCAGCACAGGCCATCCAGGAATGTGGCCTCCGGGGTGGTGCGCGCCACCGTGGGCCCTGTCCCCGCAGACAAAGGCTGTGTCTACCCCACATGTGGGTTTGGTGATCAGAGGACGGGTATAATATCACCCAGCCTGGGGGGTTTATCGGCCAGAAGGGATGCACTGTCTCATCCTTGCAAATGCCTCCCCATCGATCTGTTTCCAGGCCCTGGGCCTTCTCTGCAACCCCGGGTCACCCTGATTTGTTTTCCTCCCAACCACTACGCATCTATTGATTTGGAAGGAATGTGGGAGAGGCACCGAGAGGCTCTGATCTGTCCTGGTGATGTTCCAGAGAACTCATGAGCCTTTGAAGAGATTAGTGCTTCATAATCACTGTGATTTGGGTCCACGGTCCACAGGACACTCCCCAGGCTCCTCATTAAAGAGCTAATTGTGTTATCTGACTGCGCAGCTGATGTCTCTGCCGTGCCCTTTGCTGGGTCTTCGGAGTCCAGTAGACTCGGGCATACAGGTGGCTCCGGTTTTCCCGACATAGGCAGCTAAGCGCAGCCCAGCTCAGCTCACCTGGCAGAGGCGTCTGGGAATGTACTAGAACTGTGGGCCCTGGGCTTGTTCTTTCCCTGCCTCGATTTCTCCTATCACCCTTCATGCAGCCTCATCTCCAGGCCCCGTTGAGTTCCATCCATTGATAAATATGGATGAGCCTGGACTGTGGGCTGTACCCCCTTCTCTTCTCCTTTATGTATCAGTGGGGGGTGGGGTGTCCTAAGGCCCTGAGCTGGGACGAATGCAGGAACACAAATAGGGGGTCCACCCTCAGGGCTTCACAGTCTGATGGGGGAGGCAGGTGCCCAAGGGGACAAACATAAAGCGGACTGATAGGGGCCATGGTGGGGGTGAGAGTGGGTCTGTCTTTTAGGCACTGGAGTGAGGTGGTTACAGGACTGAGGCACATGGGCTTGTGTCCCTGCCCTGCCATCCGCTGGCCGTGGACTCTGGATCGGTGACTCACCTCCCTGAGCGTTGATTACTCCTCTCCACAATGGGAATCATGTTGGAAATTTCTGTGGCTGCGTGAACACCAAGAGGAAACATTTCTGTCTGTGCACGTGCGTGTGCACATGTGTGTGTGTGTGTGTGTGTGCGTGTATGTGTGTGCGTGTATGTGCGTGCCTGTAGAGCAGTACACCTGGATAATACCGGGGCTGACATGGGCTCACCCCGTGCCGCCTCCCCTGTGGATTCCGATGTCTGGGGCTGAGTGAATGCACGCCAGCACGCTGCCCATGATGCCACTACCCTGCATTTTCTGGGCAGGGTCAGGGACCGAGGTGGCAGCCCTCCTTGTCCCCTCCTCCCCTAATGAGATCACCTGACACTCTAGGTGCTGGCAGCCAACCAGCTGCTCTCCTGCTCCGCACGTGGCTCTTTGAGGTCTAAAAATAGGTGGCCCCACCTCCCTGTCTCTCCCCAGGCCAGGGGAAAGCGAGGGCAGAACGCTTACCCCGAAAAATGCCCTCCGGGAGATGCCTGTTTGGATGACTTCAGCCTGTGGTAGTCCCTTGCATCTATTTCGGGCATGTCACAGGACCTAAGCTCCCGACTCACTCGTGCCTTCACATAGCTGACGTTTACGCAGCGCCTACTGTGCCCCAGACCCTCGGATAGCCTTGCTCCTCATCTCCCCCCACCCCTGCATTTTCTTCTGATATTTGTCATGTGCAAAGGTGTTTCCACAGAACAACTACAACCACAGGCACAACCACAAACAGCATTTGGGGACCTCACCTTGCCGTGTAATGCTGAGTGACTCTCCAGGGCTCCGCGCAGATGGGGGTGGCGGGCACGGCAGGACGCAGCGGTATGAAGGGGAGGCAGCTGTGGGGCCCAGCAGGTGCTCGACAAACTCCAGCGCCCTGCGGAAGCATTGACCTTGCACAGGGCGTGTGTGGGTGTGCGTGCACGCATGTGTGCGTGTCATGGTGAGTCGTGGGTTCTACAGAATAGATCACCGGAAAGCTGACCGGTCCTGTCAGGGAGTGTGCGAGATGTTCTCCAGGAATGATGCGGATGCTTTGAGGGGAAACGGGATTCTTAGGCATAAGCACATGGGGCCAGAGCCAAGGACATACGATGGCTGGACCGATGGCTGGACGGATGGCTGGACCGATGGCTGGACGGATGGCTGGACGGATGGTTGCACGCCTAGTAAGAGGGGCGCATTAGAGGACATGTGGGGCGAGGGGAAGAAACTGGAAAGGGAGTGGATGCCGGGCGGACAAGTGGGGGGTAGATGGACGAGGGGCGAGTGTGTGTGGACTGAGGTGAGTCCAGGAGGGACAGTCGTCCCCAAAGAAGACAAACTAGAGGGATAAGTGGGCCGTGCCTATTCTAGTGGAGAGGGAAAGCGTCATGAGAACAAGGACGCTTGCCTTTTGACCCTCTCTTTGCCCCTGTGGTCATTCCCTGTAGCATTTTTGACAACTGCTCTGATTCCAGCTTGTGGGACAAGCCGGGGCTCCGACGAGGAGCTGGCTGTCTGGCGGGAAGGCTGTGTGAGCTGAGGGCCGAGAGCTGCGTGCACTGAGCACCCTGAGAAGTACGGGGACATGGCCCGGAGTGTGCCTGGTGCCTCTCCGAGCACCTGCCGTCACACCCGCCCTACTGACGATGGGACACTGTTTACTCCTTAGCTGCCGCCCCTCCTTTGATCATAACTGACGGGCCCAGGGGTGAGGCCCCTGTCACTGCACGGCTGCATTTTATTTTAGTCCCACCAAAAAGCCATGTGTGACTGGGTGGATTTCCAGCTGCATGCCTAATGACAGGTGAGCACAGTCTGGTGAGAGACTAGAGACAAGGTCTTTTATGAGCCCACGGTGAAAGGAGGGGAAGGAGAGACGCTGTCTTGATTCCTTGGGCTCCCCACCCCCCCGCCAGGTCCCGGGAGGTCCGATGCTGCCCTGGTCCCTTGACAGGTGGCAGACATTGTCAGACAGCCCTTCCTTGGAGCTGGCTCTTGACACCAAAGGACCTTGACAAGGACGGTAGCAGTGAGAAGGGAGAGACTCATTCCGCCAGAGAAGGGGGTTTAAACTGTCAGAGAAGGAGCCACAAGAGCTATCAGATTTGAGGGTGGGTTTGGAGGGGTGACTTAGAGTTCTCCAGGTGTAGGAAGAACACATTTCGGCCTGAAATGCAGGGAGAGGGAGCACATCCCTGTGGTGTGAATCTAGTTTGCCTTAGGAGTTTGGGCAACGGGGAAGGGGACGAACAAAGCCACCTCTCCCGAGCACCTACTAAGTGCCCAGGACTACACAGGGGCTTCTCGTGCAGCTCATTTTGCCCTCACAGTCAGGAGCACGCTCCCCATTGTACAGAGAAGGAAACAGAGGGTCAGAGAGCCCCGGGAAGGCTTGTGCGGTGAGGAAGGGGTAGAGGCAGATGTGAACCCACTTCTGCAGACTCAAGCCTGCACCCTGTCCGTGGAACCTCGGCACCACCTTGTCCAAGGCGGGGAAGACGGGCTGGGCCAGTGCTGAGAGGCGCCGTGCCCTCTCTCCGGACGCCCCGGGAGCCTCAGACACACCTGTCCCCTGCTGGAGAAGGCTCGTAGGCGGCTCCTTCCTTCCTCCGGATGCAGGAGATTCTGGGACGTGGAGCTGACAATGCTCCTGGCCGCGGGGACTGACACTGTTTGCTTGACGGTGGGATGTCATTAGGTAGCGTTGTTCTGCTCGGAGATAAAGTGCGATGCGCAGGCCCGGTCTAAATGGCCAAAGGCAACAGCAAATTACAGGGAGAGGGCGTGTTCTTTTTACTGGCAGCAAACCCAGTGGCCGTAGATGTTGTCCCTGTTATCTTTTCTTTTTTAATTGAGGTAAAACTGGCTATAACATTCTCTAAGTTTCAGCACATGGCATTCTAGTTCGATATCTGTGTTCATTACCAAGTGATTACCTCCAGGAAAGTCGTCACCACACATCTGTTCTTCGTGTCTATGAGTTTGTTTCTGTTTTGTTTTGTGAGCTCATTTTTCTATTTTAGATTCTGCCTGTGAGTGAAATCATACTGTTTTTGTCCTGCAAATGGATGACCCTGGAGGGTTTATGTTAAGTGAAGTGAGTTAGAAGCCGATGGGGTTAGCAGTGTAGGGCAAGGAGTCTGGCGGACTAGCAAGGTCGCCTTTTCCTTTTGGCCAGAAGTGTTCAGAGGATGGAGAGGGGAAGGGAGGGAAGCAGTTGGAGGGGAGAGTGGGTGGGGGTGAACATGGAGAAGAGGGTGCTGGATGGAAGGGAACAGGGTGAGGGACGGGAGGAGAGGGGGGAAGGGAAGAGGGAGTAAAGAAGAAGAAAGAGGAAGGGCAGATAAAGAAGAGGAGGAAGGAGGAGAGGTAACCGGGAACAATGGTGCAGAGAAAGCGATGGGAGGAGGGGCACAGGGGCAAGGAGGGAGAGAGCCAGAAGTGCGGGGAGGGGTGGCTGCTAGAGCGGTATCCGAGGGCTCAGCACATGGACATCTAGACATCTCTGAGATGATGGACGTGCCACCCAACCTTCAAGCCGTGCTCAGGGCAGGCCAGGCCAGGCCAGGCCAGCAGGGGACGAGCGGCCCCATGACCCACTCCGTGCCGGACCCATGCTACCAGTGGCACCGCTGGCAGCAGAATCTGCTGCCCCAGCTCTCGTCACACTCAGGAAGCGGCTCAGCCTGACTGGGGGCTTGGTGAGGTCAAATCCGCTTCAGCCCTCTTTCCACCTGAGCCGGGATGGTCCGCGTGGACCCGGCTGGGGTCCACACCTAAAGATGCCAGGTGTGGGAGTGTCATCAGGATGTTAGAATACTTGAGTTCTAGGACCAAGTCGGCCACGAATTTGCTGTGTGACCGTCACCTCTCTGGTCTGTGTCCTCCTCTGCTGGAAGAGGGGGTGGGTTGTGTCCCCTTCCGCTCCATCTTTCTGTGGTTTATTAAGAAGCATAAGAGATTTATTCGGTGCTTGGCATGTGCCAGGCACTGCCCTAAACCATTTGTAGGTTTTGTGTCCCACGAAATCCTCACAACAGCTCTATGACTCGCATTGCTTACATTTTTCAGACAAGGAAACTCAAACTCTCAGAGACAAAGTCTGGCCTCAAAATCACGCAGATAATTAGATTCTCTCACTCTGGGCTCGACTGTGAGCCCCCAGATGGTGGGGATTCTAGGATCTGCCTCACAGCTACGTCCCCAAATCCGAGGACCGCGGGGGCCCCAAGGAGATGCCCCATTAACCGTGTTGACGAGTAAGTGGACCTGGGCCTGTGTGAGATCAAAATCTCTCCTACCAACACCTTTCCCCCACTGCTGGCCTGAATCATGCTGTGAATTCACTGGGGTCCAACCAGAAGATAGAAAGGCACCATCTGAATAGGGAAAATTTAATGCAAATAATTTCACCTATAAAGGTGGTTAAACACTAGCAGAGACCGAGAGGACCACGCGGTATGGGATGCAGACTGCAGCTACTCCCTCCAGTGCTGAGGGAGAAAGAACAAGGAAGGAGCCAAGAACTTCCAGAATTCTCCCCACCCCAAATCTAGGCTGCGATTCAGACCTTGTCCACAAGGGTGCGCCTGCACAGGGACACAGCAAGCTGTGGTCAAAGAACCTGCCAGAGGCTGCAGACCAGAGGGGATCCGCCTCTGTCCGGTCAGCCACGCAGGGAGATGAGACACCTGCAAGAGGCTGTGGGGAGATCAGAGGTGGTCCATGGGAAGTGCTCCACAAGGGCGCCAGAGGGACTCGGTGGACAGTGAACACCACTGGTCATCCCATGGGAAGTGGGGTGACCCAGCATAACCAGGAAGAGAAGCAGCTTCCTTTGCTACAGCATGACAGTGTCCCTCCAGGGCCAGATATGGAGGAAGACCGATGTGGGGAAGGAGAAATGCTCACAGAGCTCAGCCTCAGTATCAAAGCTCAGGGGCGCCGGGGTGGCTCAGTCGTTAAGCGTCTGCCTTCGGCTCAGGGCGTGATCCCAGAGTTCTGGGATCAAGCCCCACATTGGGCTCCCTGCTCCGCTGGGAGCCTGCTTCTTCCTCTCCCACTCCCCCTGCTTGTGTTCCTTCTCTCACTGGCTGTCTCTCTCTCTGTCAAATAAATAAATAAATAAAATCATAAAAAAAAAAAAGCGCAGAGCAAGGAAGGGTGGGTCCCCGGCACTGACTACCCCTCCTGCCACTCAAATCTACATATTCATCCATTTACACATACTTGAACTTCCCCACAAAAGGGAGACTGCTCTGTATGTCCTTCTAACAGGGTGCCACCATCCTTCGTACCAGGGAGGGGGTTTTCACTCTTTCCCCAAAATAAGGAGGCAACAAAGACCTGACACTCACTGTTTCCATTGCTGACTATGGTCATAGCTCCTTAAATTTAGCCACAGTACTCGGTTCCCAGGAGGCTACATTGTAAGGTTAACCTCGAACAGTTGCGTATAAAATAAGAAGAGGGTAAATGAGAGAGAAGGTTATCGTTCACTGACACAAATATATGTGATAACATACAATGTATACAGATGTATGCAATAATATGCAACATATATCATAAATATGCAGCCATAACGGGTACAAAGAGAAAGTCTGCAAAACTGCTCACAGCGCTCTCTTTCTGCAGGTGGTCAGGAGCACGGGGGAGATTTGTGATATTCCCCTTGTACCACCCCCTCCGTATTTTCTTTGCCCTCCCTCAGAACTTCAGTTGCTGGGGGTTCTTTGTCTCGCAGAGTGACCCAGATGCTCATTCCTGAAGGGTCTGTGTCCTCAGCAGTCCTGTTTGTCTTGCTGCCTTATTTTTCATGAACCTTTGCTTTGGGACTTGGAAGAAGTTGACGTGCCCCGGAGAATGCCCTGGGCTCCAGACACAGCCCTCTTCGTCCCGGATGGTGTGGTGTCCAACTAATTTCCTCTTGACAACTGGGGTCAATCACTCTAAGTGCAGTAGCTCCTTTTTATTCCCGTTGAGTCCATGACATAAGAAACCCCAAAGAGGCAGGTGGCGGTCTCGTCTTCCGAGGCAATGGAGGCTGGTTAGAAAAGCATCTGCCCTTCTTGGGGACTCTGAGCTCTAGACCAGCAGAGCTCAAGAAGTCAGAAGGGGAAGCAAATATTCTGTGAGTGGTTGTTAGAGACTGAATTGTGCTCCCTCCAAATTCATATGATGAAGCCCTAACCCTCATTATGACTGTTTTCGGAGATAAGGCCTTGAAGGAGGTAATAAAAGTTAAATGAGGTTGTATGGGTGAGTCCCCAATCCAGCAAGACTGGTGTCCTTATAAGAAGAGGAAGAGACACCAGGGATACGTGTAAGGACCTAGCGAGAAGGTCGTCATCTGTAAGTCAAGGAAAGAGGTATCAGGGAAACCCAGCTCTGCTGGCACCTTGCTCTTGGACTTCCAGCCTCTAATCTCTGTGCAAGCCTCCCAGTATGTGGTAGTTTGTATGGCAGGTGCAGCAAATTAACACAGTGAGTCATGAGGGGCGATAGTGAGAGGAACTAGGCTCACTTTCACCTCCTGAATTCAGGACACATGTGTTCTGGTTATGGCACGAGATTCCACCATATGATGGTCTCTGACTCAAAGCATATACTGTGTTCTTCAATATCTATATCCCCATCCTTTCTAGATGTTTCTTTCAACTGCCACCATAACTGGGTCTTCACTAAACTCTGACCTTCCTCATGTGCTGGCTGGTTCTCAGTGGTAGGCTGAATGGAAACACCAACTAATTCCATGTGCATGAGCCCATGGTTATACTTCCCTTGCTGTGACACAAGTTCCTTGATCAGAAGCAACGGCATGCAGAACCAGAATGGTGATGAAGACATTCTGTGAGGGAAAGAATGGTGGTGCTCACAGAAGGATTATGGATGGCAACAACAAGTTCACGTCCCGAGTATGTGTCCGTTCCGGGGAGGGTGAACCCGGCCCCTCCATCTTGCAGGCAGTCTGGTGTAATTAACCTGCCACGTGGCAGTTAGCTATTTGGCCTGGGTGATGGTGTCATGTCAGGGGCTCCGTGTTGGCCTCTGCTGTGGGCAGACCAGGTACTCAGTAGTAGAGCTAGCCGGGTCTTCCTCAGTAAGAGGACGTCCTTTGAATTAAATCCATGCATAGCCTTCTTCCTTGTCACCATGATCACTTTGTCTGTCAGCCCATTGAGCAAGCACAGGGACATCACAAATATCCCACACAAAGTCCTGGGATGGAGGGAGACTGCTGACATCCACCAGGCCCATCGTTATGTCCAGATGACCATTCAGAGTCTTCTCTGCACTGGGCGCCCTTTAAGTGAAATGGGACCTTATACCTCCGTAGTCTGGGATGACACTGAGAAGTCCCTCCATATACCTTGTCCCCAGACTTCCTTGTCACAAATCCTCCATCCCGTTCCTTCTAAGTCACCGATCCTCTAGCCGAACCATGAGCAAGTGCCCAGGGATTAGTGTCGATCCACACCTCAGGCCCAGATGATGTGGGTGACCAAACATGGCACCCAGAGCTCAGCTGAGCTGGAAGACTTTTTCTCCACTGTCTTTCTTCAGAAGTCCTCCTGAGCCGGGGATGTACTGTATGGTGACTAACATAATATAATAAAAAAATCATTAAAATTAAAAATAAATAAAAAAAAAAAAAAAAAAAGAAGTCCTCCTGAGTGAGACTGTGCTGCTGTGGCCATAATGTTCGATGGAAGCATGCGGCTTCCTCCACAAGCCGGGTTTGAGCTCGCCCTCCTTCAGGAACCCAGTCAGAAAACTCTGGCAGGTGTCTCTGTCTCCTCATGAGGCCCCAGGCAGGGGCTGAGGGGCAGGTGGCGATGTCAGAGGGGTCTGAGCGACCCGCTCACATAACTTACTTACCTGCACCTTCTGACCTGCCGGAGCCCCGTCCATCATCTTCCATTTCGCTTTGATGTCGAATTGCTGCCTCACACACTCAGACTTGGGGCTGGGTGGGCCTGCAGCGCCCGGTTCATGATGAGACGCTCAGGTCTCAGGGTCACCTGATGTGCCGTGTTCAGACATTAGCCTCTACTCAGGCCCCCCAGCAAGCAAGAAGCTCTTTCTCAAAAGGGAATGGTCACCTTTGGAGGGATACATAGCTTTGTGCTCCAAAATACTAGAGCCCATGTTGTGATTCTTCGACTGGTACTCGTCCAAGGCTCCGCTCCTTACAAAGTCCCTGCTGGCCACCGACACTTCCCTTGCACCTGCTGGACCATAAGCACAAGTGGAGGAGCTCAGAAATGACTGGAAGAGTCAGCTTGGGGCCAAACTGTGTGTCAGGGTTGGATGCTCGCTCCCTGTCAAGGCAGCTAAGAAGCAGGTTGGAAGCAAGCGAGGAAGAGCCTAGCTTCAGCAGCCGGCCATGCCGCCCCAGCTCGAGCATCTGGGGCTGCATGCACGTGTCTGATTTGTGCCAGAAAGGGCCAGCTCTGCCTCGGGGGGTGATCCGAGTTCCAACCATGGCTCCACCCAGGGCTAACAATCTCCTCGCCACCCACTGAGCCCCTTCTCTGTGCTGTAAGAGAGTGTGTGTGGGGGGGGATCTCAACGCCTATCAGGGCATTTAATCCTAAAACAACGTTGTGGACAGAGGCCATGGTCCCCGTACACAGATGGGGAGACCGAGACTCCGCTCACTGCGGTGAGCCCTCGCTGTCTGACCTGGGAGCCTGAGGGGCTTCGACGGCAGGCCTCGGCTGAGCCACCTAACCGCTCCGAACCTGGAGTTCCTTGTCCGTAAGGTGAGGGTACTCTGCAGCAGATATTTTCGGGACAGACACAGAGCTGGGCTTTGGGAGTCAGAATCTCTCCTCCACATGGTTTGTGGGTCGATTAAGAGAATTTATAATTTACCCGTCGCTGCATCAGACGCGCGGTAGAATCTCAACAAGCTGCATTCCCCGTTCGTCTTTCAATCCATAAATAACACGTTCCCAGCACGGGCACGCGCGGAGTGGGCCCATCCCTGCCCGGTGGGCTGGAGCCTTGCTCCTCTGTTTATGCCTCTGCATTTTATGTGCTGATAATGTGGTTCTAACACGTTTATAAACACTTGCGTGTCTTCTGTAGTCATTACCCTTTAGAGGAAAATAAATCGCGTTCGTGCTGACAGACTTGCGGCTGCTCTAAGGCTCGGGCGAGGTGCTGTAGGAGCGGGCGTGGGCAGGAAGAGGGCGGATTTGGGGTTCGTGTCCTGGGGCTGGGGGACAAATGAACACAAACCTGGTGCCTCTCCTCTGAGGGTCTGGAGGCTAAACGTCTGAAAGCGAGGTGTGGCCAAGATTGGTACCTTCTGGAGTCTCTGAGGGTGAGTCTGCTCCGTGCACGTCTTCCGGCTTCTGGGGATGGCTGGCAGCCCTTGTCAACACGTTGCTTGTGGACACGTCACCGCCATCATTGCCTCTGTCCCCACGTGGCCTCCGTGTGTGTGTGAGTGTGTCTTCTCCTTCTCAGTCTCTTATAAGGACACTTATCATTTGACTTAGGGTCCACTCTCATCCAGACTAGTCTCATCTCAAGATCCTTAATTACACCTGCAAAGACCCTTATTCCAAATAAGCTTCCTCCCCAAGGTTTTGAGTAGACGTGTCTTTCACTCGATCCACCACTGGCTTCCAATTCTGCCTGCCTTGGCCAAGTCACTCTCCCTCTCTGGGTGTCCGTTCTTTTAGGTCATCTCTGACATTGTTTACAGCTAGAATGTTCTAACAGGGCGAGCATCTCAGAAGATTGTCCAAATCAAACTCCTTTCATTCAACAATTGTATTTCTTTTTTTCCGCTTTTTAAATGATTTTTTTTCGAAGTAATCGCCACACTCAACATGGGGTTTGAACTCACAACCCCCAGATCAAGAGTTGCATGCTCTACCAACTGAGCCAGCCAGGCGCCCCCAACAATTACGTTTCTGCTCTGTGCTGGGCTCAGCGCTCTATCGCTGGGAGGGAGACCTCCAGCCTCATACCCCCAGCCACTAAACACAGTCTAGAGAGAAGGCAGAGCTGAGAGGAGGTGATCACAACAGACCGGGCTGGGTTTCCACAAGGTCAAGGCCATGTTTCATGCACACCACAGCGGGGCCCGGTGCTGAGCAGGGCCAGATGATTATTTTTTTATGTATTCTGCCGCCGGTAAGAGCTGCAAGAGGACATGCCCTGGGTGTGTGTCTCTGGAGCACAGAGGAAGGGCAACTGGCTCCGTCTTGGAGGGTTCATCTTCCAAGGGAGATGGTGTCCAAGCTGTGGCCTGAAGGATCAGTGACAGTGAACCAGGGGGCGGGGCCAGGATGCCACTCCAGGTGCATGGGCCAGAGGTGAGAGGGAGCTTGGTCCCCTCTGGGCTGGATGAGTGGCTTGTAATGGCCATGTAGACATGACACAACTCGTCCAGGTCACAGACCTCGTGAGAGGTAGAGCCCCGATGGTCGCTGGAAGTCACACGGTACTGCTGTTTTCACAGCCGACCTCCGTGCACTCTGCCCTTTGTCATCACTGTCAGATCAGTCCCTAAAGAATACATTATTCTCTCCATTTTACAGATGAAGAAACTGGGGTATGCTGGTTTCTATGGTAACTATAGCAAAGCGTCACAAACTTAGTGGCTTAGAACGGCACAAATGTATTCTCTTATGATTCCAGAAGCCAGAAGTCCAAAATTAGTTTTTCTAGACTGAAGCCAAGGCGTTAACAGGGCTGGCTCTTTCTGGAGGCCCTAGGGGAGAAGCCAGTTTTTGCCTTTTCCAGCTTCTAGAGGCGGCCCGCATTCCCCGGCTCATGACCCTTCCTCCAGCTTCAAAGACAACATCGTAGCCTCTGCAAATTTCTCTCTGGCCTTGACCTCTGCTTACATCATCATATGTCCTTTTCCAAATGATTCAATCGTTTTCTCTGCCTCCCTCGTATAAGACCCTTTATGATTGCACTAGGCCCACCTGGATAATTCAGAATCATCTCCCATCTCAAGGTCCTTAATCACACCTACAAAGTCTCTTCTGCCATGTGAGGTGACATTTTCACAGGGTCTGGGGATCAGGACACGGACATCTTTGGGGCCCGCAGCTGGGCCTATCACATGAGGATTAGAGCAGGTTGAGGGATGTGCCCCGAGGTCCGGCCCTCTGACTGGTGTACAGAGCCCTCTGTGCTGACTGTTACAGCACAATGCCTCCCTCCCATCCACAGGGAGACCCTGAGCTGCCAGAGGAGCCCAATTCCAGACTCAGAGGGCAGCTCCGTGAGCTGGTCTCACAGGGCAGGTGGCCTATGGGGCGGGGCTGACAGGTATTACAAAAATTACTGTTTTTGAAGCAAACGATCTTGCAGACCCAGGAGGTTTGTGGCTCAGGGAACTGGGTGACGAGCTGCCACTCCCCCCCACCCCGTGACATCTTCCTGTGGGCCATCCTGCATTCCCAGACCCACAGTAACCTACTCGGCAAAGAAGCACCAATGGATTCTCCAGGGATCTGGCCTCCATTGGGAGCAGCCTCAGGAGCAGTGAAAGATAAGAAAAAACTTCGAAGACTTTACCCAGCAGGGACTGTGGATGTTCATGCTGCCCGGGTTACAAATTGCTCGTTTGAGCTCGTGCCCTCCTGGATCCTCAAAACCTCGCTGGGAAGTGGGCAGGATGGGGCAGTTGCTCTGCCCAGAAAGATGTGGCTGGAGTGTGGACGCACACCATCCTCCAGCCACACCCCGGCCTCCACTAGGCTGGTTCAGAGCCTCCCATGTGCCTGGCAGGGGTTACTGCGTAACTGGTACAGGAGGACCATTTGGGAGGTGGGGCAAAGGCGCGTGGGAGGCCTCTCTGGAGCAGCTCGGGAACACAGGTAAAAGAGAGAGAAAGGAGGAGAACTACCCAGCAGGTGCCACATGGGGAGTGTAGCTCACCTGGGCAGGTGCCATGGACATCTCTGCTCGCAACAGGGCCTGGGCCTCCTTCTTTGGGCACCCGGAGTCCTGGTCCCAGCAGGGTTCCATAATGGACAAGGAATGAATGAATACGTGAATGAATGACTAATGGATGGATGGATGGATGGATGGATGGATGGATGGATGGATGAGTGAATGGTGGATAAGGGAGTGTGAGAGATAGGTGGGTAGAGAGATAAGTGAGTGGGTGGATAGATGGATGGATGGATGGATGGATGGATGGATGGATGGATGAACAAGGAGAGAAAGAGAAGGAATGCAATATGGGTAGGAGAACAGGTTCTGGAACCAAGCCTGGGTTTGAATTTTGGCTTGGCCAATTATTAGTTGTGACCTTGACACAGTTAACTTGGTTTCCTCCTCTGAGCCTCAGTGTCCCCATCTGTAAATGGAAATGATAATAAAGCACCTGTCTCATAGGCCGTTGTGAGAGTTACAGGAGCCAACTGGTGAGAGTGCTTAGAACCAGGCCTGGCCCATTGTGAGCACTCAGCAAATGCCACTTCTTATTAGGACAAGGGTGGACAAGGATAAGATGTGTCTTTATTAGGGACAGGGACAAGGACAAGAAGTGTTTCTAGACTCCTTAAATATTACAGCAATTGATAAATAGCAGCAGAAAGGATGTCCCTCCTGGTGTCTACCCAGAAGTCTTCATGCTGCAGCTTTGTCCTCATGCCTCTCACTCGCCAGCCACGCTTTTCATCTCAGACCTCCCAGGAGGGCAGGTTCAAACACAGTTGCCTGCGGAGCCCAGATCACACCGACAGGCTCAATCAGTCAGTGCGTCTGTAGTCTGGAGTGACTCCCGCCTCAAATCAATGATGTTTACAAAGTTGGGAGGGTGGCTTGTGATTTATGTTTCCTTCCTCCATGTCCTTTCTGGAATAACCAACCATCTCTCTTGCAGATGCCTCCTCTCCTGCCAGGACTCTGGCCCAGGGTGGCTGGTGGGCTGTCCTCTCGGGGCGCCCCGGTGCCTTGTGCGGCTCCACACCTGGACCGAGCCCTTAGGGGGACACTTCCCTCCCCACGTGGGACCTCCCTGCGCTCTCAGCAGCCCTGGGAGGTGGGGCTTTAGGGGGGTGAGTCACTAACCCAAGAATGCACAGCCAGGAAGTACAGAGCCTCCGTGTGAGCCTAGGGCCAACCAAGTCCGTACAGCAGCTAACACCTGTTGAGTGCTCTGATTGCCAGTGCTCGCTATGGTGAATGGTCACCTCCAGTTCACAGAGGGTGAAACTGAGGCACAGAGAAGGAAACTGACTGACCCCCAGTCACCTAGTTGTAAATGAATTTGCTACCATTCCAACTCGGGCCGTCTGGTTCCCAAATCCCTACTCTGAACCCTTAAGTTGCCCCCTGTCCTGAAAGCCCGTGCTCTGACTGCTCGTCCACACTCCCCCTCGCTGTCGTCCTCCCCACCTCCAGCCGATGCTGGAGTGCCTCTCGGCAGCCTGCGCCTGACCCTGTCCCCGCGCCTGGGGGCTGAGGCCCCCGGGGATGGCTTTCTCTCTGCAGCCTTGTTCACTCTCTCAGGGCTGTGGTCATCAAGCTGAGAAAACTTGAGGGCAGGATTTGAACCCAGGTCTATCGTGCTCTAAAGCGGATTGGCGCTTCTCTCCCTCAGCCACGGTGGCCTTCAAAACTATCAGAAAACCCGCCAAAAAGGCAGGGATGCTACAGGGCAGGCAGTGCCACAGGCCGCTGCTGGCTTGTGAACCAGGCACGGTCCAGGAGGCATTGCCTGCTCACGGTGGGCGGGGCCGGAGGGAGGGCGGGGCCGGAGGGAGGGCGGGGCCGGAGGAGGGGCCAGCAGGGGCGAGGTGGGCCTGCGGAGGCTGCAAAAGCCAGGAAGAGATGGCACAGCCAGGTGGATGAGAGGCAGGAGAGCACAGGGAAGGAGCTGCTGATCTGGAAGCGACGGGCCCAGACACATGCCTCTGGCATCAGGCAGACCTTGGGCTTGACACCCCGCTGGGCCACTTTCCCACAGACCCTGCACTTTGCCTGACGGCTGGGGCCTCAGTCTGCGGTCTGCGAAGCGAGAAGCCCACCTCCCGAGGCTGCTGTGAACCTCTCTCAGGAAGCTGAATACCCTTCTGTACCTGCTTTTATTCCTTCGCCCCATGTATGTGTCTGTAAGGAATATAGAGTGCTGTTGGGTGATTTAATTGGTATGGTATCATTATTTTAAGGATACTTTTACGTGTATTTCAACCTAAAGTTAGTATTTAAAGATATATCCACGTAGACAAAAAAAGAATGAGATAATTATGAATCAGCTCTATGGTGGAAAGCGATCACTGAGGGCGGTGGACCCCCAGTCACCCGGGGAAGTGTCCCAGCACAGGCAGTCCAATCCTCTCACAGCTTCTCCATCCCCTGGGGCTTCTCACCTCCAGGGGACACCTGCTGGCCCTTTCCTCCCTCTGGCCTCTCGGAGGCCATCCCCCTGTCTGAGGAGGCCCCCCCTCCATGCCCTCCCTCACTCTCAGGCTCACGGTAGCTAGTGAGGAGGATGACCCACAAAAGGACTAGGGATGGCGCAGGCCTGGTCACTAAGCCGCGAGTTGAGGGAGGACACAGAGTCATAATGCCCTGACGACTCCCCCTGCCCCAACTCTGCCAAAAATTAATCCTGCCTTTAAAGAGCTCCATTTCCCCAGAGGAAGAGCCACTTTATTAGAGAAGGCCATTCTCCGCAAAGACAGAACAAGCAGGCCAATAAAACTCCCTGGGTTTTGGCATCGCTTTGGAAATCGATGAGCTGTGATTGCAAAGCCAGCCTCTGTCTGCAGCTGTCTAATTTTAGCTGGACCTTTGCGGGCTTCTCACCAGGCTCACCCGCCCCCGTGGACCGGCACAGCGCTTCCGAGAGCATCATTGATCTTTTGACTAAAGTGTCCTAATGAAATACAAATCTGTTGTCACTTAAAGAGCCATCTGTCATGGCGGCACAGAAGAAATGCTACCAGGAGAACAATAACCATAATTTCATTTTAAGACCTAGACTTCCTCCCCCTTTCCCTGGCAGAAAAAATCGATATCTTTTACTGTTTCATTTTGTCACAGAGCAATAGGGGGAAAGTCATCAATAGGGTGTTAAAGATATTTTCAATTATGTGCAAGTTCCCTGGTACGAGGGCTCTGGGCTTCTTGCAGTGAAGTTAGCACGGATTTGCATGAAGGGCAGTGAGTTAGCCAAGGGTGACTCAGTGCTCCTGTCCTCGGGGCACTTTGCCTGGGTTAAGTGGCTAAGGAGGTGACAGGTGTGCAGGGTTTCCAGAGGGCCCAAGGTCCCCAGAAATGCAAGCACCAGCCTCACACAGCGTCAGGCCATTCCTGAGCAGAATGGTCAGACTGAGCAAAGCCGCTCCTGGTCTTACACCCGGAGCCCAGGCAGTAGGGATTTCCAGGAAAGAGGAAGAAGGGCTGCCACTTGCAGGGGAAGGGGGCACCTGTTTTCCGGGCAGGACGGGGTCATCCAGTCTGAGTGGAGTCACTATGTCTGACTCTCTGAAGGTCCAACCACCTCATCTTTTCAAATGGGGTCTTTGAGACACAGGGAGGAAAAACGGACTTATTCCAAGGTTACCCAGGCAGTGGGAGGCAGAAGGAGGAAAGCTGACGTGCCTTCTGCTCAGCTCCTGAAGGGGAGCAGTCTCTCCGCGGGCATCAAATATTGGAGGAATCTATGTTTTCCCAGCCTGTATCTTCTATGCCCAAAAGTCTGGACTCATGTTGGAAGGCAGTTTAAGTATATGTTTTAAAATCAGCTTTATTGAGGCATCTGGGTGGCTCAGTCGGTGAAGCATCTGCCTTTGGCTCAGGTCACGATCCCAGGGTCCTGGGATGGAGCCCTGCATCGGGCTCCCTGCTCAGTGCGGAGTCTGCTTTTCCTTCTCCTCCCTGCTCCTGCTCTCTCTCTTGCTATCTGTCTCTCTCAAATAAATAAATAAAGTCTTAAAAAAATAAAATCAGCTTTATTGAGGCAATGTAGATGTAATAAAATGTAGCAATTTGAAGCACACGAGCTGGTGAGTTTGGGCATATGTACACAGTTTTTCAATTATCTTCACACTCACAATGTGAATAGCTCTGCTAACCTCTCTCTCCTCTTCGTGGTCATTCCTTTCCCATAATTCATAACCTTTGCCAACTGATCTGCTCTCTGTCACTAGGGTTTTGCCTTTTCTCAAATTGCACGTAAATAAAATCATACAATAGTCAGTCTTTTGTGTTTGTCTTTTTTTTTTAATTCAGCATTATGACTTTAAGATTCACCTACAATGTTGCAAAAATCAACTGTTTATATCCTTATTATTGATCAAATAAATAAATAAAATCTTTTCAAATAAATATATCCTTATTATTGAGTAGTATTACCTCGTATGGATGCACCATATTTTGTTCGCCTATTCATCGGTTGGTGGGTTATGAATAAATTGGCTCTAAATATTCTCATACAAGTCTTTGTGGATGTGTGTTTTCTTCTCTCTTGGTAAAAACCTAGTAGTAGAATGGGTAGATAAATGGGATGGAAAACAGGATAAATATATGCATATTTAACCTTTTGAGGAATGACCAAGGTGATTTCCAAAGCACGTATACTGTTTTTCATCCCCACCAGCAACGCATGAGAATCTCAGAGGGTCAACAGTCTTGTCAACTTAGTATCGTCAAGCTTTTAAATTTTAGCCATTTTAGTGGGTACATGGTACTCTCTCATTGTGGTCTTAATTTTCATTTCCTTAATAAGAATGATGTGGAGTATCTTTTCAAACATTTATTCATCATCTCATATTTCATTTGGTGAATTAGCACTCAAATCTTCTATTTTATTGTTGACTTGCTAGCGCGTTTTATATATTCTGGATTCAGGCGAATTTTAGTTAGTTTGTCCACTTCAACCAAATGTCAGCCGGGATTTTGACTGGGATCACACCGCGTCTGTTCGGGGACAGATTACATCTTCACAATACTGCATTTTCGGGTCCATGAACATCGTATACTTCTCCACTTATTTAAGCTTTCTTTAATTTCTCTCTGTCACGTATTTTGCTAAGTTAATCTGTTCTCATTACATTATATAATAGTATGTCGTTTATATTATGTTTTTAATGCATTTATAAGTGGTTTTTCAACAATCTTAGCCTTTTCATTTGAAACTTTAGATCATTCTTTTAAGGGAATAATGGACATGGCTGACTTTAAAATTCATTCTATCGTTCTTTGTGTTCCATCCGCTCACTGCACTCTTATCCTGCTAGTGATTTTTCTTGAATTGATTGAGTTTTTAAAGAGGTTTTTTTTAATCTGCATTTTTGGTTTATTTGACATGTCTTTTTAATTTATTGACATTTTTACTGGTTGTTCAAGTATTTATAATATACACAATACTGTCCTAGTATAAGAACCTTATGACAGTAAAATTCCACTTGCCCCATTGTGCTTTGTGCTCCTTTGTGTGTGTGTGTTTATTTCTACATACAACGCAAACCCTACAACACCTCGTTAGGGTTTGCACTTTAAATAGTCATCTTTATTAAAGAGGAAGCTATGAGAAAAAAAAGTCATGTGTACTGTGCAAGTTCTTTTTTTTTTTTACAGGGTTTTTTAAAGATTTTATTTATTTATTTGACAGAGAGAGAGCACAAGCAGGGGAACAGCAGGCAGAGGCAGAGGGAGACTCCCCACTGAGCAAGGAGCCCAAGGGGGGGCTCGATCCCAGGACCCTGGGATCATGACCTGAGCTGAACATGGACGCTTAACTGACTGAGCCACCGAGGCGCCCCTACCATGCAAGCTCTTGTCCTTCCTTGTGTAGATCCTAATTTGTATTTAATATCGTCTTGCTCTCAGAGGACTTTCTTCAACAGTTTTTTGAAGGACAGGTCTGCAAGTGTTGAATTTTCTCATCCATTCTGAAAGTCTTCATACCTTCCATTTTCAAATATTCCCATTGGGTACAGAATTCTATGTTCATATTTTAAAATTTCTTCTTTCTTTACTTGAAATATGCAAACAGAGTTCTGACCCCTGATTCAATCTCCTTACCAGTTATAAGTCTATTAGATATTCCATTTCCTTATATTGTTAAGACGTCAATACTGCCCAAGGCCATCTACACATTCAATGAAATCCCTATCAAAGTCCCAACGACCTTTTTTTTGCAGAAACAGAAAAACCCATCCTAAAATTCATATAGAATCTCAAGGATCCCGAGGAGCCAAAACAATTTTGAAAAAGAAGAACAAAGCTGGAGGACTCACACTTCTTGATTTCAAACTCACGAGGAAGCCACAGTAACCAAAACAGATTGGTTTAGTTGATCTTTGTAGTGAAACATTTAAATCCCTTTCTTGTTTTCTTTGTGTATATTCGACAGCTATTTCTCTTTGTGGTTACCATGGGAATTACAATTAACATCCTAAAATTGTAACACTCTAATTTTAATTCATACCAGCTTAATTTCAATAATTTACCAAAAAAACCTCTGCTCCTTTATAGCTCAGTCCCCACCTTTTTTTTCTGATACCACAAAATCGTATTCTTCTTAATTATGTCCCCCAAAACATAAACTAATAATTCCTTTAAATGCATTAATGTCTCAAATTACTTAGAAAACAAACTATCGAGTTGCAAACCAAAGTTGCAATAATACAAACTTTTTGATGAATGATTTTCAAAAAGTATTAGTCCCTTAAATCATGTAGAAAACAGAAGGTGGAGTTACAAACTGTTGTTAACATTACCAGCTTTTATAATTACCTATGTATTCACCTTTCCTGAGATCTTTATTTCTTCAAATGGCTTCAAGATACTGTCTAGTGTTCTTTCATTTCACTGAGCAGAACTGCCTTGAGCCTTTCTTCCAAGGTAGGTCTAGTGGTAATAAACTCCCTCAGCTTTTGCTTTTCTGAGAATGTCTTAATTTCTCCTTCACTTTCGAAGCACAGTTTTGCTGGATATTGGATTTGGTTTACAGTTGTTGTTTTTTTTCTTTTAGCACTGAATGTATCAGCCCACTGTCTTCTGGCCTCCACAGTTTCTGATAAGAAATCTGCTGAAATCTTTTTTTTAATTTTTTAATTTAAATTCAATTTAATTAATATATACTGTATTATTCGTTTCAGAGGTAGAATTCAGTCATTCGTCAGTTGCATACAGCACCCAGTGCTCATTACTTCACATGCCCTCTTTAATGCCCATTATTCAGTTACCCCATCCTCCCACCCCCTCCCCTCCAACAACCCTCAATTTGTTTCCTCGAGTTCAACATCTCTTATGGTTTGCCGCCCTCTCTGTTTTCGTCTTATTTGATTTTTCTTTCCCTTCCCCTTTATTCATCTGTTTTGTTTCTTAAATTCCACATGTGAGTGTGGGGCTCGATCCCAGGACCCTGAGATCATGATCTGAGCTGAAGACAGACGCTTCACCGATTGAGCCACCCAGGTGCCGAGTTCACTAATTCTTTCTTCTTCCCGCTCAAATCTGCCTTTGGGTCCCTCTAGTGAATTTCTCATCTCATTTATTGGACATTTCAGTTCCAGAATTTCTTTTTGGTCTCTTTTTAGGGTTTCTATCGATCTCTTTACTGATATTTCCATTTTGTTCACACACCATTTTCTTGACTTTCTCCATGCGTTCTTTTAGGTCCTTGAGAATCTTTGAGATAGTTGCTTTAAAGTCTTTGTCTACTATATCTGCATCATTTTTTTTCTTTTGGGTTGGTTCATGTTGATTTTTTTTCCCCTTGGAATGGACCATACTTCCCTGTTTCTTTGTGTGCCTAGCGCTTTTTTAATGTGATAACTCTGGAAGTCGGATTTACCCCCTTCCCCAGGGTTTGCCATTTTTATTACTTAAAAAAAATTTTTTTTTCTTGATTGTCGTAGGCCATCTCTGTGCTGAGGATCAGCTTGAAGTGTAAGCTTAAGGTCTTTTTAGGTCTTTTCTGAGCTTTTCTCTAGGTGTGCATGGTCACTTTTAAATTTTAATATGTAAATATTTTTGAATGACCTGGTCTCTAGTGTCTGGCTCCCAAAAAGGGAAAATGAAAAAAATGGTGGGGGGGGGTGTGAGAAAGATGCAAGCCCTTTAAAAGTGCCTGACAGTCACTTGAGCTGGATGGGAGGGTCTTGCAACGATCGGGGGAGGTGTCCAGCAATGGCTGCCCACCTCCTTGCACCTCTGTGATCAGAAGCAGCGATCAGAGCACAGATCCCTGATATTTAGAGGACAGCATCCCTTCTGCCCACCCTGGATCCTCCAAGCCGTGTTCAAGCTATTTCAAGAATGTGCACACCGCTGCCTGCCATGTGGACGGGGGGTGAGGAATAGGTCGCTGCTCCAGTGCTAAGAGCCGATAGTGACCGAAATGAATGTTAGTTCATCATCAAGCCTTTTCGTGGAAGTTGCAAGCTTTCAATAGACTTCAGAGTTCTAAACCAGTTACATCAGACAGATTCTGCCAGAGCTATTGTCGTCTAAGTGAGGAAACAGCTTCCTGGTGCTTCCTCAGTGACATCTTCTTGTGATTCATTGGCAATGGCTCTCAAAATACTTTTTTCTCTCGCATCCCACCCCCATATCCTTTCCTGGAACTTCAGGTATAGTTATGTTAGGCTGCTTAATATTGTTCCACAGTTCATGATGTTATATTTATTCTTTCATTCTTCAGCTGTGTTTTTTTTTTCTCTCTGCTTTATTTTGGGTAGTTTCTTTTGCTATGTCTTCAATTTCACTGACTTTTGCTGTTGTGGGTTCTAATCTACTGTTAATCTCATCATCTATATGTATTTTTCATTTTGGGAAATTATATTTTTCAGTTATATTTTATTTGGATTTTCATAATTTGGCTTGCTTTTATGATCTTTTGCTTTTTAAAACATAATACATTTGTAATAGCTATTTCAACATCTTTATTTACTGATTCCAACATATTTGTTATTTTTAATCCCTTTCTATTTCTTATCTATTGTCCCATCCTTTCTTCTTCTTCTCCTCCTCCTCCTCCTCCCCCTTCTTCTTTTTCTTCTTCTTCTTCCTCTCCTTCTCCTTCTCCTTCTCCTCTTCTTCCTCCTCCTCCTCCTTCTTTTCCTCCTCCCTTCTTCCTCCTCCCCCTCCTCCTTCCTCCCCTCCTCCTCCTCTCCCTTTCCCCCTTCTCCTCTTCCTCCTCCTCCTCCTTTTTCCTCTTCTTCTCCTCCTCCTTCTCCTTCCCCTCCCCTCCTCCCTACCCCTCCCCCCTTTCCTTCTTCTTTCTTCTTCCCTTCCTCTTCTTTTTGTTATAGGGCATATTTTCCCTCTTCTTTTTTTTTTTTTAAGATTTTATTTATTTATTTGACACAGAGAGACAGCCAGTGAGAGAGGGAACATAAGCAGGGGGAGTGGGAGAGGAAGAAGCAGGCTCCCAGCAGAGAAGCCCGATGTGGGGCTCGATCCCAGAACGCTGGGATCACGCCCTGAGCCGAAGGCAGACGCTTAACGACTGCGCCACACAGGCGCCCCTGTTTTCCCTCTTCTTTGCACATCTGGTAATTTTTTATTAGATACTGGATATTCTGGTTCTGTGTTGTTGGTTACTACATTTTGTCATATTTCTTTCAATAGTATTAAATTTTCTCCTGGGAAGCAGTAAAATTATTTGAATCGTTGGATACTTTTGAGGCTTGCTTTTAAGTTTGCTATGGCAGATAGAGAGCAGAGTTTATTTTTAGGGTTAATTAACACCAACTTCCAATCCCATAATAGCTTTCTGAGGATTCTACCTGATGTTTTGTTTATACTGAGATCTTTCTGCTCAAGTGGACAAGAGCAAAACCTTCCCAGCCCTGTGTGAGCTTCGAGAATTTCTTTGCATTTCCCTGTCCCTGGATACTCTCCTTTCAAACATGTGCAAATCATCACTTAGACAATTTCTTGAGAGAACCCCTCTGAATTTCTTTGGAGATTTCTCTCCATGCAGTGACCTCTCCAATATCCTGTTTTCTAAATTCTCTCCGCCTTGGACTTTTCAAACTCTGATCTCTTTCTCCTCAAATCATCAAGACTGTCAGGCTGTGTTTGAGTTCTCACTAGGTTCTTTGCAGTCTGGAAACCACCTCCAGGGAGCTGGACAACCGTGGGCTCCATTCACTTGTGTCCTTTCTCCCTGTGACAACACTCCTGCACAGACAGGTATCTAATGCCCCAAAATTGTTTGCTCTTTTGTCCACTTTTCTAGTTGATTAAGGTGGGAGGGTAAATTCTATTCCCTTTAGTTCGTTATGAGTCAGAAGCAAAAGTTCAGCATACAATTTCCCAATGGTTTTTATGCACATCTTTATATCATTACCATGGAGTCAAATACTTTTATTCCAGAACTGAATCTGCCATAGAACCCCTGAATCGACACTGATAGTCACTTGACATAGAACCCCCAAATCGACACCTGATAGTTGCTTCTCAGAGTGGTCTCCAGGGGGTCTGAGGCTGCCTGCACCTGCCCTCCCCTCACCCGTATTCTGACCCCCAAGGCACCTCAAGGGAGGCATGCCAGTGAACACTTCTGGCTTCCAGGATAAACTTCATCCCTGTTAGCCTGATATTTGGGGGTCCTCACCACGTGCCCCTTCCAACTTCCTCATCTCCCCCTTCCTGTGCTCATCCCCAGGTGGTTGCTCCCCATGGGATGCTCCAGTCCGTGGAGCTTACACTGCCATTCCTCTTAACCAGACTGCCGACACACACCCTGGCCCTACCCTCATCTTTTGTACCCTGCCACTGCTTAGTGTCGCATCTGACATGGAGCAGGCTGTGAAGTCAGCTCATGCCACTAAAATTGGTGGTTGGGCAAAATGACTTGCATTCTTTAGAGGAGATCAGGTGCGTTCAGGGTGGTGTGGCTGCAGACTGCTTGCATTCTTTAAATCACTATCTTTTCCCTTTTTTTTTTTTTTTAAGAAAATCTTTTGCTGAACACAGATAGTTGAAGTCACAAAAATACCCTTTGTCTGCATTGGTTGCTAAGCTCTTCATTGTCTTATTCAACTAATGTATTTGCAACTTTCATACAAACCCAACACATAGCAGTTTGTCAATACATATCTGTAGAATAAACGAGGGGTAAGGGACAGGAGTTCAGGAGAGAGGCGTAACCTGACCAGGGGAAACAGGTGAGCATATGCATGACTAGATCAGGGAACGGGGCCAAGGACAGGACTGATTTAAGAGGGCAGGAGAGAGGATGGGCACAGCATAAAGGACCCGTTTTTCATCAACTAGGGATCATGTCTACCTCACTGGGTTCTTGCGGAGTTGAGACAAGATATGCATTAGGTCAAACGATATGATCTTGTTGGTATTTGACTATTTCTGAACTATAAATGCTACAGAAGCCTAAAGCCCAGGTAACAAAGACCCCAGGAGGCCGGTGTCTCTCCCCAGCCCCAACCCACCTAGGAATGAGATGCACTGTTGAATATTTAAAGGGAGCGGCACTCCACATCAGAGGCTAATGCATGTGCCATTGCTGCTTTGAACTGTCCCTGTTGACCCGCCCAGAGCCCTGAGTCCTCTCAAGTGGCGCCAAAGAGCCTGTGGCCCGGGAGGCACAAAGGATTGCTTAGATGCTGTCACCAGGCCGCTGTGCTAGCAGAGAATATCAAAGCTTGAGAAACTTCTTCTTCTTCTTTTTTTCCCCCAGACAACTGAAACCTTTCAACTGACAGCTCACCTTAGACCAGGTGAGTGTGGGAGCTGGATTTCTGGAAGGCAGGCCTTGGCAAGGGCCCTGGTGGACACATGAATCCCCGCAGCGTGGGGAGCTCCCAGGCGCCTCCGAGGAGCTTGGGAAGGGGAGCAGGGGGGCAGGAGCCTGGAGGGTGAAGGGGGATGAGGGGGAGGCCTCCAGGTGGGCCTGTTTACTCCCACTTTCGCCAGGTTACCTTTCAGTGGGGTTAAAGTATCCTCTAATTCCCCTGATCTTTATTCAGTACTTCTAGAAAAGAGCTACTTGACATTTTAGGAGAGAAAACACACAAGCGGAAGGCATATGATGTTCCGACGTTCCGACGTTCCGACGTTCTGACATTCCGTGGAGAGCTGGGGGGGGTGGAATCTCAGAGCCCTTGCTGGAGGTGCTTCCTTAATGTCGGAAATGAAGCCAGGTGAGGTGAGGAGTCAGGCCATCACCCTGTCTTCCTGTGGGGAATTTGCCAGGCTCTCCTGGACACGTCCCTGCTCCAGCAGGGGTAGGGGTGTTCTCCTCATACCTGTCTCTGCAATGGGCAGGGAAGCCTCTTTCCTCCTCCCCTCACCTCAGAGGCAGCCTTGACTATTTGCCTTTTCAGCCCCTGCTGCCTTTCATCCCTGCACCATCCTTGGCCTGACCGCAAAGCAGACCCCTTCAGTCTGAGTAACTTACCTTCTCCTACCGCTTTATTCCCAGGGAGTGATTCAATCTTCATGGTGGGGAGGGGCAGCTCTGGGCTGTGACACTGAGCCACGCATGGCCCTGGGGGCTGAGCAAGGTGCACTGTACCTGCCATGGGCGGCTCTGCTGGGACGGGGGAGGCTGGCCTGTCTGAGGAGGGGTTCCCATCACCCTGTGGCACAGGGCTGTGGACCCGGAACTGGGGTCCTGGAGAAGTGTCTTCAGCCTGACCCACAGAGACGAGGAATGCCTGGAGGCCCGAAACTTTCTGACCTTGTAGCAGGCCGTCTGTCTGTGATGTCAGGGTCACATGAGAGGACAGTCTGTGGGACAGGTGCCATTCAGTTTAAACATGTGGAACCCCATGGACCATGAACATTCCCATAGGAGCATTTTCTGGAAGTGAACTTACCAGGCCACTCTAGATGCATCCTCCAGTCTGTTCCACCAGGCATCTGAGTGACAGTGGGCAAAGATTCCATCCCTCCGATCATAGGGATAAATGCACTAAGGATAATGACAGCCAGGGTCTCACTGGCAGAGAGAGGGGGGACAAATATGAGGAAGGGGGGAAACTGGAACCAACCCCATTCACAAAACTCAGTTTCCTCCGCTGGAAAAAAGAGATGACGATAGATCTCACCTCCCAGGGTTGTGGTGTCCACGCAGGGGAAAAGCACGATCATTTATTATGATCGTTTTATTGTTTGGGGATGGCCGTCCAGAAAAGGTGCCCTATTTCATGGCCACCTGCAGTGTGAGCGCATCTCCTGCATGGCAGAGCCAAAAGGCCACTTCTGACCTTGACCTTCCTCTCCTACCACGTAAGTCCCAGACCACGTGAGTCTTTCCCTCCTGGTTTTATATCCTCACTGAAGTCGACTGTGGGGCTGTGAATTTATGAATTTATGAATATAAATAGGACAGCCTTGCCATTCGTAATCCTGCTGACGCTTTCAAATGGTTCAGTGAAACATTGTTCACAGATGCATGAAAGATAAACTTTATGCCTGATTCGTGATAAATTAGGAGTTGCTGGGTTCTACTGTTCTTCCCATGCCTATTTGTTCATTTAATCATAATATGATGATTGTAAGCCTCCCCGGGCACTGTGCTGGGGGTGGGGATCATCAGCATCGATCCATTCATTCGTTCATTTGCTCATTCATCCAGTGAACAATTATTAAGCGCCCACCACAAGCAGGAAGCCCATCACCCAGCGGGGTAGGGGCGTCCACACCGGGAGACGGAAGGCTGAGATGGGAGCCCAGGCAGGGGATGACGTGGAGGCGGCAGCGAAGTCTGTGGCAGAAGATTGGTTTCCAACAGGGGGATAATGAGAGCCAAGGTTCTCACTGCTGGAGAAAGGAGTTACAAATATGGAAAGGGAGAAAGCAGATTCAACTCCGTTCACATAATTCTGCAGTGCAGAACCACAGGGGTAAGAGAGTGAAAGTGCTTCCGATACTTGATTTTGTCAAAGAGGCACCAGGGCTAAAAATAAGATACTAAGGCTGGCAAGCGCCGCCTCGGCCCACCCACCGGGCGCTCCAGGTGCTCTCTCCGGGCTGTGCCGGGCCTCAGCCTGAGCTCCAGCTTCACGGCGTTCTCACCACCAAACGGCTCCTGCCTGGGAGGGAGCCGTGGAGGCCTCCATGCCTCACCTGGCCTCCTCACATCTCCCCAGTGATTACTTTGGCCTGTGCCCAGGTCTCCTGGGACCCCTCTTCTTGCGGATGGTGCCCCGGGGAGCAGACAGGGAGGCAGCTCAGGGGAAGGGCCTAGGCTAGGAAGCACCCTGGGATCCATGCCTGTGGAAGGCCGGGAAGGAAGTGGGACCAGGTGGGGACATAGGGGAGTTGAGCTCTGAGGCAGTCCAGATGAAAGCTTCAGCCAACCTCGCCTGGAGCTGTAGAGTGAAAATGGTCCACTGCAGCGGTCTGCTTGGAGGCCGAGGGCTGGCCTTCTGCCTGGTCACCTCTAGTCCTAGGATGGGGTAGCATCCTCTCCAGAGCTGGGGCCATGTGGTGACAGAAATCCCAGGTGCTGGGGCGGGGCATGGCACTGTCCCCCCAGCCCCCACCCCTCGAAGCATCACTCACCAAGAGGGGCTGCCGTGAGTCGCTAAGACCAGGGATTCTGCCCTCACACAAACCTGGTCCCAAGTGCCGCTCCAGGCCTCCGTTCCCTTATCCATGAAGCAGGCCTAATGCTGGCCTCTCTCAGTTACAGATAGGATGGCACGATACCAGAAAGCTGGCGTACACCGTAGTGTGTTGTAGACTGTAGAGTGCTGTGCACAAGGGGGCTTTACCTGGTGGAGCATGTGGGCCGCTGGGAGGGGAATCCGTCAGGAGCCTCCTGACATCCCTCAGACTTGACTACTCTCTATTAAAGCATCCCTGAATTCTTACAGGTACTCTCTAACCCAAGTTGATTATTCCCGCCTTGAAAAATATTTTCCAATATTTTTTTCATTTTTAAAAAACTGGAATAATTTAAATATATCACCGAGAACTACATGGAATAAAAATACAGAGGTGCTACAGTGCAGCAAGCCGTTGAGAGCCCTGACTCAGCAGCGAGGCAGCTTGGGTTGGAATCCATTGCCATAAAGAGGGAGCTGTGTGATCATGAGCGAGTTACTTCCCCTCTCTGTGCATTAGCCTCACTGTGTATAATAAGGTAATAATACGAGCACCTGCTCCACCGAGTTGTTGATAGATATGAATCTCCTCCTGGCATAAGGGAATACAGGAATAATTATTTTTATATTATTACTACCGCAAATACTCAAAAACCAAAGAGATTTTGAAGTGTGCTTATTTACCTCAGATTCCTTTCTTCTCCCTAATTTTGAAATAGCTTTTAACCTTGCAATAACTATAGACTCACAGGAAGTTGCAAAAACAGTACAGAGAAGTCCTGGGTCCCCCTACCGGCTCCCCCCGATGGCACATCTCACACAGCTATAATAGAACCATCTAAACTAGGAGCCCGACCACCGTCGGCATGATACCATGAACTAGAGCGCAGGCGTTACTGAGATTTCACCTGTTCTTATAGGCACTCACTTACATGTGTTTGCGTGACTGTGTGTGTGTGTGTGTGTGTGTGAAGTTCTATGCAGTTATAATCACGTGTGTAGATTCATAGAATCACCACCACGATCAAGATACAAAATCTTACGTCACCATGAAGGAACTCTCTTATGCTGTTTATCCTTACTTTTTATTCTTATTTATTTTAAGGAAATACAATGTTTCAGGTGCCGTTGACCCCTGAAGCCCATCCCATTCTCATCCTCCGTCCGCAGAGGTCACCACAATTTCTACAGTACCGTCTTCGCAGGTCTCCACAAGAGCTAATGTTTGCCAAGTGCATTTCGTGCCCCAAGTGCCGTTCTACCGTGTTTGCCTGCAGGAACCCGTTCACTGCTCACCACAACCCGTTCCTATCCCCAGCGAGGACACGGAGGAACAGAGAGGTTAAGGCAGCAGAGACAGGAACACCAGAAGCCCTGCTCTATACTGACACACGTCTTCCACTCCCCGTGATGTCGAGAAGATTCGCGCGTGTGGGTATCGGCAGACATAACCCACTGTGTTCACGGCTCTGTGGCTTGCCCTTTTATGCTGATGCCACATGGGCATAGCCACGCTCCCGGTGGCGGACACCGAGGGTGTTCCGTGGTCACTACCACGCACAGTGGTTCAGGAGCGTGTCTGCCTGTGTCTCCTGGTGCCCACGTGTCTGAGCCGCTCTGTGGTTTCTTCCCAGCCCTGGAGTTGCTGAGTCTCTGCACGCCGGTGGCTGCCGCTTCAGAAGATGTTGCCAAGTCTCACAGTGTTTGCAACAATTTACATTTCCACCTGCCGCGCGTGAGAACATGCGATGACACATCCCTCTTCGTTGAATCTGTCTTCCTCTGATTGCCGGCGAGGTGGTTGAGCCTCTCTTGATTTTGCATGTTTTGTTTGAGAAATCCTTTCCCACCTCAGGTCGTGAAGACACTCTTAATTTTTGTTCTGTTGTTTCAAAGTGTTATTTCTGGTAGTTTTCCCAGGAAAGTTAGACTTTATACAGTTACCTTCGGTGTCAGGCATCAGCATTTCCACCACATACAGCCCATTTCCTAGTACTCTTGACTGCCGGGCGTCTATCTTTCCCCCCTTCTCTACAGCATCTCCTCTGCTGTATTGGGAGCTCCGGGGCCCGTCCAGGTCTGTTTCTGTCTCCATTGGCCTCTCCGCCCTACGCTAGGCAAACACCACCTGTTCCAAAACACAAGCGCTTTACCGTAAATCTTGGTGATGGGAGGCTAAGCTGTCTTTGATCTCCAAGATTATTTCCCACATCAGCTTTTGAATCAGCCCATCATGTCCCCCTTGAAGCTCTGCTGGGATTTTACACCTTGTAACTGCATTACATTTACAGATTAGCTGGAGGCGTCATTGACATCTTTTAGGTTATTGGTCCTTCCCACCCACTAGCACGTTCTATTTCTCCCTCTATTCAGATTTTCTTTTATATCCTTCAGTAATGTTTTATGATTTTCTCCCTGAAGACCTCGCACCTAGTTTACTGGATTTAGTTCTTGGTAGCTTCTGTCATTTCTTGGAACTTTGGGGTGGGGTGTCACTCTTGCTAGAGCTCACTCACTTGCGAACTGCTGGGTTCTAGTCCCTTAAATGGCTCAGTCCTTAGTTTCCTCATAAATAATCATGCCCCCATCATCGAGGAGGCATGAACAGCGAATGAAGCAAAGAACGTGACACCTTAGGACATCGTAAATATCCGATCAATGTTAGCTCGTCCTGGAACCGGCATACGTTGGGAGCTGTCTCTGAATGTATGTACTTGTATACCAGCGATTGTGCTCAGAATATGATCGCGGGGCATAGGGGCGCCTGGGTGGCTCAGCGGTTAAGCGTCTGCCTTCGGCTCAGGGCGTGATCCCGGCGTTATGGGATCGAGCCCCACATCAGGCTCTTCTGCTGGGAGCCTGCTTCTTCCTCTCCCACTCCCCCTGCTTGTGTTCCCTCTCTCGCTGGCTGTCTCTATCTCTGTCAAATGAATAAATAAAATCTTAAAAAAAAAAAAAAAGAATATGATCGCGGGGCAGAAACAGGTCAGAAGTGACAGCTTCTGACCTGGAAGTAATCGGCAGACAGCGCCTTCCCCCCTCAAAAGTAAAGAGCATGAAATAAAGAACTTTCAAAATATATGGTAGAATTAAAATTTCTATTGAATCCCGAAGCAGGGATAACGAAAGTACCTTTTTAAATCATCTCGTGTAAGTTAACAGACAACCAACTAAAAAAGAAGATTAATGGTAAAGATATTTATTTTTCTGTTTAAAATCTACTGTGACTTATCATCATTGTTCTAGTCGTTTTCAGAGCAAACATGTTTAAACTAGTTTCATTTCATTTAGTTTTGTTTTTATAAAATAGTACATGTTTTATTATAAGCACTTCAGACATTAGGGAAAAGCACAAAGAAGTAGAAAGTTCCCCGAATCATACCACTGAAGTAGACCCCGTGCTAATACTTTGTTCAAGGTCCTTTTTTATATTTCTCGATACCGATAAATGGGTTTCTGGGTTTGTACCTACTTCTGGGTGTTGTTGTTCTGTTTGCTTGTTTGTTTTTCCAACAAGGTGCTGTGGATGTTTTTTTTTCCCTTAGCTAGTTGCAGAATTACATCATTTTAGATCATTGCATCGTATTCCATTTTATAGATTTGCCCTCATTTAACAAATCAATTCCCTATTTATGGCTATTTGATCTTATAAAATAAACCGTGCTCCAACCAACCGCTGCGGCACACCTCTTTTTTTGCTAATTCATGTGACCGCTCCCATAATAAATCCCTTAGGAGTGAGATTACCAGGATAAAAGGCGCGCTCATTTTACATTTTGACACCTATACCCGACCTGCCTTCCTGAAAAGGTCGAATCCATTAGCGCTGCCATCATTGGTGCCCGAGGGTGCCCATTTTCCAATAAGTTAAGTGGTTGTCAATTTTCTTAATCTTTACCTATCTGGGGAGTGGAAAGTAAACTTCTCTTTGCATATGCATTTCTTTGATAAGCAGAGAAATTAAACATCTTTTCATCTGTTGATTGGCTATTTGAATCTCCTTTTGTGGATTGCCTGTTTGAGCAGCGAGCACTGGTTGTTTCATGAGAATCCTTCGTGTATCGACATTGTGGGTAACGCTGTGTAACGATCCTTCGACTTTGGGCTTGGTCATATGGCTCCCTTGGCCAATGAAACATCAGCAGAAGTGATTCAGGCATAGACTTTCAATGCATGTGACAGAGCTTGCCCTCCTGTGCTTCTGCTGGCCCCACGAGAGGATGATGCTCTGGCTGGCCGGCTGGTCTCCGAGGAATGAGACACTCATGGAGCCGACCCGACCCGACCTGAACCTGTGTTTGGAGCCGAGCCTGGCCCAGCCTAACCAAGATCAGTAGAGCCCTGGCTGCCGCCCCACAGACATGGTGAAAAGCGATGATTGCTGTCTTAAGCCATCGAGCTCGGGTGGATTTGTTTTGCAGCCACATTGTGACAACGGATGACGGACATACCCTGGATGATCTGGTACGTGTCACGTTGCTCTCTGGCCCTCAGTTTCTTTGGATGTGGCATGAAGAAGATGATTACTGAGGGATTTCTAAAGTCTCTTGCAATACTAAGATTCTGGGTTCTGGTACAAGATTTGGTGGTGAGAGGGCAGGACGGTATCGCAGAAGGAAAGCCCAGCACAGACGTGCAGAGAAGGCTGTGTGGGAAAGTGAGTGGGAGGGGCGAAGGGTTGTCCCACTGGAGCAGGTGGTCCGAGGCGTGCCAGTGGGGTGGGGTGGGGTGGGGTGGGGTGGGGTGGAGGGCTGGGGCCTGAATGCTGGGGGCCCACCTGCTTCTTACCCTCTTGCAAATTGCCCTCTGACCCCACTGTGCTGCTGAGACTTCCTTCTCAATTATGACCTCTCATCCCCAAATCCTCACTTTGGCCCACAGCCTCCTAGAACTTAATGCCTCTTCCCAACCCTCTGCCCCAGCTTCTGTGCCCCCCACTCTCCTGGCCTTCCCCTTCCATCTGCCCACCCAGGTTCTGTCTCCTTCCCTGAGTCCACTCTGAAGGCGTTTCCCCAGGTTCCTTCCTCGGCTCCCGCTTCTCAGTCTAGTAATGAGTGTGGAATTCAGAGATTGAGATCCCAAGGGAGGAACCTGGGTACTTAGATCAGGGTTCGAGGCAAAGAGGGCCCAGGGCACTGGAAGCAAGCAAGATCTTATTACTGCCGGAAAGTGGATGAGAGTTTTGGACAAACTCTAAGGGACCCAGTGCCAGACTCCAAGTACCGTTGGATTCCATGCATCCGTGTCCACTCACAGCTACAGCTTGATCATTCTTAGTCTCTTACGTGCTTGCAGCTGCAACAGATGGTCTGAGCAGGGGCCTGAAACCCCGCTGCCCACTTCCGGCCGAGGCAGCAGCCTGCGTGGCTCTTCTGTTCCTCACACGCGGCTCTCTGGCATGCTCTTTCTGTAGCAGACCTGTCCCCGCCCCCCCCTCCCCCGACCTTCCTCCGCACTGCCCCCTCTCACCGCTGCTGCCTTCCCCACTGTTCTGTGGCCCTGGTCTCCTGGTGGGCACATCCCGCCCCCCCCCCCCCGCCCCGCTGTTTGAGGGACGCTCCCTTGTTCAGCTTTTAAGTAGCCTTTGTCTTGGAGCACGAGTGTGCCTGACAGACGTGCTCACCGTTCCTGGAAGCCCCACTTGCATGGGCTTGGAAACAGGCCCTCCACAGAATTTACACACCTGCGCCCATCCCACGGGTACCAGTCCTGCCGCCCTCCCCACCCCAGTAAGCCCCAGACCCCTCGTGACAAGCCCTTATGACAAGACACCCAGGATTTCTTGTCGCTGGTACTTCCCTTCGGAAGTGATGTGAGGCTGGAGGCAGCGTGTTCAAGGAGAAAGGGGATGGACTTGGCAGCGAACATACTTGGCTTTGAATGCTGGCTCCATCATTTGCTGGTTGTGAAGGGCTCACTGCCAGCCTGCTGATCACACACACACACACACACACACACACACACACACACACACACACTGCACTGTGGCTGCCCATCTCGCCAGAGGAGCCAGTCCTACCTTGATTTTTACCATTTCTCCTATTTCTCCTATTTGAGTCAAACCATGTGAATTACTTGCCGAGAGCTGGCACAAAGTCGACTCGATGCTGAACTCCCAAGCACAAAGCAGGTGCCCCTTAAATGTGAGCTATGCAATGGAACTTGGTGGAATTCTTTGAAAACTGTGTGTGTGTGTGTGTGTGTGTGTGTGTGTGTGTGTGTCCTGTTCCTCAGCAACGTGACGCATGCCCCCCGGCTCGCTCCGTCTTCCACGTCCCCCATCCTGGCCTCATTTGTTCCTATCACTTGCTTCTTCTCCATTTTGACTTGAGAGATTTTTCTGAGGCTGATTCTCCATTTCCCTGGTGGAATTTCCAGCGGTGATTTATCTTTTGGTTGGTTTTATGTGGACATTCATCTCCGTAATGTTTTCATTGTTTCATTTCTCTCGTACAAGGGAGGCCAGCTCATTGTTCTTCTCTCATGTTATAACTTTCATTGAGAATCTCCTTTGAACCTCGACTCCTTCAGTTTTAGTTCTGGTTTTGTTTGGGCGTTAGTCACTCCACTCCGGTTCCTGGGTAATCCCTCTTAGGAGGCAAGCCCTTTAGTCTTTGCTCCTGTCCCATTTTTCTTGTTAGCGGGGAGGCATTTCCTGCGCGGGGGTGCCGTGCTCCTGCTCACGGCTCATTCCTCATCTCGAGTGGGGTGGCCATTTACTTGGGGGGTCAGTGAGCTGAGTAGTCCTTAAACTCGATTTGGGCTCATCGTCTCAAACACCTGCAGAGCCAGTGCATCACTTCTTTTGCCCTGAAGGCCAAGCTCGGTTTCCAGGGCTGGGAGGTGGATGCGCCCCTGAAAAGACCGTTAGGTGTCCAGTTCAGGTGTCCCCCCTTCTCCCTCCTCCAGGCCTCGTTTCCAGGGACCAGGGATGGAGAATGTCAATGGTTTGCCAGCCCGATGCCCCCTCGTCTCATCACCCCGCCATGCTGACTTGCAGAACTGAGTCCCACAAACTCACCTGTCCTCTCTCCGATCAGAAGGTCACTGCCTGGCCCTCAAGGACTATGGAGGTTAGATTTCATCTTTCCTGACTGCTGATCAATTCCATCCTGAGAATGGATTGGACTGGGAGCTGTGCAGTCACCCTTACTCCACGTCCCCGCCCCCAACCCTGGTGGCTCCTCTCTCAGCACAGGCCCAGAGCCTGACGCCCATCACCACCTGCCCTGCGCCACCTGGCTCCACACCACCCTTATTCTCTCCTGCATCACAGCAATAACCCCCTGCCTGGTCCCCTGGCTTCCCCCTCACCCGTGCGCTCTTCTCAGCCCTGCAAGCGCTGTGGGCCTGTGGAATGGGGACGGGGGCCCTTGGGGCGCTGGGATGGCTCAGTCGGTTAAGCGTCTGACTCTTGATCTCAGCTCAGGTCTTGAGCTCAGGTTCGTGGGTTTGAGCTCTATGCTGGGTGTGGAGCCTACTTAAGAAAAAAATGGGAGGTCCACAGCCTGCTGTGGCTCCCCGTTGCTCTCAGCGTGGAGCCCCAAGGTACACAGAGGCCCGTGAGGCCCTCCATGGTCCATATGCCCACCCCCAACCACTGCAGCCAGCCCTCCTCCTTGCTCTCTGCACCTCTGCACTGGCCATTCCTCTGCCTGGAATGTTCTCCAACATCTGCCTGGCCGACTTCCCCTCCTGCTTCAAGTCTGCCGCCCAGTGTCACCATATTCGTTTGCTGGGCTCAACAATGGCACCACACACAGGGAGGCTTATGCAGCAGACATGCACCATCTCATAGTTCCCGAGGCCGCAAGCCCGAGGTCAAGGTGCTGCCAGGGCTGGCTCCTCGTGTGGCAGTGAGGAGAGTCTGTCCTAGCCTCTCCCCTCTCCTGGTGGGTGCCCGGCAACTTGTGGTGTCTTTTGGCTTGCCGACGTGTCACCCCCATGTCTGTCGTCTTCCGCCCATGGCACTCGCCCTGCAGGGGCCTGTCTCAGGATTGCCCTTTCTGTGAGGACACCAGGCACAGTGGATTGACGACCTCCTTTCAACTTGGTCGCCGCTGTAAAGAGCTTCTCTCCCAACAAGGTCGTCTTCTGAGATACTGAAGGGGTTATTCATATTCCACCGTGAATATGAATGTGGGGGAGACCAACTCAATCCGTAGCCATCAGCTCGTCAACGAGGCATAGCCTTCCCTGCCAATGTAAAACCGCAGAACTGGCCTTACCCTCGGATCCCCAGCCGCTCAACCCCTGGTTCAACTTGGATCATGAAAGACGGAGCTTTTTTTCCTCCAGGTTTTCATTGTTGTGGTTTTTTTTTTTTTTTTTTTTTTTTTTTTTTTTTTGCTGTTTTCAGCGAGTTTCCGTCCTAAAACTAAAACAAACATCGCCATGTCTCTCAGGGCATTCCTCCCCTGCCCGGAGCCCCGCACACCCCCAGTCCCATGCTCGGCCCCGCCTGCATGGGCCCTGCAGAGTGGGAAGGGCCCGAGGGGAGAAGAACAGTGGCTTCAAAGCTGACAGAGGCCACTCGGGACACTGATGACCCCCAGCCTCAGCCCAAATGCAGAGACACCCACCGTCCACTCCGTCAACCTCACAGAACTCTCCTTCTCCTTAAACAACGTGACAGATTGACCTGATGAAAATACCTTAATTCCCTGGCTGGGGAGTGAGAGATGGAGTTTCCCTACTGCTGTCAAACCTATTTTGAAATCCTCCTGGCCTTCGGCCATCAGTGGGCAGCTGGCAGAGCCCTGCCTGAGCGCCGGGAAATATCACGGGGAGCGCTGGTCCTGGGGCACCAGCGGCATCCTTCAGCCCGTGGGCACGGTGAGTCTCCCCTCTACTCCGCTGTGGCCTGGCCGCCCCCTTGAGTCCCTGTTCAGGCCTATTAGGTGACCAACCTGCTTTCGTCTGGTCAGCCCCTCATCGCAGGAGTCTTTATGACATCCTGTTGGTTCCTTCGATTGTACTCACTGGGGCAGGGGTGCGGCTCTGATTCTGCACCCCTCCGCGTGAGGAGCCGCGGTGGGCGGGGAGGTGGCATGCCCAGGCCTCAGTCCCCAGGGAACATGGGAGAAAGCAAGAAGTCAAACAACAGACATAGTACAGATCCTGTTCGAGGCCTTCCCTCTGCTTCCCCAGATCAACACCCCTCAAACGTCTCAGAACGTGCTAGCGGGGAGCCTGCCCTCGGCCCCTACCTGGCTCCCCGCTCCCCCCTCCCGCCCCCAGAGTCTGCTGCTCTCTGCTCAGCAGCCGGTGGTCAGACCATCTCCTCCCCTGTGAGAACCCTCCAGACACAGGGGGCTTTACCTGAGGCTAAAGGTAAGCTGAAGGGCCAGAGACTCTCACCCCCCACACCGCTGTGAAGCAATCCGGCTCATAAGCATTGTCAATTCCAAGATTGATTAAGATTATAACTGTGAGGAGAGCTGGCTGTGCCCTGCAAGCTTACTGTGGGTTTGTAAAGAAGCTTGACAGCTTCCCCCAATTTGACAAGAATCCTGAACATTTGCATGACATAATCCAGCGTGAGATGCGAAGGTGAGAAAAACGTTGACAGAGTCAACGGAGAAAGCCATTATGCTCAGACCATGGGAGGAAAACCTGATTTAACTTTCTAGTCTCTCCACAGAAAATGATATTACCAAATCATTGTTTTATGAAGACAGGAATAAAGAGAACACAGCCCAAACAATTCAGGGGGGAGAGAAAGCCGCGAGGCCGTGTCAGGATGCTAAGTAAAAAAATAAAGGGGGATTTTCCTACATTTTGCGATGTTTTCGGTAATTGTTGGCTTTTTGAAATCTGCAATTTATTGTGATCTATTTTCTCATTCTAAATAGATATTAAATTGCATAAGGAATTTGATTCCTAATTCTATGTCCTTTTCTTTCTTTCTTTTATTATGTTGTTAGTCACCATGCAGCACATCATTAGTTCTTGATGTCGTGTTCCACGATTCGTTGTTTGCCTATAACACCCAATGCTCCACGCAATACGTGCCCTCCTTAATACCTTTCATGGGGCTATGCCCTTTTCTTAAAGAGGATTCCCCAAATGGCATAATTTTCAGACCCATAATGCCACTGCCTTCCAGGGCTTTCCACCTCACTTGGAATAAAACTTAATCTCCTCCCCATGGTCTGCAAGGCCTCCTTGATCCTTCCCTGCCCACTGATGCCCCCCAGCCTTCACCCCAATGCAGAGAAGTCCGTCTTCTCCCCTTCCGCAAACTGCTGAGCTCGGTCCCACCTTGATGAATTTGCATTTACTGTATTTCTTGCCTGGAAAATTCCTTCCCATATTTTCCTTTCTGGTCATTCAGAGCTCAGCTTAAGGCTACCTCCTCTGAGAAGGCCTCTGGGATATTCCTACCCCTTTCCACGCACCCCAAGGCCCACCGCAGTCACTGTTGCACCCCTCAGCTCTGTTTATTTATCTGAATGTATAACGTTCTCTCTTCTGTATATGTCCCCTCCCCCCTCCCCCGGGAGTCGGGACCCCAGCAGCCCCGGGAGGGCTGGGGCTGTGCCTTTCTTGTCGTCACTGTGTCTTCAGCACCTATAACAGCGCCCAGCACACAGTTAACACTGTGAGTGAACAGACTGTTGGTTGCAGTTTGAATTGACCTCTTTCTGGAAGGTGTGTTGGCAATATGCCCTGTGATCCTTAAAGTCTGCAAACCCAGCGATCTTACTTCTAGAAATCAGCCCCAAAGCAATCATCAGGGAGGTACACAGAAAGGGAGGTTACCTGGGTGGTTGAGAGCATGGGTTTTATATAACTAATCAGATCCAAATTTTTGTCTCAGCTCCTCCAGTGATATAGTTGCTGTGTGACCCTGAGCAAGTTCCTATTGTCTCTGTGGCCCTGGTTTCATCATCTGTAAATGGGGATACCTGCTGGAGAAGGAAACTTGAGGCGCACATGAGGTCGCACATGGGACGTGCTGAGCACGGAGACAGGCGTATGAAAAGCTCAGTATATGTCGATGACTACTGTATTCCATGATGCTCATTATAACGTCATTTGTAGTGGGATGCAATCTGAAGAGCCTACATATCATCTAACCATGGGAGATTGTCTGCCCAAGTAGCATTACCTCTTTGCAGTAAATTATTGTACATCCGTGAAAAGCCTGTTTCTAAAGAATATTTAATAATGCAAGGAAAAGCTCACAGAATGAGATTCGGTTGAAAAAAAAAAGGCAGGGTAAAAACCAAATAAAATGTGATGCTGCTTTTGTTATATACCTAGATGCTGGTGTTTATTTGCGTGTGCAGATGGGCGGGTGTCCTTCAAGGGAATGCGGCAAAATCTTAACAGGCCATCTGCAGATCATGGAATTACAGTAATTTTAATTTTCTTTGCATTCGTATTATACTTTTAAAAGAATCACCTTTCAAATCGGTGGGGGAATAATGTTATCTTAAACGGGTACACAGTGTTTCAAGCAGCTCACAGCATGACCCGACCAAAGCGACCGTTCGTGGACGCTCGTGGTAGGTTCCAGGCTTCACCTCTCCCTGTACCTGGGCACTCCGCCACGTGACTGTGTGGTTTCTCTCACGGAAGGCAAAGCGAACCTCCGGACCTCATGGCGTTGGACTTGGCCCGTCACTTCTTTCATCCAGTGAAATGTGGACCGGGGTCCCTCTGCCATTGTCACCAGAAGATGCTGACTTGTAGCCAAAACCTGCAGCTCAGAACCTCCCAGCTAACCTGCACACGTGTGAGAAACATGCACGTCTGGTTGTACGTCACTCAGACTTTGTGGTTGGTTGTTACACAGCGATCGCTGACTGATGCAGTGTGATGGAGAAGCGTCACAGGTACTCAATCAAGAGGACGTCCTTATTCACTCCGGAAGGTATAACTGGACTGCAGTGAGAAGAAAGCCAAAATCGAAGACACGTTTTAATCAACAACTAACTCTCACGGATCTCAAAGGCAAAAGAAATCCTGACCTTCCGCCAGTGATTTCAGCTCCTGTTTAGACACTGTGAATGTCCAATACTTCAAGTCACAAGACTTCGTGATCTCCTTGTCCTTAGATATCATCCAGTCCTGGGGACAATGAAATGCTAACCCTCATGTGAAGAATATTTTCTTTCTCTCAGAAAAATTATACACTCATAATGCCACCACCAAAAATAACTCTGTCAAACCTGTGTTTATGCGTTTATGTTTTTCCCACAACAAGGAGGGCACACTACACATTCTGTTCTAGAATTTTCTGATTACGTTGACTTCCATGTCACAAAATTTTCCCTTGCCTTTCACACGTTCTACACAATGATTCTCAATTGTGGGATCATCGCCACTACTTTCCCACTGAACGGATGGGCCATCCATAATTTTACCCAACTCCCGTGCTGACACACAATTATATCACACGGTTATGTCCAGCGTTAGCGGTCGTAACCAGCATCCTACATGGAAATGCTCTCCATGTACATCTCTGTTTCCAATGGTTAAATTCTTAGAGGTGGGATTTCGGGGTTGGGGTTACACGCATTTATGAGGTGTCCCGTCTTCAAGGGTCATTGTCCTCATTGATCTGATGGCAGGGATTTGAAATCACTGAATTGTATGATCATTTTCCCTAGTCATGGGCTTCTTGTTGAGTCCATACACCCCTGGAAAGAAAGTACCCAGCACCAACAGCATCCAAAGTACCTTAGGTTGACCACCTCAGATCCTCCCAGCAGAGGAGCAGGACCCAAGAGAAGAGGGAAAGGCAAGTTAGGAGGTCATCAAAGATCTCACTTCACCCTCAGGTGACCCCACGTGGTGTGTCCTCTTGCTGCAGTCTTATCTGACAAATAAAGAAACTAATCCCAAGGGGCTGTGAGGCCAACTCTGCATCTGGACCAACTTCACAGCCAAGAGCCCTGGAGCTAGGGCCCTGCCCCCCCACCCATGATTCCGGCAAGGTGACAGAGACAACGCGTTGACCATCTGTAGCCTTCCTTCCCCTTGCTCGGGTGGGTCTTTGTGTCTGGTCCACCGGCCAGTCCTGTGACTCTGCCTCATTCTGGTGTGACGTGTGGAGGGAAGAGCCTGGGGCCCTACTGCACACTCAGGAGCCTGGGTTCTGCTCTTAACCTGCTGGGTCTCCTGGGACCTCATTTCACCTTTCCTGGGGTGGCAGAGACCATCCACCTGTTCACCAAATACGGTTCTTCTTCTCCCTGGGCACACAGCAAGACTCCATTGCCCAGCCCCCTCCCCAGGTAGGCGGGACCACATGACTATATCCCAGACGGCAGAACGTGAGCAGAAGTGACATATGTCACATCCACTTCAGGCTTTTGAGGACCTCCCATGAGTTCCTTCCCTTTCTGCCGCGTCCTGCCCTCTGTTCCTCGCCACGGGGGCCTTTCCTGCCCAGCAGCTGGCTTCCCTGAAGTATGCGAACCGAGCAGGCACTAGGAGAGCAGGTTAGCGAGACAGACACTGCGTCCTGATTGGTGGGTGTCTCCCCGGAGAAGAGTTCTCTGACCCAGCCTCCTGCCACCGTGTGGCACGACTTGCTTGGGAGTCTACGTACAACTTTGTTGCGCTGGAGCCGTTCTACATCTTGGGGTTGGGGGGCTGGTTTGTTAGAGCGGTCTGCACGGTTCCCGAGTACCGACTTTGTGCAGGACCCTACGCTCCACACGTCACACACGTCTGGCTTGCAACCCCCATGACAGACTATAACCTTGGGATTAGTATCTGCATTTTTCCAGAGCAGCAAGGACCTGGGATTCAAGCTCGCGTCTTCAGGATCCCGACCGCGCAGGGGCACAGATTTCAGGTGCTGGAGGACCTGACACTCCAGGATCCTGCTGGTGCATGAGCCCTGCCAGGCGAGCGGAGAGGGGAACGGTGACGGGCCAGGGGCCATGCCCTCACCTCACAGAAGGGCTTGGCTTACCTATGCCTCAGTTTCCCTGTCTGTCCAATGGGGGCTGCACTCCCACCACACGGGGTCCTTCAAGGGTGAAATGGAATCCTGATCATTAGGCACTTGGCAGTGAGAGCAGCTGTCAGGTACGGCATCCTTACCTGAAGCAGGTGCCCCCCTGCACCGCCCCCCACCCCGGGTGTGGCCAGGCTTTTCCCACCCCAGCCCTCTTGCCTTTCCTGCCTCATCTTGAAGGAGAGGCTTTCCTTCCCTCCATAGGAGCGCTCCGAAGCTCTGCTTTGCTGGGAGCACTGGTTCTCAGGAAGCCTAATTATTTATTAGGCAGACTTTCTCCATCAAAGGGCCTGACATTCTGAAAACTTTTCCCTCGGTCGCCTGCTGGGAAAGTCGCAGGGCCTTACCAATCTAGCGAGCCCAGGAGAGACATGAGCGTCTGCTACCCCCAACAGGAAGCCCGGCTGGGTTGATCTAAAACAGGAGAGGAGGGCTGACCTGGTTCGGGGCTGGTTATTTGAAGCTGGCTTTCCGGGGCTGCTCCCCAGGGTGCAGGAGCAGCGGAAGGTCCTCTGGATGGCTGGGGTGAGGACAGGAAAACAAAAACAGATGCAGCCCCACGGAGCAGTCTGTCCACCGGCATTCCGCGAGAGCCCCAGCTGGCCCTGCTGGCTCGCAGCATTCTGGAGCTGGAAGGGGCCTGGAAGCTATGGGGCCAGACAGCCTCGAGGACTGTAATTTGCCTGCTGCTTCCACAGCGGGTGTCCTTGTCTGAGGAGAGAGTCCCAGCCCCTCACGTTCATCCCAGGACACCTCCTGCGTCACATGGAAGCCCTCCAGCCATGACGCTTGCTCCGCCATGTTGTGTACCCGCCCAGCTCTGGAACCTTTCTGTCTGTCTCTTTCTCTCCTGGCTCTCCCCACCTGGTGACGCTGTCAGCACTCATCAGTGTCACTCAAACGGTCACCTCCTGGCTGAAATCCTTTCTGCTCCCACCAGGTGGAGCTAACCGCTCCAACTTCTCAGCTCCCACTGCCAGCTCCTTTGCCCCTTGGGGCCTGGGCCCAGGGATGCCCTTGCCTGGAGCCTGGCCGGCTCTCTCTCTGATATTCCAATGTCTACTCCTCCTCCTTCTTCGGGCCTCAGCTCAAAGGTGGAAAAGGCTCAAAGACCTTCACTGACGTGCCCCCTCACCAGGCACACTGCGGACCCCGTCCAGAGCCAGGCTCCACAGGTCACCCTGCACAACTTTCTTCCCAGGCCTCTCCCGCCTGGTGCACTCCCGTCCTGCAGTGCTCACCTGTCCCGTCCTGCCTCCCCGCTCCAGACACGGGCTCTCTCTGTTCACCGTGCACCCCAAGACCCCACGCAGGTCTGCACACAGTAGGGCCTCAGTGAGCCTGGTGCCAGGAGCGGACCCGAGCTGGCCCTTCTCCAGCGTCACGCGTTTTCTCCCAGGGGACCGACCCCTGTCCGGAGCAGCGTGGTCCCCGTCCCTCCCTGGGCTCTTCTCTGCGGCAGGAGGCACCTCAGCGCCCACAGGCCCGCGGCAGCAGCCTCACCCGGCGTGGTTTACGGCTCCTCTCTGGGCCCCTAACAGCAGCCACATTTTGAGAGTCTGGAGAAGGCGCGTGAAGGCCAGTCCAGCGGATAAATCACGTCTCTTAAATGGGCCAAACATGGATTTGCACATCGCCTGTGACAAACGCGTCTTCAGGGGCTGATCTGGCAGCAAACAGCCCTTCTTCCAAAGGGCGCCCGGGCCCTGGGAGAAATGACGAGGTCTTTCTTAGGGTGCTAATGATTGCCGGTGCTGACAGGCCGACGCCCAGCGCTGCCTTCCACTCAGAGCTCCCGTGCACCCCGAGCTGTCTCCAGACCTCCCAGGTAAGCATCCTGCTCCCGGAGGTCCCCATGTGTCCAGTGTCTGCCCTCTGGGTTCCCACCTCCCTCCCTCCTGCCCACATGCGACCTCAGAGGACACAGCCCATGTCTGTCCCTGGGAGCCCAGGCTGCAGACAGCAGGTCCTTAGTCACTGGTGGGTTTTCTCCCGCCAGCAGCTCCAGGAAATCAGTTGGGGGGGGGGTTCAGGGGCTCCTGAGTGTGTCCCACAGGCTCATGAGGCTGCAGTGCAGTGGCTGGGGCTCAGGCAAGAGGCTGCCGCTCAGTAAGAAAGAAGGCACTCTCTCACCGTCAAGCTAAAAGGGCCTTGGTGGCCCCTCCACGCCAAGCCCAGACGGCCCGATGGTGGAACGGAGAGAGATATGGGGAAGGCACAGTGTCTCACCCCTGCAGGGTCTCCGGCCACAGAGCGGGGAGGCGGTGAGGTGGGTCTGGAGGGCACGCAGGGGACGAGGGCATGCAGGGGACAGCAGCACGCTGGGTCCTCCCCCATCCTGCGGGCAGGGATGAGGAGCTCCATTTTGCAGAGGTGGAGAGAGTGACTCAGAGAAAGTGGGGCTCACAGTGGTGCAGCGGGGCTGCCCCAGAGCCTTCACACTTCCTCAGCCCGCTCGGGTCCCTCCAGAGAGAACCTCCAAAGGTGATCACTGTGGGCGACAGGGGTGTGGTTCAGCTGCAAGAGCCACTGCCGCCACCAGCAACGGTGAAGAGCTGCTTACATATTTTCAAGCAGAACGCTGAGCCGCCTCCCACTTCCCTGGCAGCTGGGCCGGGAGCACGCCTGGAGGAGAGACCCAAGTCTCTTCAAGGCCTGATGGGCAGTAGAGGCCGCTGCATCTCCCAGGAGAGCAGGGGTGACAGGGTAGGGGGGCATGGGAAAGGGGGGCACTCAGACACAGCGGAGCGCCCACCTCGCAGAACCTAGCTGGTGCTGGATCCTGGACCCCACATTCCAGGGAGCAGCCTGGTGCAGACCCCCTCCTCGGACAGCCCCTGCTGCAGCTGTTCCCGCACCCGACGGAGCCAGAGGGACACTAAGTACTAGGACTGTTGGAAACAATCACACGATAGTTCCCATCCATGGGTCTCCCCGAGGTTCCTGAGAGCCCCTGGAGGGTCTCTGACAGGAAGCCAGCACCGCTGGAGAGCCCCGAGCTGACCCAGGCCTGGACACAGGGGTTTCTGTCCATCCCATCGCTGGGTGCCCTCGGGACAGCCTTTGCTCCTCTCCGATGACCCCCGAACAAGCTCTCACAGGGTCCCCACTTGGAGCCAGGCCCGTGTTGAACTCAGAGGAGGAGAGAGAACCCAGTGAGCTTGGTCCCTGCCAGTGGGGACAGAAGCAGAGATGTCACAATACCGCTGGGGCTGGGGTTTAATTTGACCATAGACTTAGTGACTCACCCCATTGCAAAAGCTGCCCCTCTCTGCCTCTTGGGCTGGGCAGGGGTGCATAGTCTGGGGGCTTTCACCCTCAGGGCCACCTCAGGATCCCAGACCTGGGCAAGAGGGGAGGCAGGTGCCCGAAGCTGGGCTCCAGGCCATCTGGGCAGAGAATCCCAGGGTCTCAGAGTGAGGTCTAGAGGGGACCCACAGTCCCCTTTCCCGTGGCCCTGCAGAGTCCCCCCTCATGACCTGGTTTCAGGGCCGTTCTGCCCTACATGTTTGTCACCTCCTTCCCCAACCACTGCCCTAAGCTGGAAGACCTGAACAAGCCTGCACCGTGGGCGCCCCCCTCCACCCCGAGCCGCATCACCCCCTCTTCCACCTGGCCCCACTGGGTCTGCCTGCCCCGCCCACCCCTTGGCCTGTGTCCTGTCCCCACCCCACCCCCCGTCCCCTACCCTTGGCTCTGCTCAGCCTGACGTGAGACCCGGGAACCTGATTGAATCTTCTACACACGTGTTTTCCCTGTGTGCCAAGCCCTCACCTCTCCTGTGCTACTCCCCGAGACAGCTTACAGCAGAGTAAAGGGGAGAGGAAAAAAAAAGAAAACCACTTGGTTTCCCGAGATAGACAGTGAGTGTCTGAGACGCTGAGCGTTGAAAGCACTTCATCCCCTGTCTACACTGTGAAGCTGCTGATGGGTCAGGCCTCCCTATCTTCCCGAGGTGAAGTGTCTCCGCTCGGAGAAGGGGTGGGCTCCCTTCCCCACCTGCTCTACATCCCGACGTGCAGGCTGCAGGACAAGGCGGCTGCTGTCCCCAGGGCGCAGGGACACCACCCCACCCAGTCCTGGGACACCTCCCAGGCTCCGTGGGAACCAGAGGTGACTGATTTCGCAGAGCTGTTCTCCCTGGGAGGGGAAGGAAGGGAGGGCAGCTCAGACGAGGGTGAATAAGGGATGTGTCCCTGTGCCGGTGGCACCCGGAGGCAGTCCCTCAGCCACCAGCAGGCTAGGCTTCTCAGCCGCACCTCTTCCTGGCTCTGAGCTCCTCCCATCAGGCAGCTGGTCCCTGGGCTCCGACCTGCTCACGCAGGGGTGCCTGAGATGGTGGCGGATGCTGGGATCCGCTGCCTCCTGCCCGACGCTGGGTCTGTTGTGGGGCCTCACGGAAGGGATGTGATACAGAGCATTAAGGGCACAGGCTCCCGGGCTTCGACTTCTGGCTCAGCGGCTTCCTTGCTGTGCCGTCTTGGGCAAAGCACTTCCCGCCCCGGGCCTCAGCTTTCCTGCCACAGACGGGGATAACGATTTGAGGACAGAATGAGAAGTGCCCGGAAAATGGACAACACAGTCCCCGAGCTGCAGCCGGCCCTGGACACAGGTCGGCTATCATCTGTCATCTGTCATTTGCCCATGTCAGTACCGGTTCCCGCACTGATGCACCGGGGCCCCACAAGGGGCTCTCCCGGGAGCCCGGGTCACCGTCCCCAGCCCACGCCCTTCAGCCCCTCGTCCCCAGCCGGGTACCCCACTGGGCACCTGTTGCCGGCAGAAGCAGCATGCAGGATGAATGCGGGTGAGCCGAGCCTGGGAGAGCAGGGGTGAGGGGGTAGGGGGGCATGGGAAAGGGGGGCGCTCAGAGACACAGTGGAGCACCCACCTCACAGAGCCTAGCTGGTGCTGAATCCTGGGCCCCACATTCCAGGGAGCGGCCTGGTGCAGACCCCCTCCTCGGACAGCCCCTGCCGCAGCTGTTCCCGCACCCGACGGAGCCAGAGGGACACTAAGTACTAGGACTGTTGGAAACAATCACACGATAGTTCCCATCCATGGGTCTCCCCGAGGTTCCTGAGAGCCCCTGGAGGGTCTCTGACAGGAAGCCAGCACCGCTGGAGAGCCCCGAGCTGACCCAGGCCTGGACACAGGGGTTTCTGTCCGTCCCATCGCTGGTGCTCCCGAGCTCATGCGCTGGTTGGCAGGACCGTTCCTTGAGGGCTCATGGACCGCGGGCCTCGGGTCCGGCCATGGGTGGCTGGTGGCTGGAGGCAGCCTTCAGTCCTTGCCACGGGGGTGTCTCCTACACGGCAGCCTACACATCAAGGAGTGCAAGTGAAGAAAGCAGTAGGAAGAGTTGAACAGCAGGACAGAAGCCACAGTCTTTTGTAATCAAAACGTGGAAGTAACATCCCATCATCTTTGCTGTATTCTAGTGCTTAGAAACAAGTCACAGGTCCTGCCACCCTGCCATCCGAGGAGCTAGGGATCCGGAGGCCATCCCAGAAGTGTCCCTACCCCTGGATAATACATTAAAGCTCTTAACACCACGGTGGCCAGCTTCCATCACATCCCGTTCAACCCCACCCTCTCCCCACCCTCCATCACCGTTCATTCATTCATTCACTCTGTCATTATTGGGCAAGGGTTTACGGACACCTGTCCTGTGCCAGGCCCTGTGCTGGCCACTGGGAACAGGTGACTCAGCCCTAGGCAGCCCCCAGTCTGGTGGGGGGAGGTAGGAATTCACGGGAATGACACCCCTCCAGGCCACTCAGTCTCTTAGCAAAATGCAGATACACATGACCTCCTGGTTGCCTAGGCAGCCCTGGGCCGGCAGCGCCTCTTTCTGAGAGAACAGGTCATTCGGAGACCTCCCTCCGCTCTCTCCTCACTCCCTCAAAACTTTCTTTAAAAACCACAGAAGAAAATTTATTTATCCCGGGGCTTTGGGGCTGGGAACACAGGCAGATGGCTCCGGAATTAGCAGCTCCGCAGACACAGAAGGTTCCAACATAGGCAGCTCGGAGCAGCCCAGCACGTCTTCCCTCCCCAGCCGAGAGTGGGGAGCAGTGTGGGCAGCCCTTCCCAGGTCACTGCCCCTTTCTTCCTGCCCTTCTGACCCAGGCATCACATCAGGCAGAGGCAGAGAGAGGGCTCGGAGCCCAGGGGTCTCAGGAAGAGAATGAAAGTGACAGGAGTCATCCATCGCCACCAGAGGGGCAGACAGAGCTGCTGTCCCCCAGTTCACACCCCCTTTCTCTGGGCAAGGCTGGTGCTGGGCAAGGCTGGTGCTGGGACGACCCTGCCCAGCTCCCCATGCATCCAGGTGGGGCCAGCTGGCACCTGTGGTCCATGGAACGTGGCTGGAGATGATGTGGTCCCCTCTGGGCCGAGCTGGGGAATCACTTGGTGACCTTCCCCCCCACTCTCCTTCCCTGGGAACCCTGGAAGCCCCGTGTGTAGATGACGTCATCACAGATGAAGAAGCCTGGATCCCCGCATCACCACTCAGAGGAAGCGCCTCCCCGGAGGAGCTCCCCAGACCAGCCACATCAACTTGGACTTCACGTGGGAGAGAAACCAGCTCTTCCTGGGTGAAGCCACTGGGACGGGGGCCTATTTGTTACAGCACCTCGCCCATCCTGACCGATACAAGCCAGGCCCACTCGTCATCCGGCCCTTCATCCGGCAGGCACCTGTCAGGCTCCTCTGGGTGCCTCCTTGGGGTGCTGAGCACTGAGACACAGCCGCGAATGAGACCCCCAGGCCCCTGCCCTTGGGAGCTCCTGGGTGCAACTGGGGAGACAGCCAAAAACAATGAGTAAGTGATAGCAACAAAATATTACGAAGGAAAGAAGCAGGGTGATGAGACAGCAGACGCCAGCTTCGGAGGCTGTGGCGGGGGCCTGGGGAGGGAGGTCGGGAAGCGTCGAAGGAGGGAGAAGCAGGGCAGGACAAGCTTCCTACAGAGAGAACGGCAAGTGCAGCCCCTCCCCCACCATGCTGGCCACCATTATACACACGACTCCCTTCCATCTTCAGTAGCACTCTGGGGGGCTGTCACTGTCCCCCCATTTTTCAGGGGAGGTCACTGCAGCCCCAGGGAGCTGCAGCGCAGGGGCTGGGTCACAGAGGCAAGAAGTGTGTTTGCTGTTTTTGGTTTTTCCCACATGGAGATGTATCTCAGAGTCAAAGGCACCCTGGCAAGGTCATGCGTCTCCCCTGCTGGGATCCCACACCTGCCTCCCCGCCACCTACGGGGCCGGGGTTTCTCACACCTACAGGTGCCCGCATGCCGCCTTGGGTGCTTGCTCAACTGCAGAGTCAGATTCGTTACAAGCCTGGGCAGGGCCCGCTCTTCCGTAACTGCCCACTGATGCCACGGCCACTGGCCAGTACTGCGAGCAGCATGGCTCTAGAACAGACAGGCTTGGATTTGGACCAGCTGGTCTGACCTCAGAGCCCAGCACTCAGCCTTCCAGCATCCTGGAAGAGCTGGTTTCTCTCCCACGTGAAGTCCAAGTTGATGTGGCTGTTCAAGTCCAGAGAAGGACCACCTCGGTGACATCCTGGAGGAGGCAGGCCTCACCTCAGACCCGGGCCCGCGGCTGCAAGAAAGGGAGGGGACGCACCATCCGGCACTTCCAGCGTGGCAGGGCTGGAGGTCGGCAGGGCTGAGTGAGCCGTCCAAGGTCATACACCTGGGTGGAGCGAATGCCCAAATGCAGGCTGGGGGCAGCACTTCTCTTCCAGACCAAGGGGCTGGGGTTCTCTCTGACCTGTGGAAGCTGAGTGTTCGTGGCTCGGCATGAAATAAGCCTCCTGAGAAATGTTTCGCTCCAGAAAGCTCTTTCGAGAGCATACTGTGAAGAGCTCTCGGATCTACCTGGCGCGCACGGAGTAATTTGTTCCTGATTAAGCCCCGTATCGTAGGTCACGGCGGGACCACTTTCAGTGTTTGAGTCTTTCTGCTTCCCTCACCTCTCGTAACCTACAGATCTGTAAGCTTCTTCTCTGCGTCCTGTCCTCCCCATGCCAGGAAGGAGGCCCCTTTATTTCTCCCCCACGCCCTTCCTTTCCCGCTTCTCCCGCCCTTCCTTCTGCCAGCCAGTGTTCTTCACCCTGCTTTGTGCCCTGCAGTGTTCTGGGCCCCAAGGAAACAACAGAGGTTGAGATAGGCAAAGTCCCACCTGTCAGGGAAGGCAACAGAGGGAGATGGTTGGGGGCGCCCCTGCCTGCCCTCCAGAGACTTACGCTCTCACAGGACCTTAGAGGTGAGAAGTGGCACATAAATCAGCAGTGACAATCCAGAGGCATTCCCAGGGTGCAGCAAAAGCTCCAAGGGGAGGGGGGTGACTAACCTAAGTATCAGGGAGGGCTTCCTGGAGGAGGAGACACTACAGCTGAGTGTTAGGATGAATGGGCAAGAGTAGGACAAAGCAATGTCAGGGGACAGCATGTCACGAGGGCCCTCCTTCTGGCAGCAGAGCTGGGTCTGGTGCCCTCCAGGCCCTGGCAGAGCTGGGTGAGCTCTGACACCAAGCCAGGTAGCCCTCCACCCAGGTAATCCTTCTGCCTCTCTGGGGGAGAAGGCCCTTCTCCTCCTGCTGCCAGAGGCCTCCCTGAGCTTTTAGGGCTTCCTTCACCCCAACAGTCTCCTGCTCAGGATCCTGGAAGCCCCACATTATCAAGGCCCTGAGTTTCCCTGCCTGTGGCTTTGCTCACAGCTTTCCAGAGGCAGCAGGGTCACCGAGAAGGGCCCAGACCTGGCCTCACACCTCACGACTACTCTTTAGTAGCTGTGTGACCTGGAGAAAGTCACTGCACCAGTCTGAGCCCTAGTGCTTTCATCGGGAAATTAGGGCAAACTATAGTGACGCCCACCTTCTGGTGGACTGACGGCAAAAATGCCGCACTATCCACCCTTCCACTCTCTTTGTGATATGACTCGAGAAACGGAACTTCTTCCCTCCCCTTAAATGCGTGCTGCCCTGTGACTTGCTTTGGCCAGTGGATTTGTGGCATGGGACATCCTGCCGACTCGAAGCCTGTGCCTCAAGCAGCTTCGTGTACTTCCGTTCACGTTCTTGGAAATTTGAAACCTCCGTCCGAAGGAGTCCAGGCCAGCCTGCCGGAGGATCAAAGACCACATCAGGCCTCAAAACAGGCATGAAAGCCAGCCAACACCAGCAAAGCCAACCCACGGATGGGCCGCTAGCTGACTGCACAAGCCTGAGAGCTTGGCCAGGCCAGCCGGACCATCCGGCCAACCAGAGGACTCGTGAACTAAATGAACACCCATTGACTTAAACTCCTAGCTTTTGTGGTTGTTACACACCGTCGCTGGGGCCGCACACGACTGGAATTTACTCCATTCTGTTATTGTGAAGACGATTAAAGCTGGTAGATATAAAATGCTTGGGGCCTGTGGCTGACACCCAGTAAGCCCTACGTAGGCATTAGCTAGCACTGCTGTTCAAGGCCTGCCTGGTCCCAAGGGGGAGCTCTTCCTTGTCACCCAAGTCAAGGTCTGGATGGACAATGTCCTCAAAGCTTGTGCATCGCCAGCAGCACGGACACCGCGGTGCTGCTGCTTGTGGCTGTGTGACCTTGGGGAAGTGTCTTTACCTCTCTGAATTTGCACTTACGCCTTGGCAGAGCAGGCAGGGGACTGGCAGAGCTGCTGGGAGCTGTCCTGCCAGGAAGTTCTGACAGAGGGTGGAGGGGGCATGGGTGCGGGAGCCCCCCGTGGAGAGAACCATGTAGGGACTACACAGGGAAGGCAAGGGACACCCAGGCCTGATGTCGCGGGGTCGTATAAGACATGGCTCTACCCTATTTCTTCACCAAACTCCTTAATTGCCTTGGGGTAACAGGGTTTCTCTTGCCGATATCCAAATGGCCCTGGCCGGTCTTCTCTTTCTCACCTGATAAGACAGCAGCTGACTATCTCACAGGCACTGGCCCTTCCCGAAACATTAGGAAAATACGTGTCCCTTCCCTTGTAAGATCCTTGAGACTGTGACTTTTTCCTATTCATCCTCCTATCCCCTCAATGAATACAGGGCCAGGCACACAGCTGGTGCTCGATAGGTGTGTGACAAATGACAACGAACGCCATGCAGCCGGGGAGGCTCATTGTTCCCACCTCTCCCTCCTCCTTGGGAAGCCATTGCTCACCCTCCAAGCTGAGGTGACAGCTCCTACCTCCAGTCATGCTGTTCCGACGCCTCTGCCATCACAGCTCACCTTGCTTCGGCCAGAGGGTTAAACTGGAAACATAGATCTGATCACATCACCCTACTCCCTGCCCTTTGCTCTCTATTTAAAATACTCCACTGGCCCCTGCCTTTGGGATCAAGACCCAAATCCTGAAAGTGGCATTCGAGGCCCTCCCACAGTCTTGCCCCCTCCCCCACCTCCAGGCCCCCATTCACTTCTTGCCCTCCAACCACACAGCCTTGGAGTCCTGTGCCCCCTCCCCCACCTCCAGGCCCCCACTCACTTCTTGCCCTCCAACCACACAGCCTTGGAGTTCTTTGTGATTGCCAAGAGCCCTCCAGCCACTGGGCCTTTGCATGTGCTGTTGCCTGGTCTGAACACTTCCTCAGCCCCAGGCTCATCTGATAACTCTTCACTCTCCAGATTACAGCTAGACAGTCACCTCCTCTGGGAAAACCTTGAAATCTTCCATCACGCGCTTCATAGCACTTGTGACTTTACATTCTTTGTGTTATTCTAGGTTAGTCTCTGTCTCCCCCTTTAGACTGGGAGCTCCACGGGGCCAGGACCATGACGGTTCTGCTTACCTTGATTCTTTTCACACAAGGGCTGTCGCTTAGTAGGTACTCAACAAGTGTATTAAGTAAATTAATGCCTACTGTGGCCTTGAAGTTCTGAGGGTCCCCCCGGTGGGAGCATCTCAGTCACAGAGCTGGGAGTGGGGGCGGGCAAGACAGGTGTCTGGGGCACAACATTTAAGGAGATGCTCTGCCAGCCCCAAATGCTAACCTCTGGGTCTGCATTTAATTGGTATCATTCGATGCTACACGAAGGGAGAGTGGGCTGACAAGAAGAAAATGGGATTTGAGATTTCAAAGAATCACTGACTCAGCTTCCGAGCTGGAAAGTTCACCTGTGCAGAGAATGGATCCGCCTCCCGCCAACGCAGGCATCTAGCTCCCAAAATAGTCCCAAGAATACCTCATGGCAGCTGAGCAGATGCGTGTTTTCCTGCCCGCGGGCGGTGTCTACTTCTGCGGGCTCAGTGCGGGGAAATCCGCGTCCGCAACTGCGCAGGGAGGGAGGCGGACTCATCTCGCCGACTGTGGACATAACGGGGGTTCTTACCTTCCGGGGTGCTGCTCACTCGGGGGATTTGCAGGGAATCTCCGGGGAGGAGACACTTCGGGGGAGGGGTCTGCGCCGTGTGGGGCTGACTGGCTGGTGGGATGTGGTCTCATGGCCGCATCAGGACGCTTGTGAGACCTCTGTCCCCTCACAGCAGACGGGCAAGGACACTGCCATCCTCGCTCCCATTCAGGAGCGCCTGGGACAGAAGCCAAGAGAACAGAAGTTGCCAGGAGCTCCTGCTCGCCCTGCCCACCTCCCCCTACCTGGGAGCCACCTTGAACCCGGCAGGACACAGCTCCACCTATTCTGGGGAGAGGGTCCCAGGGCCCCTGCTCCAGGAAGACCCTGAACCTCTTCATGGAGAATTCCAGACCCAGAGGCCTAAAGAACTGGGAGCAGCACACTAGGAGCTGCTCCATCCTCCGTGCATGCTCTTCTCTTCTAGTCTGTCCTTCAGAGCCCAGCTTGGGCTCCCCCTTCTCCAGGAAGCCCTCCTTGATGCTTCCAGCTCATGCTGACCTCTTCCTTTCCCAACCCGTCTCCCCTGCTCTGTGGAGAAGGGTGGAGTGGCAGAAGGAGCCTGGTTCTTAGTGGTGGATGCCTGGGGTGTGGACCTGGTCTGCCATCCTGAGCTGTGTGACCTGGGCAAATCACTTGATGTCTTTGGGACCCCATCTTCTCCATGCACAAATATTTACTTAGCATCTATTATGCTCCAGACGCTGTGTTTCCTGGTGGTGGCCTTAGGGTAGGGCTGGGACTCATTGGGTTGTGGATAATAGAAACATATCACAAACCGGTTGAGATAGGACTTGAAATGCATTGGCTCATGAAACAGGACCCTCTGGGGGCCAGCCGGCCTCAGGCCTGCCTTGATCCAGGGGTTGAAGCAGTTGTGCCCCGTCTACACAGGAAGCATGCTTGCTCTGCACGTATATATAGCAGAAGCCAAACGGGCGAGGGCATCTACCTTCTGGGGGCTCACATTCTCTCTGCCCCCACCATCCCTCTTTTTCTCTTTCAGAGATTGGTTTACCTGAGCTGGCTTCATTTTTAGACAGGCCCCTCTCAAAACAGCCACCAGTAACTGCGGTCTACACCCATCACAGTGGCACCCTTAAAGGAAAAGCCTCTTTTAAACTACTTTTGGCAAGAATCCAAGGCTAAGCTCTGATTGGATTAACGTGGGTCACGTGCCGATCTCTGAGCCAATCACTAAGTCCAGGGGAATGCAAGTCACTGATTGGCCATGCCCAAATCACATGTTCGGCCTTGGTGCCTGGATGGGCTCCAAGCTGGCCAGAGACACGGTGTACTGGTGGGTGAGGCTCATGGTTTCTAAAGAGTGAGGAGGAGCTCATGGGGGCGGGGGTTGGATTCTGAGCAGGTACAAACAATCTTAATATATAAGGTGAATCTAAATCCTGCCTCTTGCTTGGGTGCTGGCCTAGGATAGCCGAACTCAACTGGGCTAATGTGGGGAGCACCTACGATCTAGCCCCCTCTCCAGACTCTGACCACCGGGATCCGGTGACCACCTCTGCCTTTGGTCCTCCCAGCAGACTTGGCCTCCTTCTGAGGGGGTGTGGGTGGGCAGAGCTGCTCTGAACCTGGCTGTCCCCAGAGCACACACTGGCTCGAGCTCCCTCTCTGGCTGTGTGACCTGAGTTCCTCAACTTCTCTGAGCCTCAGTGTCCTCATCTCTAAAATGGGGATGATTAATGGCCTTGTAGCTGGGTGGGCTGTTGGGAGAGTTGGACGACCTGTGGATCACCTAGGCCTGGACCCAGCACATAGTAGGCACTATTGTATACAGGAGGGGCTCATAGAGCGGCAGCCTTTAGTCTGGTGCTTTGCCGGGTGCCAGATGGTGTGTGTTGCTGGCAGGCCTGCCTCCCCCATCTGACTGTGACCTCCTGGAGCACAGGAACGTGACCGATCTTTCTCTTGGTGCCCAGAGCCCTGCACGTGGCCTGGCACTAGGTGGTGACATCTGCTGAGTCATTGGAAACTGACATCCCAGAGGACAGAAGGACAGGGAGGGCACTTCATGGTTATTGTCCAACAGCCGCTGGGCCTTGAACCTCTCTCCAACGTCTGTTCACAGCCACACACATCTCTGCAGGGCGTAAATTTCTTGGCAGCAAAGGGGTTATTTAAAACTGCCATTAAAACAGCTGGACCTTGATGGGAACAGAGCAGTTGTCGCCACTGGGGCCCGAGAGGTGCCTGAGAAGGGCAGGGACACACAGGCGGGATTTATTCCAGGCCTTTCAGAGATGTCTGCTTTATAGCTGTGTTCAGGGCACAAAGATGCCAAATGGTCTCAATGACATGAAGGGACAGCCTCACACTTACAGCAGTCGGGGCTTCCTGAATGACACTGCTATCTCGGGGATGTGGGCAGCCCTGTCCACCTTTTCCTTTCATGTCACCATTAGAAGTTTGCCAAGAGCTGTGCCGTGAACTGCAGAAACAGGAGGAGATGCTGTTTCAGCAAGAGCAAAAATAGTCCTCGCTGGCAGCCCCCGGATGAATCAGTGCAGCCGCACGGCGCCCACTGCGTGCTGGGCCCTGGGCTTGCGGCTTTGTCGGGGAGACGGGTGCGTAGTAGGCTTCTCATTCTTGGCTGTTATTCTGCTGCTGCTGCTGGTGACACTCCTGCCCCATCCTCTATCCCCTCTCCTGCCATTGGATTTCTTCCCCTGACCTCCCCCTCCCCGGTAGCCTGTCTCCCCCAAGGCTCAGTCATCCGGGAGGGGCTTCACTCCTTGTCCCTGGCTCAGTTCCTCCTAAGCCCCATCCCTGGGAAGGGGCACATCGGTTTTGCTCTAGGCTTCATCTTGCTCCGCTCACCTGGGAACGGAAGCTCCCTGCAGCCAGACCAGCCGTGACAGGCACGCCGCTGGGTCCTTGGGTTTTGGTCGTGGTGTTCATGGCTCATAATCAGGACGAGGTCTGTCCTCCTTTCTCATCTCCCGAGGAAAGACTGTCAGAATAGGACTTGCGCCATTTCCCATGAATATCACAGCAAGGCCTTCCTGCCCAGAATCAGATTCTTGGAGCACCAGGAGATCACTCAGTCCAACCCTTCATGGTACCATTGGGGAAACTGAGGCCCAGAATGTGGATGTGACCTGCCCCAGGTCACTGAGTGAGTGGGAGGCAGAGCAGGGAGCAGGACTCGCTTGGCTGACCCATGGCTGATGCTGTCTCGGCTCCCTTAGCCACAGAGTCTCAGGCTGGGGAGGGCTGGGCCCGAATCCCAAGCCTGGAGCAGACAAGAGAGGGGGAGCTGGGCAGGGGATGTGGGCCTGGTGGAGGGGATGGGATTAAGTCCATGTAGTGAGTGCCTCAGGCTGGGACCTCTCAGGCTCTGGGGCGGGGGGCCGTGAATGAGGGTCTCCCCAGTCCTGACCGAAGCCAGTGGACAGACTTGAACCTGATACCAGTGCAGCCTGGGATGGTGTTATCGCAGGTTCACCGTGAAATGGGGAAAATAAGGTCAGCTTTGTCCATCCGTGTAAAAATGCAAACTATTCTTTTGGAAAGGCCTGTTTTATTTTCGTTGTTGTTTTGTTTTGTTTTTTGATTTTTTATGAAACGCTTTTGGTTAAACTTGGCTTTCGTTTACGAAGGGGATTGCGAGGAGGTCTGAGTTGTTGCTTTGGGGCATTCTCTGACTACAGGACTCTGAGCCTTTAGTCTACCGACATGTGCGCCGTGCCCCCTTCCTCAAACTTACCATAACTCTGTTCTTGAAATCAATGACCACCATCCACAGCTTGTGATCCCCTGGCATCAGGAAAGCTGGCATTTAAAAATCAGAGCGATTTGTCAATGAACTCCCGCAGAATTGCCCGCGCTCCCCTGGACGCACCCGCGTTGGGCGGTGTGAGGCCGTGTCTGCTCGATGCCGCTGCCGCGAGAGGTCAGAAATCAGCCTGTGGCAGACACGGTGGTGCCGGACCCCACCCTACTAATCCGCACGCGACACTGACATCGCCGAGGGACAGTCTAGCCCCCGGAGGGGAAGTAATCTCCTAAGAGAGCTTTGGGTCCATCCCTTTGCCTTCATCCTTCAGGGCTATCAGGGTCTGGGAATGCTGCTTACTTACGCATTACCGCACCACAGGTCCCAGGGACCACATCCAGTCTCCAGAATTCGCAGACGTTGGTGGGGGTGGGGGTGGACTCCGAGTTTTGTGGCACGTTTACTGATTGTGTATGTCATTGTCCGGGAGGTTGGGCCCTGTGTGGCCATGGCCCCTCTCTGACCGTCCCTGGGCCTCATCCCCCTGCGTCACCGCCCTCCAGCCGCTAGGCCTCCCTGCGGTCCCTGCCGTGAGCCAGGCTCCGGCTCCCCTCCAGGTCTTCCTCCCTGGCCTCGTCCTGTCCTTTTTCCCCGTCTCCCCCCACAACATACCGAGACAACTCCGATCTTCTGTTTTTCCACTGGAAAACTACTCCATCCTTCGTCTCCTGCCCCCACTGGGACATGAGTCCTCTCATTAAGTCAGTAAGTCTGCACCTAATTGTTTGGCGTCTGTCGCCTCCTACACCCTGTACTCTAAGTTTCCTGGAGATAGAAGCTGTGTCTGGCTTGTTGGCCGCAGTCTCCCAGTGTTAGCCCAGAGCCTTGCACTCGGGAGGTGTTCCATTAAATGCGTGTTGGACAAACAGAGGAGAGCACAGGGAGTGAAGGAGCCGCTCGATTCGGTCCATCACTGACCATGTCCAGAGATTCAACCCCTGAGGGCGTGTCCCCAGCCACGGGACCCGCTGCCCACCTGCCCATCACCCCTCCACCCCTCACGCCCCCATGGACCCCATTGCAGCCCATCCTGGCCCTGCCTCGGCGCTCACGGTCTCAGGGGAAGCTGCTTGGCAAGTCCTGGTGCAGAAGCACAACCCCCTCCTCCCCGCACCTCTGGGGCTCCCGAGGTGGCAGGAGCGGACCTTCATCTTTTGTACGCCCTTCTCCTGCCGCACCAGCACCAGAGCTCAGGCAGCCCTGATCCCCTTAGAGCGAACTGTTTGTGGGAGCAATGGGGTGGACCGTGTATTGAAATTAATTGAGCATTTTGTATGTGTCGGGCACTATTCTAAACTCCTTAGAGGCTGTAGATCATTTAATCCTCTCAGAAACCGTGGAGTAAAGACTACTATTTCCCCTTTTTATAAGTGGGGATACTGAGGCACTGAGTGGCTAAGAAACTCGTCCAAGCCCCCCAAGTAGCAGTTGGTGCAGTAGGGATTTTGGCCTGGGCTTCACTGCATTTTGGAATTTCTTCATGCTGCTTGGAATGGACTCACCAGGGTCTGGGGCAGTTGGTTTTCTTGGGGAAAAGAAAGCTAGTCCTGGGCCTTTGGAATGTGCAATGGTAGGACTCGGTACCTGGCACTTAGACAAAGCACATCAGGGTAGGGTCCTGACAGCCAGAGGGGGAGGGATTTGATGATGATATGGCATTTGGGGGGGTGGAAGAGGAATCCTAAAGGAGGTGGGGTGAGGGGCTTAACACCAGAGCAGCAGGGTGGGGGCCAAAGCAGGGACAGGCCGGCCAGGAAGATTTCCAGAATGCCAGGGAAGTGGTGTCTGCCTCTTTCTTGTGCTGTGATCCCCAGCACTGTGCCCTAACCTTCTGGAATGTTGGTGACAGTAATGGCCTCCTCTTTGTGTCCCGTAGGAAAAGGAAGTGGCTTGCAGCGTTCCCCAGCTTGGGCACCAGAAGCCGAGAAAGTCCTGTGGTGGCAGGAGGCCAGACAGAGAGAAGAGGGTCTGGAGGATTAAGGACCAAATCTGAGCCTCAGAGCAAGTGGTGCTGGGGGACCCTGTCTCCCCACCGGAGTGCTCGGATGGAGCTATGGGGACGGGGGCAGACATCCCCTGGCTCAGTTGAGGGGTTCCTGCTTGGGGTTGTGTTATTTGTACCTTAGTGGAAAGGGTGTCGCAGGAAGCCCCAGGCACTTGGGCCATGAGAGTGATGCTGTGTGTGTGTGTATGTGTGTGTGTGTGTGTGTGTGTGTGTGTGGGTGTGCATGCACACAAGCTTCTCCCTGCTCCCCGTCCTCCCACCAACCCCTCCCTCAGCAGCCTCATCAGGAGAAGCGGAAATTGACTCTTCCCAATCCTGGCTCTATTTCCATCCATCTCCGCTGAGATATTTCCCCGGTGAATGAAAACACTTGCATTCATCAGAAACCTGGAAGCAGAAGCTGATGCTTCCATTTATCTCCCTTCTAGTGCCTTGGAGAGCCCCAAGCGGGGCTGAGCTTAGTGGCCGGATGAGGCTGGCTCATGGGATAGGGGGAGACCTTGGATCCGCAAAATAATGCTGGACAAGGGACCTGATCCACCCCTCCCACCTGCCCTGCCTGTCTCTGTCCATGACCGTGATTTTCCAGATGACATCGTCACGGAGCCAGGGCAGTCTGGGACAGGAGCATGGAGCTGATGAGCCCCCACTGGTGGCTCTCCTCATAAATTTTTGGCAATTATTTTTATGGAGAGCATGGATCAGATCCTGACACATCCCATCAGCGCTGGCCTCTCGGCCAAGCCCTCACCAACCATCGATTACTGGGGAAATAGGGACCCATGTGCTTAGAAGTCTTACCCAGCCCAAGCCACAGACAAGGAGAGAATATTTTCCAAACACGTGGCTGAGAACAGTCTGTACCCAGATAAGAAGAAGTCTCAAAACTCAATAATAACGAAAGAACCCAATTAAAACAGACACGATGCCAAAGAAGAAAGGAATAGCCAGTAAGCACGTGAAAAGATGCTCAGTGTTGTTAGTTATTAGGGAAATGCAAAATAAAACCATGGCGAGATACCACCCCACCCCCATGAAGATGGGCAAATTACTGACCAGACTAAGTTCTGGGGGGATGAGGAGCGTCTGGAGCACCCACGGGATCTGGTCGTTTCACTACGAAGTATTTACCCAAGAGAGGAGAAAGCGTATGTCTGTAGAAATACGTGTGCGTGAATGTACAGCCCTATTTGTAAAGACTGGCGCTGGAAACCGATGGATAAGCAAATCGTGGTCTAGTCATACAACGGAACGCTCTTCAGCAATAAAAAGGAATGATTTTTGATACATGCAGCATTGATGAAGACGCTAGACCAGTCAGAGCACGTACTGTATGGTCTGTTAGAGAACATTCTGGAAAACGAGAACTAATCAGTAGAACCAGAAAGCAGATTGATCGTTGCCTAGGGCAAGGGAGGGGGTGTGGCAGAGAGAAATGGGAGGGAGAGATTCCCAAAGGGCAGGGGAGCTATTTGAAGGTGAGGAATATTGCAACACACTGAATGTCTGGGTCTTCCACAAAATTCATGTGTTAAAACCTGACCCCGGAGGGCGCCTGGGTGGCTCAGTGGGTTAAGCATCTGCCTTCGGCTCAGGTCATGATCTCAGGGTTCTGGGATCGAGCCCCACATCGGGCGCCTTGCTCAGCGGGGAGTCTGCTTCTCCCTCTCCCTCTGTGCTCTCTCTCTCTCAAATAAATAAATAAATAAAATCTTAAAAAAACAAACAAACACCTGACCCCCTATGTGATGCTATTCGGAGGTGGGGCCCTTGGGATGTGATGTGATTGGGTCATGAGAGAGGAGCCGCATGGATGGGATTGGGGCCCTTATAAAAGCAAGCCCCGTTCCCCTTCTGCCACGTGAGCGCACAGTGAGAACACTCCCGTCTGTGAACGGGGAGTGAGCTCTCACCAGACCTTACCAAATCTGGTGGCACCTCGCTCTTGAACTTGCCAGGCTCCAGAACTGTGAGAAACGCACGTTCGTTGTTCAAGCCACTCTGTCTGCGGTATTTCTGTTAGAGCAGCCCAAAGGGACCAAGACAGGTCTGTTGGCTCACTTGATCGTGCTAGCGATTGCATGGGTATATGCAGACGTCAGACTCATCGAAGTGAACACGTTAATACGCACAGTGTATCGTATGTCAACTATAATGCAATAAAGCTGTTCAGAAATTTTAGAAAGGTCACCACCTCGCAGAGCCTGGGGAGTTCTGCGAGGTGAACACACGGTGCTCTGTAGTCGGGGGCGTCACCGGCCCCAGTTCCCATCCCGTCCGTGCGTCTGCACCTGTACCATGCAACTTTGCAGCGGCCTCCCACTGTGGATGGGCAACTGTCCCACCCCTCGACAGAAAGCATATGGTGCCAGCATATGACTTGCTTTTGGCAGTGGGATGCCAGCAGATGTAGATTAGGCTGTGCATTGGGGCTGCCTCTGCCTGCTGTACCGCGGCTGCAAGAACATGCCCGGACTGGCCTTCCAGAGGAGGAGAGAAGCGCGGAGCAGAGCCAAGATGCTCCCGCGGCCCAGTCAAGGTCAGCCTACAGCAGCCAATAACCATGGAACTCTCCCCTGTCCCGCCAGACATGTGAGCCCAGCCAAGATCAGCAGAGCTGCCTAGCCAACCCACAGCCTACTGAAACAAGCAAGCAATAAATGTGTTTTGACATTAGCCAATGGGCTTCTGTGATTTTTGATAGGTGGCCTGTGGCAATAGATCACTGATTTAGGCCCTGTATGAAGGAACAGTCTGGGGGGGCTGGTTATCTGGGAAGTCTTCCCGGAGGAGGTGAAGCATGGTTTCATGGTGAGTGTGAACCAGCTATGTATGAAGGAACAGTCTGGGGTTATCTGGAAAGGCTTCCTGGAGGAGGTAAAGCAAGTGGGGTTTCATGGTGAGTGTGAGAACCAGCCAGAGGAATGATAAGGGGACGGCAAAAGAGCAGAGATGTGCAAGTCTCTAGGCCTGCTAGGATTCAGGTAGGAGACTGGACAAAAACTCAGGGTGGCCGAAGCTGAGGGTGATACATGCAGGGAGATGGGGCAGAAGAGAGGCCAGCCCACATCATGAGGGGTCTGAATGCCAAGCTTAGGTACTTTTAGGGAATAGGGAGCCATACCGGGTCTTCAGTGCAGCTGGATGACCATTCACGTGGATGGGGAGGGGCGGGGAGATGGAGCGGACAAGACAGGAGGCTGGGGCCACAGTGCTGGGGAGAAAGGATGGCTGGCTGCACCCCCGTTGGGGTAGAGACCCCATGAGAGCCTTTGGAGGGGCGATGACCCCAGCGGGTGTCCCTGTCCGTGTGGCTGGTGCTTCATTACCGTTGTCGCACTCCAGGCTCATCTAAGCCGCCCCACAGTGTGCTCAATTAAGTTGAATTTTCCATCAATTTTTAATGGTTTGCTAATCTGTAAGGACTGGGCAATCGTTTTTCAGGCTCCAAGCGCGGGGGGTGAAGAGGAGCGCCTCACATGCTGTTTGCAAGGTTACTGTATTGGTAAGACCCCATGTTTACCTCCCGGTTATTGTGAGTGAATGACACGGAGCCCACATGTATCTCTTGTCAGCCCACACGTAATGGCCACGGTGGACCGATTCCGTGGGAACGCTGTGCTCGGCCGCAGGAAGGAGCAGTGTCTGTAGGAAGGCGCGACCGGCACCACTGAGGGCACTAGGCACTTCTGCAGCTTCAGCTTCAGGATGGCTCCCCTGTTAACTCCCTCCCACTGAGCTCTGCAGCTTGGAAGGGCCGAAACGTTAGGGGACTGTCATCTTCCAGCTCCGTTTGTGGCTTCAGGCAATCTGCAGAACGTATCGGGTTGCAGTTTGCTCTTCTGCACACTGGGGTAGTCATATCTGCAGCCCCAGCTAGGTCTGTCCTCTGAGGATGTGCAGACCTAAGGATCTCGTCTTGTCTGCCTTGTCCCCATGGCAGCCCAGGAGCCTCTGCAGATGAAGGGTGCCTCTCTGTCCCTGCAGCAAAAACACAGGGCCAATCCCTCTTCCGGGCTTGCTGCAGCTCCATCATGGGGCACCCCGCGTCTAAATCCCTTCCTGGAGCACGTAGGTTCTCTGTACGCAGAAAATCTCCAAAGAACCGTCATCTTTCGTGTTATTCCAGAGACCAGAGTGTGAGATAAGGTGAGTGTGTGGTGCTAAAAAGCAGAATAAATTGGACCTCTAAGCCACGAAAAGCCACATTCCGTGGTGTGCTATGGGGCTGCGTGGGGGCCCGGGAAGTGGGAAAGCCTGCTCTGGCGGCTCAGAGATTCTGGCATGAGTTTGTCCCATGGCCAACGGTTGCTCATGAGAATTTCAGCATTTTAGAACCGGAAGTCATCACGACCTAGAGTCTGATGTTCCTGTGTCTTAGAATCTTTACTTAAATAGAATCTTAAACTATAAAGCCTGAAGTTAAATGTTAGGATCACAGGATTTTAGGATTTCAAGGACCTTAACCATCATTCTGCCAGGCTCTCTCAGGGATGCCCTGTGTGACCTTGGCCCACGCGGTCCCCAAGAATGTAATGGGTGGCCCAGTGAAGGGGACTCTGCATTGCTCAGCACTTGCTTCTCTAACTTGTAAATAAGCTCAAAGGGCACTGGCTAGACGTGGGGGCAACACCAATATCCTGGGGCCACTTTGGCCTTGAGGGCTCACCTGGATGGGGGAGTGGGGGGGCAGTGCTGGGGACCCTCCTGGGAGACAGTGCTGAGGAAAGGGAGGAGCCAGGAGAGGTGGTGGAGGGTCACCCACAGTTGTGTGTAGGTCTCTGTGGGATTCGAGGAGTATGAACACGCCCACTCCTGACTGAGCACCCACCATGTGCCATGTACTTCCATGTCCATCCCTTCTCGAGGCTCAGTGCAGGTGAAGAAGATGGGGGTGAAATCCCCTCAAGCAAACATGATACAATGAGGGGCGAGCCACGAAGGAAACTAGTAAGAGCCAAGACAGAACTTTGTCTCCTCATTCGCTCTTCCAAACCATCTTATATTGATGAGAAAGTCCTCCTATGAGCCCATTTTACAGCCAAGAAAACTGAGGCCCCTCAGGGTAACTTGGTCTGGCCACAGGCTGGGGAAGTGGCAGAGCCAGAATCCAAGCCTGTGGCTGGCAGACACAAGCTGTGGCTTGCCCTCTCCCCTCTCCCCTTTCCCTACGGACAAGGAGGAGCGCTCAGTGAATAAGGGGGACGGACACACAACCCCATCCACCGAGGGGACCACAGAACAGGCGCTCCCTGTGCAGGACGGGCTGTTGGATCAGGTGGACCTGGTTCTGAATTCTGTGCTGTGTGTCCCTGAGTGTGTTTACTGCACTGTCCGTCCTGACTGTCAGTTTCCTTCTCTGTGAAATGGGAATGAACTGTCTACCTTACACAGCTGTCATGAGTATCAAATATGAAAAACATAGAGTGTCCAGCATCGCCCCAGACACATAGTGAGTGTTAAAAATGTTCTCCAGGGCGTTGTGAGGAGGTGCTGAATCATTATATTATACACCTGAAACTAATATAACACTGTATGTTCACTAAATGGAATTAAAATAAAAACTTTAAAAAAGGATTTAAAATTAAAAAATTAAAATTAAAATGTTCTCCAGGCACATAGTAGGTATTTTAAAGGTTGTTTCCTTTTTTTGGAGGCCTATTTCTCCCTCTCTCATTGATTTCAGAAGCTTTTTTCTTAGCCACACAGACAGGTGGTGGGGAGAACACGCTGCCCAGAAGCTGGAGGACGTGGAAGTCTAACGCTCTCCCGTGCCGGCTCTGGCAGGCTCCTGAGCTTCTCTGACCCTTGGTTTCCTCTTCTGTAAAACTGGACCATGACGCCCTCTTAGAATGCTATCGTGGAGGTTGAATGTGGTGATGGAAACTGAGCGTCAAGTGGGGACGGGCATAGAGCGGCCACGCAAAATGCCAGGCTGCTTCATTTGGAGAAAGCGCCCCCTTTGTCTCTGAGCCCAGAGACTTTTCTGGCTTCTAAACATGGGTGAAGCAGGGAGAACAGTGAGACCAGAAGCCAGAGGAGCTCATGACTGAGGACCCTTCTCCTCTGGCCCGGCCTTGCTGTGCACCTTGGGCGAGTCACTGCACCTCTCTGACCCTCTGTCTCCTCCTCTATAAGACAGAGACAGTGATGCTCACTCCTAAACTAGAACCGTTGGCAGGAGCCACTGAACCGCACACGGCACCCCGGAAAGGAAGGCAGAATGAGAAATCCTCACTGCCAAGCTGTGTGAGTGGTCCAGATTGAGAAGCAGAGCAAAATACGTTTTAAGGGGCACCAAACGCTGCAACACTTCACTCCTGAACACGTTTATGAAAAAGTAATTCCATCACCTGTTCTCTGCATTATCTCATTGCAAAAATAATTAAGATTAGAAGGCTCAGCTTGGGGTCCAGGACAGGAAAGGCAGAGCCCAGCCCGACTTTGCAGACTCTGTCCTTTGTGGTGACCATGGTGGCCCTATGGCAGTCCCAGCAGTCCCCATCTGCTGGCCGAGGAGCCCCGGCGTGGACAAGACTCTCTGAGCAGGCAGGCCTGGGGGCGTCAGAGGGCTGCGGCCTCCTAGCGAGTGAGCTGAGTGGCACGGGTCAGGCAAAGGCGTGGACGTTTCTGGGTGGTGGCTGGCATCCACGTCAACTCTGCCCTCCCCCTGGTCTGTGCGCCGGCCACACGGGCCTCTGACCGACTGTGTATCTGTTTGCTCACTGTCTTTGTGCTCGGTGCGGTGTCAACTCCACGAAGGCACCTCGGCCGTTGCTTACCACTCTGTGTCTGGGTAGAAGAGTGCTCAGCACATAGTAGGTGCTCAAGCAAACGGGTAGATGCGGGAATGATGAATGAACGGACCAGTGAATTCCAGCACATTGAAAGGAGGGGTTTTGGAGTCAAAGCTGGCCCGGCGGCCGGCAGAAGGGGAGTGTCCCTCTGCCCCTGCGTTGTGTGAAGACACTTACAGAGAGGAGATCTGGGGGTTGACTGGGGGGATAGACTTGTTCTTCAAGACTTTTACCCAGCCCCACATGTGCACGCCTTCCTACCTGCTCTGCCCCGAGGGTCTGGAATCCTCTCTCAGGTGAGGCAGTGACTGGGGTCCGTCAAACACGAGCTCAGCTCTGGCTTCTTAACTAAGTCAGGACCAGCTTCCTTCTTGTGACTCAAGTTTTTCATGCGTAAGTGGGACTGGTAATTCCTGCAACTCTCATTCTCGAGGCTGGGAGATCAGGGAGGAGCTCCTCTTTGTAAAAGGAAAATGCACACAGACAATGGACATCCCCGCTGTCTCTGGAGTGTGAACGCACATGGTCCAGAGCTACAAGGAGGGCGCAGCCAGTCCCCAGCAAGCAAGCATGGTCCCTACTGAAGCTTCCAGTCCCAGCGTCCCACGGAAGGAGGAGGGGAACATGGAGGGCATCGGGGAGGGGGTGGGCGGAGGGAGGGATGCAAGCCTGCCTCTTCCTCCTTCCGGCAGCCTCACTCCCCACTCAGGCTGTGGTACCACATTTGGGAGAACATCTTGGTCTGTCAACACCAGCAGTTGGTGTGAACTCACATGTTCAAGGTCGAGGAGGATAAACCCCCAGGGGTCCCACACCATTCCCCTTCAGGGGTGTGAATCAGCACACAGACCTGGGCCAAGGGCCCGCCAGCCACTGCTGAGCTTTCCGCGAGGCCCCTCGGCCTGGGTTTGGCCTTGGGGGTGTGAAAAGGGTGAAGTGGGGTGGGGGTGGGGGTGTCTGGCAAGAATCAGGGAAGGAACAGCGGCCTCTGTACTCACAAGGCCATGAGTGACGGTTCCCAGATCCTCTTGCTCCGCTGTTCGCCTTCCTCTTAAGGTGATGGGTGCGAAACCCCTCTCGTGAGCCTAGAGTGGGTTGGGAGGCAGCCACCAACACCTGTCCCCACCTGGCTCCCGCTGTGGCCCTCAAGGAGACACCCGGACAAACTGGAGGACGCTACAAGGACACACTCAGGCCCGTGGAGTCACCGAGCAGTCCGCAGGAGGGACTGTGCCAATGGGGACACAGGGGAGCTCTGTGCTCTGAGCAGAGCAGGCCTGGACGTGCTTGGGGCCTCCGGGTGTGGTGTTCCCAGCAGGTGCCGGGCCCTCTGCTGCCCCATCCAGCCGCTGCCCGTGGAGGGAGGAGCCTGAGAGGTAGTCTGCAGACCTGGTCCAAGCCCGTTAGCACTTACGTGAGCAGGTCCTCAGAAAGGAGTGATCTGGACCTACCACGTCCTCCGCAGGATGCCTGGGACCCCTTTCACCACCCGCCCCACACCCCGCCTCCAGCCCAGCAGTGCTGACAGCAGGAGAGAGTTCGGAGGGGTTTCAGAGGCCATCAGACCTGGGCTCGAGTCCTCTCTCAGCTGTGTGACCCCCAGCAAGTCACTCAACCTGTGCCTCACTGTCCTCCTCTGTGCCATGGGGACTACAGGGTTCCCAGCCGGCAGGGTTGTCAGGAGGTGGAGACGAGCTCACAGAGGTCCAGTCAGGCGCACAGTAAGCGCCCTGTCGCGAGAAGCCTTCGGCAGCAGCACCTCGCCACCGTCCCCGCCATCATCATCGGGCTCTCTCCGCACATACTAAACATGTAACTGGGACACACTCTGTGTTCAGCTCTCTTTCCTGCCGTTCTACCACCAGCATTCATTCACATCCCTGAAGATTCCTCAAAAGCACGATGTTAACAGCTTCCTAATGGTACCTCATTTCGATGCGCCAACACTGACCTCGCCGTCCTCCCCCGTCAGCCAGGCGCGTGGAGGATCGCAGCCCCTTCCTCGTGCACATCGGGCTGTGACGGCCTTTGGGGACACCGTGCGCCTGGGGCACTGACCACGTCCTCAGTGCAGGGTCCAGCCAGTGGAATTGGGACATCAAGGAAAGCGATGTGTCTTAGGCTCAGGGGCTTTGTCACCCAGTTGCCTTCCTGAAAGTTGCCCGGATGGACCCCTCCCCCAGCCGCCCATGAGCATCATGTCTCCCCATCCACAGCCCCGCATGAGCATCCATCAGAGATCAAATTCCCGGGTGTCCACCAGCCTCAGGACAAGGACGAGATGCAGCCAGTCCTAGCCCGCCGCCCTCCCCCTGCCCTGTGCTGTGGCATGGCCCCCTTTTCCATCTCTGGGCCTCTGTTTACCCATCTGTTGCAAGAGCCCCCCGGCTAAGCCCCCTCTCTCCAGTCCACCCAGGGCCAGGTACAGGGCCTGACACCCAGTAGGTGCCAAGTGACTATTTGTTGAAGACAATTTGCACACACTGCACACCCACTTCCAGCCTTTTCCAGAGCTCACTCCATGTACTCCTGTGACCCCCCCACCCCCACCCCGCTGCCTTTCACTGCAGGACAAGAGAGGAGGGGTTAAGAGCACAGACTTTGGCATCAGACGGCCTGGGTGTGAATTCTGGCTGGGCCACTCAATAGCTGTGTGACCCTGGACAAATTACTCAACCTCTCTGTGCTTCACTCCCCCCTCTGTGGTACTAGAATAAGGTTGTGAGAATTGAATGTGTTAATAGGTGTAAAGTGAACAGCTGAGTGCCAGGGCATGAGTGTTTCTTTATCTTCTCTTACTTCCTCTCCTTCTCCTTCTTCTCCTTATTCAAACATGATGTGGAGCAAAGTCTCGCTTCAGGTGTGGCTGAATCCAGGTGCATACACTGCTCAGTCACGCGGCCCTCTGTGGCTCAGCTCTGCTCCGGCTGGCCTCACTCTCGGGCACCCCACTACTTCAGGAGCTGCACCCTCCCAAGGCTGACCCCTCAGTTCCAAATCTCGGACAAATACGAGTCGATTCCAAACCCAGTAGTTCACGTCGTCAGAGTCCATGCTAAAAGCCTCCTGTCCCCAAGCCCGTCACCCCACCCAGGCCGGGGGATTCTCACACCACTGAGCGGTTCTTGTGGCAACTTTTTCTGTGCTCCCCTGAATGGGTGCAAGCCTCCAGCAAGGCAGGTCCAGGGGCGACCAGTGCCCCTTCATCACTGACACCTGCCCCTAGGACAGTTACTATTTCCAGGTCACCCTCGAACTCGGGCTGAGGGGCCGTGACCTGGGGGAGGCGGTGCTGGTCAGCCGATCTGTTGGTTTAGGGGTAAACTCTGAGATGAGGGGAAGGCAGCACGGCACCTCTCTGAGCCTCGGCCTCCTTGTCTCCAAAATGAGGTCAATAGTTGTGTCTTCCTCACGAAGCTGTACAGATCCCAGAGATAAAGTCCATGGGGGTCTGGCTGGTTATGGCTCTCAGCAGCAGCAGCAGATGCCCACGGGCTGTTGGGTTCCCGCCTGTCCCCCATCCTCCCAAGCCTCCCCCGAGTGACCGGCCTGTCCGCCCCCGGGGCCAGAGGCAGAATCGGGGCTAATATGGGGGAGAAAATGCATTTGACTAAAGCCCACGCTCCCCTGCTCTGTCTGCCCCCACCCCCAGCTCTTTGCAGGCTACCAGGGGTTCCAGAAAATGCTTCTCTGCTCTGGCCACGGTCCAATTACACAGTCCCTGTCTGGAGAGGCCCCATGTCTGGGGACCAGAGGAATGGTGGGCAGGGGCCCATTTGTCTAAGGACTGGGAGCCTCACCACAGGACAGAAAGTTTGTTCCTCGGAGTCTGGGTCCAGGTCCCTGTGGGTTCATGGGGTGAAGCTCCTTCTATTCCTGGGCCTCCTGGGCAGGGTGCAGAATCAGGGACTTTCCGCCCACCCCACACCCAGTCTCTGGCAGCCCTGTCGCAGGAGGGGTGATGCCCACTTACAGACCAGAACACTGCCCCCAAGGGGTCTGGGATGTGCCAGTGGCCTCTAGGACACGGTGTCAAATACAAGCCCGTCCCCTGAGACCCAAGGGAGTGGGGGAACCTTAGGGGGAACACAGGCCACAGGGGAGGGTGGGAGAGGTCAGTGGGCAGCAGTCAGGGAGGAAGCCCCCAGACCTTGGGTGGACTACCCCGCTGTGGGCGGGGCCACCCTCTTGTGGGAGGGGCCAGGTTGCCGGAGAATTAACTATTTTAGAGACCAGAAAAGGGGTCACAGCATCTAGTCAGGTAAGAATCTATCCAGAAGGACCCAGGCTCACGGGGAAGCAGGTGGAGCTGTTCTGGGCTAGGGAGCCTAGGGCATCCCTCTGCAGAGAAACACCCAACTCGCCCCACCTCGGCCTTTGCGCCCTATCCCCTCCTCCCGGGCCTCGCCATCTCTGGCTGCTGTGTTTCCTTGCCAGCGCCCCACCTGTTCCTGTCTCCCCTGTTACCGCGTGAGCTTTGTGGTGGCAGGGCAGGGACGGGTCGTGGCTGCCTGGGTCACGGCTGTGTCCCTGGTGCAGCGTGAGCACACGGTAGGCACTTGGTAGGTTGGTGAATGAATGAGGGCAGGAATGACTTCATTCAACTCCAGGGGGGGGGGCGGTGATGAAGCAGGGGGGCTTACCCCTCGCCTTGCACTGCCCCGCTGGGAAACGGGGCAGACGCCCCTCCCCCCATTGGCGAGTATGAGGCACCTGCCATTTTCCAGCATTGTTTATGGTTGAGACTTTCTTGATCCCCTCATTTGATGGAACGTGCTTGATTTGAAACGTGGAAGAATACAGTGCAGGGCCTGGCGTTGGGCTGCTTTGAGAGGAAGCTGCTAGGCTGTGCCCGAGGCATTCCCGTCTGGGAGCACCCCTTCCCAGGCACTGCCTGCCTCTTCCCATTCCCGATCATTCAATCATTATTCCCAGCGCCTCTCCACACCAGATGGGGCCGCTGGCACAGGGGAGCCATGTGTGGCAGGGACAGAGGGGCTCCATCACGGTGTCTACAGGCCGGGCTTGGGGGCGCGGGCAGTTCCGAGGAAGGTGGAGGGGGCAAAGAGGCCTCTTGCAGAGGTGGAAACAGAATCCACGGCGGCCCCGCCCTCTGGGCTGCCCCGGATGTGCCTGTGGTTCCCGGCAGTTCTGTCTCAACCCTGTCCCGGGATGGACTTTGTAAACACTTCGAGAATTTACTGGAGAGTGAGTGCAGGTGCTAGCCCCCCAGGCTGCGGTGTGACCCCATGCAGGCAAACCCCCCCCCCCCGCGGGGGTCTCCATTTCTCTACCTGCACAATAAGGAGGGCGGAGCAGTGCGGGGAGGGTTCCCCACCCCGGCTGTGTGTTAGAATGTCCTGGGATGGGGCGGAGCTTTTATTTTATTTTATTTTAAAGATTTTATTTATTTATTTGACACAGAGAGAGAGACAGCCAGCGAGAGAGGGAACACAAGCAGGGGGAGTGGGAGAGGAAGAAGCAGGCTTCCAGCGGAGGAGCCTGATGTGGGGCTCATCCCAGAACGCCGGGATCACGCCCTGAGCCGAAGGCAGACGCCCAACGACTGTGCCACCCAGGTGCCCACAACGGAGCTTTTAAAAATACAGATCCTGGGCCCCGTGCCCAGAGACTCAGGATCCACCCGAGGCTCTGTGGTACCCTGATTAAGAACCACGGCTCAGGGGTCGGTTAGTTCCAGGCTTGAATCCTGAGGCTGCCTCTCCCTAGGTGTTCAGTGACCTTGGGCAAGTGTTTGTACCCCTCGGAGATTCTCATCTGTCCAATGCCCATGGTCATTGTTCTGGAAGGCATGTTTATGTCCTCCCCAAGTTTGTACGTTAAAGTCGAATCCTCAGTGCGCTAGTATTCGAAGGCGGGGCTGTTGGGAGGTAATTAGGTCAGGAGTGCGGCGCCCTCATGATTGGGATTAGTGCCCTTGTAAGAAGGCCCAGCGCTACCTCGCCCTCTTCCCTCCGTGTGAGGTTACAGGAAATCAGCCTCCCGCAGCTCAGTTCCTGACTATACTGGCTCCCTGCTCTTGGACTCCCAGCCTGGATTCCAGACTTCGAGAAATACATTTTAATGTTTATGAGCCAGATTAAGACAGTCATGCGATGTGGTACGCAGGTGGCGGGAGGACGTGGGGGGCCGCGGTGCTCGCCCCCCAGCCGGGCGCACGGGGAGGCTCAGGCACGCTCAGCCACTGCCTTCGGTGCTCCGGTCGGTCGTGTGGGCTCGGCTGGGCCTGAGCTCCCACCCGGGAAGCCGTGCTCTGTGCCTTTCCTGGACCCCACGCACCCTCCCTGTCCCTCCTTCCCGCCCCGTGGTCCTGCGCCTTGCCTTCCCTGGGGGCCGCGGCAGCTCCGCGCGTTCAGCCCTCTAGATCATGCTGCCTTTTCTTCTCCCACTTAACAAACAGCTTCATTTAAAAAGCCATCTGGGAGGATGGATGGCACAGACGCAGTTTGCAGAATAAGTTTTCAGAGAGAGAGCTGAGAGATTAAAGTCGCGGCCTGAGGATGCCCATCTTATGAGGCCCCATAACGGACCCTCGGAGCAGAGCTGTAGGTCTGCATTGTACATTTCCGGCTCTGCACCCCTCCCCCCACGCTTCCCATCATTGGGGTGTCTCTAGTCCTTAGTGGGCCTGCTCCCACCGGCTCCGCTGACTCCGTCCCTCAGGTGAACCCTGCTCTCTCTCACCAGGGAGGGGCTGCAACTGGGGCTCTCCTCTCTGAGCCTCTCCCCTCCTGTGAGATCCCTGCCCCACCTCAGGTAAGCTGCTCACCCCACCCCCCACAGGAGTCCTGGGGGAAGGTTTGTGTACTTCCCGGGTCTCCCAAGGCAGATGTGGGGACAACAGGTGGATGCCCTGTGATGGAGAGATGCGTCCACAGTTGGGATGCATCATGGCCCTGGGGAGGGGTAATGAACTCCCCGTCTCTGGAGGTGTGCAAGGAGAACAGGTGAGCACTTAGCAGAGGGACCTCCAAGGAGGTGAACCAGCCGAGAGGCCGAGAGCTTGGGCTTCAGAGGCTGAGAGCTGGGGGCCGAGTCCTGTGTCCCGACTACGCCGATTACAAGGTGTCCGACCTTCAGCAACCCCTTACACTCACCAAGCCTTGGTTTCTTCATCTGGAAAATCAGGCAGAATAGTAGTGTGCTCGCTTCAGGGTTGTCATGGAGACAAAAGGACATAATGTGTGCGGAGTGCGTGTTGTCATTACCAGGCGGGGGAGGTGGCCAAGATTTTGACCCTCAAGCAATTTAAGATTCAAAATGTCTGTGATTGTAAAAGCCTGAGTCTCCAAGATTCTATGATTCAATTATCCTAAGATGAAAAGACTTCATAAAATCCTAGGGCTTGAAGCTAGTGTGATTCTATTACTCTTCTCGCCCAAGTCTTGTTAGGGGTTTAAGGCTGGGCGACCCTCCATTCACTTTCCAGCCAGCAGTCCTGTCCTGGCCCGGACTGTCGCGTGGATCCCCGGCAGGTCCCTCTTCCCTTTGCAAACCTACCTTCTGCTCCCACTTCTCCTCTGTCCCCTGTGCCCCAATCCAGCCTTTTCTCCTTCACCTTTGCCCCAAATACACCAGGTCCCTGAGTTCGAGCACTGTGCCCCTCAACACCTGTCCCCCTCGCCCCCCAAACTCCACGTGTCCACCCCAAGGTAAAGGACGGAGTCACTCCTGAGACTTCCTTCAGCTCCCCATGGCAATCAGTGTTTCCGGGCCCTTTGTAAATGACCATCGCAACAACTAGGTGCCTCCTTGCCACCATAGCGACGAGCCTTCCTCCCCCAGCTGGAGCTGGACGCCCCAAGACCGCCCTCGGTGTCCCGGACTTCCTCCCACCTCTCCAGCCGCCTCTCACCTCCTCCCTCTCTCCTCCAGACACACTGGTGCCTGCCATGGGCTGAATTGTGTCCCCCTCCAAATTTGTATGCTGAAGTCCTAACCCCCAAGGGGATGGTATTAGGAGGAGCGGGCTTCGGGGGATGAGGTTTCCATGAAGTACCCCCCCTTGATGGGATTAGTGCCCCAACAGAGGAGGACTAGATGCAGTGATTAGGCAGCATTTGTAACCCCCAGGAGGGCCCTCGCGGACCCCACCTCCCAGCACCCTGCTCTCCGACTTCCAGCCCTCCAGCCTCCAGAGCTGTGGGAGTCAGTGTCTGTTGTGTAGGCCCCTCCAGCCTGTGTATTTTGTCAGGGAAGCCTCAGGCTGATTCAGAGCCCAGGTTCTCCCCCTCGCCCTGCCCTCCTGTCTTCTCCCTCCCCCTGCGTGAGCTCACTGGAACCCGTGGGCGCATCTCCGTCCATGTGCTCACAGCCCCAGGGCTCTGTGTCCTGCCAGCCCCCTGAGCTGTGACCCACAGCAAGGGGCTCTGATGTGCCCGGCACGTCCCGAGGGCTAGACACACAGTGCCGAGCTGGACAGGCTGCCCGCCTCCTGGCCCCTCCCATCTGGGGGCTCCTGTAGCCTCTGTCCTCTTAGGGAAGGGCACCGCCTCCTGCCCCTCGAGTTCAAAGCCGAACCCTTTGGCTTTCTGTCAGACCTGCTTCTCCCCACCATTCTCATCTTGGGGGTCCCCTGCGGCACCTGCTCACCCAGATCAGAGACAAGGGGGGCATCCCTGACCCTGCCCTCCGTATACCCCAGGACCCATCAGTCCTGCCCATTTTTATGTCTTCAAACCTCCAGATTCCCCTCCAGACCCCTGCAGTCCATCTCAGGCCCCAGTCATCTCTGGCCCAGATGTCCCGACGCCTTCCCGCCTGGTCCCTCAGCCCCACTGCTGCCCCTTTGTCCATCCACCTGGGACCCCCAAGACTGCACTCTCCTCCAGCAGCGCCTCTCCCGTCAGGACACGAGGGGACTAGCTCAGGTGCCCCAACCCCACAGTCCCCTTCTTGATGGACCAGAACCTACTTCCGTGGCCCATGCGGGCCTCATCCCCGGGTCTGCTCTCCTGAGGGTGAAGTGCAAGGCCCGCATGCATACGCTCAGAACCACACCGTGCGGCTGTCTGTGGGATCCAGAGCCTGGCCCCGGGGGGGCTGGGGGGTCTGCACACTGCGTGGGAGGCTGCGGTGCAGCTGCACCCAGGGAGGGCAGGACAGGAGGGCTGGCTCCAGGCTGGGGCAGGGGGCAGGGGGCAAGGGCCAGCTCACCCAACACAACCTTGTCCAAGGCTGAGGAGTCAGAGAATTCCAAATCCAAACCTGGCTTTCCAGGCCGTTTTGAAAATGTATCAGTTCAGGCGGGAGGATAAACCATATTAGATTTAAGAGGTTTCAATAGTTACTTTTAATATTTAGTCCAGTGTTCTATGGGCCTCGCTGGTTTTCTTGTCCCGGCTGCACTGATGCCCCGCCGACCGGACGGTGATCGTCCTAGCACAGGAGAGCCCCATGGTCCCTGCCCAGCACCCACGGGATAGCGTCCTTCTCTCGCATCCTGGCAGCCCTGCCACGTGGGAAGAGGCACCACCTTGAGGCTTGTTGTGCTGTGAAGACCAGCAGGGCAGCATCCGGCCTTGAGGCCACCTGCTCGGAGGAGGTGGGAGATGGCTGAGCCACCAGCAGCCTTGACCTGCTTTCTGTGGCTGAGCCCGTCAGAGAGAAGCGTCCACAGGAAGTCGGGGCCCATGCCCGGTGCTGGGGGGCACTGCCCGCCCCTGCAGGGCCTCAGCACTTCCATCCAGGAAAGGAGCAGCCCAAGCCCAAGTCTCTGGGCCCCAGCCCACCCCCAGCAGCCCGTTTGCAGGCCCAGCAGCTCTGGTCTCAGCCCAAAGGCACCGAGCACAGCTCTGCACTTCGCATCTCTGCTGGCAGGACCTGGGGGGACAGATGAAGCTGTTCCAGAAGGAGCCCTGGTGACCTCATCAGCCCTGGGGGTTCTGGCGTGGGGAGGGGGAAGGAGGGCCCCACCCGCCTGGGCTTGGACACCTGGCTCTGGAGGCCTCAGCCTGACTCAGGGCCTGTGCCTCAGGCCAGCCTCTCCAGCCACCCTGTTTCCGTGGCAACGGGAGCTCTCTGGCCAGGCTGAGCCCCACCCCACCCCACCCCTGCCACTGGGAAGGGAACGTGCCCTTGTCACAAGAGCAGGTGGGAGGACACGATCATTTCCCCAGACCCCGGGTGGACGTCAGCCAGGCTGTGATAGTCACGACCTGTGGTGTGTCAGGTGATTGCAAACCTCGGTGCCCCCTGTCCCGCATGTTTCTGGTACAAATCAGGGAGGTTTCAGAACAGGGAGGCAGGCGTCTCTGCTTTTCTTGGCCTCCGAAGCTGAATGCACCGTCCTCTTCCTCCGAGATGTCAGAAGAGGCCTCCTGGGCAGGTGGGGCTCAGAGTTCGGAGCAGCGGGGGGGTGGGATGGGGTCCTGGAGGCTGCCCGGGTGGGCGGGGCGGAGACAGGAGCCCCAGGGGGGAGTCCTGGCCCTGAGAGCAGCTGGCAGAGGCCTGGCTCCTCACAGGGCTCCCCTGCTTCCACTCTGGGCTGACCCTGCCCTGCTTCCCTCCCACTGCCACCTGTGGATCCCTCCAAGGGGGCGGGTGGGTCACTGAGAGGGGCTCAGCTAAGAGTCAGGCTTTGGAGGCGGCAGACATGGGTTCAAATCCCTGTTCCAGCCCCAGGCCTGGCGCAAACTTCTTCCCTCCATCCCTCTCTGTCTCCTCACATGAGAGTGGCACGATGAGGCCACCCATGCAGGCCGGCCGTGAGGCCCAGTGGGACTAGGGGACAACACAGGGCACGAGGACAGCTCCGTGAGGGGCGGGGCACAGGGACAGCTCTGTGAGGGCAGGACCGGGCACAGCCCAGGCACAGGCTCTGGGCCAGACTCTGTGTCAGCAGCTGCGGCTTCCGCCACCTGGCAGTTCCCCCCGCTGTGTGACCTCAGCAGCTCACTCCCTCTCCCTGATCCCATATCTGCCAGTGGGGTCCTGGGGACACGAGGACACAGGCGGGTAGTGTGTGGAGGTTGGCGTGTGGTGGTCACGCTGTCTGAGGCCGGGACACGCACTAGCCTGGGACATCGGATGGGAGCAGGGGTGGGTTTAGGGAGCTCGTGGGTTAAATGCATATATGGAGCTGTCAGAAAATACCTCCCACGTGGGTACAGCCTCCCCCCTGCTCTCCTCTTCCCCCATCTGAGGGCCAGAAGGCCACCAGACAGCCCAGAACCAGCTCTTGCGGACCTCAAGCCTCAGCCCTGGAGAAGAGCTGTGTGCCCCGTTCCCAGCTCTGTCCTCGGCTCGGCCCCCGTCCCCCCGCCCTGTGCCCCCCAGGCTGAGGGATGCGGGCTTGGGCTAGGAAGGTGCCCCCCCCCCCCGGATGGCTTGTCTCCACGTGGGTTGGCTCCCAGGACCGGGCCAGCTCTCAGAGGAGCCACGACAAGACGTCTGTGTTGAGAAGACATGGACGTCCTTCGGCCTCCGGGCAGAGCCGCGCTGAAAGCAAGGAAGCCTTGATGGCAAGTGCCAGAGCTGACCTGGGAACCCCGAAATGTCCTCGGCAAGGCTGGGCCCTTCACGGGGCAGGACGGGGGGCCAGTCCGGCCCTAGACTGGGAGACGCCTCCAGCCTGGCGGGGGCAGGAATGGGGTGCAGACACCATAGGGTCGGCAGGCACAGCCGTGAGGACAGACCTACCCTGGCCTGGTCGCTGTGTCTGAGGTTTGGTCCCAGGAGCGCCCCCACCCCAGAAGCCCACTCACCACCTGGGTCCCTGCGAGCTGTCAGGCTGACCCTCTCTCCAGGCCTCGGTTCTCTCTCTCTCTCTTTTGGAGAGCTCTGGAAGGCCTGCCCTGCTGTCTCCAGTCTGAGCCAAGCGGGGGGCACAGCTTGAACATCGGGCCCTTCCTTCCCCCCTTCCCCACAAGGGGAGGCCCTTGTACCTTCCCTGTCCCTCTGCAGAGATGCTGGGGCTCTCCCCTCCCCGCCCTGCTCCTTCCCTGCCTGCCCCTGTCCCAGTGCACCAGCATCCTGTTCTTTATCACCGGGACCCGCCGTGTGACCCGGATGTCCCCAGGCCCCTCCAGCACAGCCAGGCTGCCTCTGCATTTCTCTGTCCCCTCGAGCCTGCTCTGTTTTCCTAGTCAGCCCCCCACCTCAGTGGCTCTCACCGCCCCCAAGTCCCCACTGCCCCAGGCCAAGCAGACACTGAGGTCCCCTGGGGTCACTCTATCCCATCCCCTTCTGGCCTCTCTGCCACCTTCGCCCTGGGCCAGACCCATCCGCTCTCATCCCAAGGGCAATGTGGCCTTTTCTCTGTCCCCAGACCTTAGGCTCCTTTAATTTGGACGAAGATCTTCCTAAATCAGACCCTGACACTTTCCTCCTTGGAAGGAAGGATCCTCCTTGGACCCTCTGCTTTGAGGGTAATACCAATATTATGCCAATAATACCACTGCTCCTTGGCCTGGCTTACAAGTCTGTTCATTCGTTCATTCAACAAATATTTATCCAATCCCTGTTATGGCCACACAGCTCTGGGGAGGCTGTAATGATCAAACAGTCTCAGACCACTGTCCTCATGGAACGCACATTGCCGGGAATGCAGACAGACGATGAACAGCTGGGACGTGTATGATTCGCAACATCGGGATGGATACGAGCTAAGAAGGACAATGAAGCAGGAGAGGGGGCAGAAGGGACCAGGAAGAGTTCACAGACCGAGACCTGGTCGGGGAGGCCTCAGTGACAAGGTGGCATTGGAGTGGTGGCTTTAAAGGATGTGAAGGAATGAGCCCTGTGGACATCCGGGGAAGAACACTCCAGGCCGAGGGTAGCAGGTGCAAAGGCCCTGAGGGAGAGCACATGTGGTGTGTCTGAGGGCCAGGAAGCAAGCGCCCTCCCTCTCACCCTGGTGGGGCCTCTGTGACGGCTCATGTCCCGTGTCATCTTGTCTGGGCGAGGACGTACCCAGATAGCTGGTAACATGCTATTTCTGCGCGCCTGCGAGGGTGTTTCCTGAATAGATTAGCATTTGAATCAGCAGCATTTGAACGCAGAAGATTGGCCTTTCCAGGCTGGGTGGGCATCATGCAGTCCACCCAGGGTCCACACAGAACAAAGGCGGAGGAGGGAGGAATTTTCTCTCGGCTTGAGCTGGGCCATCCATCTTCCTTCACCTCCCGGACACGGACGCCCCTGGTTCGTGGACCCTCAGACTCAGACCAGGTCACCGCTGGCCTCCTGGGTCTCCGGCCCCCAGGCTTAGACTGAGCTATACCACCAGCTTCCCTGGGCCTCCAGCTTGCAGATGGCAGAGGCGGGACTTCTCAGCCTCCATGATCACAGAAACCAGTCCCTCATGGTAAAGACTATTGGTTCTGTTTCTCTGGAGGACCCTGCCTCAGGCAGCCTCCTTGTCCCGCTCCCCTCTTGCCACCCTCCTCACCCAACAGCCAGCCCTTCACCTCCTTCTGCCTCCCGCCACCAGATAGGCCAGATTCTCTCACTGCTCTATGACCTGTGCTATTCCTTCTGCAGAGATGCTTTTCCACTCACTCCCCACACTCCTACTTACGCTTCGAGCCCACCCTGAACACTCCTCCACCTTCATCCGGACAGGATCAGAGCGTCCTGCGTGCCCTCAAAATCTCCTGCGCTTGCTCTGTCAGGCAGGCCTCGAACTTCTCAGTTAGCGCTCCTCCTCAAGCCTGCCAGGCCCACCTCAGGGCCTTTGCACTTGCTGCCTCCTCTCTTGCTAGCCTCAGACATCTGCATGACTCATGCCTTCATTTCCCTCAGGTCCCCACTTAAGTGTCACCTCCTCCGAGAGGTCCTCCGGGCCCTCCATCCCTCTTCACCCCTTCCCCACTTTCCTTTCCTCCATAGCACGACCTGACAGGAGGTGACAGACTCACTTGCTTGTTTGCGTGTTTATTGTCTGTCTCCCCACTAGACTGTGGGCTCCGGGGGGCGGTGCTTTATTTGTTATGTTCACGGCTGTACCCCAGGGGCTAGAACGGAGCCCACACACGGTGATCAATATATATGTGGGATGAGAAATGAATTAGCTGGTGGTGTCGATCACACTGTGCTGTGATAACCTCTCTCTGCCCCCACCCTCGTGGCCTGCCCCACCACTCCGTGGATTCTTCTGGAACAAGGTCCCAGCCAGCCACCTCTGTACGCCAGCCCCAGCGTGGGTCCAAGCACATTATAACATCAGCAAGTGTTCCCACCGGAGTGAGGCAGCTGATGGATGGATGGACAGGGTGCTGAGAGCCCGGGGTTTAAAAATAAACCTGCTCTTAGTGTTCTCGGTGTCATTTGTAACTTCCCATAAAAGCCCTTGGCGGAGCAGATTTCGGTCACTTGAGGGGGATATTCAGGCTCACGAAATAGAAAGCTTGTAAGTAAATACAGTAAATCACACGAACCCGCCGGACAGAGGCCCCTCTTGCCCTGGAAATGCAGGCACAGGACAGGGAGAGCGGGGTGGGGATTTGGAAGGTTTGTGTTTCTGCTAGGAGGCTCTGGGACCACTGACGGCAGGGTCATGGAAGCCCAGGGGCACGGCCGTGGGGGCCTGTGAGCAGGTGGCCCCTCCACGTTAGACCTAGGCCTGCCTCTACCTGCCTGGGGATGTGTGAGGAAAAGCTGTGTGGGGTGTCCTGGGACGTGGCTGGAGCCCAGACATCCGGTCTACTGCGGAGCTGACAGGTGACAGAGGGAGGATGAGAACAATCCTTCCCACCCCCCCTCCTGAGGCCGCCCTCCAGCCGGGCCCCACCACAGCCCCCATGGGACTTTCTGGGGGCAGACTGTGCTCTTCCCACCATGTGGCCTTATCCTACAGCTGGGGGTGGGGGTCCCCCCGCTCTGCCCTGGCCCTTCTCCCCTTCGCTGTCCTCTCTCCCCGCCGAGGCATAGCTGCTCTCCCTGGATGGAGTCCTCGCAGTGGTGGGGTCTCTAGCTGGACTGCCCCCTGTTCTCTCCCAGAAGCCAGGCCGCCCCCAGCCTTTTCTCCTGGGATACAGCCCTGGAGCCGCACACCCCACGGGCCACGCTGGCCTCCCGCACCCCCACCTGCTCCTCGTCCAGACTTCTCACTTGAGAAATGGTGGCTCCATCTGCCCACGCTCTCAGCCCTGGGTGTCAGCCAACAAATCCATCATGCCCACACCCACCCATCCCCAAGGTGGAGCATTTCTACCTTCGGGACACCACCTGGATCTGCCCACTGCCATCCAAGTTTCCATGAGCTCCTGCCTGGATGCCTCCCTTCCCTGCTTCCCTGGCCCCCTGTTCCTACTCTGACCTCCATGGAGAACCTGGGGAGCACAGATCATATTAAGTCACCCTTTGCTTAAAACCCTCAGTGCTGCTGAGGACACCTTGAGCAAAGCCAGCCCCCGCACCAAGGCTCTTCCCCTTCCTCGTGCTCCCTTCTCATCTCTCTGCCCCAGCCCCCTTCTTTAGTCCTTCTGACACACCCCAGGGCCTTTGCACATGCTGTCTGTGCTCCCTCAATCATGCTGCTCCCCACTCTTCTGGTAACCAGCTCCTTCAGGTCTCGGCTGAAATGTGGGCTCCTGAGTCCCCTGAGTTAGTCCCCCTCATTATCCTCCCACGTTGCCTCCTGTACACGGCATGCTTGGCCCCATCCAGAGGTGGGGCTGTCTGCGTGACTTTTCCTTGAGGGACCACGTTCCTCTCCTGACACTGAGCCCAGGAGTGTGGGCACCTGTCTGATGTGTGTATTTCTTATCCCTGCCTCCAGCGTGGGCCTGTCGCCTAGTAGGTGCTCAGCAAATGACCTGGATGAGTAAGTGGACCCAGAAGAATAGAAAAGGAATGAAGAGTAAGCAGCCTGCGTCCCTTAAACAGAACAGAAAGAACTCAGTGTTGTTAATTGGTGTATTCGGTGTGTGTGGAGGGGGGAGTAGACTTGTTTCTAATTTTTTTTTTTTTTGTAACTCACACTGCCTAATCAGAGCTAGTAATTACAAGTCGTGTTTCTGGTTTGTGCCTCCTTGACTCGGGCCCGAGGGCAGGAGCCATTTCATATTTAAGCAGTATTAGTTCTGTGGTGTTCTCGGGGGAGCGGGAGCGTGCCTGAGTGTGGAGTGTAATTCTCAGCAATGCTAATTAGATCAGGAAAACAGCCCGGGCTCCGGGCAGGGCCACTGGCATGGAGGTGAAGGGTCTCCCGCTAACAAGCCCGAGAGGCCAGTCCCACCTGCTGTACCCCGCCCCACTCACATCCCCGTGCTGCCCCCCCAGCCTAGCCCCCCCCAGGGGAAAGCAGAGCCCCAGGTCCCACTTGGGCCGCCTCTGCCAGGCCTCCCCCAAGAGGCTGGACAGCCAGTGCCATGGGGTGCAGGGGAGACACCCGGCCCCTCTCACCCCACATGCTCCGGGGCCCTTCCTGGACCCTCCCCTAGGAGGCAGCAGCAGGTACGAAGGGCAGCAGAGGGCACTTCTAGACAGCTGACTCCCTCCCATCTCCTGCAAGGCACAGGGTCTTTCCTTAAAGAACCCTTCTCTCCCGATTGATTGCATCTGCTCGCTTCCATCAGCCTAGTTTCCCACCCACCCCACCCTCCTGTCGTCAGCATCACCGTCACAAGGTTCCAGATGGTGCTGTGTACCGGGCACTTTGCGTACATGGTCAAAACCTTGATGGAAAGTTCCCAAGGCAGTGTCATTGCAGTTTGCAGACGAGAAAACTGAGGCTTAAAGATGAGGCTCTGGCCAAGCTTCCACAGCTGGTGAGTCAGAAGAGAGTACTCAGCTAAACACCCTGCTGGTTAGAATGCGGGTCTCGGCAGCTCACAGATCTGGGTTGAGCCCTGGCTCCACTGCGTCCCTTGGGCCCGTTTTCTTAGCATTTCTGAGTACCAATTTCCTTCTGGACTCATTTCGTCTGGGTCTCCCCAGCAATGCCACCAGGTGGTGCTTAGACATTGTGTCCATTTCACAGATGTAGGAACAGAGGCTCAGGGAGGGGAGAGCTGTGTCCCCATCTGTGCAGTGAGAAGGCGGCGCAGGGGCCTGGCTGGGTCTGTGTGGCCCCGTCTCCCCTCTGTCGTCTGCCAGCTATGCTGTGATCAGTGTGCACCCTCACCCGGAGCGCTGCGCCCTGGCAAGATGGAGGTGGCAGAACGCCCACCAACGAAAGAGAGGGCAGAGTCCCCCTCACTCCCACGGCGGCTTCTTAGCCCAAGGGAGCACTTCTTCCGCCCGGGCTGAGCTGCATGGCATTCACGGCACTTCATAGGCTTTGCTGAGCTCCAAACAGCTCCGGGCTGGCACAACCACTCTCCCCGTTTTACAGGTGGAGAAACTGAGGCCTAAGGTCCCAGGTCAGCTCCTCTAGGACGTGATATTAATTCCAAAGCTGGTGCTCTGACCTCTTCCCTCTGGGCACCACAGCAGGGCTAAGTGAGAACACGGCAGGGACTCTTGCAGTCTGTCCCAGGCCGAGTCCTGAGTACCGAGTACCAAGTACCGGGTACCTGCAAGCGAGCGTTCTCAGCCCCATTGTCCTGATGAGAATCCTGAGCTCAGAGGCAAAGCCAGGATGCAGCTGCTTAGCAGGGAAGTCAGGCCCACCGGGGACCCAGGGACCTCTGTGCTGGCCCGGCTCCGTCCGCTGGCTGTTTCTCCACCTCCTCTCACCTCCTACCACCTGACCCCTCAGTCCTGTGTTCCTCCAAGCTTTCTCCTTCTCTTCACGGTCTACCCTCCCTCGGGACAGTCCTAGTGACACACATGACATCCGCTACCACCTCTAGCGCCGAGAATCCCCCAACTCCATCTCCCGGGCGGTGGATGGAGGGTTGGGGACAGCTCTGTCCCTTACAAACGTGAGGCCTCAGGCAGGTCGCTTCCCCTCCCTGAGCCTGTTTCCTCACCTGTAAACAGGGAGAGATGATACAGTCCTCTCTGAAAGGACCCCTGTGATCAAGGAAGATCACAGATGCGGCTCTGACCAAATGCCTGGCACACAGAGGTGCTCAGCACAGGCTTGTCTCTTTTCTTCCCGTGAGATTTCCACGCTGACAGTCTTTCACTGAAACTTCCGCCAGTCCCTCTGGGTCCCCGGAGGAAGGAAGAGGGTTCTGTTAGATGCGGTGGTCAGGGGAGGAGGAGACCCTTCTGGGGAGTATGAAGTCGGGGAGTGAGGTACGTGTATCTCTGCTGGAAGAGCCTTCCAGGCAAAGGGAAGAGTTAGTGCAAAGGCCCTGTGGTCAGTGTGGGCTTGGAGGGTTCAAGGGGAATTGGGGAGGCCAGTGTGGCTGGTGGAGTGACCTAGGGGGAGCATAGTATGAAATGGGGGTGGAAGGGTCTAGTGGGTCTGAGGACATTAGCTTTGAGGGATACAGAGATGCAATGGTAGGGGATGTCACTCTCTAGGGGTCAGACAGAATGTGACTGGGGACCTCCAAACCCAAGTCCAACCAGCCAAGCTGCTGCTGGAATGTCCATCCCTTGCAGTGGGGGTGGGGGACTGTCCAGAGTTGCCCCCATCTGCTCCCCACACTCTCCCCTGGGTACCATCCCGCCCCACAGGGAGAGAGGACAAAGGGAGTCTCACTGGGAGAGACTGTCAGTCCCACCCACCTGGCTCCTAGCAGGGCTTCAGTGACGCCCTAGCCCTGCAACATCTTGGTGGGGGTGGGGGGAAGCCTGGTCCCCTGGGAGAGGGGTCCCTGAGATGCCATGTGAGAAATACTGAGGGGAGGGCCCAGGGAAGGCCCATCCCAGCCTGCAGGCAAAAGGGCCTGCTCTCTCAGGCCTGTTGGCTCTGCCCAAGAGCCTTCCTTCCTCCCTTCCCTCCCTTCCTTCCCTTACCCTCCCCTTTCCCCTCCCTTCTCCTCCCTTCCCCTCCTTTCCTCTCTCTCCCTTGCTCTTCCTGTCTCTGTCTTCCTTCCTCCCTTGCTTCTTTGTTTCAGTAAACATTAATTTTTCTCCGTGTTGACGCGGGCTTGAGGGAGCGTGCTGCATGGAGAACTGTGGGGATGTGATGTCCAACCTCTGGAGCTTCCTGTCCAGTGGCGCCCCCTGTCGGAGCAGAGACCTGGAGCACCGCATTGCTGACTGTCCCTGGGCCAGCCAGGGTCCCATCTGCCGGGGTGGAGCGGGGCGGGCCCGGAGCCTTTCCTCCACCAGACTCTGTTCCGGGCATCGTGCCAGGGCCCAAGAGCTCTTAAGGGCCTATGAAAATGTTTAAGGCCCAGGAAAACAATTTATTTGGCTTCCAATAAAAAAGGAAAGCTGCAAAGTTGAAATTGATGAATGTTTAATCAAACGTCTACAAAGCGTAAGATTATCAACTGCTCAACCGTCCACTCCAAGTCAGCTTTTGCATAGTTACATATAATTTGTATTGAGTGTGCGACGTTGGGACATTTTAATATGTTTGATCTAATGGGGGAAGGAGTTTCTAAAAGTGAGAGTGTCTGGGGCTGGAAAGGTCTTAAAAGGACAAAGGTGGGGGAGGGTGGGGAGAGCAGGGGCCAGGGATGGGGAGAGCAGAGACTTCTTAGAGGAGGGGAATGTGGCTGGAAGGCTGCAGAGGCTTCTTCAGCAGAGGGAAGGGCAATCCTGGCAGGGGAACAGCATGTGCAAAGGACCATCCACCTGCCAGGGCCTGAGGAACAGGGACCACTCACTCTGCCGGCAGCAGAAAGTGGGGTGGGGGCGGGGAGGGGGGCAGCACAGGTGTTCCCTTCTTGAGCCTGTCTCCATTTCTGGCACCTTCTTCCCCATCACTGAGGCCCGGCCCCACTCTCAGCCTCACAGAGCTGGGCCAGGTGGCGACCCCAAGCCCGCTGGGTCTCCCCATTGACCCCTCGGCCTAACTCCAGATGTCTGGTCCTGGGAACCCACATCTGCCCCCGGGGCTGCGTCCCTGCTCCACGCATGAGCGAGCGCAGATGGAGAGAGAAAGGCGAGGAAACAGAAGCCCTCCAGAGACACAGACTCTAAACTCACTTCTTGGGTCATTTGTGGAGACAAGTCCATTCATTGTCCCTTCTCCCCAGCTCAGAGCTTCTGCTCAAACACCCCTCCTATCCCTTTAAAAGAAAATAACGCCATGACAAGCCCAGTCTGGGGATGGCATCCATTCTCTGCCCAGTGCAGAACACCTCTAGGCTGGAGTCTGGAAAGTCCCCGTCTCCCTGGGCTCTCAGAGTGAAAGCCTGAATTCCTAGGGCTGGGTGATCCCCCAGGAGTAGGATCCCCCCCACCGAGTTAGTGCAGACCCACCAGTGCCACCACCCGGGACAACAGCAGGGGCAGCCTGCTTCCTCTCTTCCAGAAAGGCCACACTGGCTGGGCAGGGGGTGGAGGAGACAACTTGGCCCAGCCCAAGAAGCCTGCCACCCCCGGGGAAGGGGCCACCTCCCTCTGCCCCTCCGACCAGCCTGTCCTCAGCTGAGCCCAGAGCCCGCCATCACTTTGGGTAAAATGCTGCCTTTTCCTGGCTCCTTCGTTTTACTCCCGAACTGCAAGTTCTCTGAGTCCTGGGGACATGGGTGGCCACTTTGTCTCTTGGGGGGCAGAATCCCAGAGCAATGAGCTTGGGAGCTGAGGGGGTGCTCAGGGGGTGCTGTGGAAGTAGCAGAAGCAAATCCTGGACCCAGGATGCTCTGCTGCTTCTTCGAGCAGCGTTAGACAGGTGAGTTCACCTCTCTGGGCCCGTTTTCCCCAACCTTGCCTACAGCACTGTGCTGCCGGGAAAACTGCTCCCTTTTCACACGGCAAGTGTCTGGGACAGTGCCGGGCAGACAGGAAGCTGCCAATAGTATTAGTGGCCATAAGAATAATAGGAATAGTAATTATAGCAATTCTCTTCGTTATTGTTGCTATTAGTTCATACTGTGTCAGTACTGCCAGTAGATTCAGGGCAAGCAGGAGGGCCCCTAAAGGCCTTCTGGGTCTGGCCCAGCCCTCCCCTCTCCCTTCAGTCACACAGAACTCCCCTCCTCCTGCTTTTTCTGGCCCCCATGCCATCGGGCATGCTGTCCCCCTGCCTGGAAGGCCCTCCCATCAGCTTCCCCTGGCAGACTCTGACTCTGCCCCATGAATCAGCTCAGAAGCCACCCCCTCCCTGACCCCTGTTCAGACCTCCCCTCCCCCAGAACCCTCCCACCCGGAAGCTCCCCCTGGGCTGCCAGCACCTTCTCTGGGCTTCCACAGTAACTGATACATTCCTGTCAAATCTCCATTCACCCAGCACTAGAACCCTCACTGTCACTCACATACCCCCCGGGTCAGGGACTCCGGCCACTGTCTTTCCTTCTCTGTGTCCCTGGCCCCAGAGCTCCACGTGGCATAGCGCGGGTGATCACCAGTGATTACCGACCAGATAAACCAGGCAAGGTGCCAGGGTCTAGGTCCCCAGTGATCCGCCCTCCTCCCCCTGCCTGAGCCTCGGTCTCCCCATCTATGATAGGGGTGTGCTACCCCTGTGGGGCCCACCTCCCAGGAGCGCAGGAAACGCTGGCGTCCTTAAGCCCGCGCCCCTGCACAGGTGTGCAAGGGAAGGGACTCTCTCATTTATTAGGCTCCTCAGTTCTGGCACCTGGTCTTTGGGGAGAGGAGCCGGGCTGGTAATGAGGGTTGTCAGGGGAGACCGAGACGGGGCTGCAGGGGACGCCTGGGTCACCCCAGAGCAGCGGACCCCCGGGCTGAGGGCGGCGGAGGGGCCCTGGGACCTGGCGGCGCGAGGGCTCCTGCTCCAGGGGCAAAGCAGGACCCGTGCCCTCCAGCGGGTGTGGCGACCCCGCGGCGGTGCCGGCTCTGGCCCCAAGGTGGCGCTGCAGGCTCTCGCAAGTGCCGCCCAGCCCGAGTGGAGGGTGCCTGGGCAGGGGAGGGGGCAGGAGGGAGCAGAGGGGAGGGGAGGGGAAGGGAGAGAGGTGGCGAAGGGGGGAGCAGAAGGAACAGAGGAGAGGACTGAGAGAGAGGCGGGGAGTCCAGAGGAGGGAAGGAGAGAAAATGCTAGGGAGGGGACGGGAAGGAAGGGGAGGATGGGGAGAAGGGGCTTCTTCCCATGCAGGGGCTGGAGGAACCAGAACCTGCAGGAACTCCGCCCCCCACAGGCCCCCATGCCTACAGAGCAGTCACTTTGTACCTTAACTCCCCCCCACCCCGTACAGGGCTCCTCAGGGCCCTCAGGATGAAGTCCAGACTGCACAGCCCAACTCACCCATCCTCTGTGATCGGACCCCAGGGCACCCTCAGCCTCCTCTTTCTCCACCTTCCCATCCCCCACTTGCACCCTAGCACCCCAGGCCCATGCAGGCAGAGCCGCCTGCCACTTCCAGGGGGACCCTGCTTTCCCTCTCTGCCGGACCTTTGCGGGTGCCAGGTTGCTGCTGCCAGTACTGATCTTCCCCCCATTTACCCCTCCTCCTGGCTCCCGTGCTTCTCTGCTTCTCTTTCGGGTCTCAGCATGACCACCTCCTCCCAGAGGTCCTCCCTGACACTTGTGTCCAGGGTCTGGTTTACCCCTGGGCTCCCCGGCCCTCCTGCCTCTCCCCCGTTGGGGCAATGACTGCTCTGGGTTGGGATGGATTCCTCTGTTTCTCCAGCCAGTCGGGGGGCTCCCTGAGGGAAGGAACACACCTAGTCTCCCTCGGCATCCCGGGGCCAGCCCAGGGGCCGAACAGACACAGTGGGCAGCAGAGGGTGCCCATGGGATGCATGAATGATCAATGAAGGGCGGAGTGTGGGAGGAAAGGAGGAGAGCTGAGGAGTAGGGGGAAGAGCACAAAGCAGGGAGGAGAGGGATTGGGAGAGAGGCAGGGAGGAACCCAGGCGCCGGGTGTGCAGGGACCCTCGGGGCCTCAGCACTGCCAGGCAGTGATCTCCTTCTTGAAGTCAGCTGGCCGCCTGGCTCTGGCCCCCTGTGACCATAGGAAAGTTCTTCCTTACTGTTGGGGTACAGGAACTGAACCCACTCAGCTGCAGGGGAGAGGGGGTTAGTAGCACCAGGTATCGCAGATGCCAGAGTGAAAGAACGCAGCAGGAACTACCAAGACACCAGGACCTGGACCAGGAACAGGGCACCCACGGGCTGGAAGGCAGGCTCTCTTGCGCGCTCTTTCTCTGGCTCTCTCTCTCTCTCTCTTTCCCAGGCTTTCTCTCGCTTTCTCTCCGTAGGACTGGCATTCCCTACCCTCCTCAGTATCTGGTAGACTTGAGCTTTATTCCCCATCCGCTCAAATGACCAACGGACCCAACCGGCTCCTTTTAGTCTCAACTTCAGATTTGCACGACAGATACCCTGATTGTCCCAGCTGGGGCAGGTGTCCACCCCCGATCTGGTCACTGTGGGGAGGGGAGTGGGAAACAGGTCAGGGTCTCAAAGCACAAACAAGGGCACTGGGGGAATGGGGGCAGGGAATGCCACTAACATCCTCACCGTGACCTCCGTCTGGTGTCAGGTGCGCAGAATCTGCTCTTTGCCCGATACTCGGAAGCCCCCTTCACGGCCTAGTCGGGCATCACCAACCGGTGCTTGGGATCCCATTTTACGGATGGGAGACCTGAGGCTCACTGCCCTGTGCTCTTTCTGCCCCCCCCCCCCATGCTCCCAGATTCTGTTTCGTCCTTGCCAGTATCCTATTGAGTTTCCTTGGTCCAGCCCTCTGTCTTCTCTGGACCTCAGTTTCCCACTCTGTAGAGTGGGGAAGACAGAGAGAGCTACCAGGCGCCTCTCAGCTCTGACACTTGGGAGTCACTTTGCTCCAGCTGGAAGCAGCAGGCCGCCTCAGCAAAGCTCGTGATCCCTGCCCTTCCCCCCCCCCATGCTCCGTGTGCTGTCTGGGGCCCTCGGAGAAGCCCCTGAGTAAACCTCAATAATGCGGAGCTGCATCTATGTCTGAGAGAGCAGATGAATCATTTCCTGCTTTCCTCCTGGGCTCAGGATTGTAGCCGAGAATACTCTGGATCTTTAGAGCAGTTGCCAAGAGACCTGGGTTGACGGGGGTCTCATTGTCGGGGCAGAGCCATGGATCAGCTGCCCCCTGGCTGCCTCGGGACCTGAACCCCACTGCCCCAAAGCCAAGCCTGTACCTGAGGCTTGGGGTACAGTCCCAGTCCTGCCACGTCCTTGCTGTGCGGCTCCCTCTGCCCGCCCTGGAAGATGGCCGTGTCCACCCTGCAGGGATGGAGGAGGCAGGGTGTGGAGGGCCCAGTTCTCACCCCGCTGAGCCCTGCTGGGACTCGCCTGCCCTGAGCTCCTGCTGGTCACGTGTGGGTGTACCTCTGTGTCCCCCCCCCCCCGTTCAGTCAGCTTCTCCAGAACCAATACAAGGCCTTGTGCTTTCGACAGCATTTGTCCAGCTCGTGGAGACCCGCTTCCCAGCCCTTTTCCCCTCCAGGGAGCCTCCCAGAAGCCACCCTTGTGGCTCCAGCTGGGGCCGGTGAGACCAAAGTAGAAAAGGGAAAAATGGATCCAAGTTGGACCAGGCTTGTTCTCTCTCCTAGGAATCTGGGCTTGGCACTGAGGGAATCTGGTTCCATCTGGGATGTTCTCTCCAATGCAGACGGATGTGCTCAGGAGCTGTGGGCCGCCTTCTTCCGTTTGATGGAACAGTAAGGAAAGGGTACTTCTCCATCCCTGGGCCTCTTGCCTTCTGAGGGCACACTACCTCCTCGTCCTTGGGATCTGGGAGATGTCCCTGCCGCATTATCACAGCTCCCGGGTCTGCTGAAGCCCGCTTGAGTGGATTCCTGCTGCAGCCCGCGGAGCCCGGGGCAGTCCACGCACGGAGGCCTGGCCGTGTCTGGCGGGGCTTCGCCTCATTGCTCCATTATTGCCCTTCGCCTCTCTTCGGACCGACCGGGTGGGCATCTCCAGCCTCTCATTTCACAGGTAGCAAAACTGACGCGGAGTGAGCTCAGACCCCTTGTCTAGGGTCACCCAAAAAGAGTCGGTTTTTCCCACAGCCCTGGGAGGGTCCCCTCCCCCCAGATCTACACAGGGCAACGGGTTAGGAACTGGGAGTCCAGGTGAACTTGCTGGAGCCACTCCTGCCAGCACCCACCAGCCCCTGGGAGAGCGCTCACCGTACCAGCGCAGAGTGGGAGCTTCGTAAGTCCCCAGGACAGCCCTACAGTAACCAGTTCTGGAGCGTGGACGCGGGTGATCCGCGGGGGCACCCCACCCGTCGCTTTCCCAACAGGACAGGACTCTTGCAGTCTGGCTGGCTAGTCTGAGATGCAGATGATTCCGTATAATCGCAATCTCAGAGCCACCCAGGTCAGGCCACAGATGGCTGGCTGGTGGCTACAGCCCATGCCCAGTGCAGTGACCAAGGTGACATTCCAGGTTGGTCTCCCAGACAGGCCAGTGGATTATTTCCAGGGTCATGGCTCCCACTCAGGCCGGACACCCCTCCTCATCGGCCCTCCAGGCACTGAGGGTAATTGGCCACCCCTCTGCTGCCCTTGGGGATAGTGACCCCAGGACTCTGTGATAGAGCTATTGACAATGAGGGCACAAGGGGCAGGGGCCCCCACAGCCTGTCCTGCTGACAAGGTCAGACTGTGGGCAGCAGCTTTCTCCACAGGACTGAAGGCTACCTTCAAAGTCAAGGGCAGAAGCAATGGAGACCGTCATCCCCAAACTCCTTCCTTAAACTGCTGAGGGAACAGTATTCCAGAAAACGGTAGAGACCAGCCCAGATCACGCAGCAAGGTTAGGATTTGACAACGTGTCATTAAGTGGATAGAATCCACAGAAACCACAGTGGGCATTATGAGAAGCTCTGGGTACAAGGCTAAGTCAGGTGGGCATGGCCTCCATTCCCATGGCTCTCACGCTGTCAGACAGGAGAGAAGCCACTCACTTTCTATGAACCGTGGGGTGTGTATCATGAGGGCCGAACTGCCTTGCAGTCAGGGAGGACTTCCCAAGAGAGGAGGATGAGCTGGAGGAGTGAGCGAGTGCGTGCTCGAGTCTGCACACACGCGGGGGCGGGCGTGTTGCAGGCAGGACGAGAGGCGTGTGCAGGGTGACGGGTCTTTGAGGACCGGGAGCACGGTGAGGGGAGGAGGGGCAGGGGGTCACTGGAGGCCCAGAGGGATGCACAGTCCTTCAGAACTCTCCAGCTCTAACTGCAGTGTGATCCCTCCCTAGGGGTGGGGGGCTGTTTCCGCACGGTGGGCCCTCACCAAGCCCAAGAAAGACAGCATAGGTTAGACGCTCGGTTGCCAAAGGGCCACATAAGCCCGTGTTCAAGCAGTGGCTTGCCATTCGTCATTTGCAAAGCTCTTTTCACACCTGTGCCTTCATGTGGTCCTGAGCACCGTCCCCATTGTGCAGGTGAAGAAACTGAGGCGCTTGAGGGGCCTAAGGCCTCCTAACACGTGGGGAAGAAAACAGATCTGTGTCTATGTCTGTTTCATACCCAAACCATCCTCTCACCCCCCACCCCCGGCCCCTTCACCGGACTGCCAGGTAGGCTTTGAAGTAGGGTGGGCTAGGGTGAGTTGCCCCCAGGATGTGAGTTTTAATCTGGTTTGGGGAAGCAGAAAGGAACAAGAATCAGATGGCAGGGGAGGTGGGGGGGAGGGAAGGTGGGGTGTGGGACCCGGGGCAGGGAGGCCCTGCAGGCGCGGTCTGCTTGTCAGTGCAAACAGCAGATGCGTTTACTCGAGCACCTACCGCACGCCAGGACTTTGCTGGCACCTGACACGGGTCCTCTCATTTACTCCATCGATGACCTGGGCCGTGGCCCTACCGCAGCTAGTTAGTGGTGGAGTCGGGACCACAGCCAGGTCTGCCCGAACAGAAGCCAAGGGCTCCCTGCCACACCCCAGATGGCGCTTCTGCTGCCCAAATGTCTCCCTGGCTGTGTGATCCCCGACAAGTTGCTTACCTTCTCTGTGCCTCTGTTTCTTCATCTGTAAAACACGGATGGCAATACCTATTAAGCATGAAGAAGGCACTTTTGTTCATCAGAATTCTTAGGAAAAGTGTAATATTTGTCAAAAAAGAGAAATCCGTGTGGTGACCAAAGCCAATACCTCAAGGGTATGGAGCCAGCTGACGCCAAGACATTCTAGACAGCAGAGGTTGAAAGTAGTCTGCACGAGATGAGGAGGTCTGCTGCTTCCAGAGAAGGGAGGTGTGGACTAAGGGGAAAGCAGCCAGGGAGATGATGCAGTCTCCCCACAGATTTGCAATAAAGCTAATAAATTCAGAAATGCTTGGTGTGGGTGGATATTTTAGAAACCAGTGATGGAGCTGGGCTTTGCACTTGAAATATCCCAGAATGAAAGAGACCCAGCCAGGTAGACAGAGAAGCCCAAATGCAGGAGGAGTCCTGGGATTCAGGATCGCCAGTGGCCACAGACTCTCGGGGACCAGGCATGCTCGGTTCTCCCAGAGGACGAGGGCACCCCAGCGGTCACCCGGTTCTCCTGACCTTGGTAGTCACAGCTACCAGCTTGCCATCCCCCTAAATCTCCCGAAGTCATGCTCCTGCCTCGTCACATGCCAAGCCTCCTGCTGCCCCTGGATTCCATCCCCTGCTGCGCTGCGTCCCTTCCTGCTGCCTCCGTGCTGTCCTCTCCATCACCTCTACACAGCGAGCTCTGACGTCCCACGTGAAAAACAGAGCGACGCAAAGCAAAGAAACCAAGCCCTCCCCTAGCCCCAGTGCCCCCGGGTCCCTGCAGCGCCGCCTTCCCTCCGCCTCGAGCACGTCAACTGCACCGCTTTCTTCACCCGCTGACCTGGCGCCTTTCCTGCTGCACCTGCCATGGCTTCCTGACTTGTCAAGGTCACCAGTCACCTCCACAGTGCCACCTCTTATGATGACGTCTCTGCTGGGAGGTACATGCCACGGGGACCCACACCCCCTCCTTCTGGAAGCACTGTGACTCCGTGACACTGCCTGCCTTTCCTCCCTTCTGCCTGGCTCCCCTGCCTCAGTCTCCTTCTCTGAACCCTCCCACCCTGGCCCTCAGGGCTCAGGCCAGCTTTCCCTGGTGGGGAGACCCCTCTTTCCTCTGCCGAGCCCATCAATTCCAGGGGCTATTTTTAACAGCTTCTCGGAGATATAGTTGACATATGATAAACTGAACATATTTAAACTGACATATTTAAAGACATAATTAAAGTGATAATTTGATAAGTTTTGACATATGTACACATTCAAGAAGCCATCACTACAATCAGGATAATGAAGATATCCATCATCCCCCAAATTTCCCTCCTGCTTCTTTGTCATGTCCCTCGAAAACCTCTCCCCTCTCCCCAGGCAGCCACGGATCTGCTTTCTGTCACTACGAGTTAGCTTACATTTTCTAGAATGTTATGTCAACGGGATCAAACAGGATATTCTCTCTTTTTTGCCTGGTTCCTTTCACTTGGCACAATTCTTTTTCGATTCATTCGTTTTCATGTGTGTATCAAGACTTCATGCATTTTTATAATTGAGTCGTGTTCTATCGCACGCATAGACAATTCATCTGTCCCTTTTTCTGTTGATGGACATTAGGGTTCTTTTCTGTTTTGAGATATTTCAAATAAAATAGCTATGAACATTCACGTACAAGTCTCTGTGTGGACCTATGTTTTCACTTCTCTTGGGTAAGTACATAGGAGGGGCATGGCTAGGTCTTATGGTATGGGTAAGTTTTACTTAAAAAAAAAAAAACAAATATTCCCCCCCAAAACCTGCCCACTTTTCCCAAGTGACTGTAACATTTTACACTCTCTCCAGCACTGTAGGAGAATTCCAGTTCGTCCACAGGCTCACCAACACTTGGTCTGGTCGGCCTTTCTAGTTTCAGGGGAGTCGTGTTGGGCTCTCACTGTGGTTTTATCACGTGTGACCCTAACCATCAATGATGCTGAGCGTTTTTCGTGTGCTTATTTCCCATCTGTATATGTCCTTTAGTGAAGCGTCTGTTCAAATCTTTTGTCCATTTTTTAAATCGAGTTGTTTATTTTCTTATGATTGAGTTACCGGAGTTCTCTAAATGTATTGTATATGACTGCTTTTTGAATTTGCAAATATTTTCCCTGGCTTGTCTTTTCATTCCCCTAAAAGTGTCTTTTGAAGAACAGAGCTTTTACACTTTTAGGAAGTCCAGGGTATCAATCTGTTCTTTTGTGGCTGGTGTTTTTGGCATCCTATCTAAGAAATTTTTGCCTGAGCCCAGGTCACAAAGATTTTCTCCGATGATTTCCTCCAGAAGTTTATACTTTCAGGTTTTATGTTTAGATTTATAATTCATTTGAAGTTCAGTTTTGTAGATGGATCAAATTTCTAAATTTTTGCCTCTAGATTTCCAATTGTTACAGCATCATTTGTTGAAAACATGACCTCTCCCCTACCGCACTGCCTTTGACCTGTCGTCAAAAATCAGGGGTCCACCGATGTGCAAGTCTGCTTCTGGGTTCTGTTCTGTCCCATTGGTCTATCTGGCTGTCTTAACATCAGCCTGACACTTTCTGGATTTTCATGGCTTTCTAGTAAGTCTTGAAACCAGGTAAGCTCAGCCCTCCATCTGTGTCCTTTGTCTTAAGCTTTCTCTTGGCTTTTCTAGGCCTTCTGAATTTTCGTAGGAATGTGAGAATCAGACTGTAAACCTGTACAGGAGAAAGGCTTCTGGGATGTTGACTGGGACTGTGTTTTACTTAAAGATCAATGTGGAGAGAACTAACATTTCAGCGGTATGGACACTGCTCAGCCATGCACGTGGTACACCTCCTCGTTTCTTTGGTGTTTCATTTCTCTCGGCGATGCTTTATAGTTTGCGGGGTGTAGGTCAGACACATCTTTTGCCAGAGTTATTCCCAAGTACTTTACATTTTTCGATGCTATTGTAAGGGTATTATTTGATTGATTTCAATTTTGATTGTTCGTTGCTAGTATGTAGAAATATAATCGATTTTTGTACATTAGTTTTGTATCATGCAACGTTGCTAAACACACTATTTCTAAGAGCTTTTTTATAGATTCCATCTGATTTTCTATGTAGGTGATTATGTCACCTGCAAGAAAAGGTAATTTTACTTTTTTGTTCCCAATCTGAGTTCTCCTTTTTTTTTCTTTCTTTCTCTTTCTTTCTTTCTTTCTTTCTTTCTTTCTTTCTTTCTTTCTTTCTTTCTTTTTCTTTCTTTCTCTTTCTTTCTTTCTTTCTTTCTTTCTTTCTTTCTTTCTTTCTTTCTTTCCCCTTCTCCTCCTCCCCTTCTTCTTCTTCCTCTTCCTCTTCTTCCTTTCTTTTAAATATTATTAAGCCAGCTGAAACTTCCAGCACAATGTTGAATAGATGTGGCAAGAGTGGGCACCCTACTCTTGTGTCTTGATCTGAGTGTGAAAGCTTTCAGTCCTTTACCATAAAGTACGATGCTACTTCTGGGATTATCCTAGATGCCTTGTCCCTGGGTCAGGCTGAGGAAGTGTCCTCTGTTGCTACTCTGCTGAGACTTGTCACCAAGAATGGAGGTTGGATTTTGTCAAATGCTTTTTTTTTTTTTTTTTTGGCATCTATTGCATTGGTCATACAGTCTTTCCTTCTCAATCGTTAATATAGTGAATTTATTTGCTTGATTTTTTTATGTTAAACCAGTTTCTTACATTCGTGGGATGACCCCACTGGGTCATGGTTATCATCTTTTTTTTATGTATCATTGGATTTTATTTGATAAAATAATGTTGAGCATTTTTATGTCTGTATTCTTGTGGGTCCTTGGCCTGTTGGTTTCCATTCTTGTCATGTCTTTGTCAGGTTTTGCTATCAGGATGATGTTGGTCTCATAGGTCTCATTCCCAGAATTATAGAATTGGTATTATTTCTGTAGAATTCATATTATTTCTTCTTTCAATGTTTGAATTTATTAGGGAAGCTGTCTGGGGCTGGACTTTTCTCTATGGGAAGGCTTGGGACTACGAATTCAGTTTATTGAGGAGGTAAAGGAACCCTCGGGCTCTCTGTTTCTTCTTGAGTGGGCTTTGGTAGTGTGAGTCTTTCAAGGAATTTGACCTTTTCATACTAAGCCGCCAAATGTACTGTCGGGACGTCAGGACTAATATTAATATCTGTACAATAAGTATGACGTCATCCTCTACGTAATCGTCTTTTTCTTTTTTCTTTTTTTTTAAGATTTTATTTATTTATTTGACAGAGAGAGAGACAGCCAGCGAGAGAGGGAACACAAGCAGGGGGAGTGGGAGAGGAAGAAGCAGGCTCCCCGTGGAAGAGCCTGACATGGGGCTTGATCCCAGAATCCGGGATCACACCCTGAGCCAATGGCAGACGCTCAACGACTGAGCCACCCAGGCGCCCCACGTCTTTTCTTTTTCTAACTGCTCACTCCAGGTATGACTTTGTCACGATACAGATCTTCTCAAACTACTAGCTTTTGGTTTCATGATTCTCCCTATTGTTTTTCTGTTTCCGGTTTCGCTCATATCAGCTCTCAGCTTTATTATTTGCTTTGACTTTGCTGTTCTTTTTCCTAGTCTCTAAGGTGGGATGCGAGGTCATTTATCCGAAGCTTGTCTTCTTGTCTAATACAGGCATCCAGGGCTGTACATTTCCCTCTAATTGTTTCAGTTGCATCCCATACATTTCAATGGGTTATATTTTTATTTTCATTCAGGTTGAAGTACTTTCTTGGGGCCCTGTCAGCCCCAGTGGCCCCTGAGTCACTGTAGCCGATGCGTGGAGAGCGGACCTGGCCGTGAGACTGTGGCCGGTCACTCACTCTCCAGTGAGTGAGTCTGAAGAAGTCGGTTTCCCCGCCGATCCCATGAATGGCTCTTGGTGGTCCTTCCAGCTCCACTGTCCTCGAGGAGGCTCTATTGAATCCCCTCATTTCCTGGGTATAAAGCCAGACCCACCCCCCCTTGCCCAGGAGCTAGGTACATCATTCATGGTCAGGGCCAGGGCAGGCCTAGAATCCCCGCCCCCTGACGTCCGGTGGAGAGGCCTTTAGCATCCCAAGTGACAGTCCCCAACACAGCCTACCGGTCAGTGCCCTCACGCCTGTGATAAGCTCCTCATGCCTATTTGCTCTTTTAATCCTAAGGTAGGTACAGGTCTTATGGCCATTTTGCAGATGCTCAAATCAAAGCCCAGAATGCGATGCTTCCTGCTCCAGGTGCCACCCAGAGGGAGGAAGAGTGTGGGCTCACACCGGGGTCTGTCTGACCCAGGCCTGCTCCTCACCAGTAAGCGGTTCTGGCTCTCCTTCCCCTTCCCCGCCAGCAGCAACGTGCCTTTCCTGACCCTGGGGCCGTATGCACACAGCCCTGGTGAGAAGGAGCAGAGGAGGAGAGGAGAACAATTATGGAGGGGCGGGAGGAAGGCTGGGAGGACGGAGGACAGAGAGCAAGAGGGAGATGCTTTCTGATTATGAAAAAGTCTTTTGACCTTTTCCTGTTCATTTAACGAAGTCAAAAGGGGTTGAACTTTGGTGCACTGCCTTTACGTATAAATGCAGATTAATGAGGAAAAATCTGCTTTGCTAAGCTTGGAAATCATGGAGATCAAATTGAGCAGGATATTAAGTCTGATAACGCCAACCCCCAGGGCTGTGGCCGGCGCCGAGCGTGAGCCCTGTGTGCTCCCAGCCACGTCCTCAGGTCCTGCAGAGAGGGCAGGAGCCCCCCTGCATCAGGGGCGAGACCCGGTGGAGGGGCTGGGGGGTCCGCGTGGCCCACCCGCCTTTCTGTCTTTTTAAGACCCAACAAGTCATGGCGTGGGGAACTTTGGCAACACGACAGAGCAGAAGGGAGACCTTCGCGGGGCAGGCAGGGGCCAGTGGGGCCTCAGCGAGGCCAAGTGCGGGCGAAAGAAGGCGACTCCCCCACAACTGGTTCAAATCCCCGTGGCTCCAAAACCCGGGCTACCTGTCCGCTCTCTCTGAGCTTCGGTTTCCACACCTCCGCAGTGGGCCTCTGCGCTCCCTCCAGGAGGGTAGTAACGAGGACTCCATGCGAGAACGTACGTTAGGCCATCAGTCTTATGGATACTCACGATGGAGCCTGGGCCAACATCAGGCCAGAAGCAGGAAGCAGGCTGAGGGCCCCTGGCCCCTGAGCCACCACTCAGGGCTCACTAGCACCCATGGGTGGGGCTAAAGCCACGGGAAGTCATCTAGGAATGAAGGGGTCAGTGGCCCCAATATTGGGTGGGCAGGGTGTGTGCCTCCTGGGGTCACTAATGTCACCGAGCACTGGCCCTGGGCACCCCTCAAAGTGAAGTCTGTGGGCTAAGCCCCTCGGTCCTCACAGCACCCTCTGGGAAGGGCCATCAGGGTCCACAGATGAGGCATTACCCAACACTGACCACCAGGTGCCACCTCGGCGGCTCCACTCTGGCCCCTGCACTCCTAACCCTGAGCTTGGCTGACGCACCTGCTGGTCCTCTTCTCGGTGTGGCCTCACCTGCCCTACACGCTTTCCATCAGGGAAAATACACTCTCGTTTTACAGCTAAACCAAGTGCCACCTGCTCTGAGAAGCCCTCCCTGATCTCCTCCAAGAGCACCCTCCCGGGGCAGAGTCTCTGTGACAGCATTTGTCTCTGGCTTACTTAGGGTGCACCCCTGTGTCCTTCTCCCCCTCTAGACAGTAAGTCCCCAGAGTGTGGTTCATGGTGGCATCCATCAGCCCCGACGGGGAGCCTCATTGTTTAACTGAAATTGCACTGCTCCAGGAAGGGGGCTGGCTGGACATCCCTTCATCCTAATAATCTCTGGGTGCCCTTGGCCGAATGACTTAACTCTATAAGCCCCGAGTTGCCTCCAAGCAGGTAGGGTGGGGACAGTTGGTCTCTTCAGATCCCTCCTAATGAAAATGTATGATTTTGTTCAGTCTGCAAAGTGCCCTGACGCCCTTCCACGCTCTGCCCCCCACCCTGCTCTACTCTCCTCACAGCTCTTAGTGCCCCTGAAGCTCCATTGTCAAATGCCTGTTCCTTTTCCTTGCACTGGAATGCCAGTCCCACCAGCAGGGAACTGGGTCCATCCTGCTCCCCATGGAGTCCCTTGCCTCGCAGAGTGCCTGCATACAGTAGGTGCTCAAAAAGGGTTTGCTGAATGCATGACCTGGTTAATGAATGGCTGGTTAATGCCATGGGGTCTGAAGTCCAGCAGATCTGGGTTCAAGTCTTGCCTCATTTCCCAGGCGCCCCTGTGTCCCTAGCAGGTGGCTTCTCTGCAGTCTCATCTTCCATCTCTGTCTCTAATGCGGAGCCATTAGGAATAGCCCCTCCCGGGGCGCCTGGGTGGCTCAGTCGTTAAGCATCTGCCTTCGGTTCAGGGCGTGATCCCGGCGTTCTGGGATCGAGCCCCACATCAGGCTCCTCCGCTGGGAGCCTGCTTCTTCCTCTCCCACTCCCCCTGCTTGTGTTCCCTCTCTCACTGGCTGTCTCTCTCTGTCAAATAAATAAATAAAATCTTTAAAAAAAAAAAAAAAAGGAATAGCCCCTCCCTCCTAAGACGGGGTAGCCACAGCCTGAGGTCCGGCACAGCGCCTGGCACTGAGGAAGCACCCAGGAAACATTCTCCCTGTGCCTACATGCAAGCTGTCTTCACGGGCTTCAAGCAGTGGGACTTGGAGCAAGTGGGTCCCCTCTGAGACTCAGTGTCCCCATCTGTGAAATGGGAACACTGACCCCTATCCTAGAAGATGGCTGAAGATGATGACGGCAGCTAGACCGATTTCACGCCTCGGACGCGCTTAGACCTGGGTTTATACAAATGAGTGTATTTCATCTTTCTTGCAACCCTAAGAGGTGATGCTGATATTATCTCCATTTCATGCTTGAGAAGCTGAGGCACAGGAGCGGGAAGGAACGGGCTCTGGGGCACGGCCAGCGAGCGGGGCGTGCAGCAAGCACGCTGCCGGCACAGGCTGGGTCCTCGGTGCTGTGCGGGTGCTGCCCGCCCTCCCGGCTCAGTCCTCCCCCTGCCCCCCCAGCCCAGCCGATCTCCTCGTAGCTGCTCAGCAACCACCCCCCCGCCCCGGACCCCGGTGGAGGGGGGCGGCAGGCAATGTTTTCTCCGGTGCGGGCTCTTCAGTCATTTCTCTATTTTTTAAAGAGATTGGACACTCGGGTCCAGGAGAGAGGGCAGAAGGAGGAGACAAATGGGTGGAGATTTGAGGCGATGGGAAAGCGGGAACCATGCGTGGATCGATAGCAGAGAAAGAGGAGGGACACAAGCAGCGTTTTCTCTGTGTATTCATTTGTCAGGGCTCTCGGGGACTCTCAAGTCTCTGCAAGACGTCTACAGACTGAAAGCAAGAGCTCTGCGGACGGGACTGTCCGGCGGTGGGCGAGGGAGGGCAAGGGCCAGAGCGAATGCCCAGCTCGCAGGGGGGGCGTCGGGGGCTCTGCAGGGACTGGGCCCTCACTGAGCACCCGAGGAGGGCGAGGAAGTGGGCAGACGCCAGGGAGCCAGAGAGGCCAGCCCTGTCCTAATGAGGGAAGAGCACGAGACGGAACTGGTTCACTGACCCGCTGCCACCCTGGCACGATTTTGCAAGTGTCCCTGGGGCTCCTGGTCCCCTGGGGTAAATTGTCCCACTGTCGTTCATACAAAGGAGCCGTAAAGCAAGGAGGGTTGTGCACACCTGCAGATCCTGAGTCTTTGAGCTTCGTCAGCAAAGAGCTTCACCCGAGTTACTCTCTAGCTGGGGTGGGGGCGGGGCGGGGGGGAGCAGGCAGCTCCAGCGTCCACAGTGATAAGCGTAAGGCTGACCTTCCCAGGGGCCTGCGGCCAGGCCCTTCTGCAGGGCAGAGGAGGGAGCAGGGGGGCCGTGAGAGGAGGCGGGAGAGCAGAGGGTGGGGAGGGGTGCCGGGAACAGCGGGCCAGGAAGACACCGGTTTTCCTGTGTCAGCCAATCAGAAAAGGCTGTGCTGTGTGATGAGAGAGAGAGAAAGCTTCCCCGTCGTCCCCGACCACACACACACACACACACACTCACTCGCACACACGCACATGCGCACATACATGGGCCTGATATGTGCACGTAAGCGTGTGCACAAAGGTACACTCGTGGACACACAGGTGCGCACGCACGGGTGGACACACACACAAGACACATACATGCGTGCATGCACATGCTCATACACACATTCACACACTCGTGGGCACGTGCACAGACACAGATACACACACATCACACGTCTCTTCTTCATGTCCCTCTCACCCCAGCCCTGCGGGGCATCCACGCCTTCTCCTCACCTCTGCTCAGACGCGGTCCTGTGTTCACTCCCAGAACCCTCTGCCTCTGCTCCTCACCCCTGGACTCAGGCCCCTCCCCCAGTGCCTGCCCACGGCCCCAGCTGACCCTCAACCCAGAAAGTGGGGACAGAGCCCCCCTCGGACCCTCCCAGCCCCGCAGTTGTGGCTAGAGTGATGGGAGGTCCGGTCTCCTGCCTCCTGAGAAAAGAACAGCCCCATTCCTATGAGCACGGACCTCTGGCTATGATCACAGGCTTTACACTCTCTTCCAGCATATTTGGGAAAGAGGGTATCTATCATTTTAAACAAATAAAAATGGACACAAGCTAAAGCCAGAAAAGTCAAAAAGCAACCAAAGTTAACATAAAAGCAAATACGTGACCTGCCTCACAGAAGGTCCTGAGAGGGTGTGCAGAAATCGGTTCAGCGATGCGACAAGTAGCCTTAAGCGCAGCGGGGGCGGGGGGCTTCTGTGGGGGTGGGGGCGGGACTGCTCAGGGGCTCCACTCACTTCACCCCTGACCCAGCATTTCCCTGAAATCTGAGGCGGCAGAGGAAGGAGCTGGACCAAGAGCCCACGTGTCCTTGAGCAAATCACGCTGTGTCTGTTTACTACCACCAGCTATTTATTGAGCACCTACTGTATGCCGGGGCAGCACAGCCCCGTGGTTCGGGGCGTGCGAACGGAAACCTGACTGCCTGGGTTCACGACCAGATCCGCCCTTGCCAGCTGTGTGTCCCAGGGCGAATGACTTCACCTTTCTGTGCCTCAGTTTCCTTATGTGCAGAATTTGATAATAAGATGGTTTATCTCACAGTGTGTTGGTAAGGATGAAGGTAGATAGTCCACGCGAAGTGCTTTCATTGATTCCTGGCACAGGTAAGTAGGGTCTTCATACATGTTAGCAATTGTTAGTATTGTGGGGGTCCCGCGAAGAACAAGACAGACACAGTCCCTGCCTCGCGGAACACACCTACCAGGTAGGGTCTGCTGACTCCATTGAATACATGAAGAAACGTTCACAAGTGCAGTGACTTGCCCAAGGTCGTCCAGCTGGTCGCTGACAGAACAGGGATCTGTTCTGTACCCATGTACGAGTGTGTTTGGAACTATTTACGACTGTGTAGCAGGGAGTCTGGCCAATAACAGCTTCGACAAATGCAGGTGGAGTTCCTCACCTGCAGGGGGGTGCGGAGGGCGACTGCTGGTGCTGGGTGGGGGCACAAAGGGAGCCCCACTCAGTGTGGGGTGGTCAGGGCAGGCCTTCCTGAGAGGGGACATCCTGTGGAGACCGGGGGGCCCGGGAGAGGGGGTCAGTAAAGGAGGAGGGGCTCTTGGGGCAAAGGAAAGGATTTGTGCGAAGACCCAAGAGACAGCAAGCAACCGAGACACATCAGCAGGATGGCAAGTGGGTTCATGTGACCCAGGTAGGTTGTGGGGGATGGGGGTGACCCAGAATTGAGAAGACAGAAGAAGCAGTGGGGGCTGGGTCCCCAGGGACCTCAGGAGTCACATGGAGAGAATTGACCTGAACCTTGAGTCCAATGGGAGCCCTTGGGGACAGAAAGCCCTGGAAGTTTCTGCAAGATATACATTTTAAAGAAAGATCATGACCCTGTTGCTTGTGGGGTGGGCTGGTGGGGAGAGGTGGTGTGGAGGGTAGCCTGGGTGGAGAAATGATAGGGAAGGTGGGGAGAGCGGGTTGGGGAGGGGGATGAGGACGGTGGTCTGGGGACCAGTTAGGAGGCTTTGGGTCACTCAAGGCAAGCATGGTGGTTTCTAGAAACAGCTAAGACTGTAGAAAGTCCTCGTCTGGGCAAACTTGGGGAGGAGGCGTTTGGGGGTGACTCAGAGGGGTGAAGAGGTGGTGGTGGGTCTTGATGACCAGATCTGCAGTCTGGGCACCAGCAGAAGCACAGAGAAGCCTCCAGCCCCCATTACTCCAGTGCTGCTAGAAGGTTCTAGAAGGGCCCCCTCTGGTCCCGGCTACTCCTCCCTGGCCTGAGGGTGGCCTTTCCACGGTGCCCCCTAGGATGACACATGTTTCTTATCATTGTCTGCAGTGCCTCACCTCAGGGGGGCCACCGCAAGACCTCCCGAGGTCCCCCTGACTGGCCCCATGCGTGCCCCCGGGGTCCTCAGGCCTCAGGGCTCCCACGTCGCAGCAGAGATGCAGATCTGGCCTCATTTCAGCCTCCCCTTGGAGTCAGATCAAAAGTGGGCTGGTAGCCCTTTGCTTTCTGCTCTCCTCAGCGTGAGAAGCCTTCCTGGGCTCACTGCCAGCCTGTTTCTCTGGAGCCTCCTACAGACAGGGTCCTCTGGGAGGGGTGGAGCACGGGCCTGACTCCCAAGGAAGGTTCTGGGCCCTTGAGGAAGACGAGACCCTGCTCTCCCCTGCCCTCCTGCCGACAGCATGCCGGGCCGCCGTTTTCCGCCATGAACCATGGGGTTGGCAGCACAAGGCCAGGTGTCTGGGCTTTCTTGGGTGCTACAGTCCCCCCAGCTATGCGTGCTCCCTTCTTCCAGAGGCTCAGACAAGCTGACAGTCAGAGCCCTGAGACTTGGGCTGTCCAAAGTGGAAGCAGAGGTCACGGGTCCGAGGCAGGTGGGGACACAGGGTGAGACCCAGGGAAAGACCCGCTCACTGACCACTCATATTTCAGCCCTATATCCCTCCAGAGTTCATACCACTCCCTCTAGATCTTTGTGCCAGTCTGACAACCGTCTGAAGAGCTGCCCGCGAGATACAGCCCACATTTCCAGGGCCCCGAACTGAGCATAGCAAGCATGACCTGCCCTCAGGCTCACGGCAACCCTGGGAGCTGGTGCTGTTGCCATCCCCGGTGTGTGGACCACAAAACGGACACACGCAGGGGTCAAGTCACCTGCCCACAGTCACACGGATCGTAAGTTGTGGGCCAACCTTCCCTAAACCCCACAACTCCCTCCCCACAGCTGCCGAAAAGGCCCTCCATGATGATCTAGTCTTTCCCTTATCATATAGAAGGGGAAACTGAGGCCCAGAGAGGGTAAGCAACTCCTTCACTGCCACACAGCACACAAGTGGTTGAGCCAGGCCTCCTGATGCCTGCCCAGGGCTCCTCCCTCTGCAGGCCGCTCTGGCCACCTTCTCCTTGGGCACTGGCAGGCGGTGACCCAGAGGCTGGAAGAGGCTGGGCACAGAGAGACCCCGATAGGTAGCTCTGGAGCGCCCCGCGAAGATGGGCAGTGCCTGCAAGAGCCTGCAAACTGTCGTCTCTCCCTCCCACACACCGGGGAGAAATATGGGCTTTGGCAATGAAAGTCAGCTTGAAGTAAACAGATTAGTAGTGGTTATTGCTAGCCCTTTATTAATTAAGTGTCCTAAATACATTGAAACCTGGGCATTTAATTTAGATTTATAGGGATAATTTAAATTTATAAGACCAGTTATTATACATTAAGTACAGAAAATGCCAATTGATTTTCACAGGCGTTATTTATTGAAGTATTAAAAAAGAAAACTATGTAAAACGTAATTGCCCTTGCGGTGAGCGTCAGAGCGTCAGAGCTGGCAGGGAGTCTGGGGGTGGAGGGGAGGTACGCCTCACTTCAGGAGCTGCTCTCCTATTGTCCGGACGGCAATTTCATCTTCCCCTCTTTAGTCGTTGAAATGAAGCTAGGCATCTCGCGGCAAATGAGATACACGCATTATGTATCGTGATGCAAGACACGGTCCGGGCTACTTCTATGCCAGTTGGAGAGCGGAGCGGTGTGCAAGCCTGGGGACAGTGGACGTGCCCAGGGTAGGAGTCTGGAGCCCTGGGTTCTTGTCCCCAGCTGGTGCTGCCGGGCCTGTGACCTTGAAGAGCTCACCTAACTTCTGTGCACTCTGTCTTCAGAGCTCAGAACTAGGAGGGACAGGGGCACCTGGGTGGCACAGTGGTTAAGCGTCTGCCTTCGGCTCAGGGCGTGATCCCGGGGTTATGGGATCGAGCCCCACATCAGGCTCCTCCGCTATGAGCCTGCTTCTTCCTCTCCCGCTCCCCCTGCTTGTGTTCCCTCTCTCGCTGGCTGTCTCTATCTCTGTCAAATAAATAAATAAAATCTTAAAAAAAAAAAAAAAAAGAACTAGGAGGGACAGGGCCTGGTGGTCTGGATGCCCCTGCCAGCTCTGGCATTTGATGAACTTGTGGATTTGACCCCACATCTGGGTGGGGCATTGAATGCCGTGTCATAACACCCCCGTTGCTCTCTGTTTCTGTCTCTCTCCTCATATACCGCAGTCCTGGCAGATCCACTTTTAGGATTCGTAAGGGGCCACATCTGCAAGGTGGCAGGTGGGCACAGGGATGGGCCAGCCTTCCTCCAGGGGGCACAGTCAAGCCACAGGCACTCTGCTGAAGTTGCCAAAGAAAGGCTACACGCCTGCAATACAGGACCACCGCAGGTGTTTTTGCAGAGAAATTGAATACAAGGAACCAGTTACAAAAAGCATTGGAATGGCTGCAGGAGCCAAAGGGAAGTAGAGACAATGCAGAGGTTAGTCCCCCAGGGGCTGCTGCTGGGGCAGGTGCAGTACAGGGAGGGGTGGGGTGGCCAGAGCCCAGGAGCACCCGCTGTGGGGCAGGGGGAGGTGCTGCTGCTGGGGCCACCTCGGCCCCCACTGCCAGACCCACCAAGGTCCCCTGGAGCCCATGCCCGTGCACCACTGGGGCTGACACAGCCCGTGACTGCTACGGGGACCCCCAGAGTCACTTCCTGTGCAGCGAGGGCCCCAGGTGAGCGTCTGTGGGGTCCCTAATATCCTCACGCTGTATGTTATGCTGAAAGGACTGTCCATACCCTTCTTCCCCTTCCTGCCCATCAGCAACCAACCCTTCCAGCTGGTTCTTCCAAGCCCTCAATCATTTAGCCAAATTGTTGCCACTGCCTATGAATCAGGTGGATCTTTGCCTCCGGCTGTTTCCCCATCTGGGCTAAGTCACAAAGAGAAGCACCGCTTGAAGGCCTGCCCCTGGGAGGGCGGCTCCTTCTTCCTGTCTTGGGGTCATTCTGGGGTGCCACAGGAGTCACCCTGGCCAGTGCCTTCTCATCCGTTAGCCGGGGCAGTGGCCTAATGGCCCCACCCCTGCTCTCTCCCTCCACAAAGCTATATCCGCCCAGACCCTCAGAACGTGACCTTATTTGGAAAAGGGGTCTTTGCAGATATAAGTCAGGTGAGGATGTCAAGATGAGATCGCCCGGGATTAGGGCCACATTTGTCCAATGACAATGTCCCTAGGGGAGACAGGAAAGGAGACGACACAGAGGGGGTGCAGAGGGCCCTGTGGAGAGGGGGCAGAAGCTGAGGGGAGGAAGGTTCGACAGGGCCCTAGAAGCATCCACCGCTGGAGGAGACGCGGAGGGCTCTCGCCCAGAGCCTTCAGAGAGAGCCTGGCCACCGAGGTCATGGCGACCTGTGACAGCAGCCAGAGGCAGTCAGCACAGGTTTTATCTGCTTTTATCTGGTTTTATCTGCTTTGCTTTGTTAAGCTTTGCAGATAATGAGGTTTTTTTCTTCTTACAGATTGAAGGTTTGGGGCAGCTCTGCCTTGAGCAAGTCTGCTGGCACCATCTTTCCAACAGCATCTGCTCACTCTGGTCACATTTTGACAATTCTCCTAATATTTCAAGCATTTTCATTATTATAGTATTTGTTATGGCGGCCTGTAATCAGTGATCTTTCATGTGACTATTGGTATTGTTTGGGGCGCCACGAACCACGCCCATATAAGACGGTGACTTTAATCCATAAACATTGTGTGTGTTCTGACTGCTCTACTGACCCGCCGTTCCCCCGTCTCCCCCCTCTCCCGGGGCCTCCCTTCGTGCTGAGATACAATAATACTGAAATTAGACCAATTGATTGCCCTACAATAGCCTCTCAGCATTCAAGTGAAAGGAAGAGCCAATCGATTAGACAAATTTCATCATTGTCTTATTTTAAGGAACTGCCCCAGCCACCCCAGCACCCGCCACCCCCGATCAGTCAGCAGCCATCCACCTGGAGGCGAGACCCTCTGCCAGCAAACAGGATTGTGACTCCCTGAAAGCTCAGATGCTAGTTAGCATTTTTTAGCAATGAAGTATTTTTAAATTCAGGTATGCACATGGCTTTTCTAGACGTCCCGCTATTGCACACTTACAGACTCCTGCATAGTGTAAACATAACTTTCATAGGCACTGAGAACCCACAAGCACCATTTAAGTCGCTGTCTCGTGGCGGTCTGGAACGGAACCCACGATATCTCCGAGGTATGCCCACATGGCTGGTGACGGTAACGGAGAATGTCACGCCAGGCCAGCCGTGTGGGTGGAGAGAAGGGTGGCAATGCAGCTGGAGAGGGTGCTGTGAGATCTTGCCACCTGCTCATGCCGTCTGCCTGCTCCCACGATGTGCCCGAGCCCCAGTGTGCATATGCACCCACCCCCCTGGCGCCGTCTGGCTGCTGCACCTGCCGACCCCGGGCAGCTTGGGCCGCCGGGCTCCTAGTCACTTGGCAGCCCTGGGTCACACATTCTGTCTCTACCGGGTCCCGGGGAAAAGTCAACATCTATTTTCAAATGGATGACAGTTGCCTGCAGGAGTAGAGACAGACACGTAGACGCCTGTGCCGTGAGTCTCCTACTGGGGCCTGCCACCGGCCCCACACAGCATCGCTGCTTTCGCGGAGACGGCCACCGGCCAGCCGGGGACCTAGGGCGCAGGTGTCAGGGCGGCGCGCCCTGGAGACTGGAACTGCTGCACGGCCTTTTCTGGCTCCGAGCCCCACTTGGCTTTGCAAGCCCCTAAAAGACAGGCTTCACAGCCTGCGTGCATCGTAGGGGTGGTTGCCAAGCTCAGAGAGGCCCCCAAGCCTTATACCTCATTCTCAGCTTGGGCCTCCTGTCCCAGTCAATGGCCGCACTTCCAAGTGCGGGACGTGAGCTGGTGAGTTCAACCGGAGTGTGCAGTTCCGCACCCCCCAGGACGGCGTTCTAGATCTGCTTTTCATTTGCGTCTGCCTTTTGGCCACAAAACAAAAGCTTCCTTAGGGCAACCGTAGAAGATCTCTGGGTGTGTGGCATGGGAGCTTAAACACGGTGCTCATCACGTGCCTTCTGCGAACGCTCCACCACTGTAGGGCCTGGGCGGCAGCCAGCCACAGGGAGGGGGGGTTCAGGGCCTAAAGGCCTGCCCTGCCGATGACTGCTGTGATTGGTCGGTGGCGCCACTGTCCCCTGGCAACAAGGTCCCCACTCACTGCGCTCAAGCCTCCTCATGTCAGAGAGCCCGGCCCCAAACGCCATCAGGGAGGGTTTGGTTCCTGGCATCACTGCTGATGCCCATCACTGTAGGATTCAGGCTCATTGAGGGAAAACAGAAACTACCCTAGGAACTGCAAACAGAGGGGATCTGATGCAGGGGACTGATTATAAATGTGTTGAAAAGCTGAAAGATTAAGTATAAAGGGAAAGGGAGAAGGCCTGAGGGCTGCAGGGTGAGAGGGGGAGGCCCTGGGGGCCCGGCATTGCCGCCCCTGTTGCTATCACTGGAGACCCCACCACTGCCAGAGCCCTCTTGGCCCCCTGCTGCCGCCGCTGGTCACTGTCCCTGCTGCCAGAGCCGCCAAAGGGCCATGGAGCGGGCAGCCAGCAGGTGCAGCCAGAACATCTTGAGAAGCGGTGGGGGTGGGGGATACAAACGGCTTCTCCCTGCTCCTACCCTTCAGTACTCCACGACACCCTCCATGTCCCTGGAACTGGAGGCTGGTGGGCAAGGGGACCTGGGAAATGGAGCCAGCGGACTCCCACATCATGCCATCATCACGCCATCATCACGCTGTGGCCGAGGAGCACACGCCGCCAACGGACCAATGGCCCGCACGGTGGCTCACAGCTTGGACTTGGGTGCATATTCAAAACAGTTTGAAACTCAGCTCCGTGCCCTTGAGCACGTTGTTTACTCTCTCAGAGCCTCACTTTACCCAGGGGTAAAATGGGGCTAATGACATCCACCCTGCAGGGTTGTCTCCAAGGATTAAATAAGTACGTGCCAGTGTCCAGGCTGGGGCCTGGCACATAGATGCCCTCGGTCAGTGCGGCCTGATGCCTAACGGACTCTTTGACCTTGAGCGCATGCTGGGGCTTCTCTGGGCTCCATGTTCTCATCTGTTAAATGAACAAGGTTGGGCTAGAGGCTCGCTCCAGCCCGAGTGAGCTGCCTGGCCTTGAATCGCCCCTTAGATGAACTGGACCGGCTGGGCAGGCAGGAGGGCTGGAGGAAGGTCTGATAGCTGGAAGGGAGCCCCAGAGGAAGAGGAGGCTTGAGGAGGCTCTGGTTGTGTCTGAGCGCTCTGAGCTGTGTGCTTCACTGGAGGATATGTTCACATGTCAAACAGATCACTTTTCAGCCACCTTAATGTTCTATCTCCCTGCTAATGTCGCCTCTGGCAACACCACTCTGGTCTCTACTCTCTTTGATGTGCTCTCTCTCAGCACTGCTCGGTGGACAGGAAACTGCCAGGAGCAGTGTTTTTCTGCACACCGTGGTCCAGGAGGAAAGCGAGCCTCCAGTGACATCCATCACGAAGATGAGATTTGTAAGTTCTGGGGCCTGCAAGGGGCCTGCGGCGCCTGAGCTTTGAGGCTTTTCCTGTCCGGGTAGGAATTACAAGCTAAAACCTGTTAGAATTCAGGTTAGGGAGCTCGCGACGCGGCAGAAGCCACGCTCTGTGGGAAGCGCTGTAGCTGAGTTGTTCAGAGCGCACGGCATTTATGTCTAACAGAGAAGGGTTCAGGGTCCTGCTCTGCCCCCTGCCAATTTACATCAATTGCTTAACTTCTCTGAGACTCGGTTTCTTTATTTATAAAAGGGAATGAGAATGTTTACTGGAATTGGCACATGCACTGCACTCGCTGTTTTGGCAACTACTTCCCCCTCTGTTCTCAGCGCCATCACTCCTCCCCCTCCCTCCAGGAGACTAAGCCTGTGTACCACCCAGACCCTGGTATTCCGGTCGAGGGATCCATCAGTGACCCTATCCTATCCCCGCCTCTTTAACAGGTGCAAGCCTAGACCAGACCAGTCAGAGCACTCCATTCCCCCAGGAACTAATGATTGGTCCAAGGAGAGCATGTGACCAAAATCGGGCCTATCGGAATCCTTGATCGGGTCTTCTATGTGGCTATTAGAGAGACCCGTTCTCTCTCACCCTCTAGAGTCCCTCAGTGGGAGGATGTGAGCCTGCGGTCCTTAGGACTCTGCTTCCCCCTCCCCTCTTCTGCCTCCTCAGTCCATTAGCAAAGAGAAGGGTGCTCCCATGCAGAAGTATAATCAGATGTTGAGATAGAACGAGAAAGCCGGTGGAATCATCCAAGCCCCCTGAATCCAGCTGTGCCTGAAGCCGTTCCTCACTCTTTCCCAGTTCTACAAACTACAAAATTCCCTCCTTGGTGAAAGCAGCTCGAATCTTTTGGTTGAAAGCGCCGGAGACCCAACTCAAGCTGTTTTCACCAAAGACGGAATTTAGTAGCTCAATAAATGCTGGCTTTTCCTCCAGCGGGAGTCACTGCGTGTCCTACCCCGGAGCTTTTCACTCCGCTAAGCTTCCTGGGGGAGCGTCTGTCTCTTCCACTTGCCCGAGAACCCCTCCGGGCAGGTACGAGGTCTGATGGGCCCCGCATTTGCTCCCATCTCAGAGCCTGGTGCGTAGAGGGCTCTCGGGAAACGTCTGATGAAGTGCGGGAGTGCGCGCTGGAGTGCTGGCCTGGTCTTCCTCCCCCCTCACATCCATGACTCCTCCACAGACATTCCTGGTTACTTGAGCATTTGCTGGCCTCCAAAAGCCTCTGGACTGGCAGCTCTGCAGTCCTCCTTCCTAACCCAGGCATTTACTGAGCACTTAATTGTTGAGCCACTAGAGGCGCTGTTCTAAGCACAGGGGATATAAAGGTGAACTGGACAGTCTCCATTCTGCCCTCAAGGCTCGCTCTTTTTAGTGTAGAAGCCTGATGAAGAAGGGATGTACCCCATCATGCCAGGTCCTGAAGGGGCCCCTGAAAAACATAATGCAGAGGAGGTGGCAGGTTGGAGAGGAGCTGCGGGGTGGAGGAGAGCCCGTCTTTGTCACCTGCTCCCTGCCACGACTCCCTGTTGCTTGCACAAGCCTAGGGCTCAGGAATGCTGGAAAAATGAGTAAGGAGCGGGGTGTAGGCAGGCAGGTCAGGTGCTTCGCAGAGGTCTGGCTGGGGGAAGCAGGGCCCCGAGGGAAGTGGAGGCAAGGGAAGAGGAGGGGGAAGGGTAGCAAAAGCTCCACTCTTGGAGCTGTAGCCCAGGTGGGGTGGGACCCCAAAACCCGAGGGAGCAAGCAAGAGCCCCGTCGGCGTGGCAGGCAGAGTCCAGGCTTTCCGGCTGGCCACCAGGGCTGGCCCAGACTACTTGTGGGCGCCTTTTTCCGGAACTGGTCTGGTCCCTGCCTCTGGGGCCTCAAGAACTGCAGACATACAGTTGAATCCAGGAGAGAGCAGGAAGGAATACCCTAACTGTTTCTCTCCCCTCATCCTCTCTTCCAGCTATGCATGCCATTGGCTGCTCTCAATAGGAGCCAGCCAGCTGTCAGGAGGCCCTGGAATGGTCCACACAGCCAGCCTCGCTGGGCAGAGTTGGACGGGGTGGCTGGAGAAAGGGTATGGAGAAAAAGCAGTCAGAAAGGTTAGAATATTCCCTCAAAAGCTAATGCTTTTGAAAATCTTCTTAGAATCTTCTAGTTTCTTTATATTTTGGCATCCATTGAATTTTTCTTGGAGTGTGAATCTCGGAGTATGAAGCTATTTCTAAAGGAAATCAGATGACTTCACGCTCAGAGCCAGAAACAAAGTGACCTTGACATCACGGCATCACCTGGAAACTGAGTCTTAAGGTCACATTTGAAGCTCGACAGGGGCAAAAAAGGATCCTGTGAAAGAGCAGGTCCAGGCACCCAGAGATCCGAGATCAGGTTCTGCTTCAGCTCCTACCCTGCAGTGTGACCTCAGGCAGTCCCTCCTCCTCTAGGCCTCAGTTTCCCCAGTCTGCATCAGTGATCTCTAATGGCTTCCCAACTCCAATGGCCAGAAGCCGTCTGAGAAGGAAGCAGCAGCAATGCCACAGGAGCCTGGCGTTTTCCAATTATGGGAGACAGATGACTCTGAACCTATTTATATGGAGGAAAATAATCCAGAAAAGTGTCTCCTGGAAAACACCTGGGAGCATTTGTAAAATGATTAAAATGCAATGATGAGGGCTCATAATTAACGTCTGCTGGGACATGAGAAAATCAAGGGCCAGGTGTTGTCACAGCAGTTTGGAAGGAGCAGGAAAGGATCCGGGAGCAGTGGCGAGGAGCCTGGCAGCTGGAAGGGGGGAGAGAGAAGTAGGTTGGCGGCTCTGGGTCACAATCCCAGCTGGGCCCCTACTTCGGAATGTGACCTTGAACAAGTCTCTTTGCCTCTCAGGGCCACAGGTTCCCCAGCTGTAGAATGAAAGGGTTGAACAGATCATCTTTATGGCCCCATCCAGTTTTGTGTCCACATGGACTGGGCAATCTGGCAAGAAGTGAAGGCTGGGGGACAAAAGTTTCCAGAGTCCTTGGGGCTGGGGGCATGTTCCTTGTGAAGTTTTGAGCACAGGTCAACAGGCTGAACGGAAGGCTGGCCGTACTCCCTCCCGGCTGTGTAACTTTGGACAAGCCCCTTTCTGTCTCTGTGCCTTGGTTGACTTCTCTGGGAAAAGGAGATCATCGTAGTGATATTGTTGGGTTTAAATCTACCATCTTTCCAGGGGCGCCTGGGTGGCTCCGTTGTTAAGCATCTGCCTTTGGCTCAGGGCGTGATCTCAGAGTCCTGGGATCGAGCCCTGCATCGGGCTCCCGGCTCTGCCGGGAGCCTGCTTCTTCCTCTCCCACTCCCCCTGCTCGTGTTCCCTCTCTTGCTGGCTGTCTCTCTCTGTCAAATAAATAAAATCTTTAAATAAATAAATAACAATAAATCTACCATCTTTCTATTCATTTCCTGTAAGTCCAATCTGTTCTTTAGATGCCTTCCCCTTTTCTCTGCCTGCTTTGGGACAGAGTACCATTTATAATTCCACCTTGCCCTCTGTGTTGGTTTATTAGCTATTACTCGTTGTTATCTTACTGGTGTTTGTAGTACAGATCGTCAGCCTAACACGGTCTACCTCCATGATATTACGCTGCCTCGCGTACGGTTTATGGATCTGGCCGAAGTGGGGCTCCTCCCCTACCGCCGCACTATTGTTGTCCTACGTCTCACTTATACACACGCTATAGGCGGCCTACTATATTACTATTTGTGTTTAAAGGGTCAATAGTCTCACATGGGCGTGTGTGAATCAATAGCTTGTAGTGTCTACAGAGCTGAGTACTGTTCCCTTGCGTGGATGTCACCCCTACTCACCCGTTGAAAGACATCTTCATAGTTTCCAGTTTGGAGCAATTACAAATACAGCAGCTGTCAGTCAGTATTGGTGTACGGGTTTTCGTGTGAACATAAATTTTCTGTGCACTTGGGTTAAATATCTAGAAAAGGATTTCTGGGCCAGATGGGAAATGGGAAATCTCATCAGCCACTCAGAGGCCATACTTCACGTAGAATTTTTATGAGATTTCAGATTTATGTTTGTGCTATTATAACTTCCATAGGAGTTAGCCAATTTCGCTAAATTTTGACAAAGAATGGAAGGATACCAGGGTGTACTTTCACAGTGAGTTTGATTTGTGATCTCACAATGTCTCTGTAAAACAAATGTCATCAATTACTAGCTTTCCAATGGTACATACTTTGAGATATAAATACATCTTTTAGTGAATAAATGAATGCATAAGGGTGGTGGGTGTGGGAATGGAATTGAAGAAATGAATGTAATGTGAACAAGAGCTGAAGTAGAAGTCTCAGGTCTGATGTGTTTGCTGAATCGAGAAGTTTGGGAGAAGCAGAGGGAGAGTCCAAGATGTCCGCTATGGTACCACCTACGCCGTTGTCACCCGAAGGTCATGCTTGACGTGGATTTGAATCTGTCTAGTGTCCTTTCATATTGGCCTGAAGGAGTCGCCTTTAGTATTTTCTGAATGACACATCTGCTAGGGACACATTCTCTCAATTTTTGTTTACTTGGGAATGTCTTAGTATCTCCTTCATTTTTGAAGGATAGTTTTCCTGGATATGGAATTCTTGGTTCACACGCCAATTTCTATTTGGTTCTTTTTAAAAATACTTTCCATCTCTTTGTTGACCTCCATTTGGTGAAGTGTTGTTCTCTTATGGACCTTTCGTTCTTTGGATATACTTAAAATGGCTCACCTGGGGTCTTTGTCTAGGAAGTCCAGTGTCTAGGCTCCCTCAGAGACAGCTTCCACTGATCGCTCCTTTCCTGTGCACGAGCCATATGAGCCATGCTTTTCTGTCTCTTTGTGTATCTTAAAATTTATTGTTGAAAACTGGACATTACAAATAAATAATGTAGCCACCCTGGAAGTCAAATCTCCCCTCCCCCACCAGGATTTGTTGTACTGCTTTTGTTTTAACACTCACTTCTTTATTTGTTTGTTTTCTGTAAGGATATTTCTGTAAAGTCTGTATTCTTTGTCCCATGTGGCCATTGAAGTGTCTGTTCAGATAAGTTCTTGGTGGTCAGGTAATGACTGGACAGAGACTTCCTTCCAGTAAGTTTCCCAGCCCTTGTAGAGGGGCTCTGGGTGAGCAGTGGGGCATGCCTTCAACCCTTAACTCCAAACCTTGGCCTCCACAAGTTTCAAGGTCGGTCAGAGGTGAGCACTCAGGGCCTTCTCAGGTCTTTCCTGAAGATGTGCACATGCTCACGGTGCCCTAGCTTCCCAGGTATATCTTGGAGATCTTCAAGGCCTATATGGACATCCCGTTCCCTAGTTTTGTCCTTTAAGCTTTTGGGTTAGTCTATTGCTTACCCCAACTGCTGTCCACTGTCTCAGGCAGTCATGAAATTAAACAATCGCCTGTAATTGTTTTTGACAAGCACCCCTCCTCCCCCCACCCCAAGGAAAAGGCTTTTTGCACAGAGCAAATTCTGACTCAGGTAAAATAAAGACAGCTTTATAAGTAAGATCTTCTAGGGAATTACCAGACAGGTCAAATAATGAGAGTGATCCGAGAATGTGGCTTTGAAAACGCTCTCACCTCGTTCTGCCCCCCTCCAGTGGTTGCCAGGCTACTCTTTTCACCATGATTCGGGGCCATTAGATTTCAAGGTTACCATGGAGCTGAGGAGAGGAGGATGGGACGCCAGCATGATAAATGTCACAAAGCTCACTATTCTTACTGACATTCAGCCAATTGACTTGAATAAATGCACCCAGGATTGTTGCAAGCCTTTGGTAAATTTCCAGAGTTCTGAAAAAGTTGATTCTGAGGATTTTTTTTTTTTTTTTTTTGCCACTTCTTTCTTTACGGAGGAGAGATTTCTTAGCAGTCCTTACTATGCCATTTTCCCTGATGTCACTCATTTACATCGTTCTAATTAGAAATCCGCCACCATCTATTTTTGTGTCTCACATCCTTACTTGGTTTCTCAATGCCTACCATGTCATTTTTTCCTCTCTTGCAGCTTTTAACGTTTTCTCTTTCACACAAGTTTTGATCACTTTGATTGTGTGCCAGGCCCTGAGCTGTGAACTTTACACATACTATTTCCTGGAACCCTCACAAAGGCTGAGGTGAGTCATACGACTCCCTTACCCTCCTCTGCCACATAAAAGCTACTTCCTTTATCTATGTGGTGAGACTGCTTACCGTGCACGTGCACGAGGACACAATACATACAAGAGAACATCTTCATGCATTCCTTGGCCAATACAAAAGTAACGAAACTGAGGGCATCGGACTAAGGAGTATTAACAACGGCTTCTAATGCTGATTGTCCCTGGATCTTTGGTTCTAGATTTTTCAGGAGTGGACCAAGTTGGATCTGGGGATGCTGAGAAGTCAGCCTACTGGGGGAGTTGGTGGGGGGCCAATTGTAGGAGGTGGAAGTTTAGCCTCTGTTGGTCCTCTTGCTCCACTTCTGGAAGGCTTCGTGACCCCCACCCACAAGCCCAATAGACACTCATCTTGCCTCAGCCACCATGCTTCAGACTTATGGGCATAGTTTTGTGTCTTTGAATAGAGTGTGATCTTAAGCCCCAGAGCCTTCTCTTATGCCAAGAATGACCTGTACCTTTCATGACAGTTTGTTCTGGGGGCGTCAATCTGACTCCAACAGGGTTAGGCAAAACAGAAAACAACAAGGCTCCTATTGTCTGATTAATCTAAAAGTCGAAGGGTTGGTAGCTTCGAATGCAGCTGAATCTGGTGGCTCAAAGGACATCATTTTATAATCCCCTCTTTCCATGGCTCCCCTCCTCCCCACCCTCCCTCTACTCTCTGCCCCGCCCCTAAAGCTTCTGTCTTGACCTCCCCTCCTTCTCTGTTTCTCCATAATGTCACCTCCCTCTCCCTAGCTCCCTCCTTCCACCCCACCCCCAGCTAATTAAATGATACTGTGCAACGTGTTTCATTTGCAACTGGCTCAGGGGGGCACCCGGAGCCAGCGGCCGCCGTGTGTTCATTAAATGGCTCCATGTAGAGGGATGTAATGAAACGGTTTTATTATAACCAGCATCTCAGCCCATCCTGGGAGGTGATTATGTATTCATTGGGAAGACAGAGAACCACAGACTCGGCCTTACTGTGCTGGGGTTGTGGGGGGACAGCAGAGCACCTCCCATCCATGGCTCAGGCAATGGCTGGGCCACCTGGGGTGGGAGTTCGGCTGGAAGGGGTGGGGGTGGGAAAGGAGGGGAGGCTGGGCCCAGGGGGCTTGTTACCGCACTGCCACCATGACTGATGACTGTGAGTGCTAGAAATCCCTTGTGGCTTTGACCAGAGCCACCTCTGAGATTCCTAACCTGGGGACCTCAAGCTCCTGGCGGTGCTTGTCGTAAGGGGCCCGAGTCTGCCGTGGGCCTGTGTGTGGACGGAATCATGGGCCCGGCCTGTAGCCGAGCTTCATTTTATCATATGCATGTGCTGCCGTGATTCCAACGGCAGAGAAGCTACGGAGAAGCGTTTCTGCATTCCTGGTGGCCTCTGTCCATGATGCATGGCCCCTGTCGCCGGGATCTCCTAGTGGCGGTTGGGGCAGTGACAGAGTACCAGGAGCCGCCCTCCCTGAGCACCTACTGTGTGCTGGGCGCCGGCCTTAGTGACTGACCTGGATTGCCTCCCTTAATCCTCACCACACCTTCGGGGGTAGGTGCGGTGACTACCCCCATTTTATGGGTGAGGAAACCGAGGCTCAGAGAACTGAGTGCCATGTCCGAAGCCACCCGGCCAGGATGCGGCACGGTGAGGATTTGGCCTTAGGTCTGCGGACACCACGGCCTGGTGTGGTGCCCCCTCCCCTTAAATGGACAGCTCACAGCACGCGTGTGTCCCGTTCTTTTTTAAAATGTTAAAAATAGTCCTCATGCACAAAAAGATGATAAATGATGATTTCTGCAAAAGGCTCTCCTTCTTGTCCAGGTCTAACCTGCACTGGGCTATAGGGGATCTAAGCTGACCGAGACAATGGGTGAGCGTGTGCCCGTGATTGGGGCAACAGGCATTTTGGGATGGGATCTCCGACATGGGGCCTAGTAGTTGGGGATAAATAGCTGGGGCTCAAGGGGCTCCTGGCCTGAGAATCAGGCCCCGAGTCTGAGCCCTGGTTCTACTTCTAATTTACTTTATCAACAAATGCACCATGCAACGGATGCTTGGGGAGGACCGACTATAGCCAGGCCCTGTTTCTGGCACTAAGGACCCAGCTGTGGACAGGGCAGGGGGCATTTCAGGATGCGGTGGACAAATGGGTCCATCCCCCCTTTTGCACAGTGTACCCATCTGTACACAGAGCAGGCTGGGGTCTCTGGGACGTCACGAACCTCAGATATCTTCCTGGGTCAAGGCCGTAGTGCTGGTGACCCTCCTAGGCCCCTGGGGACCACGGAGATCCCTGGCTGCATCTTAGCTCCCGCCAGCCGTGGCTGTGAGAATGTCCACATCCTGTGGCATGTCTGCCCTCCGATTTTTTGATAAAACAGAACTCTAGTTTTTTGTGTGAAATCCTCCGAGTTCGTACATTAGCTAATGGATCAAATAACGAAAACATCGAGCAGCTAAAGCTCCACCCATTTGTGGATGGGTCTGGCCTGAAGGCTTGGGTTTTGCACAGATGCTCCTCCAACACAGAGGAGAGGGTCCTGCAGAGAGCGCAGTGCACGCCGGGAACAATCCTGCACCTTCTCCCTCCAGGCTGGGGGCGGGGGGAGCGGGGCACGCTGGGCTGTCAGAGCCCAAGTTCTACAGAAACATGGGGCTGCTCAGGGAGACGTGGGAGGGAAGAGGAGGCCCTGCTAAGCCCCCGCCCTGCGCCCCCACTGCTGTGACGAGGACGGCCGCCCTGGGCAGGGAGACGCCTCCTTGTGCTTTGTCAACAGGAAGGAGCCTGAGGTGGCCCTGCGCCCCTGAGTCAGGGGCCGGGAAAGAGGGGCGCGTGCGTGTGTGTGTGTGCGCGCATGTGTGTGCGTGTGTGCGTGAAGGAGGGAATGTTATTACCCCATTTCACAGATAACAAATCAAGGCACATGGAGGTTAATGTGTCAAGGTCTCAGAGCTGGTAGGTGGTCAAGGAGGCTCTGACTCCTGGCAGCTGACTTTACTAACACTTGGATCATGGAACTTGAATAGAGTCCCATGTATTTGTTGAAGACCTAGTGTGTGCCGGCACTGTGTGCACGCTTTAACCACATTCCTTACACCGGACAACAGCTACGCAAGAGGTACCACCACTCCCACTTAACAGGTGAAAAGGCTGAGGCTCAGGAGACACGGGGCTGCGTGGAGTCGCCGGGTCTTGGTAGTCCATCTGGGTTCTGATGGGTCTGGCTCCAGAGCCCCCTTCCCAACACTCTGCGTTGCTGGCTTCGGTAGTACAGGGCTGTTTTCAGACTCCAAGTCTCCCCATGACAGCACCTAGGGGCCTGGAGACCACTTCAGGAGGCTGTGAATCAGGCTGGGATCTCTGGATCCAGTCTGGAAGACTCCCACCCCCTCCCCGGGGAGCTGTCCAAGTGGACATGGACCAAGTCACCCACCCTCCCATCCATCCACCAGTCAGTGCCCACCCCCACCCCCACTGGTCCCTCATTGCTTTATTAGAAATGAGATGTGTACAAGAATTCTGCTGACCCCTGGATCACAGCAGAACTTTGGGCCCCAGAGGCTCCTTTCTCTGCCAAGGGCCCTCTCCAGACAAGATTTGTTAGCTCATTAGCAGGAAAACAGCGCACCTCTAATAACCGCTGGACATAAGAACCATCTGTGCCTGGCATCCGGGTTTGGGCAGCTGGGCCCACTCTGCCCACGGGGCCTCTTCCTCCTCTTCCCCGAGCTGCAGGGAAGTGGAGCCTGCAAGACAGAGATGAAGAAATTGAGGGGAGAAGGTGTGTGTCCGGGTGGAGCAGGGATTGAAGGCCAGGCCCCCAGTGACCCCTAAGTCTATCTGCTCCCTCCCACCTACCATCTAGGTTTGCTCTTCACTGCACGGGGCTCCCCTGGGCTCCTCTACCTCTGTGGCCTCACCAAAGCCTCCTGGGGAAGAGAAGCCTCAGGAAATCCCAGCCTTCAAAGAGGAGGGGCCAAGAAGATCCCTCCTGAGAAGCAAGCATTTCCTGGCAGAGTAAATCACTGGGTGCAGCAGCCTCCCTCCCTCCCTCCCCAGCAAGTTTGTAAATCAAACCTTAGACCTGGGTTTGCAGCCTCTGCTTCTGGCAAGTGAGGCCGGAAGCAGAGGGAAAAATGCAGGGAGAAGAGCAGAGCCTCTAGTCAGGCCCTGGGGGGTTTCTGGGCTGGAGGGAGATGCACAGTGCCACTGAGGGACCATTGCCCCTACCTGTGCCCCAGGGGGATGGACCAGTTGCCTCCTGGGGCCCCTGCCAGCCCCGACATTCTGTAGGTCCCTGACCCTGTGTCGCAAAGGGTCTGGGATCCGGGATGAGGCTGGGCAGGGGACTTGGGGTCAACAGCATCTCTGAGCTAAGCCCTGGGGTGGGGGCCATTAGGAAAAGGGGGCCGGTGGCTGCTGAGGACAGGCCCAAGGGTTGGTGTGCCCAGCTGGGGTCCTGGTCCAGGGCAGTAGGACGGAAGCCAGAGGAGCAGGACTACGGACCCTGGGCCAGGAGTCTGAGCCTGGGTCGGTTCTGGTTCTGGGGCTGACCCGTTGTGTGACCTTGAGCAAGTCACATGGCCTCTCTGGGCCTCAGCTGCCTCACCTGCACAGTGGAGATGACTATTCCTGCCCTGGATGCGGAGCTGCTGGGAGGACAGACTGAGGTCCAGGAGGGAAGAGCCAGTCCGGAAGGTCCCCTCAGCAGCACAGGGGCCCAGGCCCGGCTCTGCTCTACCTGCCTCTGCTCCCAGCCTCCTGGTGATTGGCCAGGCCCTGGCGTCCCCGCCCCTGAGCGCCCAGCTGATTGGAGGAGGCGGAGCCTTTATGCAAAAAAGACTGCTCCCTCCCTGCTCCGCCTTCTTCCCCAAGGCCACCACCACTGGGGTCTCACAGGTGCTGCTTAACTCCCCAGGAATGGCCGGACCCTGGTAAAACACTGGCTTTATTGCATAAATGCAGGATTTCTCTGGCTGTGTCTCCCCAGGACCCATGCTGCTCCCCACCCCTGCCCCACCATGACCCTCCCCTCCTCCTCACCAGCCCTGTGACTTTGGGCAAGTCCTTCCCGTCTCTGAGCCTCAGTCTCCTCCTCTGTTGAATGGGGACACGCATGCCCACCTCATGGATTTGTCCGGTTCATGGACACATCCGTGTGGTCCTCAAACACACGTTCCTCGGGAGCCTCCTGGGTGCCAGGTCCTGTTCTGGGTGCTGAGGACAGGGGGCCGGGCAGTGGAAACGAGGCTCTGCTCTCTCGGAGTTTCCATCGAGGCTCCATCCCGCCCACCCTGAGCTGCCCTCTTCTCAGACCTGGGGTGCTCACTGACCGCATGCCCTTCATGGCACCCCGCCCCTAGTGCTCAGCTACCCCCAGGCCAGCACCCTGATCCCGGGACAAGGAGTACCTTTCAGTGTGATCTGCGCCCCAGCCCGGGCTGATGGGACGTGGTCTCCCCGAGGTTTGATTACTCAGCCTCATCGGCAGCATCTCTGAGCCTCCAGCTTCGCTCTCCTGGCTGCCTCCTCCTCCCGCCGCTCCCAGAATAGACTGCAGAGTCCTCGCCATGGCCACAGGGTTGTGTGTGAGCCCACAGCCGTCTCCAGTCACGTCTCCAGCCTCCTCCTGTCCCACAGTCCTGCGGGTACCCCGGTTCAGCCCCCCCGGCACTTTGGGACACCCCTAGATGGCACCAAGGACATCATATTCACCGTCCCGATGCCTGGGACAACCATCTCAACCACAGACCTCAGCCTGGAGTCAAAGCCCTCCCAGACCCCCTGGTGGAAGGACCCCGGCCAGGGACCCTTCACCCCCTCATCGTGCATTATCTCCGTCACAACATCTACCACTTTCGAAAATGATCCCTTCACTGGTGGGTTCTGATCCGTCCCCCCCAGGAGGCTGCAAGCTCCATGGGGTGGGGATCTTGTCTGTGCCGTGCCCTGCTGTGTCCCCAGCGCCCTGCACGCAGCCAGGCAGTAAGTCGGTGCTCACCACATACTTGTTGGATGGATGGATGGATGAGTGGGGCCTGCTGTCTCTGTCCCACAGTTATTAGTGGGGACTGAGGGGCAGGGGCCAGTTCTGGCCCTGCCTGGTCCCTTCCTGGCTGGCAGACACAGCAGGGGCCTGTCCACATGACCCCTGGGCTCCTGGTCCTCCCAATACAGATGCTCCCCTGTATCTGAGGGCTTTGAGGGTCAACATTCTGCTCCTTCTAATCTTCCCCTTGGAGTTTCCTTAGATTGGACAGACATGGCTGACCCACGAAATTTCCACAGATTCCATCCACCTCCAGAAGCCGGACTCACAAAGACTGTGGGAGGATGTCCAGTTGTGGGAGGCTCATCAGGCCCTCAGAAGTCCTCGGGCTGAGGAAGGGATACAGTTACGACCTTGGAAGCCCCGAGTAAGACATCCCTAGTGCCCTGAATCCGAAGACAGAAACAGTCCTGCCCCTTGGATCCCCCAGTATGATTTGGGAGCAGGGCCACCTCACTGGTGGTCTCTGTGAGGACAGTGTGAGCTCATGCTTCTGTGAGTCTGCAGAGACCGGCATCCCCTCAGCTGTTCCTGGTCCCTCCCAGAGGGTCACCCCCCTCCCTGAATTCTCTGCAGGAGATAGAGGGATAGCAATGCTCCCCAAGTACTTGGGCCCTAAAACAGAGCTCCCCTCCATAGGCACAGACCCTCTCCGACCCCCCCACCCCCCCCCCACCCCCGGGAGATGGCAGCTGCCCTAGCCAGAGGCTTCCTGTATCACCGTGAGCCATCTCTGTGCCCGGCTCAGGGTTGAGCTGGCTGACCCGTGGCCCCACCTCCACCCATGCTTCTCACCGGCTTCTCCCGCCTTCTGTTCTTGCCCCGGGCCTTTTCCCACACTCCTCGGTGTCCTGGTGAATATTCAGCCACTGGCTTTGCAGGAAAAACAGCAACAACAACAGACCCTGGTTGGTGGTGTTTGCCGGGCTCTGGGGTGTGAGCCCACCATCTCGCGGTACCGGTGACATGTCACCGAACACGAACGCCCCCTTATGCAGCATTTCTGTGCCATAGCTGTAAATCACCTCAGAAGCATCTACGATGGCACGATATCCTAACGCAATTAGGAAGAGATGGGCTTCGAGTGTTTATTCCCTTTATAAAAGTATAATGTACTTCACGGTAAGTTATAATGTTTAGTTGTGGCTGTTTGACTAGCTGACAAGATTCCTGAACATTTACCATCAACACTGTGAGCTGGTTGGCGCTGCCCCAGCACCCGCTGCCCCGAGTTCCCCCACAATCAAACCTGGGTCTTCATCCCACAGTCAAGGAGACAAAACCTTGCCTAATTAGTCCTGCCTGTGAAGGAGCCCAGTGCGGAGGCCCGGAGACCAGGCGGCCGGCCCCCCACCTCATTGACCGAGCCCCCCAGTGCAGTACTTGGCACTCCCCATTTATTTCTCCACGTCTTCACCATCAGAAATGATGATGAAATTTCCGGTGCAAACATGGCTTGAGCTGAATTAATCATGGGGCGGGGTGGGGAGCCCCCTGGGGGCTTTATCTCAGCATCAGGAGCAGTTAACCCTTCAGTCTTCACTGAGGCCACCACAGGGAGGACCCTGGGCTCCAGAGGCCTCCCTGGAAGACCCTGTTTAGAACCTCATTGGAGGTCACCTGACCCCCGACCCCCTGACCCTCCTGCAACCTCGCTTTTGTGATGGGGAGTCTGAGAGGAGCCCACTGGTTTCACTGGTGAAGCTTGCAGCTAGAACAGACTTCCTCATTCTGCAGATGGAGAAACTGAGGCCCAGAGAGTGGCAGGGGAAGATTCAGAGGGAGGCATGGGGCGGCCCCGACTGGGGCTAGCGAGTGGCATTCTTTGGCTGAGGGACGTGGGGACTACACAGCGGAGGGGACAGCCATGTGTGGCCTCCCAGGGAGGTGTGGGGACAAGGGGGGAAATAGGTGCAGGCAGGGGTGGGGGGTTAGAGGCCCAGTCTGAGCCCAGAGGCCCCATCCACACTAGGGGTGGGGATGGGGTACTTGTCCAGAGATGACCAGGTCTTCCCTGTCCCCACAGCTGTCTTTGCGGGCCAGTCTTCCCCCACTGCCCTGTGGGACCCAAGCCTCCTGTCATCTCCCCCCCCTCCTCGATCCCCGCCTCCCATATGCCTGTTGATCAGTGCAGACCTGACCCCAACCTCCTCTACCTTTTGTCAAGGCTTTGACTTCCGCCAGGCATGACACGATCGGTGGGGGTGGGGTGGGGTGGGGTGTGTGTGTGTGTGTGTGTGTGACTGAGAGCCACCACGTGCTGTCAGGATGCGGTGGAGACAGAAGCGAGGGCATGAGGATGCTGGAGAAGCAGGAGCACCCCTGGGCCCAGGGACAAGGAGGGGATGCTTGAAACGGCCATGTCTTCCCCAACCTCCGAGGACAGGTCGCTGTGTGTCCAGCAGGAGGGACCTCCGAGGGCCACGTCCCCAGGGGAGAGGGTGATGTGGCTGCTTTATAGCATCTCATAGCACCTCAGTCCCCGCAAAGCTGCCATTGCTCTATTTTATAGGTGAGAAAATGAAGGCTCAGGGAGGTTAAGGATCTTGTCTAAGAACACACAGCTAGGGAGGGGCTGGGAGCAACTTCACTGTCAGGCCCCTACGCAAACCACCAGGGGACCAAGATGTTAAAAAGTAAAGGGTCCCCTACATGGGAAGGGAGATCCTGGGAATGCAAAGGAGACTGTGGCCATGGCTGCCCAAGCCTGGGGCTAGTTCTGTCCTTGCCTCGGAGGCCGCCAGCAGCTGCAGTGGACAGTTCCCGGGCATGCTAGTAGCACCCCACATTGACGGCCCACTCTCCCCAGCTGTCCTGTCTAGGGGCTTTGCCCAGCACTGTGGGAGCTTCCGCAGCCCTCCTGCAGGACTACTGCAACTCCTATGCCCCCAAAGGTCAAACCAGTGAGGAATAAACACCCAGCTTCTGTCCTGAAGTGTGTTCAGCATGGGTTCCTTGAAGGGTCCCTTGAAAGAAGGAGCCCCAATTACTCTCACCCTTCTCTATCTCAGCCCCCTCACTTGTGCTTCCTGGGAACCCTTCCCAAGCCCTTGTTTTAGGGTCTGCTTTCAAAGGAAGCCAATCTAGGACATGTGACCAAGTCCCTTCAGAGGAGCTGGGGCCCAAGCTTACCTCTTGAACATGTGGGAGCCCAGGAAGGGAGATCCAGGGGTAGGCTCCGTGAACATGGGGAGGGACAGGACTGCGGACAGCAGAGTCAGAGATCTCTGGAAACATAGTGGAGAGTGTCCTCAGGGGAGGTTTAGAAGAAAGACCAGGCAGTCGCCAGTCTGCTCTAAAAGTCAGTCTCAAGGGACTGGTGGAGGTGGGAATGGGCTGAGTCACAGGGGGCAGCTGAGTGTGCAAGGTGACAATGAGCAGGGAGGCTGGGGCTCGGGGCCACCTGAGGACAGAGGTCAGCCTCGAGGCTTTGTTTATGAGACACATTGATTGTGAATGGTCTTGGAACTCGAACTGAAAACCATCTGGCCATTTATGCACGGGTTTATTTCTGGGCTTCCTGTCTATTTCATTGGTCTAGTTGTTTGTCTTTATGCCAGTACCACGCTGTCTTGATTCCTGTAGCTTTGCAGTAAGTTTTAGATCAGGAAGTGTGAGACCTCCAACTTCGTTCTTCTATTTCAACGTGGTTTTGACTATTAGGGTCCCCGGAGATTTCCTGTGAATGTTAGGACGGATTTTTCTATTTCTGCCAAAAACATCATTGGGATGTTATTGAATCTATAGGTTGCTTTGGGTAGCACTGACATCTTAAAATTAGTTTAAGATTAATAATAAGAGCCTGGCGGGCTCAGTCACTGGAGAGTGCGACTCTGGATCTCAGGGTTGTGAATTTGAGCCCCATGTTGGGTGTAAAGATGACTTAAAAATAAAATTTTAAAAATAATTAATATTAAGTGTGTAACAGTAGGTCTTTTAATCCATGAACATGAGATGTGTTCTATTTACTTACATTTTCTTTAATTTCTTTCTGCAACATTTTACAGTTTACGATGTGAAAGCCTTTCATTCAATGATTAACCGAAGTCCTAAATATTTTATTCTTTTTGATACTATCGTAAATGGAATCATTTTCTTAACTTCCTTTTCAGATTGCTCATTGTGAAAATGTAGAAATGCAACTGATTTTTGTCTGCTGATTTTGTATCCTGCAACCTTGTTGAATGTCTATTAGTGCTAATAGGCGTGTTCGTGAGTGTGTGAGGGTGTGTGGGTGTATGAGGGTGAGGGTGTGTGTGTGAGTGTGGGGGGTGAGGGTGTGTGGGTGTGGGTGTCATCTTCAGGGTTCTAAACATGTAAGGCCACATCTTATGTGAACAGAGCTCATTTTACTTTTTCTTTTCCAATTTCAACACATTTTGTTTCTTTTTCTTGCCTGATTGCTCCATCAAGGACTTTCAGTACCATGTTGAATAGAAGTGGTGAAATCAGGTCCTTTTCATTTTCCTGATCCCAGAGGTAAAGCTTTCATCACTTCATCATTGAGGAAAACGTTAGTGATACATTTGGTTTTTTTTAAAGAAAGACCTGAAATCTCCCTGCTTCTGGGTTTCCTAAATAAATCCTAGAAGTTCACTGTCTGTCCCCACGGAGTTAATGGGCCTGGACCCGACTCCTAATTTCATGCCAGTCCCAGCCCTCCTTAATGTGCAGGGTTCCCGTTCATCTGTAGTTGCCTGGGGACACAATCCAGCCTTGTCTCCAGCCAACACTCTAATCCCTGCAATTTGCATGGTTCTAGTAATGACGAAAAAGAGTCCAAAGGACAAACCTTTTGCATCCTGGCTGTGAGATCACAGACTTTAGTGGAGTTTATTAAATGTACGGCGCAGTTTCGGAGGAGATTAGACTCACTCTGTGTGACTCTGGAGGGCAAAACCAAAACCAGCTGGTAGAACCTTCCTGGAGGCAGGTAGGAATTCAAAGGGGAGAAGCACTTTCTGACAGTCGGAGCCAGTCAGCACCAAGAGACCCATCCCAGATCCAACAGCAAAGCCAAGAAGGTCCAGAACCTGGTGTGGTTACTGAAGGGGGGCCGTTGAGAGCAAGGGCTGTGTATCGTACATGGGTTCGCTTCCCAACTGCTCATTTCCCGGGGGCTCAGGCAAGCGAGTTGATTTTTCTAGGCTTCATCGTCCTCCGTGTGAGACGGCGATAGCTGTGTCCAGCACAGAGCGATGCTTGGTGGGCGTCACGTCTTTATTGTGTTATTTTGAGTTGGGGGGGCTTTCTCTCACCCCGAGTTTCTTGTGCAGGCTGCACATCCTGCGTGGCTCTGCCAGGACCCTGCTCTGCCTGTTCTTCATTCAAGATGACCGATGGCGCGCCTGGGTGGCTCAGGCAGTTAGGCGTCCGACTCTTGGCTTCTGTTCAGGTGGTGATCTCATGTGAGAAGGAGCCTCCGTGCTCAGTGTGGAGTCAGCTTCGGATCCTCTCTCCCTCTCCCTCTGTCCCGCTCGTGTTCTCTCTCTCTCATAAATAAATAAATAAATAAATAAATAAATAAATAAATAAATAAATAAATAAATCTTTAAAATAAGATGCCAGACTGATGAAGTAAGCATTATCTGGAAATTTTCCTGTCACCATGACAGAAGGTAACAGATGGGGGGGGTCTCACGTTGGCATTGAAGTGCCCTGGCCGGACCTGAACTATGTCACTTCCACTCACACTGAATGGGCCACAGTCAGTCACCTAACAAGTGCCCGCTGAACTGGGAGGACTGGGAGGTTAGTTCTACCGTGTGCCGAGGAAAAGGTCAGGTCCTGAGATCCTGAGTGGACAGAACCAGGGACTCCCCTCCCGAACACTCTTGCCCGGGTGACTTGGTGGATGAAGGGACCTTTCGGTGGGAGCTGGGGAAGAGAGCATGTTTGAGGGGAAAGTTAAAAAGCAATAATAGGGACTTTTCACTTGTGGCACGACGGCGTGTAGAGAGCTCCACAGACCGATTTTCCTATGAAACTGGTGAACAATATGAAAAAAACCCTAAATATTTAAAGTCTCTAGAGATGGCCCTATTGGCATAAAGCAAATGAAGAAACATTTATTCAAGAAAATCTACTAAAAATTGAAAAGACCTGTGAAAGTCTGTGATATTTGAACCAAGATGCATGTCTTTAGCTCTCCTTCCCAGATCCACCAGATGGAAACTTCACTCACAATTGGTAGAGCCAAGAACTTGGGGCCCGCTCTCCCTGTAGCTTCCAACCAGAGACTCAACTTCCCAGGAGGGGCAGGACATCAGTGTTTCTCATCTTGCGCCCAGCTGCCTGTTGCCATGGCTTAAGTTGAGGACAAGTGCAGTGGAGAGGTCAAGGCTCTGTCCTTCTGTCCAGCCCCCGCTCATGGGGTTGAATGCAGCATCCCTGAGAATCAAGGAACCCTGACTGCCCTCACCCTGCATTGTGGGGTGGGAACTCCAGACGGAGAGAAGCAAGCCCAAGAGACCTAGGGCTACTGTTACCCCATCCACTGAACAGTCAGATCCTGAAATGGGGAGGTCTTTCAGAGAAGTGTGACTTTGTCCCCACTCCCAGAGCCCGAACTGGGGCAGAGAGATTTTGCTCAGGAGAAAGCTGGGCATGGAACGGAAAGCACGGAATCAACCTCTCCCCACCCCCAGTGAGCTGATTTATTTACAACAGAGTTTGGAGAAGTTGTAGCCAATGGGAACTGTCCAAATAAATGGAGGTTCTGGTAAAAGGAAATTGGAAAGAGATTGACAGATTTATTGAAGACATTGGGGCACCTGGGTGGTTCAGTTGATTAAGCCTCTGACTCTTGATTTTGACTCAGGTCATGATCTCGGGTTGTGAGATTAAGCCCCCCGTCAGGCTCCAGTCTGCTTAAGATTCTCTCTCTCCTTCTCCCTCTGCCCCTCCCCCCACCTCACTCTCTCTCTCTAAAACAAAAACAAAAACAAAAACAAAAAAACACTAGATTTACCGAAGATGTAGGTTAAACTGGAGGCCAGCCATTTTGCCAGAGAAAATCAGAGAAAGAGACAGGTAGGAAGAGCCCTCCTGGGCTCAGAATAAATCTCACATACTGAGCTCTGGAACTATCCCTTCAAAGGAGCCCAAATTTGCTTGGATTTTTCTGTGAAGTAACGTATGCTCCAGGGCACTGTTGAAACAATACAGCAATTAGCAGGCAGTTAGTGGAGTTAACAGTTGGATATGATCACTCTAGGGTGACTGCGGGCATACCCACTTCTACTCAACATTGTATTAGAGGTTCTTGCCAAAGAAATTAAGCAAGAAAAAGAAATAAAAGAGAATCAATTTGGAAAAGAAGAAGTTAAAGTATCTTTAGTCACAGATGCCACGATCTTGTGTGTGTGTGTGTTTTTTAAAGATTTTATTTATTTATTTGTCAGAGAGAGAGAGAGAGAGAGTGGCAGGCAGAGGGAGAAGTAGGCTCCCAGATGAGCAAGGAGCCTGATGTGGGACTCGATCCCAGGACCCTGGGATCATAACCTGAGCCAAAGGCAGACACTTAACTGACTGAGCCACCCAGGTGCCCCTCATGATCTTATGTTTAAAAAGTTCTATGTAATCCACGAAATCTATTACAACTAATAAAAACCCAAACACATTAACAATCTATTAGAACTAATACATAAGTTCAGCAAGGTTGAAAGATATAAGATTAATGTGCAAAAATTAATTGTATTTCTATATACTTGTAATGAACAATCCAAAAATGAAATTAAGAAAACAATTACATTTACATGGCATCAAAAAGAATAAACTATTAGGAACCGGTTTAACAAAAAGAATATAAAACTTACACTTCGAAAACTACAAAACATTACTGCAAGAAATTAAAGAAGATTTAAAAAAATGGAAACACATTCCATGTTAAGGTACCAGAAGCCCAATATCATTAAAGATAGCAATACTCACCAAATTGATCGATAGATTCAATACAATCCCCACTAGCTTCTCAAGTGCTTTTTTAGTAGAAATCAACAAGCTGATTCTAAAATACATGTGGAATCTCAAGTGACCCAGAAGAGCCAAAACAATTTTGGAAAAGAGGAATAAAGTGGGAGGACTCAGATTTTCTGATTTCAAAACTGACCACAATGCAGTGGTAATAAAGACAGCATAGAATAAGCATAATGACAGACATATAACCAATGGGATAGGACTTAGAGCCTAGAAATAAATCCATGGGTCTGTGGTTAATTGATTTTCTACAAGGGCTCCAAAAAAATCCAATGGGGGAAAGAATAGTGTTTTCAACAAATGGTGCTGCAACAAGTGGATAGACATATGAAAGAGAATGAAGCTGGACCTTTACCTTGCAGTATATGCAAAAAAGTACTCAACATGGTTCAGATATAAATGTCAGAGCTGAATCTACAAAACTCTAAGAAGAAAACACAAGAGTAAATCTTCATGACCTTGAACTTGGCAACAATTTCTTAGATATGACACCTAAGGCAAAAGTAACAAAAGAAAAATAAGTAAATTGTATTTCATCAAATTCAAAAAGAACAACTTTTGTTCTTTAAAGGAAACTGTCAAGAAAATGAAAAGGCAAACCAAAAATGAGAATGTATTTGCAAATCATACATCTAATAAGGATAGAGTAATTTTCTTTAGAAAAACTTCTTATAACCTAACAGCAACAAAAATGACAAGTAATCCAATTAAAAATGGGCAAAGGATTTGAATGTACATTTCTCCAAAGAAGATATACAAATGGACAATAAGTACATGAAAAGATGCTCCATTTCATTAGTTATCAGGAAAATGCAACTCAAAACCACAAGAAAACACCACTTCATATTCAATTAAACAGAAAAGTCAGATAATAAGAAGCATTGGAAAGGATGTAGGAACATGGCTGATGGGAATGTGGAAGGTATAACCATTTGGAAAACAGTCCAGCAGCTCCTCAAAATGTTAAACATAGAGTTATCACATGACCCCCAATTCCCTGGTGTATACCCAAAGCGAATAAAAACATGTCTACACAGAAATTCATACACAAATGTTTAGAACAGCATTATTCATAAGAGTGGAAAAGTGGAAACAAGACAAATATCCATCAACTGATAAATGGATAAGCAAGATGTGGTTTATCCATAGAACAGAATATTATTTGATCATAAAAAAGAGTAAATATTAATACATGTTATAACATGAATCAACTTTGAAAACATGCTAAATGGAAGAAGACAGTCACAACAGACCATATAGTATATGTTTTCATTTATACGAAATGTCCAGAAGACTTAAATTTATAGAATCAGAAAGTAGATTAGTGGCTGCTTAGGGCTTAGGGAGATGCGGTAATAAGAGGGTGATAACTAACGTGTATGGGGTTTCTTTATGAGATGATAAAAATGTTTTAAAATTGATTGTTGTGATGGTTGTGCATGTCTACGTTATACTAAGCACCACTGAATTGTACACTTTAAGTGGGTGCTTTTATTGTACATGAATCAATAATGCTATTATTAAAAATATAGCCAGAATAATTGCCCTTAAGGCAGGACTTCTGGAATGACAGGAGTAAGGACCTGCAATAATTCCCCTCCTCCATAAAATCAACAAGAACACTTTTTGAAAATCACCTTTTTTTTTTTTTTTTTGGAAACTCTGGAAATTAACCAAAGATTTTCAACAATCTAATGAGAATCTATCAAGAAAAACTTCTGAATCTCAACAAGAATAGAGAAATTTGTGGTGTTTAACTTGCCCTATTTCCATATCCTTCTCCCCAGCTCTGTAGCAGGCTTATAAAGCAGCAACTGAGCGACCATGGTAGCTGTGAAAGCCAGCATCATAACAGCCTCTGGAGGGGCAGACCAGTTTGGTCTCCTGTAAAAGACTCAGAGAACTGTCACCATTTTACCTCTTTAGAAGTTCACTGGAGAAGTCCTATTCACAGGTCTTATGATTTGGCCTGACACAGAGTTTTCTCACTGGGGAAAGTCTTATCCCCAGGATGTTTGTCAAAAACAATCAGCAGCAATTGTTTAACAACCTAGCTACCTGAGTCAGTGACACCAGTTGAGGCACACAAAACGCTGGTCAAAAAACTTAAAAGGAGGGGTGCATGAGTGGCTCAGTCATTAAGCATCTGCCTTCAGCTCAGGTCTTGATCCCAGGGTCCTGGGATCAAGCCCCACAGTCTGCTTCTCCCTGTCCCACTCCCCCTGCTTGTGTTCTCTATCTCATTACATCTCTGTCAAATAAATTTAAAAACTTTTTTTTTTTTAACTTAAAAGCAGGATGTAGGGAATTAAATATCCATAGGTATGGGGCTTTGAAAAGTCCTAACATATCCGTGGGGAGCTAGAAGACCTTGTGTATGTGCAGGGCTGAGCCTCTACCCAGAAAAGACCTGTGAAATCCTAATCCCTCACCTCTGGCTAATGCTGAGGCCCTGTGCAAACAGGAAATACAGGGATAAGGCTGAATTATAAACTGCAAGAAAGCTGAATATGTACCAAATACATATACCGGGAGTCTTGGTAAGGAGTAAGAGACTTATTGGTTCAGGACACTTGAGAAAATCTCTGATCACTAGCTGACCACTAAGTTATCTGAGCAGAGACTTCAGTGGCAGTACAAATAGGAAATAAGACTTTATGGAACTCGTTCAGGAACTTCACCAAGCAAAGAAGCAACAGCAGAAACAAAACAACAAAAGCAGCAACAACAAACCTCAAGGAGGGCAGTGGGACTCTGATTTCCTGAGGTGTCCCATCAGATTATTTAAAATGTCCAAATGTCAACAAAATTTATGAGACATGCAAAGAAACAAACAAGTATGGCCCATTCATAGGGGGGGAAAAAAGTCAATAGAGTATGTCCTTTAGGAAGACCAGAGGTTGGACTTACTAGAAAAAGACTTACATTAGCTGTTATAAACATATTCAAATAACTAAAGGAAACCATATCTGTAGAATTAGAGAAAAGGATGCACATGACATCTCATCAAATAGAGATGGAAATTATATTTAAAAGGAATCAAATAGAAATTCTGACGTTGAAAACTATAATAACTGAAATAAAAAACTTAATAGTGACTCAACAGCAGTTTGAGTTGGCAGGAAAAAAAATCAGTGAAGTTGAAGATAGGTCAACTGGACTTACCTAATCCAGTCTGAGGAATGGATAGAACAAAAAATGAAGAAAAATTAGTGCAGCCTCAGAGACTCATGGGATGCTATCAAGCACACTGATAAACACATGAAGGAGAGGAAAGAGAGAAGGGTCGGAAAGAATAATTGAAGTAGTGGTTGAAAATCCCCCAAATGTTATGGAAAACATTAGTCTACACATCCAAGAATCTCAATGAACTCCAAGTGGAATAAATTCAAGAGATACACACTAAACACACGGTAGTCAAACTGTCAAAAAGCCAAAGCCAAAGAATATCTTGAAAGCAGTAAGAGAAAAATAACTCATTACATACAAGGAATTCCCCATGATATTAACAGCTGATTGTTCATCAGAAACCATGGAGGTCAAAGGATATCATATTCCAAATGCTTAAAGAAAAAGCTGTCAACCAAGAAAAATTCTATATCCAGGAAAACTATCCTTCAAACCTGAAGGAGAAATTAAGATATTACCATATGGCAAATACTGGGGATCGGTCACTAGAGGAGCTGCCCTGCAAGGAATCTCGAAAGGATTGTTTCAGGCTGAAACAAAAGGACTTTAGTCTGCAAGAATAAAGAACACTGGTTCAGTTATCTGCAAAGGTGAATGTAAAGAAAACAAACCCCCAAAACCCAGCAGGAACATACATTTTGGTAATTATTGTCTTCTCTCTGATTTAAAAGACAACTGCACAAAGCAGCAATTATGAATCTGTTGGTGGGTTCATAATATATAAAGATAATTTGCCTGGCAATAATAGCACAAAGGAGGGAAGAGGCAATAGGGCTTTATCGGAGCAAAGATGTTTTATACTATTGAAATTCAATTGGTATTAATCTGAACTAGATTGTTTTAAATTAATATGTTAATTGTAATCCCAGAGAAACCCCTTAGAAAATAATTTTAAAATACAGAAGAAACAACAAGGAATGGCGGTGACATCACTGTCAGAGCTTGGAGTCCATCGTAGGTCATGTGACTCTGGGCCTGCCCGCCCTGTCACAAGCAATCTCTGCAGCCCCCGTCAGCTCCCTGCTCACACATGTCCATGAGGGGCCCAGTGTGGGGAGCAGGATGTCCGGAGGACATATGTGAAAACAGAGACGGGAATTGTGGAGGACTTGTCCACAGTGCTGTGGCTGATTGGGGGGGGGGGGCGGCTGTTCCAGAACACAGGACTCCAGATTTTTTTGCCACAAAACATGAAATAAATCCCTCACTGCTTTCATGGCATACTTAGTCTCCGATGCGAATTCTTTAGAGGGCTTAAGAATCACCTGGTTGAGGGTGGATAGGTCTGCTCCAAATGCTGATTCCCCAGGCCCCCTGGTGGTTCTGACTCGGGGGGGTATCAGATGAAGATGGGGAGTCTGTAATTCAAACCAGCGCCCCCACCCACCCTTCCCCTCTTCTTCCCAGCCCAAGGTGATTCTGGCACATGGAGAAATCCTGGTTTTTAGGCTATCCCCGGCCCTATCCCAAGGGCTTCATGTTCATTTTTCACAGCTTCTCAGAACACTGACTCTGGGTGCAGCCTGCTTGCGCTGCATTCCAGACCTCAGCTCTTACTCAGCAGGTGAAAGCATCCAGCCAGAGTGTCTGGCACAAAGTATTTCAGCTCTTTGTTCTTATTTTCTTATTTAGTAATTGAAACAATCCAAAAATACAGGTATCCTCAGCCCCATTTTACAGGTGGGGCAAGTGGGCACAGAGAAGTAAAGCAATTTGTTTAAGGACACTCAGGTAGTGAGTCACAGAGCCGGGCTCAAACTCCACTCCATGTGACCCCAGAGCCCGTGCTCTTAGCCACTGCCCCACTGGCGCATGCTCCAGACCCGGCCCTTTGCACCTGTCCCTGCCTCCTGACATCACCTCAGGTGACGCCCCTCTGGGATGGGGGCAGGGTTCCTGGGGGCTGGGAGAGAATTCGGGACCCCTGGTCTCTTCATGCCCTCCTGGACCCACCTCAGATCATGTCAGGACTCAGTAGCTCACCAGCAGGTGTTCTGTCTGAGGGACACTAGTTTCAATTTGCTGATACTCACCTGGCTCAACCTGGCATCTCTCATACTGGGTAGGAAGGTGAGAAGGTGAACGTGTGGCTTCAGGATGATAGGCCTGGGTGTCAGTCCCAGCTTTCACGAGTTTGAAACCTTGGTCCAGCTTCAACGTCCTCATCTGTGAACTGGGTATAACCGCCACAGGCTGTCACAGCAGAATAAAGCATACAGCACTCAGCTCGGCAGCTGGCGCAGAGTGAGGAGTTCATCGCGGTGAGTGGCTATGTCAACCAAGAAGAAAAGGCTGCAAAGCAGCCAAAGATGTTTATTTGGGGTCTTAGGGATTGTGATCCAGGAGGCACACAGTTGACCTAAATTGAAAGTGTGCTCCGAATTGCAAGCCGAGCATGCTTCTACAGGCAAAACTCACAAAGCCACATAAATTGTTTTGGAGGAATTATGGTAGGCACGGTCAGAGGAAAGCGGACTCTCCGGTACACAGCTGTTACTAAACTAATGTATGTTACATTATCTCTACATCTCTCTGAAACAGAAAGATGTTTTCCAGATAGTGGGCAAGGTGCAATTGACAAGTTGCAATTGACAAAAGTCAAGGGTTCACAGGAAACTCACATGAGCCCTACTTACTCAATATCCTCCTGATCCTATTTTGAATGACTCTTAGCAATGCTTACTTCACTCTGGAATCTTCTTTCACAGCTAATACTATCACTCTGAAAACAAAGTCAGACAGCCTTTCCCTGGCATGGTTTCTTCCTGGTCTTAGCATTGGGAACTCATCTGGAGCCTGGAGTCACCCTAGCTCTCTCTGCCCCAGGAGGCTCTCTTTGGAATTGTGTTAAGTTTCAAGGGCAGATATGGGACACAGAGTAGGACTGGATCTCAGCTCCGAGTTCTTGGAGGCTCTGAAAGCCAACTGGAGCCCCCAGGCCTCATGCAAGCCCAGCTCCCTCCTGGGCTGGGTTTGGTGCACCTGCTCTGATGGAGCTGGGCCCTGACTGCAAGCTTCCCCTGCTGCTGTGTGACTTTTGAGGACATTTGACAAATGCCACGGTAGAAGAATAAGCAGACAACTACGGGGGATCGCAGTCGTTCTCAGCATGAATGGGACGGATCTGCTGGGGATGGAAATTCAGTGTTCTGCCGTAAAATTGTTTGTGGCCTTGGGCAAGTTCCTTCCCTGCTCCGAGCCCTGGATTCCTCATCTGTCAACTGGGGTGTTCCCATCTGCCCAGAGTTTAGAACACTGTGGAAGAGCAGTGTGGGACCAGATTGTAGGCACGAGCGCATTGACAGCAGTGATAAGCATTTATTAAATGCCAGGTAAAGCACTTCCCAGTCATTGTCTCTTTGAGTCCTGACAGCCCCCCTGTGGAATGATCCCATGATCCACAACAGATGAGGCAGGGGGCTCAGAGAGGTTGAATACCGTTGACCTAAAAAATAAAACTAACGGTTATTTTACCAGCAAGGAGTTTATCCGGGAATAACAGTGTCACAGTGTGGACACAATCTGTAGCAAAACCACAGCAAGTCCAACACATAAAGGAGAAGTATGTTACTTTATGGAGAAGGAGGAAGTTGGGAGGGGTAGTTTGGAAGGACAGTCTCCTGGGGAAAAGCATTGGGTGGAGGGTGGAGGGGGATGATGGTTTCTCATTGCCTGAGTCGCTGGGAGAGTGATTTCCTATAGCAGATGCAATGTACATCTTTCCCTCTGGGGAGTATGCAACTGATAACTCTTTCCTGCTGACCATTCTTTTGCTGGGGTCTGTAATTGACAGCTCTTGCTGTAATTGATCTTGCCTGCACTGGCTCCCCCTGCTAGCCTCCCACTCTAATGGTGTTTCCTTTATCTATGTTCACAGTGCCTTAGCCAGGATCACACAGCAGCTGGTCAGGGGAGGAGCTGGCCTTGAACAGGGGGCAGTGAAGCGCCACCCAGGACCTTCCTCCTGAGCCTCTGCCCACACAGCAGGGTCTGTCAGGAGTGCAGAGTCTTTCCTCCCTCAGCAGGGCCCCAGCATCCCCACACTTTGCCTTCCCATGCCCCAAAGTGGCACCCTGCATGGGGGAGTCCACTGGGAGCTGGGCTCATTCACGGGTATACAAATGGGTACTGCCATTGGGTAGGGCTGGACCAAGAGCAGCATGAAGATTCCCTGACCCCAAGAAGGAAAGTTACTGAATTTCTAAATGCCAGCTGTGTGCGTTAGTAAAGGTGAAACGGGAGGTGAATGAAAACTCAGAGATTTATTGCTTTTTTCTCTCTCCTTTCTTTTTTTTTTTTTTTTTTTTTTTTTTTGATTTACTGCTCTTAATAAAGCAAGTTGCCAGGGCTTTCTGGATAAGAGAAAGTTCCTGTTGGCCCACCTTCCAGGAAGCTGAGCCCCAGGAAGTCAGAGGTCAGCTCCTCATCTTGCTGTTCCTCCTTGGGAGGTCACCAACCCCAGCGCTGGTCACCAAGGCACCCACAGGCAGGGACTGCCTTCCTTCCTCCTGCCCGGTGCCTCAGGGACCCCGTCGACTTCTCTCATGGATTACTGTCTTACAAAATCCAAAACAGAGCTGATTTCAGCGCTGTTATGGGCTAGGAGGGAAGCGGAAGCGGGGGGAGGGGGAGGGGGGCTGGGGGTCGGTCTGGTCCAGGGCTGTGGGCTGTGAATCCAGACTCTGTCACTTACTGGTGGAGTGCACTTGGGACCCCACGTTTGCCATTCCCACCTCTGAGCTCCCGCTTTCTTGGCTGCCGAGTGGGGACACAGTGACGGATGGCCAGGCTGCACTGAGCCTGGGACTGTGCAGTTGGCTTCTGTATGTGGCTGACCTGCCCGGGAGTTCCAAAGTCAGGGCCAGGTCGGGCACCGTGTTCTGTGTCCCCAACCCAGCAGCTGGGAGTTGCCAGATGCTCCTTCCTCCACGGCAGCTTCCAGTCTCTGCACCAGCTGGGGCTGGTGCTCAGTGCTCTGCGGGGAGGGGGGCGGCCTCCTCCACTCTCCCCTACTCAGAGGTGTGAACCACCACTGATGTCATTTTTTAAATAAAGATTTTATTTATTTATTTGACACAGAGAGAGAGAGACAGCCAGCGAGAGAGGGAACACAAGCAGGGGGAGTGGGAGAGAAAGAAGCAGGCTCCCAGCGGAGCAGGGAGCCCGACGTGGGGCTCGATCCCAGGACGCTGGGATCATGACCTGAGCCAAACACAGACTCAATGACTGAGCCACCCAGGTGCCCCATCATTGACGTCATTTTAACAGTGAGGATCTGGGACTCAGAAGGAGTCCGAGGTGATGAGGCCAAGACAATTAAAACAGGGTGGGATACTAGAGTGTGATGGGCGGGGGGACAAGGCTACTTTAGTTCTGGTTGGGCAGGGAGGGCTTCTTGGAGGAGGAAGCATTTGAGCTCAGGCAGGAGTGTGGAAAAGGAGCCAGCACAGGGAGATCTGGGGGAGTGGAGGAGGGAGTGGGGATCTGAGACCCTGGGAAAGCTCAGGAAGGGCATCAGGACACCTGGGTCTAGATGCAGGCTCTACCCCAATTCACTGAGGGACTTTTGACAAGTTGTTCCTCTGTCTGGGCTGGGGTCTCTTTGTCTGAAGAATATGGTGTGATACACACCTGCTTGCTTCGCCTTGCAAGGTCAGAACATCACTGGGAAAGAACAGATCTGGATGTCAGAGAATCCCAGGACGCAGAGGCAGCCTGGGCCCCTCTCTGCCCAGTCGTCATGGAGAAGGTCCCTGGGAGCAGCCGGAGATGGTGGGTTGGATGCGTTCGGGGTGGCTGAGAAGAGGCCCTCCTCTTCCTCCCCTCTTCTACCAATTTGAAGCTCTGCACCCAGCCAGCATGGTGGGAGAGAGACAGAGACAGAGATAAAAAGAGACAGAGAAGCACATAGGAGACACCCAGAGAGGGGGAGACACACACACACACACACACACACACACACACACACACACACACACACAGAGTCAGGTGGAGACAGAGAGATGCAGAGAAAGCCCAAGACGGAGACAGAGGGGAAGAGACAGAGTCTGGAGTTAGGGACAGGTATCCGAGACACTGTTGGGTCCTTAGGGCGGCTGAGAGTGGAAAAGTAAAGAGTGAGAGTCACAGAAGGGGGGGGGGGGCGACACAGAAAAAGAAGAAAAAAGGAGAGACAGAGACTGGCCGTGGCAGAGACCCCCGCAAGGGTGGGGTTGAGAGCCCAGAAGTGGAGAAGTGCAGAGCCACAGAACCTCTCGAGCCTGAGCACCCACTGTCTGTGCCCCAAAACCTGTCTCTACGGCCTCTGGAAGCCTCCACGGCTCCTCCAGGACCACCAGCAGCTCCTCCGTCCAGCGGCCACCTGAGGGCCTTTGGCCAAGCCCAGTGGCCTTTGAGTCTTGCCTCCTGCCCTGTTTATTGCCCCCCCCGCCACGTGCCCTGGGCTTACAGTTCTACAGCAATCAACTCGTTTCTTCTTTGCAACAGCACCATTTTACTAATGAGGAGATGGAGGGTCAGAGAGGTTGAGTGACTCACCCAAGGTCACACAGGAAGTTAAAGAGGCAGGACTGAGCCTTGGTCCTCTGGCTCTGGGTCCAGGGTTTCTTCTGTTACAACGGGCAATGTGACTCAGGGTTCCCCTTGGATTTGCAACATGTCCCATCCCCGAGGATCAGCTGGGAGCTGCCTTCCTGCCAGAAAACTGATTTATCCTTCCTCAGAACTTGGGGACCCCAGATCTAGTCTCCCCGATCCCCGTGTTGGTATCAGCAGCAAATATGGAGTGGGAGGAGTGAGCAAGTAATAGAGAGAGAAAGTATTGATTCATTGAGAAATAGAGACAGAGCTACCAAGGTGGGCTGAGCGCACTCTCAGAGAACGAGCCACAGCTCACACGGGCACACGCGCACTAAGCTTCTGCCGCCGGGCCGCCGGGGTGGGGTGGGGGTTGTCCCAGTCAGGCCCGAGGTTTCAGAGCTTGGGCTCAGTCTAACAGAAATCTTCTCAGTGCCCCGCATGGGACACGAGCTGGAGAATTTACATGAGCTTCAAGCAGTGGCGTTCTTCCCTGAAGGTCTGTGGATCAGCCTCAAGGACGCCAGCATCCCCTTGTACTCCTTAAACTTGGGTAAGCTTGGTAATTATTACGTAGCTTGTTGATGGGTTTAGGCCCATCCCTTGGGGGTGGGGCTCAGTAGGAAAGGAGGCCTGGATTACTCTGCATGGCGGAAAGGAGAGACTATGGAGCTCAGAGGTCACCCACGAAGTAGAGAGGGTGCAGGGATGGGAGGGAACGCCACCTTCGTCCCATAAATCAGATCACGAAGTGGAAAATCAGCGGGGGCTTAAGCCCACAATGCCAAGCTCTCAGGAAGCACACAGCCAGGGAGGGACACGTGTAATGTTCGCAGGCAGCTGGGCATCTTCCTGGGCAGAAAGTCCAAAGCATTTATCAGATTGTCCAAGGAGTCAGTACGAGTTAAAACAGACTTTTGCTGCAGTAACGAACAAGCCCCGAATCTCAGTAGATTAACATCCGAGCAGATGCCTTTGTCCCCTGATACACACTGCCTGCCAGGTGACACTCAGGGACTGCTGTCCCCTGTACCAGTGATCCAGGCTGCTTGGCTCTTGTGTCTCCTCCGTCTCAATGCCCAGACCCCACACCCTTTGACATGGGAAGAGAGCTGGAGGGTCCTTAGCCCCCAACCGACACATGCCACTACCCATTGACTGGAACTAGTTCACGGGCCACCTAGCTGCAAAGGAAGCTGGGAGGGTCGCCAATGTCATGTCATCAATATTTGGAGGTTTCAGGAAATGAATATTCCCAGGCCACAGTTTTGGAGAGTTCTGTTCTGTGGTTCAGGAAACTGTAGTTTAACACACCTCACAGGTGGACGTGTGCACAGGTCTGGCAACCTCTGGAGTGGAGGGTCCTCCAATCAGAGGGCTACGAGACCTGTTCTCCTCTCTTTCCCTCCTCCATGCTGCCAGGATGGGAGTTCACCAGTGTCCTAGCATCATGTCCGAAGGCAGCCCTTATTTAAAATTTGAGACCCCAAGACTCATGTATTAATACCCCCTCAGGCCCACTGTCCTTGTGGGACAACTGAGGTACAGAATGCTCGCGTAGCTGGGAAGGTACCAGTGGATCGGGGACTGTGGACCCCTCTCCTCTGGGATAAAGAAAAGGCCCGGGTCCACTCAATGCCCCAAACCCCACCCCAGAGGGTGTGCCTGCCTGGCAGCTTTGAGGGCTGTGGGACTTGAAGACACTGGAAGCAGAGGTCAGGGGTGTACGAAACACCCTTGTTATGGCCAGTCTGCTCTTTGCCACTGTCGTCCACTTCTGCTGGGAGAACAAGATTGGAAAGACAGTGCTGGTTTAATTTGCCAGAACGAATAAAGATAAGACAAATAAGACAGTACTGAGGGTAATGAAGCTCCAGGGGCACATAATTCATGTCCCCTGAAACCCAGGCCTCCTTCCATCACGACGGCCTGCCCTGTGTTTGGAACTGATTAAGCCAAAACAATGACAATTTATTGTCTTTCTGTCGCTGGAGCGAGGCCGGCTTCCGCGGCTGGGCGGTGGGCAAGCACTGGAGTTGGCTTGGACTGGATCATGAGAGCCCATCAAGAGCCAAATGTTAAATAGCCAGGAATTTTGTGAGCCAGCTGTTAAACCGTGGGTTGATTGAAATTGGCCATGGTGAGAATATTTACACAACAGAAGTTGTTGATTCATGGCTTTTCTCTCCTTTTCTTTCTTTCTTTCTTTCTTTCTTTCTTTCTTTCTTTCTTTCTTTCTTTTTCTTTCTCTCTCTCTCTCTCTCTCTCTCTTTCTTTCTTTCTTTCTTTCTTTCTTTCAGCGGGCACATTACTGTATCAAGGTCTTTATAAACGGCCACATCAGGTTAAGAGGAGAAAGAGGCCAAGCTTGTGTCTCTCTCGTGCCTCCAGAGCCCCACCATGGGGGCACTTAGAGAATGTAGTCATTACTCAGCATATCACTAGCCCTTCTGGACTTGGAACGGGTCCCCTAGAAGGGGCTTTCCAGGTTTACCAAAGATGGAATTGCCACTGAGCCCAGTGACAGGCTGGGTACAGGCCAGCTGGGGGCCAGGGTCAGCTGTGTGCTGAGGGAGGGCATCGTTGGGCTGCACAGAGCCATGTACGCGGACGTGTGCACACGAAGGCCTTCTGTCAGTGCACACGGGCTGTGTCTTAGTGCAGCAGGTGCATGTCGCAGGGCCCATGGGGGCCTCTCTTTGGCTTATGAGCATCTGCATGATCTACCACTGGTTCGTCAGCATATGTGATGGGCCTGGGAACACAAGAAGGTACCAGTATTGTTGTGAGTTTCCGATCACTGCTGTAACAAATTACACCACAGAGTTAGTGACTTGAAACAGCACAAATTGGTTCCACACCTAAGGAGCTTAGAAGTCCCCACTCCGTCCTAATGACAAGGGAAAAGCTGAACAGACTGAAAGATCAACAATGTCTCTTGGATCCATGAGAGAGGGGAGGATGCAGGGCAAACTGATGCCCCGCAGACTGGAGAGTGGGCGAATACGGGGGGCACGGCTTCCTGAGCAGAGACTCACAGGTGGAAACCAGTGCAGGAAATAAGTGCTGGGGCAGGAAACCCCGAACCCTAACCGATGAACTGTAGGAGGTTCTGTGTGGACAACTCGAGGTAGAATCTCTAGGAGATCCAGTCACAAGGCAGCCCCCACAAAGTTCTAAGATTTACCTGCAGGAGCTTGGCCAGATTCCTACAGTAAATATTGGAGCAAAATTCCCTCGGCCTTCCAGCAGGGAAACTGGAAAAGAAACCATTCTGAAATAGGCCAGAGCGCTCTGTTCTCCACCAAGCCTGCCCTCTGGAGAAACTAGTTAACCAGAGCGTAACCTGCTGGGTTATCGTCAGAGACCGAATGAGCCAGGGAAGGAAAATACACAACTCTAACCTATTCAACCCATCCCGTCCCACCAAAAGGGGGAGGAAACAAGTGAAAAGCATGTGTGAAGTTGGAGGTCCGGAAGCACAGGCTCCCTTAAAGACTGAGCCCCAATGATGGGACTACAGAGCGCTGCCCCTCCCCGCACACCTCGCCATCACGTCACCGGAAGCCTACTTACGGCAGTTCTTTTCCCCGGCACATCACCGCCGGCTCTCGCAAAACAATGACAAGGCATACCAACCGTCAAACAACACAGTGTGAAGAGAAAGAGCAAGCATCGGGGATACACACGACAGGGATACTCAAGTCATCAGACCAGGAATTGAACACAACTACGGTGAATACACTACAGGCTCCGACGGAGAAAGCAGACGGCATCCAAGAACAGGTGGGCTGGGTTAGCAGAGAAGAAAATCCTAAGAACTGAAAAGAAATGCTAGCGATAAAAAACTCTGTGACCAAAATGAAGCATTCTTTGATGCGCTTAGTACACAGGACCCACATGAGGGAAGAATCTCCAGGCTAGAGGATATATCAACAGAATCCCAAAAACCAAAAAGGAAAGAGAACAAAGATGAAGAAAAACAGAACCGAATGCCCACGGACGGTGGGACAACTACAAAAGGTGCAACATACACAGAGTGGGAAGACCGGAAGGAGAAGAAAAAGGAACAGACGAAATACCTGCAAGAGCAGTGATTAAGAATTTCTCCAAATTAATGTCAGACGCCAAGACCCGGCTCCCCGAACTCAGGGATACATTCCACCCCTTCCAAAACGAGGGCCCCACACGCGCAAAACAAAAACAAAACTACTCTTAGGTATATCGTCTGCAGACTACCAAAAATCAAAGATGAAACATTCAGAAAGAAGCCAGAGATAAATACAGCTTTCCTAGAGAGGAGTAAAAGTCTGAATTGTGTCCAACCTCTCCTCAGAAACCGGACGGGCAAGAAGAGGGTGGAGTCAGATATTTAAAGTGTTGAGTGAGAAAAACAAAACAAAACACCCCACTGACTTAGAATTCCATACCCAGCAAAGCTATCCTTGGAAAGTGAAGAAATCGAAACTTTCTCAGACAGACACAAAATTGAGGGACTGTGTTGCCCTAGACAGGTCTTGCCATAAACGTTAAAAATTCTTTAGAGAGAAAGAATATGCCACAGGTCAGAAACCTGGATCTACATAAAGAAAATGAAAGTATCAAAGAAGGAATAAGGGAATGTAACAGGAAAACATTTGTGTTTCTTATTCTTTTTGGGGGGGGCAGTGGGAATCTTTTTTTTTTTTTAAGGTTTTATTTATTTATTTGACAGAGACAGCCAGCGAGAGAGGGAACACGAGCAGGGGGAGTGGGAGAGGAAGAAGCAGGCTCCCAGCGGAGGAGCCTGATGTGGGGCTCAATCCCAGAACGCTGGGATCACGCCCTGAGCCGAAGGCAGACGCTTCACGACTGTGCCACCCAGGCACCCCGGCAGTGGGAATCTTAAGCAGGCTCCACGCACAGCATACAGCCCAAGGCAGGGCTCAATTTCACAACCCTGAGATCATGACCTGAGCCAAAATCTAGAGTTAGACGCTCAACCAACCGAGTTACCTAGGTGCTCGTCTTTTTCTTACTCTTAATTGAGCTAACAGATTATCGTTTGTTCAAAATATTCATAGCAACAATGTATTTGACTATGTATGTTTATATACCTGTCTTTTATATATCAAATATCTTACGTATTTGTATGTGTGTGAATATATAGCATACACTAATGTATGGTTACCTGTAAGTGAAATGAGTGACAGCAATAATCCAAGGGACAGGAGGAGGGAATCAAGATCATTTCATTATTATAAGGTAGTCACGCCCCCCGTGAGGTGGTAATAGTCTTATTTGAAAGACGAGTTGGATTCATTGCAAACGTTTATTGCAAACTCCAAGGCAACCATTTTAAAAAAGTACAGAAAGACATATAACGGATATGCTAAGAAAGGATAGACATGAAATCATATAAAATGTTCAATTAAAACCACAAAAAGCAGAAAAAATCTTTACTTATTTTTTTCCCCAATTACATGATATTCTGGAAAAGACACAACTATAGTGGTAAGAGAAAGATCAGTAGTTGCCAGGGATGGGAGCGAGCAGAGCACAGAGGATTTTTTAGGGCAGTGAAAATACTCAGTTACAGTATTATCATGATGGATGCATGTCCTTATTCATTTTCCCAAACCCAGAAAACGCATACCACTCGGAGTGAGCCCTAAGGTGATCTAGGGACTGTGGGTGATTATGATGTGGCCCCGTAAACGTGCATCGTTTGGGAAAACGTGCACCGTTCTGTTAAGCGCTGTTGATGATCGGGATGGCTTGCATGAACGAGGTCAGGGGATATGTCAGAAATCTCTGTACCTCCCTCGTGATTTTGTTGGAAACCTAAAACTGCTCTTAAAAAAATGAAGTCTTCAGGGTGCCTGGGTGGCTCAGTTGGTTGAGTCTCCAACTCTTGGTTTTGGCTCAGGTCATGTTCTCAAGGTTGTGGGATCGAGTCCTGCATTGGGCTCCATGCTCAGTATGGAGTCTGCTTGAGATTCTCCTTCTCCCTCTGCCTCTGCCCCTCCCCTGCTCCCTCTCTCTCTCTCTCTCTCTCTCTCAAATAAATATATAAATCTTTAAAAAATTAATTCTTTAAAAAAAAACAAATTTATTACATTACAGTCCTGAAGATGAGAACTCTAACATGGGCTAGCAGAGCTCCATTTCTTCTGGAGGTTCTAGGAGAACGTGCCCTTCCTTCCTTGTTTGCCCCTTTTTCCATTGTCTTTTTTTTTTTTTTAAGTGGGCTCCACGCCCATTGGAGTCCAATGCAGGGCTTGAACTCACAACCCTGAGATCAAGACCTAAGCTGAAATCAAGAGTCAGACACTTACCAACTGAGCCGCCCAGGAGCCCTTGCTTGACTTTTTCATCTGTGGGCTCCTCACTTTCCTGGACTCATGGCCCTGCATCTTTCAGTCTGATTCTGCTATCCTGCCTCCTTCTCTGCCTCACTTACCTCTCCGGTTCCCTTACAAGGACCCTTGTGATTACTCTGGGCCCACCTCAGAACTCCAGAACAATCTCCCTGCCTCAAGATCCTCAATTTCAACAAGGCTTCAAAGTCCCTTTCAACACGCAAGGTAACATACATGCAGGTACCAGGGATGAGGATGCGGGCGTCTTCAGAAGGCCACTGTCCTGCCCACCGCAGCCTGCCCTCTGCCCTCCAAAGATTCCTGTCTATCCTACATGCAAAACTCATTCAGCCCATCCCAACATCCCTCAAAGCCTCAAGCCATTTGTAGCATCAACCCAGAAAGCAAAGGCTCGTCTAAATCCCATCAGCTCAAAAGCCCCAAATCTCAACTTCTCGATAATCCGAATCCGGTATCTGGTGAGACTCTGGGTATGAGACACCCTGGGGCAAAATCCCTCTCCATCTGGGGACCTGTGACACTGGAATTCTGTGCCTCGACGTGGTCATCTGGAGAATAAGGATGTTAATAGTGCCCACCTGTGTCACTGTGTCGGTCAGGGTTCATCCAGGAGAGACAGAACCAGTGGGACATGATACAAATGCATATACCTCTGTGTGTGTGTGTGTGTGTGTGTGTGTGTGTGTGCACTCACGCACGTGCACACTAGGGCTTTATTAGGGGGGATCAGCTTCTGCACGAACGGTGTGGCTGGCCAGTCTCCGTAAGGCTGCCCCCACATCTGACCCTGGAGCCCAATGTCCACAGACAGGCAGTCGAGGGAGGGAAGGGAAGGAACAGGCTGGAAGCCCGCGAGGATGGGCGGAAACCTGTGTCTATTCTTGTAGACTCGGCTTGGTGACAAGCGCCCTTGCAGCCGCTGGGATCCTTTGTCAGGGAGCTGAGCGCACACACACACACCTGACCCAGGAGTCACAGAAACCCAAGGAAGCTGGGGGCGGGGAATGAAAAGCAATTGCAGGCTCAACACACTTCCCGCTGACGAGGGGGTCAGGAGATCAGCAACAACATATGTGCGGCCCCTCTCCTGAGAACCTTCTCTGTACCCACACTCCCAGGAAACACGGGGCAAGGGCATCCTGGGAGCGAAGCGGAGCCCGGCCGAGCTGGTACATGACGAAGCTATCACAGCCCTCCCGGACTGGTTGGAGGAAACAGTGTCTGGGAAGAGCTCAGCTCAGTGGCCAACCATCAATGCCCCAGCGATGTTAAGGCTCCCCGGTGACGGTGGGAAGGTTGTCACGTGAGCCCGCCCTGTGGGTCCACTGGGGAGCATGTTTACCGCAAGCGGGCCCCCTATCACGGGGAGCCTCATCAATGATCATGGAGAGAGGACTTTCTTCTTCTGTTGCCTCTTCCGTTGGCGATCAGGAAATTGGGGAGTCAGTCTCCGGCTGGTGGAGGCTGAGGGAAGGTGGGGAGCCATCCTGCAGGCCTGGGGAGGATGAACTTTCTGCAAAGCTGGAGACTCACTTTGCTGGGGCAAAGCAATGGGTCAGAATATAAAAGGATGCCTAGAAAGAGGGAACCAGTAGGCCAAGGGATGGGAGGCTAGAAGCTGGAAAAGATGGGATGAAATTGTGGGGGGGGGGGGCACATTGAATTGCAGTCAAAGCAGGAGCCCACCTGGGTCTCTGTTCCTGTGAAATGAAGGACCCTGATCCAGGTGTGTTGGTGACTGGGGAGGAGGAAGAAGCAGCAAGTGTCCCAGAGCTGCTGAGAGCCAGAGGGCTGGCCTGGCTTTAGATTTCCTTTGTTGTGGAGTCTAACTCGAAGATGTCTGGATCTTTCTGTGAGGCCTGGTGTTCAGGGCGGGGTTGGGGGGTGGGGGTGGGGAGTGACCTGGCATCCAGGTCAGGCAGGGAGCAGCTGTTTTCTGGGGAATGAGGGAGAAGGTAGAGCTGAGTGTCCACCAAAGGCTGGAGCTAGGAGGGAGGGTTGGGGGCCAAGAGGTGTCAGAGAGGGACAGGTGAGTCCAAGCAGGGCCAGGGACTTCAGAGAACAATACTGGGAATTGGGGGAGGGGCACATAGGAAGTGCCTCCTGCATGTGTGGAGTGGGAGGTCGGGGCGCTGGCAGCCCAAAGGCAGCTCCGGCCTCTGTCGGGGAGAGTCCCGGGCTCCCTGACCTCGCAGGGCCCCGGCCAGCCTGGATTGTGCCACCGTAACAGAACGTCTTGTCAAGGGCTCAGGGGCTCGCAGAGGATTGGGGCTCAGAGGCTGCTGCAAAGGACCCAGCCCCACAGCCTCACAGGCAGAGATTCTGAGGTCCAGACAGGGACATGGCCTGTCCCCGCTCACACAGCAAGGCAGGGGCTGAGCTGAACCAAACCCCAGGCCGCCCGCAGAGAACAAAGGACACTTCTGACATCTCGGTCCCACCAGGACATCAGCCTCTGACAACATCAGAGCTCAGGTCTCACCCCTAAGAGGCGGTGTTGGCCAATCATGTGAGGTGTGTCGTCTCAGGAGGCCCCCCGCTGAAGGCTCAGTGCTCCCTGGAAGGGCGTGTGCCGGCCGCTCCCCGTTAGCCCTAGTGGGGTCCCTCTCAGACCCGGGGCCGCGACAGGGAGGAGGGCTGGGCAGCAGCACGGGAGGAGGGCTGGGCAGCAGCACGGGAGGAGGGGGCGCCCCACGGCTGGTGGGTCACATGAGGGAGAGAGGGGCATGTGCGTGGCGGCCACTGCCCTCCCACCCCCGGACCACTCCTCTGCAGGGACGTGCTCGGGTGTGGAGTGAGCAGTGGGCACCGCCCTGCTGCACGCACACTTCTCCGTGACCCTGGGCCGGTTGTCTCACTGCTCTGAGCCGGGGAGAGCGACACGGCTCCCAGGGCCGCAGTGCGGAGGGACACCGTCTGAATCATGTCCCGTGCCTGGCCCAGAGCCTGGCGTATGAAGGTCCCAGGTAGACAGGGCTCCCTCCTGCCCCCCCCACCCCAGTCCCAGGAACGTGGGCTCCACAGTCACATTTGTGTCCTGCTCCACTGCCCTGTGCCTATGGGACCCTGGGCAAGCCCCTCCCCTTCCCTGGGTCTCAGTTTCCTCATCTGCAAAGTGAGGACAATCACAGCGCATCCCTCCAAGTGGTGCAAGGACTTGGTGAGATAAGCCTCCCTGAGTGCCTGGCCCAGGGCGGGCACAACAGACAAGCCCGATCAAGGGCAGCAGGTGTCCCCCTGAGCTGCTGGGTCCACAGGGACCTTTTAGACGGTGAGGTCCTGGACCTACAGGAGGGTTGCTATTCCCACAACTATCACTCGCTCCGTGTGTCCTTTCCAGAATCGCACGTGGGGGTCCGTGGCGGTCACTCTCCTGACTCCCTGCCATCCTGTCTCTGTCCGGCTTGGACAAGGCGGGCCTGAATCAGTCCGCAGCTGTGCTCATGAGAACTGTGCGGTTACCTTGATTATCCCGCCGAAAGCCTTCTTTCCCTCTGGCTGGGTCCTGCTTTGTGCCTCTAGGAACAATCCAGGCTGTGCACCCCCTCCCCCACTCCCTCCAGACCAACGAGGGGCCCATCGCTGGCAATTGGGGAAAATGCAGCCAATCTTTTAAGACACAATACGTAAAAAGCAGAATTTACACAGTAGGAGCTATTCATTTTCTTTCTTTCTTTCTTTTCTTTCTTTTAAATGACAGTATCTCTTGCTCATTCTTCCATCTCACGGAAGATCTTGAAAGAATGATCCTAAGGAAATTCATTAACTCCTCAGAAGTTCTGACTCCTAAGAATGGACTCATTTACTGTGTGAAACACGGCTGCGTATGCGGAAATGGGGCCAATTTCATGGGGCCATCACGGTGCCGGCGTGAGTTGTCTTACCATGGAGCTGTCTCTAATTCTCTGCTCCCAACTGAAGCTCGTGGCTTCGGCTTCCAGGTGACCCTCGGGGAGGGGATGCAGCATGGGTGGGTCAGTCGGCCCTACCTCCACCCTGCAAGGTACCCAGGTGAGGCCCCACCTGTTCCTCTCACCCGGGCAGCACCCCTGAGCCCAGGCCTCCTCTCTGGGTGCCTTCACTCTGCGCTCCAGGCTCTACCTCCGATCTTTGTCTGTGGCCTTGGCATGAGGCTGCGAGTCTAACTGTCCCTGGGCTTGCTACAGCGTCTTGGATCCTTCCCACAGTCCAGTTCTGCTAGGAACTGGGCAGACACCCTGGCAGGTGGTGTGGGCCCTGGGTCCCACCATGCAGAGGCACCTGTTCTGTCTGCCCTCTCCCCCTGGTACAGGGAATGGACAGAGCCAAAGGTGGATGGGCCCACCTGGGACTCCCTGACACCCTCTGCCATTCTCGACCGCTGTTTGGTACTTGGGACCCCAGAACTCCCCACCTGAACGGCCCAAGGTCCACTTCCGGAGCCGGGTGGGCCTCTTCCTGAGCTGGGTCTGCCTGCTGACAGTGGACACACCACCAGGCCTGAGGGGTGCCTAAGGGGGTGCTGGAAGTGTTTGAAGGTGTGTGCTGGTGTGTCCACGGCTGGTGTGGCCCTTGACGTGTGCGGTGGGTCTGGGGACAGGCAGAGAAGGGAGCGGGCCCAGGAAGGGCTGTGGCTGGTTCCTCTAAGAACGGGGCGGAATTCCAAGGGGCCTGAGAACATTAAAATCAAACATGGTCACCCAGGTTGTTAGTAAGTTGCATTTGTCTAGGTGGAAAGGTAGGATATACATACATTTTACAAGATTTTATTTTTATGTAATCGTTACACCCAATGTGGGGCTCAAACCCACAACCCTGAGATCGAGAGTCGAATGCCAGCCAGGCGCCCTGGAGAGCATACATTTTATCACTTCGCAGCCTTGATTTACCATTTTAAATATTCAGGAATGTGGGTGTCCATCTGGGCCCCTTAAGTAGTCGGGGACAGCCTGGGGCACCTAGTGTGTGCAGACAACACGCTGGGTGCTGGCGTGAGCGGGTGAGAAGCTGGCCGCTGGCAGGTGAGGCAGGCAGTGCCAGCCACTCGCTGCTTCCACTGTTAGGAGGGGAGGAGCCCAGGCAGCCTCCTCTGATCTGGTCCCGGTGCGGGGATAGGACGAGGGACCGCCATGGAGTCCTCACGGAGCTCACCCAGCTGGGGGGACAGTGTGAGAGGGGCACAGTCCGCTTCAGTGCACGTTCGTTGCTGATCTGGAGAAAAGTGGGACCCTGGGAGGTGTGGCTTGAGAAGGCGGTGGCCTTGCAGCCGGGTTTGCAGGGCTCTGTCCTCTTCCCACACTGTCTCGTTGACTCCTCAAGACCACTTTGCAAGAGGGTTGCTGTCATCCTTCCTATTTGCAGGGCAGCCTCTGTGCCCCATCCTCTGACTCTCAGACCAGGGAGTGCCAAGAGCAGGTACCGAGAGCGGAGTCAGAGACAGGGTGGTCCCGCGCGGGATCCATGGGGCAAGGTCGTGGTCATTCCCAGAATCCTTGTTAACCCGCGCAGAGCCTGGCTCAGAGCAGGCATCACCTGGTGCGTGCGGCAGGGCGATGACGACCCAATCATGGGCCAGGGGTACAGAAGGCTCACCGATAGCAACTCAGCCCGAGACTTCCTCCTTCCCCGCTTTCTGTCGGGGCCAGGCTTCCCCACGCTGTTCCCTCTGCCCTCCAGTGTTTAGGACCTTTGCTCAGCCTCCCAGAATGCACCAGGCTCCCACCCAGCACAGGGCCTTTACACATGCTCTTCTCTCTGCCTAGATTACTCCCTGCTCCCCGTGGCCCTTCCTCACCTCACCAGGGCAGGTCAATCTATATGACTGTGTCTCCTTCAGAGCAGCCAAGCCCTCTCCTGCGTGACACTTGCCCCAAGAGTGATGAGTAATGGAGAAGACCAGCCCAGCCCTGCACTTCTGTAGTGACCTGGGGAGGGAGGCAGGGGTGGGGCGGGGGGTTGGGGAGGTGCTCACCTGGGAGGAGCCAGGCGCTGCTCCAGGGGAAGGATGAGGCCTTTGGTGAGTGTCAAGGGGGCGATAAATTGGATCCTCCTTCCATTTTCATTGAGAGATTGGAGTCCAAATTGAAATTCCTTCTAAGATTATCTTTGTTGCTGCACTTTTTTTTTTTCTAAGCTTAATTGAGTCTGAACAGGGCCTGGAGTTCAACTTGGACTTGAGACTGGCACCCACGGGCCCTGTCAAACCAGGTTCCCTTGTCACACATGGCACAGAATGGGGGTACAGGCACTGCGAGCCTTCCAGGTGGGCGCTGGCCTGTGTTCCTCTCGGTACCCCGCACCCAGTAGAGGGGGAATGGAAAGAACATTCGGTACATTGCTAAAGGAAGTTGAACAATTACAATGCTTACCGTTCCGCAGCCCATTTTGTAACTAGAGAGACTGTGGATGCCGGAGCAATAAATAAAAAGACTGCCATAAGGGAAATAATAAAATTGGCCTGTTTTGAGTGCCTTCTACGTGTCCGGCAACAATGTAGTCGGATGAGGAAGTAGACTTAGAGAGGGGCAGAGACTCGCCCAAGGTCACACAGCCAGGCAGGGAGGAGCTGGGTGCACACCCAGCCTGCCGGGCTCTACCTCGAGCTCGCTCCACCGGCCCCGGGGCAAGGGGACGGGAGGCAACGTGCGGCTTTGGGGGATTCTGGGCCGGCTTCAGGAAGAAGCTGCATTTGAGCTGTGCTTTCAAGGGTGCTGAGGATTTTTAGGGAATAGAGAGATGTGCCGTTTCTAGAAGCATCAGAGACAGTATGTCTGGAAGGGCAGGTGGGACTTGACCACAAAGCAAAAAGACCCTCAAAAGTCACGGCTTTGCACAACTCCTCCTTCCCCCCAACTGGGGTCAAACTCATGGAGTTCACGTGGCTATAAAGACTCCCACTGATTTTGCATCCTCCCCACCCCTGAAGCCCCAGCGGCCTCCCCTCTGCTGACAGCAGCTCGCTCTGTCCCTCTGCCCGGGCCTCAACCTCTCGGCTGAGCCCCACATCTGCCCATCCACCCCCAGCACGGGCCATTTCTGCAAGAACAGCCCCAACGGGACTGGCCGGAGCAAATGCCCAGTCATGGAGAGCTGGCTCTGCTTCCGGTTCTTCGAGGGCTGATTCTGTGGAAGGAGAGGTGATGAGGGTTGGGGAGTGAGGGAGGGGTGTCAGCCATGGTTCAGCGGGCACAGGAATCTCCGTGAGGTAGAGGGAGAAGTGACCGATGTTGACTTACGACTGGGTCCCCAAGAAAGGCTTCCATGAGAAGGAGCGCCAGGGTTAGACTCTGGGGACGTCTGCGCCCAAGTCAGTGCTCTCCCCATCCCATCAGCCACCTCTCCCTGCTGTGGGCCTGCGGGATCACGGGGTCTTCCTGCCTTCCAGATAAGGAGACCAAGGCCCAGGGGAGGGAAGTGACTTGCTCAGGGTCACACCCTAGCTAATCGACGGTGAAGACGGGAATCTTGGACCTTGGCCCGGAAGAGCTCTGGTAAACAAAGGCTTGTTTACCTGGATCCCAGGACCCCCGTGTCTGTCACACAGAGTGATCATAGCTGTCACTCTCCCAGAAATGCTCGGGCCTGGCCACGCCCTGTCAGGGACATTGGGAGCCCCCACTTGAGGCTGGATGGACCCCTGGAGTTTGCACACAGATGGGAGCTGCGGAGGCAGGGGTGGAGAGGGGACACTCATAAGTCTTGCCATGTTTCCCTCTCCCAGACAAAATCCAGATGGACAGATCCCATTTCCTCTTGCAAGAGAGAGAAGGTGGGGAGAGGCTGGCTGCTGGAGTGGGCTGGCGCAGGGGTGCAGGGGGGGGTTGCGGCAGGGGCCTGGCTGGGAGAGTCAAGGTGGCTCTAACGTGTTCAGTGACCACCACGAAGACTGCGTGCCCACCATCAGCTCCCCCATTCCCTTGGGTTAAAAGACACCCCCAAGCCTCCTTCCAAAAGGCAAAGTCAACTCTGGCTCCCCCTCTCCTGCTCCTCTCCCCTGCTCCCTGCTGTCCTTCAGCCTGCAAAGCAGAGAAAATCCCAGAGCTTCTCCAAGTGTGGACCCGTTGATACCAGTATTAAAATCAGCCAACACAGCACTAAGCCTATGAGCCCAAACTGTCCCTGGGGTGCTGGCCTTCGGGACAGCCCCTGGGGTGGCTGGATCAGGCCCTGCCCGGGGACCCGGTGCTGGGCACTCCATCGGTGCCCGAGTCAGGATGGGAGCACCTCTGTGGGGCTCGGGGGGGGCACACTCAGCATGTCTGGTTGGCAGCCAGCACCTGCCCCCGTGGGCCCGCTGAGCCGTGGGGTCAGCATTGCCCCGGGCACAGCAGCCCTTCTGGAATGGAGATCGCCGTGAGAGCAAGCACATCATGCTTCCAACATTCTCCAGTTTCCTTCCCAATCACCTGGGGGTGCTGAGCCCCGGCCTCAGGCCTTGTCTCAGGGCTCAGGTGCTGACGTCACACACTGCACAGACTCCGGATCCAGAGGGGCCCGAGTTCAAGTCCTGTCTCTGCCACTCACGCCCGGAGTGAGCTGGAGCACGTCCTCGATCGCTCTGGACCTCGGCCTCCCACGTGTTCCTGGGGCAAAAGACGGGAGCGAAAAACCGTCACCTGGGAGGAAGAAGATTCAGCGAGCTGAGGCCTCCCTCCCCAGTGGCCCTCCAGCAGCAACCCCACTGGCCTCCCCACTCCCACCTGCTCACGTGCACTCTCTCTCTCTAAAGAAAGGAAAAAGAAAAAAAAAATTTGTGTCTCAAACTTCTAACATCTGGATCGCCCTGAGATTGTTCTCTACGGATTGCCACTTTCCTGATTTTAGTTCACATTTTCATATTTCTAGTAATTCGGGATTTTATCTTGGACATTATTAAAGTTATTTTGTAGACATTCTGGTTTCTTCCAGAAGAGGGAGGTTCCTGTCTGCTGGCTCTGGGCGCAGGAGCAGCCAGGGCAGGCAGGGGACCCCTAATTAGTGGGAGTAACCTGTCCAGCAGCTGCTGCTCGTGGGCAGGGTTCCCAAGTTCCATTTCTTATTTCCCCACCGCAAGCTGTTCCCAATGTGGCAGGCAAGAAATCTTGGCAGAGTACAGAACTAGTCATTTGTGTCCCTTCCTCTCATCCTCCCTGCCCTGTTCCATGTCTTCCTCTCTCTTAAGATAAAGAACAGACCCACTAAGTTGGCCTGAAAGGTCCTGAACAATCAGACCCCTGCCCTGTTCCTTCCTGAGATGCTATCTAACATGCTCCCCACCACTGGCCACTCTAGAGATCTTCGGGAATCTTCAGTCCTCTGTGAGTGACAATTCTTCCCACCACAGGGCCTTTGCACAGTCTGTTCCTTCTGCCTGTAGTACTCTCTGACCCCACTTTCCCTTAACCCTTTAATTCCAGCTCAACCATCGTCCCCTGAGGGATATTCTCTTGGACCTTCTATGACAAGGTCAGATCCCCTCTGTATATGCCTTCATAGCACTTCGCTCCTCTCCCTTATCGTATTTATTACGGCTACAAATTCACATCAATCTAGGACATCCTTAGCATCTGTCTGCTGAAGTAGACTTCAGCTCCGGGAGATCAGACACTGGGCTAATCTTGGCTCCTACTGCAATCCCCAAGGCCTGGCACAAACTACGCACTTAATAAATACTTGTTTTGAGGCTGGGTGATTAGGGGCTTGGCCTTGGCAAACACGCGGCACTTTTCAGTTCCAGGACTCATTTCCCTTTTGGAATATGGTTTTGACCCTCGGGTGTAGTTCATTTTAAGCAGAACCTCTCCTAGCAAGGGACGGAAGCCAAACCACTTCAGCCATCTGCCCCAGAGTGTGAAGAAAGCCTTCCTGAGAACGAGGTCAGCACAGAAGAAAACAGAGATACGAAACCGAAGGATGGAGGTGGGACCCCGGAGCCAGCCGCAAACGACGCTCCTTCTACCTCCTGCTTCCTGGTTACATGGGCCAGTAAATAGTAATCCCTGTTATCTTACAACTTGTGACCTTATTTTTAGAGAAATAAATGTATGAGTCTATTACCTGAAATTTCCAAGGTAACCAAGAGACCTAAAAATATAATAATGTTGGCAGAACGGGAGACCGGCTGGTGTAGAAATGAGCTAAAGCCTCACTCGTCATCGCAGGGAGCCGGGAGGTGGCGGGAGAAGCATATTATTTAGTTTTATGGGGAAATTGGTAGGACAAACAGCTCAACAGGTTGCAAGTGGTTACCTCTGCTGAGCGGAGCTCCAGGTGAGAGGTTCAAGGGCTCGCTACTTTCCATTATCCGTCTCTCCACACTGTTTTGTTGACTCGGCTGAAAAAGCCCATTTCCTTTTTGTTTTATAAAAATAAAATCGCATACTTAAAACTAAGGAAGGTAAACGGTAAAAGCCACGTAGCCTGTTTTGTTGATGTGACTGTGTTCTTCAAGTTTAAAAATAGAACCTGGGATAACGTTCTCTCTGGTGTTTAAAGAAAAAGGGACTTGGCCGGAGGTGGACTTGGTCATTGAGACCATCATCCCAGGGACTCTCGTCTTGGAGGAAAGGCTGGGCTCACCCCTCCGCAAGGTCCTTGCAGTGCCCGAGGTTTCCCTCCATGACCCATGCAGACCCAACAGTGCCCAGGCCTGGGTGGCCCTGAACCCACAAGGGAGTGTCCCCAGACCTGGTAGGGGCAGTGATGGGGAACTTAGAGACACGAGGGACAGGGCATGTGACAAGGCTCCTCACCTCCCTGGGACACTGGTTCCAGGCAGCCCCTGGCTCGGTTCATCCCACTCCTGCCTCCCTCCCCAGGGGCCCTCCAGCAGCAACCCCACCGGCCGGGCCCCTGAGGCCAGCGAGGCCATGGGAGCCATGTGAACTCCATGAAGACAAGGGGCCTCCATGGGGCCGGGGCGCCTCCATGGGGACAGGGGCCATGCTCCAGAGCTACTTTCCTTCTGATTCCTTCCCAGTTCACCCTCCTTGTATCTTTCTCTTCTGGGCCAGTCCTTTTACAAGCCTGAACTTTTCTTCCTCCTCTGGGCGTTGAGGGGGGAATGAAAAAGTGAACCTGAGAAATTTCCCCGAGCCCCCTTTATTCTGAGTTTCTGTGATTCTAGAATGGACCGTCCATGAGGGTAGAGAAGATCCATGTCCTGTCCAGCCCTGTATTCCCAGCACTCAGCTCGGCGCCTAGCACAAAAGAGGCATTCAGAACATATCTACTGAATTCATGAATTCTAAGGTTCTATAATCCTAAACGTCTTAGATGATGATTGAGTCTAGGATCCTGTGACTCTATGATTCTAGAATTCTAAATTGCTCTTCTGTTTACTAGGATCCCAACCCTGAATGCCCACAAGAACCAGGCAGGGAACATGTATGAGAGAAACAGCCAGACCAAGGGCAAACGCACCGTGTCTTGGGCGCAGTGGAGCGGGGCCTCTGTAGGTTGTGCGGCTGGCGCGCTGGGACCCCGACCCTAGCCCTGCCCACGGCGGCGCCATCACCAGCGTGACACTGCCCAGCATTCCCGGCAGCTCAGCTCCGCGGCTTCTCTGCTTCTCGGTTCCGGGCCTGGCTTTCCTTTTGGAGTTTGATTGTGCCCCTTGATTGCAGCTCGTTGTAGGCAGAACCTTTTATTGCAAGGGATAGAACACAAATGGCTGGAGCAAAAGGTGTAAGGATTTATTGGCCCACATGACAGAAATGCAGGGGATCGAACGGACTTCAGGCACGGCTGGAGGCAGGGGCTCAGCTGTCTCCCCAGGGTCCTCCTTTCTTCCTCCCTTCTCTTAGCTCCACTTCCCTCTGTTGACGCCCTTCTCAGGCGGGCTTTGTGCAAAGCATGGGGAAGAGGAGTCCGCCCCAGGCCACCAAGGTCCTTCGAGCTGTGATCCCAGAGAGACAAGTCTCCTCTTACCTGCCCACGTGTCAAATCTCAGGGAGGACTCTGATTGCCTGAGGATGTCCTATGCTCCGGTGGGCAGTGCCCCCTGCACCGGCCAGAATTGTTTCCCCTTCACAGCCAGGATTCTGTCCCCTGCAGCCGTGGGGCCACAGGTGGGGGTGCTAGAAAGTCAAATACTCGGGTGTCTTGCACGTCATTTAGAGGAAACAAGGGTTTCCCTGGTGTGACTGCAGCCCCCCTCAGTCGCGGAGGGTGAGAGCGAGACCACCCCTCTCCCCCACCCCCAAGCTGGTGGCCCAGGTCTGTTCTGCCCGAGCCCGGTGGGCAAAGACAGGGGCAGGCCATGTAAAAAAGGCTGCGAGACAAGCCTTGCAGAGGAAGCAGAAAAGCCCTCATCAGCTCCTCAGGCTCCCTGCACGGTGGTGGGTAGAGAAGAAAAGACTGGAGAGACTGGGAGCCAGGACTGGCATACCCAGCCCAGCCTCCAGGGCTCCTGCAAAGAGTAAATGCCCGGGCCTGGTGCTCTCCACGGCTCTAGGCCTCCTCTAGGCTGCCTTGTGCCCAGCAAACAATAGAACAGTGGATGTCTTAGATTAACCTAGGCTTGGGGGTGTGGGCCTCTATCACAGCCAACCAATAAGGCAGCTGTCTACCGCCGTGGCCGGCAAATCACAGGATGAACCAATCAGCAGCTGCCTCATGTCAGCTGGACCAATCAGATGAATTGGTGTGTTCAGCCAATCGCGTACTGAGCGCTGATAGGCGCTCTTATTAAGAGACCGGTGGGGTGGTGGTGCGTTCAGGTTCTCCATGACCTCCCAGGGTCTCCCCACCTCTCCCTCCACCGGGAACAGCCTCTCTGATAAGTTCAGGACAAAACGGCCTCATAAGAGTATCCCCCAGCGCAAGGCACACAGGTGGGGTCCTGCCTGGCATCTCAGTGGCTCTTTGATATATACTTGAGTCATCAAGCTCGGCAGAGGTGTCAAAATGTTATGATCTTCCTGGGAGAAGCGATCAGCGGAATCAAACAGGGTTAAATACTTGTCAGGTCCCTGACTATGTCACCATGCAGACATCCAGACCTTGAGCGAACAGGGTCATCCATGGGTCCCACATGGGTTGGGGAAAAGGAGAGACTGTTCCGTCGTGTCAGTCTCATTCAGGATCTCTGCGGCTGTGTTCAACTTTTTAAAAATAGCTTTATTGCAGTAAAATCAACGTACATCATTCTGCATGTATTGACAGTGTACGGCTTGAGGAGCTCTGACGAATGTCTACACCCGTGCAGTCATTGCCACAACCAAGATAGCGAACATACCCCTCCCCTCCTAAATTTCCTTGCGCCCCTTCGTATCAGGCTCCTGCAGCACCCCCAAGCGGCCACCGAGCTGTATGCTCTCTACGGATTAACAAGTGTCTTCTAGACTCATAAACCGAATCATAGAGTCACTCATAATTTTGAAATTCAGCCATGTTCATATTTGTATCAACATTTTGTTCCTTTTTATGGCTGAGTAATATTCTATAGAATAGATACACCTCACTTTGCTTGAATAAGCAAATTCTCCTGTTGGTGGACATACAGGACTATTACAAACAAGGGTGTAATGAACGTTCATGAACACATCTTTATATGAACAGATGCTTCCTTCCATTACAGTTAAGAGCCTCGGAGGAGATAGCTGGGTCATCGGGAGGCATTTTTTTGACTATTCATTTATTTATTTGACAGAGAGAGAGAGGGAGAGGAAGAAGCAGGCTCTCCTCCTGAGTAGGGAGCCCAACCCAGGGCTCGATCCTAGGACTCTGGGATCACGACCTGAGCTGAAGGCAGAGGCTTAACCACCTGAGCCACCCAGGCTCCCCTTGACTTCTTAAAAGAAACCGTCAGCGTGGTTTGCACAGCGATCGTGCAGTTTTCCATTCGGGCCCCTCCACAGCCTTGCCAAAATGCATTGTCGGGGGCCCTCTGGGTTTTAGCCGTTCTTTTTTTTTTTTTTTTTTTAAGATTTTATTTATTTATTTATTTGACAGAGATAGAGACAGCCAGCGAGAGAGGGAACACAAGCAGGGGGAGTGGGAGAGGAAGAAGCAGGCTCATAGCGGAGGAGCCTGATGTGGGGCTCGATCCCACAACGCCGGGATCACACCCTGTGCCACCCAGCCGCCCCCTGGGTTTTAGCTGTTCTAACAGGCTTGTAGCTTTCATTTGGATTTTCCCTAATGACCCCTGAGGTGGAGAATCTTCCCATGCACTTCTTTGCTATTCATGTATCCACGTCTTTTAAAGTATTTTGTAAGATGTTTGCTTTATTTTCTCAAGTTTGACGAGTTCCTTCTATATTTTAGATGAAAATCCTTTGCCGGACACGTGTGTGGGTCATCTCTGCTCGGTCCATGCTCTGCTTTTTCAGTTTTGTGTGTCTTTGGTAAGGTACAGTTTTTAATTTTGATGACGTCTGATTTATTGATTTTTTACTTTTATATTTGGGTCACACTTAAGACCTTCCAATTTGTTTACTCGTTCATTCACCAGGTGTTTACCGAGTGTCTTCGAAGTGCTAGGTACAAAGGATCCCGCAGGGTGTGGCCGGTTCCCACACATGGAACAGTCCAGGGGACTGGCCAATGTTAACAGATAAACAGATGAAAATATCATTTGAAGCTGGGATGTTCCTTAGGAGGGAGGGAATGCGAGAACATGAGGGGAAAGAACCAGAGTCTTATTTGAGTTGGGATCCAGGGAAGGCCTCACTTAAGAAACTCAGTTTAGGGGCACCTGGGTGGCTCAGTTGGTTTAGCACCCAGCTCTTGGTTTCAGCTCAGGTCATGATCTAGCGGTGGTAGGATCAAGCCTTGCATTGGGCTCTAATAGAAAAATAAATTTTCTATTAAATTTTCTATTCAGTTTAAACTGAATCCAAAAGGAAAGGGAAGGGAAGAACTTTCCTATGCAAAGGTCCTGAGGCAGGAAGGAGCTTGTGGCTTGGAGCGAAGCTAGAATCTGACAAAGGTCAGGTCCAGTGGGACCATGTGGCTGTGCCAAGACCCAGGGGCTTATCCCAGGGTAGTAGGGGCCTTGGGAGAGGTTTAAGCTGGCTTTTGCCAGGTCACTGGGTTTGTGTGGGTGAAGCGTTTTTGTCTGCAGTGTGGAGAGTGCAGTGGGAAGTGGAAGAGGGGGAGGGAGAAGAACATTCCAGGTCTGACCTGCAGGAGAAAGCCTTGCTCTAGGAACTGCCAGGAGCAGGGGGTAGGGAGCAAGGAGGGAGAGAGACATACTTGATAGGAGCGTGGGGATTTGGGCGGGGCCAGGCCATGAAGGACTTCATAGATGCTGGGTCAGAGTATGAATGGGGGAAGTGACACGATCCAATTTGTTCTGAAGTTCTCCTGAAGCTCATTCTTTGTCCATATTCACTCTGACCAAGATGTCAGGGGGCTTAACTCCTACAGGACTGGTGGCAGAGGTGAGGTAGGCTCAGACAGATCAGGTGTTAGGGCCCCAGCTCCGCCTCCCAGCTCCCCTGCCCGGTCGTGGGTGAGCCCCTGAGCTTCTCTGAACCTCAGCTCCTTCTTCAGGAATGGACGCTGAGATTCCCCACTCCTGAGGGCTTCCCCGAGGGCCCGAGGAGCTCATGTGTGTGGCTCGGTCCTCAGTGCTGTCCACTGGGTCCTTACGAGCCCACCTGCCTCTGGGAGAGGGGGCAGCACAACATCCCAGGGAGGCAGAAGGGCCAGGCCTGTTCTGCTTCCTGCTATATCCCCAGACCACAGGATAGCACCTGGCACATAGTAGGTCCTCAGGAAGTGAAGAAGTCAGAGCCAGACATCCCTGAATTCAAATCTGGCTTCTTTACTCCCTCCGAAGTGTGACTTTGAATGGGATCCTTGACCTCCCTGAGCTCAGTGTGCCTCATCTATAAAATGGACCTAATAATCACGCCAACTCTCGAGAAGGTTGTCAAGTTGTCAGGACTGATGAAGCCAAGGGGCCAACTGTGGGGCCTGGCATTGTAGTGTGTGTTCCAGAAAAGAGAGAATTACTGCTGCCACTTCTGCTATTACAACGGCAGTAGGAAAGGGATTGGAGTGTGGTGATTTTATGTATTTATTCATGGGTCCATTCCCTCCATAAACTCTTCCGGACACATCTGCTTTCAGGTGCTGGGAACACAGTTAGGCCTAAGGAAGATCACAGTTGAGTAGGGGGACAGACGAGGGGGGATTGGTAATGAGGTGTTGCATGTGGAGACAAAACCAGGCTTAGTGATGGAGACATAAGGCTGGGGAGAATCAGCTTTACAATGAGAATCAGGGAGGGCTTCGCAGAGAATGGGATGCTGGGGCCTGGGTTTTGAGGAGTGAGTAAGAGCTCACCAGGCCAACAGGGAAGCATCTAGGCAGAGGGAATGGCTGGTGCAGAGCGGGGGTGGGTGCTTGCCCGATGTGTACCTGCCTAACGCCCCAACCTCTGTATGGCTGGTGCAGGGCTTAAGGAGTTGGGACTGTGACCTGAGGATACTGTGGGGCCTGGGAAGGTTTTCCAACAGGAAGCGACCCAGTCAGTTTTGTGCTGCTGGGGATCGCTCTGGAGCAGAGTGGAGGGTGGGCCGGAAGGGGTGGGCTTGAGGGCAGAGAGAATGCGGTGCGTAGAGTTGGGGCACCAGGAGGGCTGTCAGAGGACCAGGGAAGAACTCAGCTATCAGAATGGACCAAGATCAGTGTGGGAAAAGTAGCCAAGCCAGTGCGTTCCACGTGGAAACATCTAAGCCGTGGAATTTGGCTCCTTCAACTACCAGATAACATTAGGCTCCTCACCCCCAGGCAGGGCGGGGAGGGCAGGTGGCTGTGAGGTCAGATTGTTGAGATGACCTTAGCGTCCGCCAGGGCATCACCCTCACAGCCCACAGAGAAGTCAGGAAGGAAGGTTCTGTCGACTGGAACCACCACAGGAAAACCTGACAGGACTGGGAAGTGTGCTCTTCCAGAAAGCCAAAGGGAAATGCATTTGTTTCCATGACACATTAATGTTTTTCAGGAGACAGTGTGATTGTTTTCCTAATTTTGCACCGGAAAGCAATGAATGGGTACGTCTACCTGCTGTGACAGCCACTTCCTCCCCTAGGCACTAAACAACTGAAGAAGCTTCCAGGCCCAGCTCACTGGTGCCTGAAATTTTACCACGGGCGCTTCATCACTTTGGCTTTGCCATTTTGTCCTTTGTAAAAATGCAAATACCTACACGGCAGCCAGGCATTCCACAAAAAGAGCACGTTCGTTCATTCAACAGATCTTTTCTGAGTCCCTTCTTTAAACCAGGCAGTGGCTAGAGGTTGGGGATAGGGTGATTAATGAAGACTCAGTTCGTTCTTTCCAGGAACTCACAAGCTGTGTGAGTGTGGGCACGCACCTGTTTGGGGAGGGCAGACATGGAAACCTACCCACGACAGTGTTGCAAGTGATGGGCTGGCAAGTGGGTACCAACGGTCAAAGGGTGATCCAATTAGGTGGTGCTCAGGGTCATAAGGATCCGATCTGTCATGGAAGAAGAGAATCCCAGCGGGAGGACACAGCCAGGGCAAACGAATGGGGTCATGAGCCAGCATGGTGGGCTGTGGGGACTACATGCCACTCAGCAGGCTTGGACATAAGGTAGGACATGGCAGGTGGGACTGGAGTGGCAGGGAGGGCTTCTCATTGATTGGATGCTACTCGTCATCTCAGGGGGTGGCCTCTGTCCCAACACTTTGCCGCCATACCCAGTTCCCCCTCACCTCCTCCCACCAAGCCCACTAGACTCTCCTCTGGGGAACTGCCCTGTGCCCCTCCCAGCCACGTGGCCTGAATAACACACCTCCAGCTCCAGGGGTGGGGCCTGATTGGTTAAAATAGTCAGTCTAGTCCCATCCTGCTGGTACCCTATTGGTTCAGGAAAGGGCATGTGGCCCAGTTCCGGCCAATGAAAAGCCAGATATTTGCCAGGGGGTCTGGGAAATCCTCCCCTCTCCTTCAAGGGAGCTCCCAGATACACTTGCACTCCTCGTCTGGCTCCATGGAGGAAGGTGTTGGAGGCCAGGGGTTGAAGGTGAAATGGGGAGGAGGGCAGAAAGGAGAGAATGTCAGAGAAATGGGGTCTGGGTAGACCCAGGCCTGCTGTCCTCGGCTGAACCAGAACCAGCAAATTCCCATTTGCTCAGCCCATTTGTTGTTACTTTTTTTTTTTTTTTAAGATTTTATTTATTTATCTGACAGAAAGAGACAGCGAGAGAGGGAACACAAGCAGGGGGAGCGGGAGAGGAAGAAGCAGGCTCCCAGCACGCCAGGGGAGAAGAGAGCCTGATGCGGGACTCGATTCCAGAACCCTGAGATCAGGCCCTGAGCAGAAGTCAGACGCTTAATGACTGAGCCACCCAGGAGCCCCTGTTGTTACTTTCAAGGGAAAAGTTCCTCACTGGTGCAGGGCCTCTCTGGGGGACTCCAGCACTGGGTGGAGCTGGAAAAGGAGCGGCCAGCGGTCCCTGGCCCTGGATGGGGCGGGGTTGGCCTGATGCCTTTCCTGTGGATTCCACCTCCACGTACAGTTCTTATTATGTGTGAAAATCTTCCCCCAGGAAACATCTCCTGACCCCTAACACTGGCGTGACATTGGATGCAAGTCCCAGGTGGACAGCCCAGCGTTAGAGATCCTGGGTTCTATCCTAACCCAGCCCCCATCTGACTGTAAGCCCAGTGGAGTCACACACCCTTTCTGGGCCTCCATTGGTGATCCACCCACCAGCCCCCAGACTGAGCTCCCCCAGGGCAGGGGTGATGACCATGCCAGCCCTGCAGCCCCAGAACCCAGGACAGACCTGGCACAGAGCAAGTGTAGTAAGGCTGTTGACCAATCAGTGTAGGAACTGCACCTTCCTGCACTAACCTCCCATGGTCAGGACCACGTGTGATGCTGATGGGGACCAGCTGCTGTTCCTCTGTCCACCCCAAGGGCCTCCTGGAGACCCCGGCCCCATGTTAGTGCAGCAGGAAGAGAGTTAGCAAGAGGAGATATAACCTGCAAGCTGCATGACAAAGGCCTCAGCTCACAAAAAACCTCTAGTGATTTTGAGCCATAATTACACTGCAGGGTGAGAAAAAATCCACCGCAAGCTCAGCTCTTAACTTTTCAGCGGCTGCGAATCTGGGCAGCCAAGCTCTGGGACTCGCTCCTCCGTCTGCTCATTAGTGTCTGTTGGAGACGGGGAGAGGGCAATGATCAAGGGTCCCCCGCCAGCGAACAAACTCAAAGGGTGAAGTCAATTGGTGGGAGCCAAACCAGAGCCCACTGCTCTGCTCTGCTTGGGGGTGTGAACTGTTCCTCAGGCTGCTGAGAGTGAGAGGACGTGTGTGCATGCACAGGCCAGAGCAGAGAAGGCAGGGCTGGGAGACCACAGGGGGTGGTTCTGGGGTGAGGAGTGGGCTGGCCATCTCAGGCCCATCTCCAACCTCTCTAAGACTCGGGTTCCTCTCTTGAGAGCAGCAGGAGACAGGCAAAGGGAGAGGGCCTGGGGTGCGGTACAGGGTTATAAGGTTACGAAGAATCATCGTGGAACATGAGATCACTTACTCACCACTCATTCATTAATTCATTCACTAGTGTCTTCCACCCTGGAACTTGTTGCTAACTGGGGAAGTTATAAACAGGAATCATATGAAAGTACATATTGTATTACACGTATATTATATTATATTATATTATATTATATTATATTATATTATATATTAGATATATTATATTATTTATATGCATTTAATTATTATATATTTAATATTTATATAATTATATATTATATAATTATTATATGATATATTTATAATATATTCTATAATATATTATATCATATTATATACTGTAATAAGGGCCATGAAGAGGGACATGATAGGGAGTCAAGTATAAATGATTAAAAGATGTGCAGCACACATGGCTGAGGAGGTGTGGAGAGAGAGTTAACTGATATTTATCTTTGAATATAGTCATGCTCACAATAACCCAGCATGTTAATAATCTAAACATGTCATTTAAAAGACAGAGAGAGTCAGATTGGGTAAAAAAGAAAGACCCAACAATATACCATCTACAAAAGAAAACACTTTGAATATGAAAACACATATAGATGAAAAGAAAATGGTTTGAAAAAGATATACCATGCAAACATTAATCAAAAGAAAGCTAGAATGGCTAGATTAATATCAGACAAACTTTATATGAGAGAAAATAATATTACCAGAGACAAGATAATCTCACAATGATAAAGAAGTCACTTCATTAGGAGTATATATAATCGTAAATGTTTACGCCACTAATAACCATCAAAATGCGTGAAACAAAAACTGATGGAATGGCAAGGAGAAATCGACAAATTCAAAATTATAGCAAAAGATTTTAAAGATTTAAACAACATAATCAACTGGACCTAATTGACAATTATGGAATACTCCAAATAATAGCAGAACACACATTTTTTTTTCAAATGCACATAAATCATTTACTGAGATGAATCATAGACTAAACCATAAAGGTGTCAAAGAATTTAAAAGGATTCAAGCAATACAAATACGTTAACTACAATGGATTGAATTAGAAATTAATAACTGAAAGACCCCTGGAAAACCACCAACTATTTGGAAACTAAACACATTTCTAGATAGCCCATAGGTCAAAGAAAAAACCAAAAGGGAAATTAGAAAGTATTTTGAACTGAATGAAAATTAAAACCAATGTATTGAATTTGTGAGATGCCACTAAATCCGTACTTCGGGCCTTTATGGTAGCACTGATGGCCTGTACTAGAAAAGAAAAAAGGTCTCAAATCGATGATCCCAGATTCAGTCTTATGAATTAGAAAAAGAAGAGCAAACAAAAACCAAAGCAAAGAGAAGAAAGGAATTAACTAAGATCAAAGTAGAAATCAATTAAATAAATAACAGAAAAACAACAGGGAAAACCAATAAAACAAAAGCTGGTTCTTTTAAGAGATCAGAAAAAATGGTAACTTCTAACCAAACCGATTGGGAAAAAAGGGAAAAGACACAAATCACAACTATCAGAAATGACAGAAGCGACATCTGTACAGCTTTCCCAGATATTAAAAAAAATTAAGGGGATATTATGAACAAATTTATGCCAATAAATTAGACAACTTAGAAAAAATAGACTAATTCCTTGCAAGGTATAAACTAACAAAAGTCACTCAGGAAGAAATAAATAATGTGAAAAGTTGTGAATCTACTAAATATATTTTGAAATTAGAAGTCTTTCCCTAAAGAAAAATTCTGCTTCAGATGGCTTCACTGGTGAATTTTACTAGTCATTTAAGGAAGAAATAATGCCAATTCTATGCAAGACTTCTCCCCAAAATGGAGATGAGTGAATACTTTCCAACTCATGTTTTGTGGCCAGCATTTCCTTTATACCAAAACCTGTCAAAGAAAAGACAACTACAACCAATATTTATCATGGAGATAAATTTTAAAATTTCTAAACAAAATTATAATAAGTCAAGTACATGAAGAGGATAATATATCATGACTAAGTAAGACTTATGCCAGGAGTGAAGAGTTGGTTCAACATTTGAAAATCAATCAGTGTAATTCATCATACTAACAAATTCAGAAAGACCTATATGATTATCTTAAAAGACAAGAAAAAGCATTTGACAAAATCCAACATTCATTCCTAAGAAAAACTTGGTAAGGAAGGGATAGAAGCGAACTCCCTCAACCCATAAAGGACATCTATAAAAACCCTAGAGCTCACATCAAACTCGTGGTAAAAGACTTAATGCTTTACCCCTAAAATCAGGAAGAAGGCAGATTTCTGTTCTCACCACATCTGTTCAATATTATAGTAAAGCTTTGGCCAGTGCAATCAGACAAGAAAAAAAATTAAAATCACTCAGTAAGGAAAGAAAAAAACAAAACTGCCTTTATTCACATATAACATGATTGTTTATGTAGAAAATTATGAAATTTATAATTCAAAAAAGAGGTAGTAGAACTAATAGGTGAGTGTAGCAAGGTTTCAGGATAAAGATCAGTATGCAAATATCAGGTGTGTTTCTATATGCTAGCAACAAATAATCAGAAACAAAGATTATAGGGGCACCTGGGTGGCTCAGTTGATTAAATGAACGACTTGGTTTCAACTCATATCATGATGTCAGGGTCATGAGATCAAGCCCTGCGTCAGGTTGCATACTGATTGCAGAGTCTGCTTGGGATTCTCTTCCTCTCCCTCTGCCCCTCTTCCTGCTCATAATCTCTCTTTCTCTCTCTCTCTCTCTCTCTCTCTCTCTCAAATAAATAAATAAATAAATAAATAAATAAATAAAATCTTTTAAAAAAGAAATAAGGATTATAAAAACAATACTATTGACAATAGCATAAAAATATGAAATTTTGGGGCGCCTGGGTGGCACAGCGGTTAAGCGTTTGCCTTCGGCTCAGGGCGTGATCCCGGCGTTATGGGATCGAGCCCCACATCAGGCTCCTCCGCTATGAGCCTGCTTCTTCCTCTCCCACTCTCCCTGCTTGTGTTCCCTCTCTCGCTGGCTGTTTCTATCTCTGTCAAATAAATAAATAAAATCTTTAAAAAAATATATGAAATTTTTAAGGACAGATCTGACGAAATATGTACAAGTCCTATATACTGAAAACTACAAAACACCATCAGTTTTGTCCTAATTATTATATAGATTCAGTCAATACCAATCAGAGAGCCAGCAGGCTTTTTTTGCAGCTATTAATAAACTGATGCTAGTATCTATAGATAAATGCAAAAAACCTAGAATTTTCAAAACAACTTTAAAAGAGAAAAACAAAGTTGGAGGACTAACGGTACCTGGTTTCAAGACATTGTAATTAAGCAATAAGTAATTAAGACAATGTAATGTTGGCATCAGGAATGACAAATAGATCAAGGGAATAGAATAGAGACTAGAAATAGACCCACACACATACAGACAACTGATTGTTTTTTTAAATGAGTAAAACAATTCAGCTGAAAAGCAACAGATTTTCCCAACAAATAATTCTGGGACAATTGTATATCCAGAGATAGAGAGAGAACTTTGATCCATGCTAAATGTAAAACATAAAACTATAAATCTTCAGAAGAAAGGATAGGAAAAAAATGTTATGATGTTGGCCTAGGCAAAGATTTCTTAGATATAACTTCAAAAAGCACAATTCAAAAAGGAAAAAACTGATAAATCAGACTTCATCAAGATAAAAAAAAAAATCCACTCTTTGAAAGACACCTTTAAAGAGAATGAAAGGATAAGCCACAGACTGAAAAAAAAAATTGCAAGTCTGGTCTGCTGAAAGACATACATCCATAATATATAAAGACCTCTCAAAATTCCACAGAAGAAAACAAACAACTCATTCTTAAAAGGTCAAAAAATTTAAACAAATACCTCACCAAAGCAGATATAGCAAAGTCGATGCAAATAAGCATATGAAAATATACTCAACAACAGTATTCATTAGGAAAATGAATATTAGAGGGGCGCCTGGGTGGGTCAGTCATTGGGCGTCTGCCTTCAGCTCAGGGCGTGATCCTGGAGTTCTGGCATCGAGCCCCACATCAGGCTCTTCCACTGGAAGCCTGCTTCTTCCTCTCCCACTCCCCCTGCTTGTGTTCCCTCTCTCACTGGCTGTCTCTCTCTCTCTGTCAAATGAATAAATAAAATCTTAAAAAAAAAAAAGAAAAATGAATATTAGAACCACAGTGAGATATGAAAATTCACCTATTAGAATGGCTAAGATTAAAAAGACTGACCATACCTTGCACTATACCTAACACTTTACATGTAATCCTCCAGCAACTCCCCAAGGAAGATTTTACTGTCATCTTTTTACAGGTGAAATCCTAACCCCTGCAATGTGAGTGCTCAAAGTCCTTAAGGAATCAACCAATTCAAACCCTACCCTCACCCACTCCTATCCCTACCTCTATTTTATAGATGAGGAACCTAAAGGACTCAAGTAGAAGTGACGGCCCAAACTCACAATTAATGACTTTATCAAATTCCTATGGTTCAGTCCTACCTGGAGCTAACAGATTATGGAGCTGGGGAAGCAGGATCACATCATGAAATGCTCCATTTGTGACATGAAGGGTACACATACATATGTGCATCTGTGTGTGTATGGCTATGTGTGAATGTGGGAATGTACATCTGCTTATGGGTAACCATGTCCATGTGCTTCTATGTGTATGTTTTGTGCATATGGGTACTTATGTATCTAAAACCTTTTCAGATTTCTCAGGAACCACTTTGGGTCTGTTTTTCCAAAAGACTTTTAGGGTCTGTGGTGACAAAGGTGACTTACTCTACTCTTCAGCAGACCAGCTCAATCCCCCTCTCCCTAGGCAGAAGGTAGATGGGGTTGTTTTTACTCCTTTCCTCCCTGGTGTAGCCACTGAAGAATAAAACTTGGTCCTTGGGAAGAAAGGTTGGCTGTTATTTTCATAAACAAAGCTGTGAGCTTGGATGGCTTGAAATTAATAGCATCCAAGTGGGATGTGATTGCAGAGAGTTAAATAAGTATTCTTCTCATTCAGAATTACAAAGCTAAAAGTAGTTAGATACATGAGTAACACCAAGCCAGAATACAGCCCTGGAGTTCTCTCCTCCACCACCTCTTTGCCTGGCCGACACTTACACGTGTTAGATTAAAGTTCCTTCTCCCCAGGAAGATTTCTCTGACAGGCATGTTCCCCTCCCATGGTCCTACCATCCCTTATGCCTGTTCTGCCCCATCATATCTTACCATACTGGATGGAGAGAGGTGGGAAGAGATTGACAGACAAGGGGCATGAGACAACTTTCTATATCTTGACTGGAATAGTGTAAGCACATGTGTATAGATTTGTCAAAAGTTATTGACCTGTACACTTAAAGTGTGTCCATTTTTAATGCCTGTAAATTATAATGCAATAAAATTGACTAAAAAGAAAAACAACTCACTCCCTAATCCTCAGTAGTACTCAGCCCCTCTACTCTCCATTCATTTTTCACAGTGTGAGGACAGAATAGGGAAATTATGAAGAGAATACATCTCTTGAAATGTTAACACTGTTTCAGTACCACGGACAGAGACACCCCACTGAGGAAGAGCTGGAGGGTAGCTACTGTACTGTCAGGCCCAGGAAGATAACCTGGTATCTTCTGGCTAATGGTGTCAAGACACGTGGGAAACATCGCTCATTGCATCTACTCAGCTTGTTATCTAGACCGCTTCATATTTACAAATGTGCAGAGAATGTCATCAAGCCATGACGGGGAAAACACTGGAGGAAGTTCAGAAAAATATGAATTTATGAAACTCCTACCATTTGCTCACACCATGACCTTGGGCAAGTTATATTCACCATCTGAATCTCCAATCCTTCATCTTTAAAAGGAAGGGGTTCACGTTATGATTTCTAAGGGCACTTCTAGTAATGACCCCCATAATATGAGGACTTTACAACTTCCTTATGGCAATGTATGTGGGTTTTGCCCCCATTTTAAAAATAATTCTGGTTTCTAGTTTTGAAGACCATAGGTCCTGGGTATATATCCTATATAGCTCAATCAGCTTTGAGGGGAATCTCACCCTGGATGTCTACACCCCTCTTTCCTGAGCCATTCTGGGTCCATTTCTTGCTGGGCAAGGGAAGCCAGTCATAGACAAAGACTCAAAGTTGATCAACTTTGACAAATGGATGGAGCTTTGGTGTCAGACAGAACTAAGTTTGGGTCTAGGCTCCACTACTCCCCTCTGTGGAATTTTGGGAATGATTATTTCACTTTCTTAGCTTCATGGGTAATCATTCACAGTCAGGCTGAACCATCTGAATTCCCCTCTCCCATTGCTCTAACATTTTCACCCATTTTTTTTTTTTTGCAGTTGTACACAGAACAATGATTCACTCGTAATTCTCCATTTTAATTTCTTCTTGATTCATCTACTAGATGGAATTTGCCTTCAGCTTCTTATTACAATACTCATTATAGCCACCATTAGAACACGGATTCATAACTGTTCTTGCCACTAATATAATTGCTGTTGGACCGATATGAATAATTCCTGCTATCATTAACATAATCAAACGTTGTTAACTGCACTCCTTCACTTGCATGATCTGCTTCTCTGTGCCACACCAGATTTTGCTCAGCTTGGCCAACCTATTTGCTCTTCTCCAAAACCATGGCATTTTCTCCTCCTGTCCCCACTGTCCGTGGGATAATTTCTGCCTCCCTTCCTTAGAGAACACACCACTTTGTAGATTTATAGTAACTACTCCTGATGCTATTGTAACCACTGCTAAAAATGACCTGGGCTGGGTGTGCTGCTGAGAACTTCGCCAGACCACGGTGCCAATCTCATCTTCCACTGCACAGCTATGGAAAACTGAGGTTTAGAAAAGTTGAGTGAGTTTCCCTCAGTCATTTAACTAATGAGTGATGGATCCAGCATTTGGTTTCAGTCATTTCTGACCCGAGAGGTCATACTTCTGGCATTTTTGCATCAAGAAAGGAGGCTGTCCTTGTCTTGCCCCTCCTCCTTTGAGTTCCTTTTCCCCTTCCTCCACCCCAGGTCTTTGACCACAGCCCAGAACTTCCAAGTCTCCTTGCACAGACAGCCTGAGGTCTGTGATTCCATCCAATTTGCTCTGGCAGCAAAGAGGATTTTGCCTTTAAAATCTCCCTCATTTTATAGGGAACATCTCAAGGAGTTCAAGCACTATCGTCCAGCCTAAGACCACTTTCCTTGGTCTGGAGCTTCTTATCTGGGAACCAACACATCAGTTTCCCCTTTGCAGCAGCTCAAACGTGGCCCCACACTCCTCCAAGCATCGCTTTGCTGCTGTGTGAGGTATGACCTCCTGTGTCAGGACTGATTTCACACGACTACACCAATGAGCTTCTGATGCTCTTATGACCCTCACAGCATTTGGGGAAGTAGAACATCATGCCCACTTGAAAGACAGGAAACTGAGGCCCAGAGTAACATATTTTTGGAAGTAGAAAAACGTCAGATGTCATCAACCTGCTCCTGATACAGAGGAGAAAACAGACCAAGAGAAGGGAAGGAATTTGGCGGGGAGGCCAGCACCAGGTCTCTCCCCGCCATCCGTCACACAGGCTAGAAACACGTCCAGGGTTTGTTTGTCTTTTCACCATGATTCTTCCTTAGTCTGCTCTTCAGGGAAGCCATGGGTGGGGCAGGAGCTATCTGAGTCTGAGGTCTCCGGTCTCAGCTACTGGAGCTCAGAGTCCCGGGTCCGCCAATGACTCAATGTATGTGGCCTCAGTCTCCTCCTCTGGAGAATGTTCTTTCACTGGCCCAGGGTGTTGAGACCCAGATATTCTGGATGTGCTTAGACTACCCCCCCCCAGGGACGTCAAAGCCAGATGTGGTCTGTGCCACTCAGCTGATGTCTGTTGGCAGCAGCTACTTCAGTTCCCCTACGATGACTTAATCCCTCCTGCTAGAAACCCCGACCCGTGCATGTGGACTCAATAAATTGATGTGTAGAAATTACCATTCCCTGGAGCTGCTCTCATCAGCTGTGAACAGGTGGTTGTCCGAGGGCTTCTGAATGAGCCCTGGAGTCCAGCTGGGATAAATCTATCTCTCCCAAGTGACATTTTCTGGGAGGCGACATTGAATTCTAGCACATTATAATAGCATTTTACTCAGTTCTTTAACCTTTATTTAACTGGAGTTGGAACGTCCTGCTGAGTCTGGAGACTTTTCCTAGCAGGAGGATGTCCTGACTGTACGGAGATGGTTGTTGTGAACAGTGGAATGGGGTGGCAGAGTGAAGGCTTTGGGGGTGCCAGGGGTGCAGTTTATAGACCTTTTGATGTGGTAGGAGAAGGCTGGCTTTGGCAGGGCCAGACACATGGGAATGAATCTCTTCCAGCAGACGCCCAGCTTAGATACCCTAGAGACACAACTATTTTTATTCATTCGCTCATGCATTCATTCACTTTCTCATTCTCTTAAGAGACATTTATTGAGCATCTCATTGCTGGACTAATGCACTGGGTGACAAGGACACCCCCTTAGCCTCAGGGAACCCAGTCTTGCCCCAGAGGGAGACTCTGTCATGAGAAGTGTCTGAATGGACATCAGAGCCCTTAACTCCCTTGGGAAGGGGTAGGTGATGAAGATGTCTATCTTCGAGTGGGTGCCCCAAAGCAGACCAAGACATGGGCTCGAGTCCTGGTACTTCATCTGGGGGCTGATTCAGGGAGCCCAGTGAGGAAGTGTGAAGCATGACACAAGGAGGGTAGAAAAGCCGCAAAGGTAGCGTTGCTGAGTGTTTGCCTCTGTGGTCAGTGGGCTCAGCCCCTTGGGGAACTCTAAGGAGCTGCATGAAGACATCTCAGGACCATCCTCCTGGTGGCTGGGAAGCTAAAGCCTTTATCCACTGCCCCGCACCATCTTGCCCCCCTCCGTGCCCCAGTGGGATGTAAATCCCCTCCACCTGGGTGTTGTGATGACAGAGAAAGCCCACAGGCAAAGAAGAAGAGTGGAGGAGACATTTGAGGGCAGCATCTACTGCAGGGTTTTAGGAAAGGACACGTCTGAGTGGACCTTGAAGATCCGGTACGAGTTTTCAGCCAAAGCAGGTGTGCAGAATGGCTTTTCCAGGCAGCTGGACAGCGTGGGATGTGGGATGAAAGGCAGGATGTTGTTTTCAGACACTAGTTGCTGATGGGAAGAGAGAAGTGGCTTGAGGGCCAGGAGAGTTCACAAGATCTGTTTCTAGGCCGAGGATGGAAAAGCTTTGGGCGGCTTGTATGTACACGGAGAAGCCTTGGGCCACTGGAGGGGATGATCTGAAGAAAAGGGAGAGAAAGGGAGAGGGACAGGATGTTGGAGATAGCTGCACCCCTACAGACACCCCTGCCAGAAGGGAGTCCAGAGATGACCAGAAGGACAGCCTTCCACGAGGACAGGGCCTCTCTGCCCAAGCCGGCTAAGAATAGTAGGTAAGGAGACTGGGAGTGTGTTCTTCTGCCTCCGTTTCCACAGTGTTGGTGGAGGCCAGATGACCAGCGGCAACAGAGGGGCCAGGAGCTAGCGCTCCAGAAGGGCAGAGGTCTGGGATAGTCTGCCAGGGTGAGGGAAGGGGGAGCAGAACAGGGAGGGACCCTGGAGGGAGGGGTGATGCTGGCGTCAGCAGAGGTTGCTCAGCTTACAGATAAACAGAAAATGACGCGTTCCTGGGCAGGCTTCCCGCTCCGGAGATAGGGCACGAGTAGGAGGAAGGGTTAGATGCATTTTATTTTTCATGAAAAGGCTTTCTCAGTCCTTGGGCTCCCGCCAGCTCGGGCTAACCCCACCATGTGCACATTTATCAGACGCCAATGCGTCCAGCCACGCTCTCCACACCCTACTGCGGGCATGGGACAGCCCTGGCCCGACCCACCCTCAACAACGTGGGGCTGGAGGTGAAGATGGAGGGATGGAGAAAGCAGATGACCACAGTGACCGGGTTTGGGCGGGGAAGGGTGGCACCAAGGGGATGGCCACTGACGGGAGACAGGCTCTGACTTCCTGTCTCCTCTCCACCCCTTAGGCCAGGGCAAGTGTGGGCGAGGGGAGAATAACAGGGGGACTCACTCTTGTCTAAAATCTGCCTCTTGCTTTGGTTCCAACCCTGGGGTGGTCAGTTCCCCTCTCTGGGCCTCCATTAATCGGAAAGACAGTAAGATCTGTCCGGCCAGCCTCACAGGGTTCCCATAGGGTTCCAGGAAGCAGGGGACACTCTCGGACGTGGGAATCTTTGCGATTCTGAAAAGCTCCAACGCGAGTGGCTATTTATCATGATTTCTCTGCCTCAGTTTCCCCATCAGCAAAATGAGGGGGGCCCGGAGCCCAGACAGGCCTAGGCTCCTTCCAAGCCAGTAGTTTGTCAATCCTCCCGGGAGGAGTTGGTTCAATCAAAGGCAGGGGTTCTCCAGTGCCCTTTTCTGGCAAGTTCTCAGAAAAATCCTTATCTTTGTGCAGCAGCCAGCTGGTTCTCAAGACAGATCTGAAGGAGGAGGAGGCGAGGGGAGAGGATTCTAGAAGCAAGAGGGAGCTGGGGGTACGGGCAGCAGACAGGGCAGGGTGGAAAATGAAGCGAGGACTGTGGGAAATGGGCTGGGCAAAGAAAGGGGGCTTGCAGTGCGGGGCGAGGCAGTGGTGGGGGAGGAGAGGCGAGGGGGAGGGGCGAGCGGGGGTGGGGTCTCAGGGAGGCTCCAGCTCCCTTCAAACCAGGGGCATTCAGAGAATAAGCAGGGCCCCACAAAGATGAAGTGCTCACTTTGAATGGAGCAAGAAATGACATTCCTGGGCAGATGCCCTCTTCTCACCCCAGAGAAAGAGAAGGAGGTGAGCTTAGGGCTTAAATGTGCTTCCTTTTTCTTGCTGGGGCTCTGGGCTCCTGGGCTCCCGCTGACTCAGGCCAGGAGCAGCGGGGGTGGTGGGGCTTGGTGGGGCTGAGCCTGGTTGGCACAGGCTTTGGGAAAGCAGCCTGGTCCAGGGTCCCAGGGATGAGAGAGGTTGTGAGCGCCTGGTGTGCTCCAGGCTTAGTTTGGCTCTTGATGTGGCGGGGTTTCCGTGAACCCTGGCTTAGCAATACACGTGACAGGCTGAGCCCAGTACACAGCGAGGAGATCAGCCCAGCCAGAACTGCAGCTTGAAGCGTGTCCACCCACCCAAGCGCCCTAAGCCCCATCTTGGGGAACTGAGCTCCAGCCAATCTGTGAAGCTTGATTCAGAGTAAATTGCTGTTGTTCTCGACACTGAGTTTTGGGGTAGTTTGTTACACAGCAAAGGCTGACTGTTGTACGTGCCTAGCACGTGTCACATGTTGTGTTTAGCTCAGGGGACATGGAGGTGACAGGATCCACATGGTTCCTGCCCTCTGAGAGCTCACAGTCTGCTAGGGGAGGCAGACAACAAACACACCACCAGCGAGTGAGCTCTGAAGCTTGAGATGAGTGGGAAGTGCCCTGGGGAGTGATGAGGAGGCCAACTTCGGGTGGCCAGGGGAAGCCCTTCGGGGAGAGGCCATGTGCATTGAGACCTGAATGATGAGAAGAGGCTGTGCCAAGAGCTGGGAGGAGTGTTTGGGGCAAAGGCGACACCAGGGGCAAAGGTCATGTGTCACAGCAGCTCTCCAGCCAGAGTCGGATGAGACAGATAGAGACTGTAGGAGCAACAGTAGAAAGAGCCAGTGTTTACTGAGCATGCACTATGAGCTCTTTGAAGCCCTTTGCTTAAATGATCTCACTTAATCTTAACAACATACCAGAGAAGTAGGTGTATTGGTCAGAATTCTTTTGAAATGATGGAGACCCAACTCACACTGGCTCAACCAGCCAGGGAAGTCCAGTTGGGTCTCTCTCTTTCTCTCTCTCTCTCTCTCTTTTCCTCCCTCCCTCCATCCTTCCCTCTAATCATTGGACTTCTTTTTGGGTGGAGGCCTCTTTCTTCCTTTGCGGCTGGACCTTCAAAAGGAAGCAGAGAGAGAAGGGAGAACTAGAACCATCAAGCTCTTGTCATCCCACTTGGTGCCTCTAGAGGGAAGGGAGAGCTGTGGTCTCCCAATCTCCGTATATACAATCCCAGAAAGGAACCAGATTGGTCATCTGCTCACTCTTGGAATCTATCATGTCATTAGTCCAGCCTGGGCCTTTCACTCCCATCTAAGGAGATAGGGTAAGGGCCGGGCTGGGCAATCCTATCAGAGTTGTGTGGTCGAAATAGTGGGGATGAGTATCTCCTTTAAAACAGGGTGGAGGGGCTCCAGTTACCAGACAGAGGGAGGAGATACGGAGCGAGCACAAACAGTAGCTATCACCATTCCAGTTTAACAAATGAGAAAGCCCCGTCTCAGAGGAGTCGATAAGTGACGTGAGTCAGCGCACTGCAAAACAGAACCTGAACTCCATCTCTGCCTGACTCGGGAGCCCCACGCCACCAGCCATCAGGCTCTTCACCACTCAGCCAGCCCCTAAACCAGAGCCCGAATTGGCCTCAGCTCGTGATTCTGACCCAGCCAGGAAGACTTCCTAAAGCTCAGAGAGCCGGGCAGCTCGAGAGTGTACAGACCCACTCTTCCTGATGGCTCTGATACAAGGCTGCTTCGCTTTGCCTTCCCCGGGGTGCAGAACCCGCCGCAGCAGGCCCTCTCCTGTCGTCTGAGCAGTATTGAGAGTGGGCATCAAAGAGAACAGAGACCACAGTGGTCGTTGCCAGGGGCGATATTAGCCAAGAGTTCTAAGACACATTAAGGGCACTGAAGTATGATCTATTTGTTATTTGAACATACTCTCCAGCAAAGTGCATCAGCCAGAAGCCCCGGGCACAATAACAGCCTCCTCCCGCCCCTCGGCCCTTCCCCCGGGCTCCGTCCCAGCAGCCGGATCCTCCTTCTACCCCTCCTGCCAGCCCCAATCTGTTCACTTCATTGAAGGGGTGATTCACAGGCATCCAGCTCATCAGATCTGGAAGGACTTTAGGGAGCCTCTAGTCCAACCTTGTTCATTTAACAGATGAGAAAACAGAGCCCCAGAGAGTTTCAGGTACCGGTTCAAGGTCATCGAGGAAAATGCAGGCAGACCTCATTTTATCATGCTTCTCTTTATTGTGCTTTGCAGATACTGTGGTTTTTGCAAAGTGGACGCTTATGGCCACCAGGGGTCCAGCAAGTTTTCAGCGCTGTTTTCCCCATGGCATTGGCGCGTGGTGTCTCTGTGTCACATTTTGGTAATCTCGCGAATATTTCCAACTTCCTCATTATTATCATATTTTTATTGTGATTTGTGATCAGTGATCTTTGATGTTACTATTGTAATTTTTTGTTGTTGGGGGGACACCCCAGACTGTGCCCACATAAGACAAGGAACTTAATCGATACATGCTGTGTGTGTTCTGACTGCTCCACCCACCGGCCATTCCCCTGCCTGCCTCCCTCTCCTCGGGCCTCCCTGGTCCCTGAGAGTCAACAGTACTGCAATTAGGCCCATTAATAACCCTACGTTGGCCTCTAAGTGTTCAAGGGAAAGGAAGAGTCACAGGTCTCACACTTAAATCAAAAGCTGGAAATGATTCAGCTTAGTGAGGAGCTATGTTGAAGGCCAAGATGGCCAGACGCGAGACCTCTTGTGCCAAACGATGAGCCAAGTTGTGAATGCAAAGGAAAGGTCTTGAATGACATTAAAAGTGCTACTCCAGGGAACACATGAATGATAAGAAGGCAAAACGGCCTCATTGTCGATATGGAGAGAGTTTGGTCTGGATAGGCGATCCAACCCCACCCAACTTTCCCTGAAGCCAAAGCCCAACCCAGGGCAAGGCCTAACTCTCTTCAATTCTGTGAAGGCTGGGGGGGGGGGGGAAGCTTCAGAAGAGGAGTCTGAAGCTGGCAGAGGTTGGTTCATGGGGTTTAAGGAAAGAAGCCGTCTCCATAGCTTAAAAGTGCAAGGGGAGGCAGCAGGTGCTAATGGAGAAGCTGCAGCAAGTTCTCCAGAAGACCTGGCTCAGGTCAGTGATGAAGGCGGCTGTGCCAAGCAGCAGGTTTTCAGTGCAGACCAAACGGCTTTCTACTGGAAGAAGATGCCATCCGGGACTTTCATAGCTGGAGAGGAGAAGTCCGTGCCCGGCTTCAGAGGACAGGCTGGCTCTCTTGTTAGGGGCTAATGCAGCTGGTGACTAAGTTGAAGCCAGTGCCCGTCTACCATTCCAAACATCCTAGGGCCCTTAAGAATTGTGCTCAGTCTACTCTGCCTGTGCTCTGTCAGCAGAACGACAAAGCCTGGACGACAGCCCATCTGTTTATGACATGGTTTACTAAATATTTTAAGCTCACTGTCGAGACCTATTGCTCAGAAAAAATGATTCCTTTCAAAATATTATTATTTCTTGACAATGCACCTGGTCACCCACGAGCGCAGATGCAGAGGTACGAGATTAATGTTGTTTTCGTGCCTGCTTAACACAACATCCGTTCTGCAGCTCATGGATCCAGGAGCAATTTTGACTTTCAAATGTTATTGTTCAGAAAATACATTTCATAAGGCTGTACGTGCCTTAGAGAGTGATTCCTCTGGTGGATCTGGGAAAAGTGAATTGAAAACCTTCCGGAAAGGATTCGCCATTCTAGATGCCATCAAAAACATCCATGATGCATGGGAAGCCGTCCACATATCAACACTCCCAGGACTTTGGAAGAAGTTCATTCCCACCCTGCTGGGTGACTTTGCGAGGTTCAAGACTTCGATGGAGAAAGTAAGTGCATGTGGCGTTCATAGAAAGGGAGCTGGAATGAGCAGTGGAGCCTGAAAATGTGATGGAACGGCTGCGATCTCATGATAAAACCCCCACAGACGAGGTGTTGCTTCTTAGGGACGAGCCAAGAACGTGGTCTCTTAAATAGGAATCTCCTCCTGGTGAAGACGCTGTGAAGAGGGTTGAAACGACAACAAAGGATTTGGAATATCAAATCAACTGAGTTGATCAAGCAGCAGGGTTTGAGAGGATTGACTCCAATTCTGAAAGCAGCTCTACTGGGAGTAAAACGCTATCAAACAGCATCACACGCCGCAGAGCTATGGAGAAATCATTCCTGCGAGGAAGAGTCCATCGATGCGGCAAACGTCATCGTGGTTTTATTTTAAGAAACCGCCCCAGCCACCCCAGGCTTCGGCCCCAGCCACCCCCATCTGTCAGCAGCCATCTACCTTGAGGCGAGACCCTCCGCCAGCAAAAAGATGACAACTCGTTGAAAGCTCAAATGATGATGAGCGTTTCTTTTCACAATAAAGTATTGTTTAATTAAGGCACGTACATGGCTTTTCTAGACATGCTGCTATTGCACATTTACCAACTCCAGTATGGTGTAAGCATAATTGTATATGCACTGAGAAACCAGAAAATTCATTCGTTCGTGCTTTATTCCAATACTCCCATTCCTGCAGCGTCTGGAACCAAACCCACCTTATCTCTGAGGCTTCCCCGTCTGGTGGGTATTTACATAGCTGAGTTCATTCAGTCCTCATACAGTGACCCTGGGAAGCAGATGTTCCTATCTCCCAGCTTACGTATGGGGAAACTGATTCTCAGAGAGGTTGAGTGCCTGCTCAAGGTCACACAGCTAGTAAACAGAGCTGGTTTTCAAACGTATTCATTTTTGTTATAAAAATCCAAGCCGTGAACCATGGGGCACATCATTTGCCTATTTGAAGTATCTCTTCCCTCCATTCCTGCTCTCCTGCGTCCTCTGGACCTCTGCTGCCAACACATACCGGGCTACCCTTGTCACCTGGCTTGAAGTTACCTGCGATCGAAGGGAGGCCTGGAGGAAAACTGGAAGGCGCACGGAGAGGAGGTGCCATTGGGTGTTCTTTCTCTCTCTTTCTTCCGGCATATCCAAAAGGAAGATGTTCCCGCTTCTATGGTGCTTCTCTCCATGTGCGGGTGGCTCTGGCAACTAGGGGGTCAGCAGGGGCAGTGGCACAGACCACCCCTGGAGCCAGCGGGAAGTGAGGTCCTGAGACCTGTGGGAAGCACCTCGTCCCTTGGGTGACAGCAGCTTCCAGAAGCATCTGACCTCAGGCTGCCTCATCTTCTCCTTTTACTCTGCCAGCTCTTTTAAGACCATTATAGGCAGTTCCCTGAATCCAATCTCCTGCACTTGGAATTTCTCCTCTGGTTTCCCAGAATGAACCCTGAAGGTGACAGCACTTGGCCCCAGGAGTGACTGTAGGAAACAACCCATCAAGAATGGGACTTCGGTGTCGATTGTTGGGGACTGTGAAAAATGGGATCCTGGGACTCCCTAGATGCAGTGGCATCTAAATTCCTTAAATTCCCAAAATTGCTTAAATGATGTGGCTGTGTGGGGTGCAGTGCCAGCTGAGGGCAAAACCTTACGTAGAACCAGATGGTGCTAACTTGACGGTTATGGTGGTTTTCGTGACGATACACAAGGAACGTGGGGCACGGTGGTTACCTATGGCCGATGACTGTACCGAAGAATTTAGAGATGGAAATTCACAGTCTCGGGGGTCTAAAGCATCAGCTCAAAGCCAGGTCACAGAACTAGGGACCTTCTATGATGACTCTTCTCTTTGGGAGCCATAGATCAAATATGGCTGAAATCAGACCCCAAATTCATTCGTGTGCGTTCCAGAATTACAATGTAAATTGGACTCACAGCTTTGGCAGTTTTCATGTGTAGAATTTAGGGCATTTGTTTGAGAGCAGAGGGTCCCTGAGAATAAGTGTGAGAATGGGGAGGAACCTGAATGTCTTGCCGTGCACAGCTCCCTGAGACCTTCTTGGTCATCAAGGCAACTTCCCTCTGCCATCCGAGGAAACTAACCCTCGTTTCTTGAAGATTCTATAATAACAGACACTCACAGGTGGTAATTCCAATCACAATCCGTTTGACTTACCGGTGTGGCCTGTGCAGGCAGCATCTCCAGCTCAGCAAATAGCCGCGGATGACCACAGAATGAATCAGCTGGTGAACGGAGCTGCAGCTGCTCGTCAAGGTCAACACGACCTCTAGCCCCTGGGAAAGAAACACTGTTTCCGATGCCCTTTGCCGTTCCCAAGCTGGCAGATGCTCGCTGCCGTGTACTAATTGGCAATCACCACCAGGAGTGGTTCCCTCGAACCCAGAAGACAAGACAGCCGAGCTTAGCTTGTGTCAGAGCTCTGTCAACTCTTTGGATCGGTCTCAATCTCGTCTGAGTCACCCTGGTCATTCTGGTGTCTCAGGGAACGTCATGCTGATTCGCCAGGTAAATGCCATCCTGCTGATCGAGAATGTTCATCGGGAAGTAGAAAGTACCAAACGGACCTTACTAAGGTGTGTGCATGGTGGATGGATGGGAAATAACCCCATGGATATTCAGTGGCTTGTCAGTTTGGAGAAGTTTCTAGAGTCCAGTGGTATGGGGAATCTGGGGCTATGTCATTCATAAAGAGAGAAAACTGTGTCTTGCCCCAACTGCTTCCACTCAGAATGACTCAGCAGCAGGTGGAGCTGTCCACGGGGAGTGGGGCACACAGCAGGGACAGGGGCCACGGTGGGGCCAGCCTGCCGTGCAAGATGCTTTGCCGTCTGGACCTTTGATCCAGGAGATGTCGCGGTACCTGAAGTGTCGATGACACACAGGGATGGCTGCCACAGACCCACCCAGGAGTGTCCCTGAAAGGCAGAAATGAAGGGACACTCTGTCGGGGATGGGAGCTTCAAGCAGCACGTCCGTCTATTCACTTGGCTTGAGTGGACAGAGGGCCAGAGGCAGCGATCTCCCTTGACCCGTGGGCTCGGTCTAAAATTTAGCCTGGTGGTTAGGGAAATCACAAGATGGGGGTCCTGGCGACAGGGAGATTTGGCGAAGAGTTAGGCACGTGGGTCTTTGGTGGTGGCAGAGTCTACAAAGGACACTCATGCAAAAGACACACCCAAGAAGCAGCTGACAAGACGGCCATCCCGTGGCTGTGACCCAGCCCGTGTCTGCAGACTCTCACGTGCTTGTAATGCTCCCAGGTGCCACGGTCGTGGTGGCAAGGACCGATGCTGTGCACGAGCTGAGAAACACGAACTCCTCTCGCCCCAGCCTAATCTAGCTGCAACCACCGAAAGCCCAATTTTTCAATATCGGAATCTAACACCGAGGCTTTAATACGGCCACATTACCTGGGGTGACCAGCTAGCCACCTGGTGGCAGGCTGATTACTTTTTATCTCTTCCACCAGAACGGATGAATTAGAAACTAATGTTTCTGTCAACTCGTCTAACTATGGATCTACAGAACACCTGACTTACTACCATGCTGTCCTATGCAGCATTGCTTTTTTTAAGGAATTGATTTTCCAGAACAAGACATGAGCCAGGGGCTCGTATCTGTGGAATTCATAGCATGCGGTGCTTCCCCCCCGAAGCAGCTACCTGGATTGAATGGGAGAATGGCCTACCGATGGTTCGATGAGAACACCTTGCCAGTTCTGGGTGGGGTCCTACGAGATGGGGTCTATTATGTGAATCAACCACCAATACGTGGTCTTAGGTCCAAGATTTGAGCAGTGGAAGCGGGAGGGTTTCCTCTCACTATTAGACCTAATTGCCCAATCACAGAACCTTTGCTTCCTGTCCCCACAATTTGGGCTTTGATGGCTAAAATAAAGTAGTTCCCAAGGAGAGAGTGTTTCCCCCTAGGAATCACGGCAATGGTGCCTTTGAACTAGGAGCATCAGATGGCCCCTCAGCCAATCTGGGCAGCTCCTGCCTCTGAATCCCCAGGCAAAGAGGAGGGTTCTGACCTGGCTGGGTGATTGTACCCGATTATCCAGAGTGACCGGGGTCACAGCTATGGGAAAGAGGGCAGGGGCATCTTCGTTTGAAACCCAGGAGATTCTCTGGGATGTCTCCAGTAGTAAAATGTGATGGAAGGCTACCTTCGACTCTATAAAGACAGGCCCACCCGGGGCTTGGATCTTTTAGGAAAAAGGATTACATCACCCACAAGGTAAATAGCATGATCTGAGGGCCAACAGACCAGGAAAAGGGCGGTAGAAGAAGAAAGTTACGAATAGTAACCATTGCCTTCAGTCAGTATGGAAATAAGGATGGTAGCAGTTATGAATATGTTTATTTCTGTGCTTGATAATTATATATTTAGTAGCTATTTGCCCTACCCTGAACGTTTCCGTCCAAGTTCCTATGTTGAAACCTAATCCCCAGTGTGAGGGCGTGCGGAGGCAGGGCCTTCGGGAGGTGATTAGGTCAGGAGGGTGCATCCTCGTCAATGGGATCAGTGCCCTTATAAAAGCCACCCCAGAGAGCTCCCTCACCCCTCCCCCATGTGAGGACACAGAGAGAAGACAGCTGTCTATGACCCAAGAAACAGACCCTCACCAGACACAGAATCTGCCTCGATCTTGGACTTCCCTGTCTCCAGACCCGTGAGAAATATATTTCTGTTATTTATAAGCCTCCACCCCCGGCTGCCCCGGTCTGTAGTGATCTTGTTACAGCAGCCCAAATGGACAAAAACACCATCTATGTTTCCCCATTCTCTTTCTCTAGTATTTCAGGTTAGGAGCCAGATTATAAGGGTCTAATAAGGAAGGACCTACTTATAAGGATCTAGACAACTGCACTTTTTCCATTAACGTAACATCCAGGCGAGACCGTGATGGAGCTCGAGTAAGAATCCTCATCATCCTTGGGGCGCCTGGGTGGCTCAGTCGTTAAGCGTCTGCCTTCGGCTCAGGGCGTGATCCCGGAGTCCTGGGATTGAGCCCCACATCAGGCTCCCTGCTCCGCTGGGAGCCTGCTTCTTCCTCTCCCACTCCCCCTGCTTGTGTTCCCTCTCTCACTGGCTGTCTCTATCTCTGTCAAATAAATAAATAAAATCTAAAAAAAAAAGAAAAAAAGAATCCTCATCACGCAGAGCTGGAGGAAGTGGCTGATGGAACTCGGTGTGTCCCCTCTCTGGGAAAGGAGAAAGGATGTGTCCCTTTATGGGAGGGCTAATCACGCTGGGTGGAAACCTGAGGCTGTGGCTCTTGCACACGGAAGCTGTTGTTCCTGAATATGGGTGGAAAGGAGAGGATGCATGCTGAGCCGGAAAGGTGATGAAGAGGGCATTTCCTGTTTGCTACCAGCTCCATCCTCACCTCCTCCTCCTCTAGCCCATAGTCTAGGGATGGACCCTTGAAAACTACATTGCCCAGAATCCTTTGCCAGCAGCCTTTCTGTTACATTCAGCCAATGGGACGCATTGGTGGGTCAGTAGGGGGCCAAAGGAGGAGCACAGCTCTTCTTCCACTCTCTGTGGTTCTCATGGCTTCTCTGCAGTGAAGGGTGACTATGGGCTCAGCAGATGTGTTCCCAACAGATTGATAGTAAATCAATTCCTCCACTCAACAGAGCCCAGACACAAAGCGATGAGACACAGTTTCTGCCCTTAAGGAGCTCACGTTTTAGAGAAGCGGCAGCTACTAAACTGTAGGACCCACGAGCCCAGGCCTGCCTGCTACGGTTTCTCATGCCTGGCAAGCTGAGAATTATTTTTAAATTTGTAAATTGTTGACCAAAAAAATCAACAGAAGAATATTTTGTAACAGAAGAGAAGTATATGCAGCCTATGTTTTAGTATCCAGAAATAGTTTTTGGAACGCGGCCACGCTGGCAGAGTTGAGAAGTTGCAACAGAGACAATATGATTTAAAGCCTAAGATATTTACTATCCAGCCCTTTACAGAGAACGTTTGCTGATCCCTGACCCAGAGCACGAGGCAGAGGGGTGCAGGGACTCGAGTTGAGAGCCCCGGTGTGAGGTGAGCCCTGCTGGAGCGCAGAGGGAGGGGTCCGCTTTGACGGGAGCAGCGTCGGGGCAGAGGGAATGGCTCACAAAGGCCAAGGGCTCTGAAACCCCACAGCTTGTCTGGGATGCTCCGTCGTCAGTGCGCGGTGAGAGAGGAGAGAGGCGGGCGAGGAGGCTGATGGGTCAGAGCTAGACTGGGAAAGGCCGTTAGCACACACAGGCAGGGCAAGACCCCTTCCAGGGGTAGCAGAGAGAAACGGCAGGCTGTGGCCTAGACGATACTTAGGGAAAGTCATTCCAGCTACAGAATGGAGTCAGAGGCAAGTGACAAACGGCAGGGACGGAGGTTAGGAAAGCAGCCTAGGGCAGGAGCTCGGGTTGTCCCCTCCTGCGCTGCCTCCTTCTAGCTCTGTGACCTTGGGCAGGCACTGAACCTGTCTGGCCTTCCTCATCAGTCTAGCGGGGATCGCAATGGCTTCCTCTGAGATCTGTCAGGAGGATTCGATGAGAAGATACGTTAAAGGGTCTGGTTCTCAGTGAGTCTGAAAAACGGCTGCGGCTATGATTGTAGTCATCATGGAAACTGTCCTGGGAGGCAGACCTCCCACCCCAGCTTCCAGATGCTCCCTGCGGCTGCCTCCTGCCAGGCGGCTCTTGACCTTGACCGTGAATCCTGAGAAAAGGACAGAGCAGAGGAGCTGGTTCCTGGAGACGGAAGAAGGAAGGATCAGGAGTGGTTTGCACCACTGTCCTGGGACTCAGGAGAGATGCTGGGAGGAAGTTGTTGGGAGCAGTGGGATATACTGTTAGGCGATTTGTCATGTTGCCCTCAAGTAATAGGTCTCTACCTGGCCGCGGGACCTTGTGAGGGTCTCCTCTGGAAAATCAGGGGGTTGGAAAGATGATCACTGAAATTTTTACTAGCAGCTTCCAGGCACCCTTCACAGCCTCCCAGGCTCCCCCAAATCCGGCTCCTGGGAGCCAAGCGCCTTGTTTCACTAACCAGACCATGAATGCCCCCAGCCCAGAGCCTGGCCTTCATTGCTCCCATTTCTTTTTCCTTCATGCTCCCTGGATCTTGGGGCTGAGCCCACTTGGAGGAGGCCTGCCCACTGGGCCACCTGGCCATACAGTGAGGCACCTCGGGTTCATAAGAGCCATAGCTCTGGGAATGCAGGGCTGGGTGTGTGGGAGAGAGAGACGGGGGCAGTCACCACCATGGCACCAACAGCTGGTGGAAACTGAATACCCATCCCCATCAGGAGGTGAGACCACTTTTCCAGATCCGTCTAACTTCAGAGCCGGAAAGGGCATCAGACCGCCCGGCCCCAGCCCTCCTGGTTCATTGATCTGCTGCAAGAAGTCAGTGTGAGTGCCAGGACTAGAGCCCGGGGCTCTGGACTCCCCATCCAGTGCTCCTTCCACCATGCCTTCCCCTATTTGTCCTTCCCTCTCAGGCTGGTGTAGACACAGCCCCAGACAGCATCTTCCTCTGTGGGCAGGTGTGTGTTTCAGTCATGGTGTGATGTCTGGTTTTTATTTAAATGAACCAGCACGGGGAGGACAAAATTACGACCCAGGAGAGATGAGAATGCGTTGTGAGCGGAGGTGTACCCACCCCACCCCCTGACTCCCCAGTCAGCTCCGAAGCGAAACTCAAGGGCAATTAGATTTTACATATTTTCCCTTTTATACTTCAATAAATATTGCCCATGAAAACCAATTGGCATTTTCTGTACTTAATGCATAATAACTATTCTTATAAATCTAAGTTATTCCTATAAATCTGAATTAAAGGCCGGGGTTTAAATGGATTGAGGACATGTAATTAACAAAGCACTAGCTCGTCACCATTACTAATCTGTTTACTTCAAGCTAAACCTTCATTTTCAAAGGAATTTTTCTTTGCCATGTGGGGGCGGGAGGAAGAAGGGAGCCCAGGGGACCCCAGCAGTTTCCAGGCTTCTGTGGCCATCGTCCACCTCATTCCTTAGGATGGGGATGGCGTAGCCGGATCCCACTCGGGCTCCAGGCCCTCCAGACTGTGCCATCGAAAGAGATGAATGGTGACCCCATTAAGAGGCCTCCGGGTGGCTCTGTCAGGGGCTTCACTGTCCGCCAGGCTGGAGACTGGTCATCACATCCTCACGCCTACGTTTCATGTGGGTGCCCCTCCCGCAGGCCCACATCTAGTGATCACCCAATCTCTCTTCAGCCTCCCCGAGTTTTGTCTCCAAATAAGGCACCTCCCTCCATCCCAGCCATCCAAGCCCCGGGGCAGGGGACCGCTATGTCACCAGGCTGATGTTGAAACTGGGTTGGAGCGGCTCTGGAGCACATTTACCACCTATGAGGCGTTGGGGAGGTGGCCACGCCTCTTGTGCCTCAGCCTCCCTGTCTGTACAATGGGGATGATACGATAGTCCATTCTTCCCTTGGAGGGCTGATGTGGACGTGAAAATGGTCCAGATGTGTGAGGTCCAGATGCCAGCTCTGGGCACACAGCAGGTGCTCCATGGATGCTCAGCTCTTCTGAGAAACCCTGATTAGTGCGGCAAAGAGGTGACCCACTAAAACTGGAAGGCTGAGCTCGCCACGGCTCCTCTTGGCTCGCACGAGATGCGTTCCGTGTCCCAAGTCCTGTGTCACTGGCTCCCACTGACGTGGAACACGCTTAGGATGCTGACGTGTCGATTGTGTGAGATTTCCACAAGCCAAGTGAGGGCCCTGCTCCCGGAAGTCTCTTTGAGGCACGTCTTGGCCCGGTGGCTTGGGTCGGTCCACCTCTGGACCTGCCGCTGGCACGGGCGCTGGCCTGGTCCGAGCACTGCCCCCTCCCTGGTCCGAGCACTGCCTTTCACTTGCTCTGCGCTCGGTTCGCTTGCTCAACCAGCAAACACCTGCTGTGTGCTGGGCACAGCGCTAGGGGCTGGGGCGGCAGGTCAGGGAAAAGCAGACCTCGCCTTCCCACGCTCACCATCTAGTCCCACAAACAAACGTGGATTGGGGATGTGACGCGTTCCAAGAAGGAGAGGACGTGATGTTCCAGGAAGTGAAAACGTGTGTGTAGTGATGGTTCAGGCCAGCGGGTGGGGTCCTTCCTCTCCCTCTGCTGGAGGGAGCAGCCCCCAGGCCGGCAGGTGAGGACAGAGAGAGGGAGGTGGTGGTTGATCAGGGAAAGGTCCTGTCCCTGCTGCAGAGGGCATGGGGCTGACTGTCCAGAAATGTCCCTAATCTCCCACTAGGATCCCTCATGCTCCCCTCACACCAGAAAGCCCCTGAGGGGGCTTGCAGGCCACCAGTAGCTGTCCAGTTTGGCGAAGGCACAGAGGCTTTGGAGGGATAGTTGATTTCGTCGTGTCCCTGGCCGGGATGACACCTGTCAATGGCTCGCCTGCACTGGGCTGGGATGAGTCAAGCAGGGTGTGGCCTCTTGTTTTTTTGTCCCTGGGAGGCCCCCCAGCAGCCCTGTGCTCTGAGCTCAGGTAGTTTTCCTATTCTAATTAACATCACTGAGAATTAAACTCTCTACCCCGACATGAGCTCGCTCCCCCGAGAGCATTCCGGCTCAGATACTGATTAAATATGAAACGGCTCCCGTCCTCTGAGCCCAAGTCAGGGAGGCACATGGCAGAGATGGAAGCTGTAATTACCAGCTGATCATGCAGTGTGAGTTATTAAAAGATAAAATAAAATGAAAACCAACATCCTCCAAATAAAAACAATTAACAACACTCACAGCTATTTCTGCTCAATTTAAAGGGACATGGACTTTTTATTCTTTGCTCCCTTCAGATTCTCAGCAGCTCCACGTGTCCATCCGGGTTATTTCCGAAACATCTACTCCGTGTGGGTAGCGGCTGGGCCAGGGATGGGAAATGCTCAAGTCAGGCCATGCGCCGGCGTCCTGGGGCCCAAGGTCCTGAGGGGGACATGGCCTTTCAAGGAAAAGTCCTGCAGACAGCTCCACCTCCGGATGGGGCCAAGCATGCTGTGTACAGGAGGCAACGTGGGAGGATAACGAGGGGGACTAACGCAGGCAGGAGAATCAAGAGCCGATATTTCATTCAAGACCCGAAGGAGCTGGTTACCTGAAGAGTGGGGAGCGGTGTGATCTAAGGAGCGCACACAGCATGTGCAAAGACCCTGGGGTAGGAGGGAGTGTTAAAGGCCTAAAGAAGGCCACTGTGGGCAGAGTGTGGTGAGGAAGGAGCATGAGGAGGGGGCAGGGAGCAGCCAGACGTTGCAGGGGTCCTCGCTGCCTTGGCCAGCAGGGCCTGGTTTACTGGAGGCTCCCTGATTAGCATGAAAGTGTGTTAAGTGAGGGCGTGCCCTGACCAGTTTGGGGATTTCACAAGATCCTCTGATTCCTCCGTGGAGGAGGCCGGAGTGGGAGCGGGAGTCAGTGAGGAGGCTGAGGGGCACCAGAGCCATGCTGAGGGAATGGATGGCAGTGGGTGGGTCAGGAGGTGTTTGGAGGAAGAAACACCCCCCCTCTTGGGGTTGGGCGGGTGTGGGCTGAGGGGTTTGTGGAGAGGATACCTGGGACTCTGGCCGAGGGGCCTGGTGGATGGAGCCGCCATTTCCTGAGTGAGAAGGACAAGGACTGGGCTGGAGCGTGCAGCTCGGAGCTGGGGGGGGGGGGGCAGGGCAGCTGGCACCTAGGTGGCAGGGTGTGGGAGAGACACCGTGAGGGCTCCACTGGGGACAGCAGCATTCGTTCGGGGGAGAGAGAGCAGAACGGGAGGAAGGGCCATGACAGAGCAAGGAGACCGTCTTGACTGCTCATCCCCACCAGCTATAGACAGGCAGTGGCCAGAAGGAGCCCCTGACTGCCTGGAGGCCCACTTGGAGGAGGTGACATTTGAGCAGAGACTTGAAGAGAGTGAGAGTGTGACTCATGAGCATGTCTGAGATGTATGGACAGAGGGAACAGCAAGGGCCAAGGCCCTGAGGTAGAAACATACTTGGGATAATCTGAGGAGCTCAGACGACTGGAAATCCCAAGGCCTGCCTAACCCAGGAGGTACAGGGAGGTTTTGGAGCAAGGAAACAGCTCTGCCCCTGTCTGGGAGAGGGTGGAGGAGAGTTCACGGAGGGATCCCTGGAGGAGGCAGTCTTGCTCTGAGACCTGAAGGATGAGGAGGGGTCAGCCACCTGGAACAGCACGCCGCTTGACTGTCTGCAGGTTTCACGAGGGCAGAGATTTCTGCCTGTTGTGCTCACTGCTGTCTGGCCAGCACCGAGAACGGTTCTCAGATACAGTGGAGATTCAGTTAATACTCGTTCAGTCAATGAAAGAATGGGTGAGGGAACGAATAGATAGCTTTAAAAGTTGTACCAAGACGTGGACTTTATCCTTAGGGCAGAAGGATTTTTGAGGAGGGAAGTGTCAGGGTCTGATTTAGGAAGATCTTCTGTCCAAATTAAAGGAGCCTAGGGGCTGGGGACACAGAAAAGGCCACGTTGCCTTTGGGATGAGAGCGGATGGGTCTGGCCCAGGGCGAAGGTGGCAGAGAGGCCAGAAGGGGATGGGATAGAGTGACCCCAGGGGACCTCAGTGTCTGCTTGGCCTGGGGCAGTGGGGACTTGGGGGCGGTGAGAGCCACTGAGGTGGGGGGCTAACTAGGAAAACAGAGCAGGCTCGAGGGGACAGAGAAATGCAGAGGCGGCCTGGCTATGCTGGAGGGGCCTGGGGACATCTGGGTCACATGGCGGGTCCCGGTGAGGTGATAAAGAACAGGATGCTGGTGCACTGGGACAGGGGCAGGCAGGGAAGGAGCAGGGCGGGGAGGGGAGAGCCCCAGCATCTCTGCAGAGGGACAGGGAAGGTACAAGGGCAGCCCCTTGTGGGGAAGGGGGGAAGGAAGGGCCCGATGTTCAAGCTGTGCCCCCCGCTTGGCTCAGACTGGAGATAGCAGGGCAGGCCTTCCAGAGCTCTCCAAAAGATAGAGAGAGATAACCGAGGCCTGGAGAGAGGGTCAGCTGGACAGCTCGCAGGGACCCAGGTGGTGAGTGGGCTTCTGGGGTGGGGGCGCTCCTGGGACCGAACCTCAGACACAGCGACCAGGCCAGGGTAGGTCTGTCCTCACGGCTGTGCCTGACGACCCTTTGGTGTCTGCACCCCATTCCTGCCCCCGCCAGGCTGGAGGCGTCTCCCAGTCTAGGGCCGGACTGGCCCCCCGTCCTGCCCCGTGAAGGGCCCAGCCTTGCAGAGAACATTTCGGGGTTCCCAGGTCAGCTCTGGCACTTGCCATCAAGGCTTCCTTGCTTTCAGCGTGGCTCTGCCCGGAGGCCGAAGGACGTCCTTGTCCTCTCAACACAGACGTCTTGTCGTGGCTCCTCTGAGAGCTGGCCCGGCCCCGGGAGCCAACCCACGTGGAGACAAGCCGTCCGGGGGAGGGGGGCACCTTCCTAGCCCAAGCCCGCATCCCTCAGCTTGGGGGGCACAGGGCGGGGGGACGGGGGCCGAGCCGAGGACAGAGCTGGGAACGGGGCACACAGCTCTTCTCCAGGGCTGAGGCTTGAGGTCCGCAAGAGCTGGTTCTGGGCTGTCTGGTGGCCTTCTGGCCCTCAGATGGGGGAGAGGAGAGCAGGGGGGAGGCTGTGCCCACACGGGGGGTATTTTCTGACAGCTCCATATATGCATTTAACCCACGAGCTCCCTAAACCCACCCCTGCTCCCATCCGATGTCCCAGGCTAGTGCGTGTCCCGGCCTCAGACAGCGTGACCACCACACGCCAACCTCCACACTCTACCCGCCTGTGTCCTCGTGTCCCCAGGACCCCACTGGCAGATATGGGATCAGGGAGAGGGAGTGAGCTGCTGAGGTCACACAGCAGGGGGAGCTGCCAGGTGGCGGAAGCCGCAGCTGCTGACACAGAGTCTGGCCCAGAGCCTGTGCCTGGGCTGTGCCCGGTCCTGCCCTCACAGAGCTGTCCCTGTGCCCCGCCCCTCACGGAGCTGTCCTCGTGCCCTGTGTTGCCCCCTAGTCCCACCGGGCCTCACGGCCGGCCTGCATGGGTGGCCTCATCGTGCCACTCTCATGGTGAGGAGACAGAGAGGGATGGAGGGAAGAAGTTTGCGCCAGGCCTGGGGCTAGAACAGGGATTTGAACCCATGTCTGCCGCCTCCAAAGCCTGACTCTTAGCTGAGCCCCTCTCAGTGACCCACCCGCCCCCTTGGAGGGATCCACAGGTGGCAGTGGGAGGGAAGCAGGGCAGGGTCAGCCCAGAGTGGAAGCAGCGGAGCCCTGCGAGGAGCCAGGCCTCTGCCAGCTGCTCTCAGGGCCAGGACTCCCCCCTGGGGCTCCTGTCTCCACCCCGCCCACCCAGCAGCCTCCAGGAACCCCCCCCACCCCCCCCCCCGCTGCTCTGAACTTGGCCCCACCTGCCCAGGAGGCCTCTTCTGACATCTCAGAGGAGGATGGTGCATTCAGCTTCAGAGGCCAAGAAAAGCAGAGACTCCTGCTTCCCTGTTCTGAAACCTCCCTGATTTGTACCAGAAACATGCGGGACAGGGGGCACCGAGGTTTGTAATCACCTGACACATCACAGGTTGTGACTATCATAGCCTGGCTGACATCCACCCGGAGTCTGGGGAAATGATCGTGTCCTCCCACCTGCTCTTGTGACAAGGGCACGCTCCCTTCCCAGTGGCAGGGGTGGGGTGGGGTGGGGCTCAGCCTGGCCAGAGAGCTCCCGTTGCCACGGAAACAGGGTGGCTGGAGAGGCTGGCCTGAGGCACAGGCCCTGAGTCAGGCTGAGGCCTCCAGAGCCAGGTGTCCAAGCCCAGGCGGGTGGGGCCCTCCTTCCCCCTCCCCACGTCAGAACCCCCAGGGCTGATGAGGTCACCAGGGCTCCTTCTGGAACAGTTCATCTGTCCCCCCAGGTCCTGCCAGCAGAGATGCAAAGTGCAGAGCTGTGCTCGGTGCCTTTGGGTTGAGACCAGAGCTGCTGGGGCTGCAAACGGGCTGCTGGGGGTGGGCTGGGGCCCAGAGACTTGGGCTTGGGTTGCTCCTTTCCTGGATGGAAGTGCTGAGGCCCTGCGGGGGCGGGCAGTGCCCCCAGCACCAGGCATGGGCCCCGACTTCCTGCGGATGCTTCTCTCTGGCAGGCACAACTCCAGAAAGCAGGTCAAGGCTGCTGGTGTCTCGGCCATCTCCCGCCTCCCCCGAGCAGGTGCGCTCGAGGCTGGATGTGTCCCCGCTCACGCTGAGCAGCAGCTAAGGGACAGCCATCTGTCCTGCTGGTGGCTCTTCGGTAGAAGCTGGCCCTGCAGAGCCGCAGCGTCCTGCCATTTTCCCAGGCCTGTTTGGGGCCTGCCAAAGCACGGACTGAGGGCATGGCTGTCGAGCCGACCCACACTCATCCTCTCTGCTGTCAGAATCCCATCTTTCTTGGGACTGTCTCTCCTGAACCCATTTGTTCCCCTGTGTTCATAGGGCTGGACCCTTCCACTCTCCTGATGAAGTGACTGGATCTGCAGTGGGCATGGGACCCAATGAACCAGTCGAAGTCATTTCTGAGATCTCTACTCTACTAAGGGAAGAGGCCTTCAGGGTCTTTTAGGGGGGATAGATTTGTTGGGGATGAGGCTTGGAGGATGACAACAGGGAGATGTTGGCCCCCAGAGTTCGATAGCTTCAGTGGAGCACCAGATCCAGATGCAGCTAAAATGCCTGCCACTTCTAGAATTTTCCATTGCAAGGCAGTCATGATGATCACATGGGTGTTCTCAAATGGCACCTGTGGGGGCCGCTCACTGCCATCACTGCCCTGGAGGCCGGGCCCTCCAGCGGGGTGTGGTGTGCAGCGTGAAGCAGGGGCAGCAGACCCAGGGCCCCCCTCCTGCTCCACTGGCCTCGGCCCCCAAGGGGGACAGACCAGGGGCCCCCCCAGGGGCCAGCTATGTCGGGTCACGAACACCTGCCTGCCCTTGGCCCCACATTGGGCGTCTGTTTGGGGATGCCCGGGGGCCATGTGGGATGGCTGAGTCTCCCGTGACCCCACAGGTGGTCTTCCACTGTACCCCACCCTCTCACCGCACACCCACAAGATTCTCAGGGTGCTTCCTTCTGCTCCTACCCCCAGAGCTGGGCCCACAGCCTCTGAGGCTATCACAGCACAAAAGGGCTCCAGTCCCACGGGTCCGTCTTTCTCATCGCAGCCAAGTGTGCACAGCAGCAGCGGCAGAGACAAAGGCTCGTATTTGTTTTCACCCCTGAAACCAGCCTTGTGGTGTATAAACATGCCCACGCTTGATCTCCCCAGACGTCCCAGCATGAAACAATCACTGACTCCCCCCTAAACTAGACACCATCAGGGCCCTGGGGGGATCAGCGGTTCTCACCCAGGAGGCGCACTGGGGTCCCACCCACCCCAGATGCTGTCCCCCTCGGTCCAGGATGGTGCAGGCAATCCTGACATTCAGCCGCAGCCGGGGACCCCTGCTTCCCACCTGTCCTCCTCCTCCTTCGACCCCCTGGTCCCCCGGGGATCGGGCTGACATGCAGATTGGCATGGAGTCGACCTGGCGCGGGGAGCGGGGGGCAGGGGCGCCTGAGATCCTTATACCTTCTGTAGGGTGCACGGGAGATGCTGTCGCCGCTGGTCAGCCGAGCGCACTCCCAACAGCGCGGGGCTGTTGGCTCCTCAGCTCCTCTGTGGCCCGTGTCACCAGCTCCCCACTTCAAGCTCTTGTCTCAGTCTCTAGAGTGGATTCTCTTTTGCGGACTGCGCGGTGACTGGGACAGGCCTGGAGGTCAAGGGGAGGCTCGAGTGAGACCTCCTGCTTCCTCCGTCCTGGCTTCACCGGCTGGGTCCGCAGAGCTGACTGGCCTCCAGCTGTGGGCAGCAGACGAGGAAGGGGAAGGAAGGAGCCTGTCCGGCGCCTTGGCCTTCCGTGCCCTGACCTTGCCGCTAGTGAGTGTGGCTGACCAGCGTCCCGCCTCTTAGCAGTCAGGACCACGCAGCTGTCTTCCTTGGGGAGCAGGGAGGGCACTCAGAAGGACGCCAGAAGTGGGTCTGCTATGGGGTGAAAACCAGAGGTTTTCTCCTTAGTAATAATAATAATGAAGGAGATGGTGACAGTTGCTGTCCTACTGGTTTGAACAAAGCACACCGGAAACACCAAACAGGACATTACTGCTGATTTCAACTGGGAAGAGAAGCTTCAGGAAAGCTCTACTTGCAGCCTAGGACTTGAAAGGAAGATTTCAACGGGCAGATATGGGGATCAGGGTTGGGGTCCGGGAAGGAAGAGCCCAGGGGCACAGAAGGTTCAGGAATACTGAGGGGTCTGGTGTGTGTCCGGGACAAAAGATCCAGTAGGTAAGGCCAGTTTGAATAAAAATGGACCCCAGCAGAAGGGAAGGGCTGGTGGGAATAAAGACAGAAGTTCTGAGGTCAGGCAGGGGCCAGAGATAAACAGTCCTTGTCCATCAGATAGGCGTGAGGCTGGGAGAAGTACGCCGAAGGCTCAGGGTTTCAAAACACGCTTCTCTGAAGCCCACAGCCTCAGGTGACTAATAAGCCTTAGGCAAATAGAATAATAAAATAATTTCTTAAAGCCTTAGAATTTTAGGGAATCTTATAATTTTAGGATAATTGAATGGTTGGACCTCAGAGTCTTAAGTTTTAAAAACTAAAGCCAGTTGGGATCTCGGATTGTTCAAGATGTCACAACCCAGCCCACCCCACCCCTGCCCCACTAATGACAATACGCACTCTGCGCTCAGCGCTCCACGCACATTATGTCACTTAGTCTCCATGACAACCCTGAAACGGGCAAACTACTATTCTGCCTGATTTTCCAGATGAAGAAACCGACACTCAGTGAGTGTAAGGGGTTGCTGAAGGTCGGACACCTTGTAATCAGCGCATTCGGGACGGGGTCAGGGCTCGGCCCCCAGCTCTCGGCCTCTGAAGCCCAGGGTCTCGGCCTCTCGGCTGGTTCGCCTCCTTGGAGGTCCCTCTGATGAGTGCTCACCTGTCCTCCTTGCACACCTCCAGAGACGGGGAGTTCATTACCCCTCCCCAGGGCCATGATGCATCCCAACTGTGGACGCATCTCTCCTTCACAGGCATCTACCTGTTGGCCCCGCATCTGCCTTGGGAGACCCTGGAAGTAGACGGACCTTCCCCCGGGACTCCCACAGGGATCCCACAGGAGGGGAGAGGCTCAGAGAGGAAAGCCCCCGCTGCAGCCCCTGACTGGGGAGAGAGAGCACCGGGCAGAGGGGGTGAGGGATATTTGTATAATACAGGAACAATCCTCCAGCCGTCAGAGTTACGGGGCTCCATAAGAGTAGCATCCTAAGTGCTGTCCCTTTAATTTCTTGGCTCTTCTCCCTGAAAACTTATTCTACAAACTGTGCCTGTACCATCCATCCTCCCAGATGGTTTTTTAAATGAAGCTGTTTGTTAAGTGGGAGAAGGAAAGGGAGGGGAAGGGAGGGCTCTGGTGGGAGCAGCAGCAGAACGCAGGGCGCTGCGGGGTGGGTGTCCCTGGACGGAGACCCCGGGCTCAGGCGGGCTCACCAGGGGCCAGAGGCCCCGTTCTAACTGCTGATGCTTTCTGAGCTCTCGCTGTTCTGTTCCGAGCACTTTAGAGACAATTGCCCAATAAATCCGCACCACAGACTTAAGACAGACAGAGTTCTGGTGCAGATGGAGCAGCCAGGCCCCGAGGGATGCGAATTCGGATGAGGTGGCCCAGTGCGTCCCTGGATGAAGAACTGGCCACGGCCGTCAGGACCTTCTGCAGGTGCACAGGCAGAGGCCTTCCCGAAGCCCCCGCAGCCCCCTGCAGCCCCACCGGCCGTGCAGTCCCCCTGCCCCTGCGAGCTGGGGAGCAGCTCCTCCAGGCTTCCCGTGGGCCGGCGCTCCTAACGGGAGACTCAGGAGAGGAAGGTGTGGGCAAGGTGTGGGCTGCCTGTTCGGGGACAAGAACCTCCAACACTGCGGAGTCCGGAGAGCAGAGCTGGAGACAAGCGGTGTCTACGGCATGATGTCAGTCGTCCCTCGTGCTCTAAGCCGGGTCACGTACCCCCTCCCCGGGGCCTTTGTCATCCTGGCAACGAGACCTGTTGGGTCCCGCACATCGCCTCCACTCAAAGCCGCCACCTGTCTGAGCCTGGCCTATGCTGAGGTCTCCTCCCAGTATCCACTCGTTTCTACAGGGGCCAGACTTGCAGATTAAATGGAGACATGACAGGAACACAGGGTCTGCTGGGCTTTCAAGGGTGGCACTGATCCCTTGCCATCCTCTCCCCACCCCCTGCCCCCCCTCCCCGATGTGGTATTGTTTCTGGAAGTGATCTTGGCTAGGGCAGGGGCGGCTGCAAGGATTTTTTTTTTTTTTTTTTTGAGAGACAGAGGGCATGGGGTGGGGGATGCAGGGGTGCCCAGTGGGAGAAGGAGAGACAGAATCCCAAGCAGGCTCCTCAGAGCCCTACGCATGACCTGAGCCGAAATCAAGAGTTGGACAGCTTCATGGGCTGAGCCACCCAGGCGCCCCTCAAAAGATTTTTCTTTGGCCTTCTTTACTATGTAGTTCTTACCCCACAGGCCAGGGACCCAAATTTGGGGTTATCCCAACTGCCAAGTGTATCAGTTCCAAGTACCTACTCTCGGACTGGGGAAAGGGCCACCGGAGAGGCCCACACAGCCAGCGGGCCTGCTGGGAGCCAGACCGCCGCCGGAATGCGATTGAACGCCTGGTCCTATAGGCCCCCACTCTAACGGTGGGTGCTAGGACACCCAACTGAGTCTCCAGGTGCCCATGTGAGTTTAGACCTTATGCCCCACAGTCCTCAGGGGACCCCCACAGACTGGTTATTTCCTTTCCCCAGGGCCCAGTCACCTGAATAAACAGCCATCAGTCCCTTGGGGGAAGGTCAAGGGGAATCATCATGGTATATACTTGCCGCGCTGCTGAGGACCGTTCTTCCTAGGGCCCTGGCCACCCCTACCTTCCACCGATGGGCTCCGGGTCTCACAACCAGCTCGGGCGTGATCACTGAGCAAGGTGATCGTTATGTCTCGTTTTACTGAGGGGGTGGCCATAAGCCGCCTGCTCCATTCCTGTCTTGTTTTTAACTTTTAATCTTATGATAATTATAGATCCACAGGAAGTTGCAAAAATAGTACAGGGAGGTTCCATGTAACCTTCAGCTAGTTTCCCCCAACGGTTACACCTTCACGACGGCAGCACAATATCGAAACCAGGAGATCGACCCCCGTGTGGCTTCTATGTATGGTTCCGTGGCATTCTGTCACGTAGGCAGAACCCACACCACACTCAAGGACAGAGCCACTCCATCCCCCAAGATCTCCGTGGTGCAAGCCCCTGAGGTCACACCTACTCTCCTCCACACCTCCCGCTCCTCCACCCCCCATGTGATCACGCTCAGAGCTCTGCTCTCAACGAAGTGGAAATGGTGGGTCCGTGCCCGGCCACCTCCGCTGTCTCTGCGGGCACCGCCCCACGCCTCCCGCCCCACGCATCCTTCCACTGTCAGCCTCGTCACACCTGCCACAGGCGTTTCCCCAGGGAACCGCGGATAAAATCGTTCACAACCAAGGCAGCACTTTATGCCACTCACTCCCCGTGGCATGCCCAGCCTTCCCAGGATGGAGACTTCTACCTGTGCAAGGGCAGTGAGCCAGCCCCAAAGACCTTCTCCCCACCGGTTTCCTTGGACAGCTCCCACGCCCTCCTCGGGCCACAGACTGTGCTGGTCAGAACCTTCCAAGAAGCGTGGGATTATACATGCAAGAGATGAGTTAGGTGAGCCCTGTGAGGGGCGAGTGCGGAGAGGGCCCTGGGGGCTGACACCATCATAAGCTGCACTGTGGTTCTGATCCCTGTGAAGCAGTTAGTGGGTAGAGGGAAGGAGATGCAGAACGTTCCCTCCCCACAGGAAGATGAGAGTTCACTTTTAGCAAGCACCCTCTCTGGACCAGATCCTCTAAATAGTGTTTATACAGCTCCCCGGGGCACCTGGTAAGGTGGGGATGTTTGCCTTCATTGTACAGAAGAAGAGACAGATATTCAGAGAGCGCACCCAGCCCTCACAGGGTGGTGATCTGGGGCTGCAGTCCAGTGGACTGATACCAAAATCCATTCCCTGTCCATGGCACCACATGGGCCCCAGGGAGCAACCTGGACAGAAGCCCAGGTAGTGACCTGTCAGCCGGGACCAGCGCCTGCCACTGCCCACCTGCATACCCCCGGCTGCCTCTCGTCCTTGTCCCAAGGCTTGCGGACACCCGGGAATCTGTGTGCTGCTCACGTGGCTGGGAAGCAGGTGCCACAGGCCAGGGCCATGGGTGGGGAGACATGACCCTCATGGGCGGCTAGGGGTGGGGGTGGGGAGGTCCATCTGGCCAACTTTCCGGGCGGCAACTGGGTGACAAAGTCCCTGAGCCTGAGACACATCGCTTTCCTCGATGTCCTGAGTCCACCTGCTGGACCCAGTGCTGAGAACGTGGTCAGCACCCCAGGCGCACGGGGCCCCCAACGGCCATCACAGCCCAACGTGCACGAGGAAAGGGCTGCAATCCTCCACGCGCCTGCCTGATGGGGAGGACGGCGAGGTCAGTGTTGGCGCATCTAAATGAGGTACCATTAAGAAGCTGTTAACACCACGCTTTTGAGGAATTTTCAGTGATGGGGAAAATGCTGATGATGTATGGGGAGTTAAAAAAAAAACCCTGAATAGCTGAATAAATTGTATGATTCGGAGTACAGAGAATTCAGTATGTGCAGAGTGAATGGTAAGACGGTTGGGGGAGGAGCTGGGAAGGAGGAGAGGAGGGAAGAGGAGAGGAGGGGGAGGGGGAGAGAAGGAGAGGAAGAGGACAAGGAAGGAGAAGAGTGGGGGAGGGAGAGAGGAGAGGCCTCCTCTTGACCATTTGCCCTGGTTGAGTGACATGTCCAGTGTCACAAAGGTAAGACACTGAGCCAGGATTTGAACCTGGGCTTGGCTGACTCGAGCCCTTCGTATTTGCCGAGCTGGGGGGAGCCGACGCAGGGCTGAGGCTGGGCCACGTTGTCTCCGGGTTCAGGCTTATTCGGCTGGGCGTCAAGGGAGTCCCAAGAGCTTCACGGGTCGTGTCACCTCTCTGAGGTTGCTATGCTCAGCAACCCCATTCCGCAGGGAAGAGGGTTGGAGCAGTGTCTCAGGGTTCAAGGTCAATAGTGGAGGTGGAGCTGGGACCCAGGCGTCCTCTTCTGCGAGCTGCTGAGACCGGGCTGGGTAGGGCAGCAGACATGGACACGGACCAGTGACCGCCTCCCTGAGAAATCCTTGCCTCAGGCCCGGAGGGTTCCACATGTCTGCCTCTGGGGAGGAGAGGAGACTCCTGCCCCATTGCTGAGTGAGACTCACGAAGTGTCCCCCGCCGAGGCCAGCCCAGCACCCGCCAGCCGAAAGCCTCAGTGAGAGTCTGGAGTAAAGCCGAAGCCCCCTGTCGAGGGACGGATGGTACCCCAGCCGTGCACGCCTGTGTGCTTCTGTATCCAGCATCTGGGAAGAGCACACACGGGGCCGGGGAACCACTCCTCAAGGGCTCCTCGCAGGCAGGGCCTCTCCTGACTCACCCACCTCCCCTCTGGCCACCAGCCCCAGCCCCTGCCCCGCCAGGGGCTCTGGGGAAACTCCCTCTCGGGCCTGTGTGCCTAGTGGCGCACCAGTGACGACGTGTGATGGGTCCGTCTGCGTCCAGCTGACCCTGGGCTTTGTCCTCTCTCCTCCTCTCACGCACTGCTTACGCTGGGGGCCCATGTGCCGACCTGAGATAACGCACAGCCTCCGAGCAGGGGAGTGAGGCTTCCGGGAAGGAGGAGGGAACGGAACGCTTGCCTGACCCCCAGGCCCCCATCCCCACCCTCTCATGCCGCCCGGGGCCTCCTGCTCCCCTCCTTGGGTGACTTGGGCAGGAAGCTTTCATGGGGGGGGGGGGCGTGTTGCACGTTGACCCCTGAAGTCTGGCTGCCTGGGCTCTTTCCCAGCAGCATTTCTGCTACGGTCCATACCGTGTGCATTCGTGGGGCTGGAAGGGAACGCCTTGAGAATGTTAATGAACTCTGTGTGTGGTTACGTGCAAAATCCTCTACAAAGCATTTTTTCCCCTCTCCATTCTCCACAGCCCACAGACGCTTAAGGCAGGACTAGTCCCATTTTACAGGCGTCGCAAAGGAGGCACAGAGAGGCAAGCAGTCTGCCCTGAGTTCCCAGCTGTCCGTGGGGCAGGTGGACTCGAACCTGGGTTTGAGGGGGTAAAGCACCATCACAGCCTCCCTCAGAGAGACAGAGGAGTCCAGAAGCTCTGGGCACAGGAGGAGAAGAGGGGTCATGAGTGGGGAAGGCCCAAGGTCATAAGGACAGACAGAGTCCCCCTGAGTCAACATCTGACTCTCTCCCATCTGCCTCCTTCATGGATCTTCCAGGGTCCTCAAAACCCTCTGGACGAGAGAGCAAAGTGCCCCCCACCGGGATCAGCCTGGCTGTGAGAATTCTTCCTTCTAAGCTGATATTCCTTCCTTCGTCCCTTCGTGTCTTCATCAACCATAGTAACGCAGATAATGTGCCAGTTCCAGGCCCAGGGACACAGCAGCAAACGAGGCGGCTGTGCCTTCACGAAGCAGGCTTGGTTCAACAACACTTATATGGAGTCAGACGAGGAACGAGCCCGGGGTCCTGGGGCAGAGGGGCGCTGATGTTGGGCCACTTCTGGCTGCCGCTGGGGACTGTCCACTCCTTTGGCTGACGCAGGGCTGCTCAGCTCGCCTGCTCTAGGAGGCCGCGGGCCGGGCTCCTCCCGCCTGCCCCCAGGGGTCTGCCCAACCATGTCTCCCTGAATCTCGGGGGTCACCCTGAGGATGGGAGTGGACTCCCTGCAGCGGCCGCCCCTGCCCTCCCCGGCCTGCTCTGGCTTCCCGCTGCGGCCACCGTAAAAGGCAGAGTTTGCAAAGACAATCTGAGCGCCGTCTTCCCTCCCTTTTGCCAAAGCTAATTGGTTTTGCAATTAAGAAATGCGGAGAAACAGGCGATGCAATCAATTTTAGGAAAACTTGTTCAGTAATGAAGTGTTTACTTCCAACTGGGACGCCTGCGCCGCGTGTCAATCTGGGCCTCTCACACAGCCTGACGAGGACAGTTCTGTCCTGCCTGACTGTTCAGGCTCTCTCCTGAGTGGTACACGCTGGGTCCTGGAAGGACTTCGAGGCACCATTTAGGTCTGGTCACCCATCTCTCCTTTAGGGACAAGTAGAATTGTCTTACGGACAAAGAGACAGAGGGTCAGAGAGGTGCAGTAGCTCACCCGAAATGCACAACGAGGTGGGGGCAGAGCAGAGAGTCCAGTCAAGGGCAACTTTGGCTCCTGGCCTCACTGCTCTTCCTGTCCCACGGCATGTGTGCCACTCCACACATGGCCCTGGACTTACATCACCACATTCAGCCCCCAAGGCAGCCTTCTGAAAGGGCATTATGTTCCAGTCCTGCCGATGAGAAAACTGAGGGTCAGAGAAGCCCAGAAGCCTGACGGAGCCCATAGAGCACAGGTCTCCTGACCAGCCTTTGGAGCAACTGGGGGTGGGTGGGTGGTGTCCATAAATACTTGTGGGAAGAGCAGAGGCTTTGGCAGCCAGCCATCATCCAGCCGTCATCTATCCATCCATCCATCCATCCATCCATCCATCCATCCATCCATCCGAATCATTCATTTGGTCACTCATTAAGCAGATATTGATTGAGCACCTACTGCATGTCGTGCCCGGTGCTAGGGATCCGGCAATGAACAAAGCAGCCCAAAACCACTCCGAGGGGGCTCACGTCTGGGAAATGGGGGGAGACAAACTCAGAGATATAATCATGACAATAAGTATAAAACAGCGCCTGCGGCAGGGCTGACAAGACAACACAGATGGAGCCATGAGAGCCTGTGATCTCATGAGGAAGGGCTCCCTGGAGAAGGTGACACCTGTGGCCTCAAGGCCACTTGTTGGCACGTCGTGGAGGGAACTTGCCTGTGAGTTGGGCGTCTAAGCAAGCTGATGATTACAGTCCTGGAAATCCTCAGATTCCTTGATCTGACATGAGGTTCCCATTCCATGATTCTGATTCAGTATTTTGCACTTCAAAAATTCCATTAAAGTAAAAGGTTTAAGAGAGGAGAATCTAAGATCCTGGGATTCAGACTCAAGCTTTTGTAGTTTTAAAATTCCTTTAAGACCTGGGAATTTAAGACTCTGGGATTTAAAAGCTGGCAGTCAGGTCCTTAGAGGCTGGGATTCCAGTGGTGGCCTTTGCTGCTGGAGAAGCACTTGCCAGAACGTTCCATCCACTGGGTCTGAGTTTTCCCTTGGCTCACAGAGTGGATGTATGCACAGCTCTTTGCGGCATGGAGAACGCCAGTTCATCCTGCAGTTCCGGAGCCAGCCGCTTGCCTTATCTGCATGTTCCAGTTTCTGGAATAAACAGAAGACAAGTCTGCGGAGATTTTCTGTGTGTACATGAGTTAATTCCTCCAGCCAGGGGCTGATCCAGACACGGATTTTAACAGGGTGCCAATCCCACGCTCACTGTAAGGCAGGGCTGGTGATGGGGCTGCCGCGAGCCCAGCCGAGGCCAAAGGGACTGAGAAGGGCCTCGGTGTGCAGAGGCTTCAGGCCGAGGCTGGAGGGGGCAGGACGGAGAGCATCCCCCAGCTGGGGTCGGCCATGGGGACACAGGTGCGGCCGTTCTCTGCCGGGCATGTGGGGTCTTCCGCGAACCCCTGGGTCTGGGCCCACTCTGGCCGGTGCAGTAGGAGCCCCCCAGAGGGCAGGGCGGCCCCACCACGGGGCGGATGCTGCGCTGGGCACTGGCAGGGCTCCGAAGTCAGACAGACGGGGGCAGATCACCTGGCGGGGTTCAGGGAGCAGCCGGGCCATTTGGAGGCTGTAAGGTGCCCCCCCATGTCAGTCCCTCCTTCCCACAGGCCTGCGGGCGGGAGTCACGCCGCGCTCACGTGGACCCACACCGCGGCCAGTGAGGCGCGTTCGCAAACCTGAGCGGATGGTCAGAGCCTTGCTTGAGGCTGACGGCAGAGGCTGTCAGGCACCGCGCAAGTCACTCAGAACAGCAGGCGGGAAACACGGACCCACGTGAGTGCACCCACCCGGCGGGCATCATTTCCACGCTCACACCCTTCACCCTGAGACTCCCCGGTGCCGGATGCCCGATTCCGATCGATCAGCAGGCTGTTACAAATTTATGACCAGTTAAATTAATTGGCCACAGTGAGGGGTGAGTTTGACTCAGGCCCAGGCTCCACGGCCCGGGCTTTGTGAGCCTGGAAGGGGGGAGACTCGGTGAAGGAAGCGCAGCCCCACAGACGCCTGGGTCGCTGTCCTTTGAATGCGCTGATGGGGCCTGTCCCGGCCTGGGTTCAGGCTGCCATCCTCGTGGGCCTGTCTTGTGGCCCCGGCCCCCCGTCTTGCTGCCCCAGACAGCCTTAGCCTGGCCTTCAAGACTCTTCATGATGCCTCTGGCCTCCCTCCGTCCCGGGTCCCTCCACATGCTCTCCCTGCACTGGGGCCACGCCACAGTATCCTCAGCACCAGATGGAACTGGGTTCTGTCAGGCCCCTGGGCCTTTGCACGTGCTGGTTCTCTCACCCTCACCTCTTCCTCCCTTGGCCAGTTCCTGCCAGACTGAGGCAGCTCTGTGCCCTGGCTCTTCCCTTTCCCCTGTCCCACCCCCAGATTGCTCTGGGACCCTGAGTTGCTCCCCTGTTAGCAGCCACAGGATTCGGGAACAGAGACAGGCTCAGGCATGTAGCAAAGGACTGTGTCCGGGCTCCTGGCTGCAGGAAGGAAACTCATCCTGGGCTTGCACCCCTGATCCCAGGCCCTGCCGGGAACAAGGACAGGGCTGCTTGAGTGCTGAGGACGGCCCTGCAGCCCTGCAACCCTCCTAGTGGTGCCTGTCCTTTACCACAGAGATGCCGAGACCTGAGAGGGTGGGGAGACAGTCAGACAGAAGAGCCAGGCGGGGCTGATGAGGGAGGTGCAAAAGGGCAAGGTGACGGGAAAGTGGGGGGTGGCACCCTGGAGAGAGGGGTATCTGTGCCTGCCTCCTCCACTCACCTCCTGGTGATATGGGGATGTGGGCAGTGTGGGGAGTGTGGGGTTGGGAGAGGTGTGGGGGATGTGGGAGGAGCTGGGAGGGTATGGGTGGCCTGGATGGAGGTGGGGGCTGTGGGTGGTGGTGGGCATGGGGGTGAGGGAGCATGGAGAGTGTGTGGGCAGTGGGGGACGTGGGTGATGTGGGGGTGGGGGTGATGTGGGCTGCACAAGCACAGTCTGGGCTCAGACACCCCTGGGTTCAAGCCCCTTTCTGCCCGGCACTCACCGAGTGACCTTGGGTAAGTCACTCAGCCCCTCCGTGCCTCAGTTTCCTCACCTGCCACATGGAGACAATGACAGCACCTGCCTCTTGGGACTGTGGTGAGGATGAATAAGGCGGTGCAGAGGCAGGGCCGGCAGGGCCCGACAGCATGTTAGAGCCACCTTGGGCACCCACGTCCTTGGGCGTGGCCGGGCCGACACGGGCAACGGCGTGTGGTGCGTGGGTCCACAGACACCTTCCCACAGGTGTTCTCATCGGATCCCCACCGTGACCTTTTCGAAGATGAGGAAGACCAAGCTCAGAGAGGTGAAGAGCTTTGCATCGCAGCTAGCACGAGGCCCCGATCGAGGGGCTCTGGGCTCCCACGTCCCTCCCGCCACCCCTGCGGGCGCGTCTCACATGCAGCAGCGATGGGACGACGGTGGGCTTCACGCGCACACCGCCCACGCTTGGCAGCCCGCACTAGAGAAGCGTTCTTAGTCACAGCTGTCGCAGGGAGGGGTCAAGGGTGCTGCCCACGCGGGAGGGAGCCCCATCAGAGGCACTCCGGAGCCTGTGCTCCCGGTCCCAGCCGGGATGCCATCCTGACCCGTGACAGGCCCGCACCGGGGGCTCGCTCCGCGCGCCTTTGGGGAGGAGCCATCCTCCTGCAGGGGCACTGGTTGGTGCTCCTGACCCTAGGGGCCTTGTCCACCAGGGGATTTGGCCTGATCTCTGCTCAGCCTCAAGTGACTTCCACATCACACGGTCCCCACTGGTGAGTTAAGTGTCTCAGCTGCAGAGCTAGGTGGGTAACTAAGCATTTGCAGGGGTGGGAGGGGGCTCCTGTCGCACCATTCCTCACGGGACCAGAGGGTGGCCAGGGCTCCAGTGCAGGGGCAGAGGCTGAAGGAGAGAGAACGTGCAGGGGCAGGGCAAAAAGCAGCTCACAGAGACCCTCAGGTCACAGGTGCTGAGGGCAGAGGTGAGAGATGGGGTGAAGAACCAGCCCCCCACTCCTTGCCCAGAGCCCCCTCCACAGGAACACTGAGGAGTGCTAGGGGAGCGGGTCTGGTCACCTCCACGGTCTTCCTGCCTGAGCCCAGGCTCCCAGGGCCTCCTCTGACCAACGCCCCACACAATCCTCACCCCAGCACAGGGCCTAGGGGCACTCTCAGTAATTATCTTTTAAAAGAATGTTCTAGAATGAATCCTCCTATGAAAACTCAGGTCAACAGTAATGAAAGGAAGGAATCCCTCGTTCCATGATGACTCTGTGTTCTCTAAGCCAAATGGCTGCAGATTAACACACCAGCCCCAGCCTCTCTGAGCTCCTAACCACGCATCCAGAGGCCTGCTTGGCATTTCATTGGAGGCCTGGCCGGGATCTTAAACCTTACTGTCCAAAACAGCACTCTGCATTTCCTCCCCCAAGCCTCTGCTCCCCAGCCGACCAGCTCAGGGCAAGACACAGCCACCCACCGTTGGGGCTCAGGCATCCACGGCCCCCAAATCAGAGCCATCAGCAAGTCCTAGAGGTGCGGGTGCGTACGTAGACGTCCCCTTCTCAGAGCTGCCCACTTACCTTTACTCCCATGCACACTGCCCTGGCCAGGCCGTTGCTAAGGCCCACCTCCCCCACCACTGCCTCCAGCCCTGCCCGGTTCTCAGCCCTGCTCCCCCCAGATGAGCCAGTCCGCCCACCTGCACCGCCGGGGAGCACGAACGTTAGACATCACACATCCCTGGGTACGTGTCTGCGGAGGTCCTGCAGGTACAAAACTCTACCCTTGCTGGAAAGAAAGTTCAAAAGAAGAAACTAACATTTACTCTCAAATGCCTTCCAGAAAGAGTTTCTTTCCAAAAATGTCAGAACAACACAATTTCATCATAAAGACCCTTCAAAAAAAAAAAAAAAGTTGGTAACTTTATAGCACCAGGAATCACTGACCTTTTCTTCCCCCCCTTGTTTTATCAAGCGCCTGTGCCAATCTCACCCTGGGCTGCCATGACATTGGGTTCAAGTCTGTCCACTGGCTTCAGTCAGGACTGGGGAGACCCTCATTCACCGTCCTCTCCAGAACCTGAGGGATCCCAGCATGAGGCATTTACTCCATGGACTTAATTCCATTCCATTCCCCGCCCCCCACCGCCCCACCCCACCCAGGCCCACACTTCCTATCTAACTCCCCCTCCCTCTTCTGCTCCAGGCTTGGGATTCAGGCCCAGCCCTCCCCAGCCTGAGACCCTGTGGCTACGGGAGCCGAGACAGCATCAGCCATGGGTCAGCCAAGCGAATCCTGCTCCCTGCTCTGCCTCCCACTCACTCAGTGACCTGGGGCAGGTCACATCCACACTCTGGGCCTCAGTTTCCCCAACGGTACCATGAAGGGTTGGACTGAGTGATCTCCTGGTGCCTCCATCTCTGGTGCTCCAAGAATCTGATTCTGGGCAGGAAGGTCTTGCTGAGATATTCATGGGAAATGGCGCAAGTCCTATTCTGACGGTCTTTCCTCGGGAGATGAGAAAGGAGGACAGACCTCGTCCTGATTATGAGCCATGAACACCACGACCAGGAACCAAGGACCCAGCGGCGTGCCTGTCACGGCTGGCCTGGCTGCAGGGAGCTTCCGTTCCCAGGTGAGCGGAGCAAGATGAAGCCCTGAGCAAAACCAATGTGCCCCTTCCCAGGGATGGGGCTTAGGAGGAACTGAGCCAGGGACAAGGAGTGAAGCCCCTCCCGATGACTGAGCCTTGGGGGAGACAGGCTACCGGGGAGGGGGAGGTCAGGGGAAGAAATCCGATGGCAGGAGAGGGGATAGAGGATGGGGCGGGAGTGTCACCAGCAGCAGCAGCAGAATAACAGCCAAGAATGAGAAGCCTACTACGTACCCGTCTCCCCGGCAAAGCCGCAAGCCCAGGGCCCAGCACGCAGTAGGCGCCATGGGGCTGCACTGATTTATCTGGGGGCTATGAATGAGGTCAATCTGTGATGCTTTTGAAACCACATCTCCTCTCATGTCTCGGGCCAGCTGTCGGGTGCTACTACAAGTGAAACCTCTGAAAGAAAAAGCGAGTAGCTCTCTGGAGACAGAAAGTGTGGGTTTGATCCAAGAAATCAGCATGGTCCCCACTGTAGAGAGCCTCTCACCCCACGAAGGAGGCTGACCTGGAAACAAAGGGCGAACAGCAGGGCTGTTGTCTCTGTAATTACTGCCTCTGTTTTACATGGAGGAAATGGGGTCCTAGAGACATCAAGTGATTTGCCCCAGGTCACATAGCTCAGGATGGCAGACCAGGTCCAAACCCCACAGGCATCTGCCACTAAGGCCCAGGCTCCTTCCACCACCCCACCCTGCCCCACAGAGCCTAGGAGAGGAGTTTGGGAAGGAAGAGGTCAGCATGGGCTGGAAGCATCAGGGAGGGCTTCCTGGAGGAGGGGGAGCCCAAGCTGGGCCCTTAAGGACAGACTAGAGGAGAAGAGAATGCAGGGAGGATGGAGCAGCTCCTGATGCGCTGCTCCCAGTTCTTTAGGCCTCTGGGTCTGGAATTCTCCATGAAGAGGTTCAGGGACTTCCCTGAGCAGGGGCGCTGGGACCCTCCACCCCAGAACAGGTGGAGCTGTGTCCTGCCGGGTTCGAGGTGGTTCCCAGGTAGGGGGAGGTGGGCAGGGAGAGCAGGAGCTCTTGGGAACTTCTGTTCTCTTGGCTTCTGTCCCAGGCGCTCCTGAATGGGAGCGAGGATGGCAGTGTCCTTGCCCGTCTGCTGTGAGGGGACGGAGGTCTCACAAGTGTCCTGATGCGGCCATCAGACCACATCCCACCAGCCAGTCAGCCCCACACACGGCGCAGACCCCTCCCCCGAAGTGTCTCCTCCCCGGAGATTCCCTGCAAATCCCCCAAGTGAGCAGCACCCCGGAAGGTAAGAACCCCTGTTATGTCCACAGTCGGGGAGATGAGTCCGCCTCCCTCCCTGCTCCACCGCGGACGCGCATTTCCCCGCACTGAGCCCGCAGAAGTAGACACCGCCCGCGGGCAGGAAAACACGCATCCGTGCTCAGTGGGGTGTCCTCGGGGAGCCAGAGCCCGCGCCCGTGAAGCTGGGACTATTTTGGAAGCACCCTGTGGGGGTGGGAGCCGCACCCCTTTCCTGGCAGCTTTCCAGAAGGATCATGAAGCTGAGTCAGAAATTCTTTAAATCTCAACTCCCCTCCCCTCCTGCCTGCCCTTCCTCCCTCCCTTCCTTCAAAAGATGTTTATTGATTCCAGTTCCATGCAGACCAGGCTATGGGGACAACTGAGACAGGTTCCAGCCCTGCACGGACAGCCCGTCTCTTCTAAGCGCAGGGACAGAGGGAGACTGTGGTGACAGTGCTCCTGTGTGTCCTCGGGGACGTGGGGAGCACCTGCCAGGGGGCAGCCACTGTGTGAGGGGAACTGACAGTAAGCAAAACCACATGGCTGCTGCCCCACAGAGCTCACATTCTAGAAGGGGAGATGAGGTTATTCTAAAGTGACACAATTAGGGGCACCTGGCGGGCTCAGTCGGTGAGCGACTGAGTGAGCGACTCTTGATCTCGGAGTCATGAGTTCGAGCCCCACGTTGGGCATGGAGCTTACTTTAAAAAAAAAAGAAGACCACACAATTAAATACAGTGACATGGGTCTAAGGAACAGGCTCCCGGTGCCGTGAGAGCTTATAATGGGCGGTGGGGGTCAGGGGAGGCTGGACACGGCTTTCCCGAGGTTGGATGCCTGAACTTGGGTCTGGGGGAGGAGCAGGAGTTATCTGTCAGGGGAACAGTGCTACCCCACGGAACCGGTCCTCAACTCAGGTTCGGCCGCTCTCCACTTGAAAATCAACACCCGAGGGACAAGGGATGGTGGGAGAGGAAACGTCGCTTTATTTAGGAAGCCGGCAATCTGGGTAGACGTGGACTCGTGTCTCAAGGCCCATCTTTCCCGTGCGGGCGAAGTTAGGAGGTTGTAAAGGGGAAGACATGGGACAAAGCAGGGGCCTCCGTGCCGGAGAAGCAGGTGCCCAGGCTGTGAGTCCTATGTGGACATGACCCTGAGAAGGCGTGCTGGCATCTGAGGTAGCTGTTTTGAAATGGACTCAGGCCCTATCTTCTGGGAAAGATGGGTCCCTCACTCCTCAAGACCAGTGGTCCACAAGTTTCAAAGAAAGTAAGTTAATTCTGCTGCAGATCAAGGGACTTAGGTCAGCAAGCAAGGCATACATAAGCTGGAAGCAGGTTAGCCCTGGTTAGAGTGCTGTTAGAACAGCACATGCAAAGGCCCTGTGGCTGGAGGCAGGGTGGTGGTGGTGTTTGGAGCCCATGAAGAGCTTTAAGACCCATGGGGCTGAAGGGCAGGCAGTGGGTGGGGGCCTGGAGAAGGGGGCCCAGGTGAGACCCTGTGCGGCCACGCATTCCAGGCTACAGATTTGAGTCTTCGTCCCGAGAATGGCAGGGCCCTTGGCGTGTTTACAGTGTGGCACCAGAAAGGAGAGTTGGGGGTGGGTTCCTTACATGCTCGCTCATTCGCCTGACAAATATGACCTTGGAGTGAGTCCCCTGACGCACTCTGCCCCGGTGTTCGTCCACCCTCTTCCCCGCGGTCACACCACACCCAGTTCAGGCATGCTCTGTTCCGGGGATCCGTCCCCGACCGACAGGATGAACCCCCACACACACACTTTTGTGCCCCGCCCCCCCAGCAGCCTGGGCACTTCCCTACAGAGACATCGCTGATTTATGCTCCGGGGTCCCCTACGGGAGTTGGACTTAGACTCTAGAAGGTGGCAGGAGGGGTCTGGTTTTCATCTCCTCCCTGTCATTTCCCCTCCAGGCCAGAAGCTCCAGGAGGGCAGGTCAGGACTGCGGTCATCTCACGCACCACCAGTCTTCCTGGGGCCTTGAGCGCTGCGGGACACGCAACAGGACTGGGAAGCCTGGGGGGGGGGGGATGTAAAGGGACTTGCACAGCACGAGGACAGGAGACGGAGAAGAACACTGGGAACGCATGGGTGGTGAGAAGTGAGGGAAGCAGAGCAGAGAGAAGGTGGAAAGCGGTTTCCACTGTGACCTGTACCATTTGAAGCAAGGGCAAGGTGCTCTGGGCCTCGGGGGCACGTGAGCACCAGTCAGACTCTGCATCTCGGAAGAGCTTTGGGGAGTAAACATGTCTTACGAGGGTCCTTTCACACTAAGCTGGGTACATGCGAGATGCCAGGGGCCGGAGAGCAATCTCAGTTCCTCAGCCTGGAGAAGGGCAGAGGCCCTGAGCCCAGCTGGCTTCGGGTGTCTGGCCCGCTCCTGCCAAGGCAGAGGGTTTGGGCCGAGGCCCCGGGAAGCACAGGGACCTCCAGCTGTGCCCCCCTCAAACACCTGCCCCCAGGTCATGGCGTCCTGGGACCTCCGTGTGACCTCGGCGTATCCCTCCCAGACCCACCTCGCCCTTCTACAGGCGAGGGCTGAGCCAGGGCTGGCCAGGAAGTCCCAGGTTCCCCAGCATGTCACACTCAAGCCCCACTTGAGGGTCTCTCCCAAAGCACCCGAGAAACACTCACCAAGGTGTCCTGATGCACTGGGAGCCCTCCATACCTGGCTGGGTCTCGGCTGCTCTGACTGTCAGCTATCAGCTGCTTCGTCTATAAATCAGGAATAGTTGATTCATTCAACAAATAGGTGGTAGGTGCCTGTAGTGTCCCATGCAGTGTTCTAGGTGCAGGGTGGTGGGGACAGGCAGGGTCCTGCTCCCGTAGCATTCCATCTAGTGGACAGTCCCGTGCTCCAGGCTGGAGGCGATCAGGTGACAGACGTAGGACCAGGACTCAGGAAAGCTGTGGGGGATGAAGGCCAGCAGCAGGGACAGGCCCTGGGCTCTGGGGTTTCAGAGGCACTGGCATCTCCTTGCCCTGGCCCTGAGGATTGGTGCTGCTTCCCCACAGACGTGAGGAAAGCAAGGCTCAGAGAGGCCAAGTACATTGCCCAAGGGCACACAGTTAGCCTGGGAAGACCCGGATCAGATCCCGCCCCTGTGCTCTTCCTATGACCCCAGGGGGCGTTTCTGGCCCCAAAGATGCTCTCTGCAGCTGGGATCAGATCCCTGGGTCTGTTTCCATGTCTGTCTCCTGCCTTGGGCTTCCCCAGTACTGGGCTGCCCTGTCCCAGTCTCAGCTGCTTCCCAAGGCCAGTCCATGCCCCGAACACTGGGAGGCCCAGTGGAGAGGAAGGAGGAAGGAATGATTCTCTTGGTCTGTTTCCTCACCTGAAAAACAGGATGACTGATTCCTCCCTCACAGGGTGGCTTCAGGGATTCAAAGTCATGATGTGAGCGAGCTAGGTCATTGGCAAAATTGTCTGCAGTTATTCTCAGAGCCCTCAGTCTGCATGCCGGCCCTCTGCCAGGTGACTGTGCATTTCCTTCCATGGACGTGTGGCCTCCCCCTCCCCCCGCCCCCACTGCCCCTTGTATCTGGCCTGGTCTTGTGACTTGCTTTGCCTCGAGAACGTGCCAAAGTGGCATGGCCCTGCCTCTGCCCCCGACATCAGGAAACTGCTTCTCCTTCTCTCCCCGGGACCCCAGGACCGCCACGGGTGGAAGTCCAGGCACCAACCCGTGGACCAGAGCCACGCCAGCCCAGCAGCAGCAGCAGAGCCCCAGGGGCAGGGGAGAGCCCAGCCAGACCGGCCAAGCCCACCCCTGCCCACTGCTCACTGCTCACTGCCTCCGGACGTGTGAGCGGCGGTCCTTCGCCAGCCGGCCTCCACGGGTCCCCAGCCCCATGAGCCACTTCAGTGCTTCTTGTTCTTGGCCTCTGCATGTTGGGGGAGGGCTACCCCCCAACAGCTGACTGACAGAGCCGGCAAAATGCCTGAACGTAGCTGCCTTTCAGCGAGAGTCACTCCCTCGTGCCTTTCCGCAGAAGGCAACAAGGAACGAGCGTTCCAGGGCACTGCTCCTAACAGAATGGCAAGCGTGGGGGAGAATCGCTGCCGTCCCAGGCTGGATCGGAGCTGGGGACTTCCCTGCAGTCCAGACGCAGGCAGTGGGAGGAGGTGGGCACGGAGCCCTCGCTCTGCGCAGACACTCGCAGAAGATAAAGAGAACTTGACTTATCAGCGGCACTCACGACATCGGCGGTGGGCGAAGATGCATTTTTAACAATTCAGCCTTGCAGACTCTCACAATTTATCTCCATAAATGCCAGGGCGGCTTGTTCCTTCCCCTCCCCCCGCTAGGGGATGATCAGGGAGCCGTGCTGGGAGAAGATGAAGCATTGACACGCAGGGAAAACTCACACTGAGATTTTTTGATAACGTTTCATCAGCCACGCTCTGTGCTGAGCGGAGCCGAGCAGACCGGTGGGCTGAGCCGGGCCAGGCTGAGCTGAGCGAGGCAGGGGTGGGGTGGGGATGGGTGGTTCTGGAAGCCCTGGGGTGAGGTAGATCGGGGAGGAAAGGGACCCACATTTCAAGGAACCCACACTTAGGCCTGGAGCAAAGGGCCCCTGCCCTGCGTCCTCCCATGGGAGGGCCGCACTCTGACCCCACAGCTCCGCAGCCCCATAGGGATTCTGCGGGGCCCAGAGGACGTGACCCCTGAGCCTGTAACTCCCCTCTGCACCACGCCCTGCCAGTCCGGCTCCTAGAGTTCCTGGCCCGAAGGCCCCAAACCCATTTTAGATCGTGTACAGGACTCTTCCTCAGGTGGCTCCCCGAAAAGCAGCCCACACTGCCTGTGTGAGCACCCCGAGGCCCATGGGGGCCAAAGGGCAGCTGGCGGGAGAGGGTAGAAGGTACAGATGGCTCTTGGATGGGCAGACTATGGACTCAGGCACGAGTCAGGCCTTGGAGGCTGAGGACAGAGCTGGGGCTGGGAAGAGGAAGGGTTAGGGATGAGGCTCCCATGCACACATTTACCCTGCAAGTGCCTCGGGGTGGGGCCCAGCCGCAGGCCTCCTACCTTGCATCAGCCGGGCCTGCTCTCCCTGGCTGAGCCCTCCCGCAGGCCTGGGGGAGGCAGCCCTCCTCCTGCTCTTGGAGAGACGAAGTCGGGCTCCATAGGCCAAGGGCCAGCCTAAGATCACTCAGCTGGTGAGGGGCAGAGCCAGGATTAGAACCCCATCTGCCTGGAGCACCTGGGTGGTGCAGTCGTTAAGCGTCTGCCTTCGGCTCAGGGCGTGATCCCGGCGTTCTGGGATTGAGCCCCGCATCAGGCTCCTCCTCTATGAGCCTGCTTCTTCCTCTCCCACTCCCCCTGCTTGTGTTCCCTCTCTCGCTGGCTGTCTCTATCTCTGTCAAAATAAATAAATTAAATCTTAAAACAACAACAACAACAACAAAAAAACCCATCTGCCTATGCCCGGACCCAGTGGGCGGTGGGGAGGCAGTTCAGCACAAGAGTCTGGGACACGGACATGCAACACACTGTTTGGGTGTCACCCCTTCTCTGCCCATGCCGGCCGGGTGACCCCACACAGTTACGTGGCCGCTGGTGCCTCAGCCTTCTCAACTCTACGTTGGATGATGATTCAGGATCACAATGTGGCCTAGTCTGCTCGGGCTGTTGTAACAAGATACCATCGACGGGGTGGCTAGGACACACGATTATCTCCCTCAGCTCTGAAGGCTGAGATGTCCAAGATCAAGGCGCCGGCAGAAGGGTTCCTGGGGAGGGCTCGCTTCCTGGCTCGGAGACGGCCGCCATCTTGCCATACGCTACCATGACCTCTTCCTGTGTGAGCAAGGAGAGAGTGAGCTCTGATCTCTCTTCCTCTTCTTACAAGGACACCAATCCCATGACGGGGCTCTGCCTTGATGACCTCACTAAGCCTCATCACCTCCCAACACCCCACCTCCCAATAGCATCCCATTGGGGGTTAGAACTTCAACATATGAATTTGGGGGGAGGGCAGGGACACACACATTTGGTCCATAACACCATCCCTTACTGGACCCTGCAGTGGCCCCCAGTGCGTCCCCCATCCATTCTTGCCCCCACGTGCCATCCCCCCCCCAAGGCGGGCAGGGAGAACTTCGAAGGACTTAATTTTTGATTCAGTGTTTTGCCAAGGTCTCCCTGCCCGCCACCGGGGAGGATGGCACGTGAGGGCAAGAATGGATGGGGGTTGCACTGGGGGCCACTGCAGGGTCCAGCAGAGTTTGCTGGGGTTTGGTCCAAGCTGGAGGCTGTGCAGATGGGGTGGAGGTCAGACAGGACAACTGTGCAGGATCCTGGAGCCCCAGACCGGGGTGACTGGAGGATGAGGGGGTGGACCCTGGCTGAGCCATGGATGGAATGGCAGGAGACATCTCTGCGGGACAGAGAGGGCCGCACTGGGCAGGGACTTCCCGGGTTGAGGAAGGAAGGACAAGGGTGGGGGCACGAGTGGGACCCAGGTGCCCCTCAGGATGTTCTTTAGCGGGACGTCAGGAAGCCACACGGTCCTGCAGCTCCTTGAAGGGCCATTAGAGAGATGAGCTCATAATCCTCACCTTTTCTCTCCTTCCAGATGCCTCGTTGCCCTTGCCCACTAGTGTGGGGACTAGGGGATCAGGCAGCCCAGGCCTGTGTGACTCAGTGGGTCTGGCTCCCTCTCCCCTGAGCCTGCACCAGACCAGTGCTGGGACACAGGCAAGTGGCAGGAGGTGATCGCAGTGGCACTGTGACTTTGGTGGGGGAGAAGGGGCGCTTGTGGGCAGGAGGGAGGGAGGTGGGAACCCAGAGGGCAGACACTGGACACACGGGGGCCCCCGGGAGCAGGATGCTTACCTGGGAGGTCCGGAGACAGCTCGGGGTGCACAGGAGCTCCGAGCGGAAGGCAGCGCTGGGCGTCGGCCTGTCAGCACCGGCAATCATTAGCACCCTAAGAAAGACCTCGTCATTTCTCCCAGGGCCCGGGCGCCCTTTGGAAGAAGGGCTGTTTGCTGCCAGATCGGCCCCTGAAGACGCGTTTGTCACGGGCGATTGTGCAAATCCATGTTTAGCCCATTTAAGAGACGTGATTTATCCGCTTGACTGGCCTTTACGCGCCTTCTCCAGACTCTCAAAATGTGGCTGCTGTTAGGGGCCCAGAGAGGAGCCGTAAACCACGCCAGGTGAGGTGGCTGCCGCGGGCCTGTGGGCGCTGAGCCGCCTCCTGCCGCAGAGAAGAGCCCAGGGAGGCACGGGGACCACGCTGCTCCGGACAGGGGTTGGTCCCCGGGGAGAAAACGTGTGATGGGCCGGCTCGGGTCCGCTCCTGGCACCAGGCTCACTGAGGGCCTACTATGTGCAGACCTGCATGGGGTCTCGGGGTGCACGGTGAACAGAGAGAGTCCGTGTCTGGAGCAGGGAGGCAGGACGGGACAGGTGAGCACTGCAGGACGGGAACACGCCTGGGAAGAAAGTGCCGCGGGGTGACGTGTGGAGTCTGGCTGTGATGACCTTGGACTGCCAAGACTAGAAAGTCCTCTCTGAGAAGGTGCTGAGCCCTGGAAGGATGGGGAGACAGATCTGGGGGTGGGACAAGAATGATGGAGAGAGAGGCCCACCCCCCAGTTCTACACCCAGGCCGCCCTATGCTGCCCTCTGCCTACCCTTTCTCCTGGTTCCCCTCCTCCTCCCTCAGGGCTCAATTGAAATGTCTCTTCCTACAGGAAGCCTTCCTTGACTCCTCAGACAGGTTTGGCAAGGTGAGGGCTGTTGTTCACAGTTTTGACTCTTGTCCTTTTCTGCAACATTCAAGGTGAATGTCTTGCTTAACTTTTCTTCCTGCTAGACACCAACTGCCTTCCACTGGGTGGCCAGACGCGGCCTGCTAGACACTGATGTGGGGAGACAGGGTCTGTCTCTGGCACAGCAGCAGCTCCAGCACCTAGCACAGTCCTGGCTCACAGCGGACACTCAAGTGTTTGTTGAATGACCAAACGAACCCATCCAGTCCAGCGCAATTTTCTCCTGCTGGTTTCTAACTCCTTTGTTAATTACTGCTCCACAAGGTTGCGGGCTGATGTGATGGGGCGCTCTGGGATGGTGAGCTGTTGGTCAGTCCTTGAGGTAAGCAGCCTTTTAGATGGTCCCCCGTGATCTTCCCCTCCTCGAATTCACACTTTTGTGTAAATCACTCCCCTTGAGTGTGGACTGAGCTCACTGCTTCACTTCTTTCTTTTTTATTGTTTTTTATTTTTTAAAGTTCCATGATTTATTACTTGCGTATAACGCCCAGTGCACCATGCAATACGTGCCCTCCTTAATACCCACCACCAGCATATCACTGCTTCACTTCTGTCAGCTAGAACATGCCAAGAAAGGATGGGATTCATTTCTAATAGCAGATCGGGGGCTCCTTCTCACTCTCTCTCAGATTGCTAGTCTTGGGGGAAAGCAGCTGCCGTGTCCTAAGAAGAGACATAGGTGCCCAAGAGTGAGTTTGGAAGCAGGCCCTCCCCTTGGCATCTCTGAGGAGGGGACAGCCCCCACTAATGCCTTGATCGCAGACACGTGACAGGCCTTGAGCGGGAGGCTTCCAGCTCAACTGTGCCCAGATTCCTGACGCACAGAAACTATGGGATCGTTGATGTTCGCCGTGTTTACCTGCCAGGTTTTGAGGTCATCGGTTACACAGCCACACATGATGATTACAGCCATTCAGCGGCTTGAAATTCCCTTGTGGCTCCTCATTGCCGGCGAGATAATTTTCAAGAATCTCTTTCAGTAAGATTGTCAACAGCGTGAGGTCACAGTCTTGTCCTAATCTTCTGTGTGATTTCAGTACCTAACATGGAAGCTGAATTATAGCATAGCTTCAGGCTGTTTGCTTGGGGCACGAAAGAGGAAGCAAGGAAACCCGAAATTCATGTTTTTAAATAGGGCATCAGGCGCAGCCTCGTAGGCTGGGGGAGACCCACCCACTACCCTGAGAAACTGAGGTAGAGCACGATCGGTCTAAGCCGCTCAGGAATCACATTCGCCTTGCCACAGCAACTGATTTAGAGGGATTTAAATCAGTGCCAATCTTGGATGTTTTCTGAGACTTATGATTTGATTTGAGAATGATTGGACTCTGTCTTTTAGAATGGTTAGAGTGAGGACAGGAAACTGAAATCTGATGTAGCCACTTTGTCACCATGAACGACGCCAGCCTGAGGCCAAAATCAATGTATAAAGGTGGCTACAATAGAGTACACAGTTTTAAAAAAAATTAACCTGACGCCATGATCAAACCATGCCTGAAGCCCTTATCTGGAACTCTTTAGTTCTGAGAGCCAGTATACTCCCTCTATTATATTGGGAAGTCAATGTTAAGTTTTCTGTTTCTAAAAACTGAAAAGATCCCATTTGATACAAGTTTCTATTTTTAAAATCTTCTTCCTCTTGTTTCCTATTCAGCTCGGTTGCCTAATGAGTCTGTTACTCTATGTGCGAGGCTCCTCTGCCTGTCCTACAACAGGACTTACACTCAGAATGCAAGTATAGAGAACAGATAGCCTCCGACTTAGAGTGGCTCACTGTCTCTGTGGGAAGGAGTGGCAACGAAAGACAGGAGTCAAGACTCCATATCTTCTGACAGAGGAGTTTGAAGCATGGAAGACAGAGTGGTTCGTTCTTCCTGGTGGGATCAGGGAAGGCTTCTGGGAGAGGTGACGCCTGGAGCTTGTCTTTGGGCAGGGCTGAGCATTTCACCAAGTGGGAGAGCGGACAGGAACCACAGACATGGGAGACACTGGTGGAAAGGCCCAGAACTAGGGGAGGGGGGTGCCTAATGTATTAGGACAATTTATACTACAATTAGGGGTGAGGCTGCACACAGGGCAGAGGCCAGAGGCAAGCCTGGAGGTGTGCTGGGGGTCCGCACGGGACTGACCTCGAATGTGGGCTGAGGGGGTCAGGATCTATCCAAACACAAAGCGGGGCCATCAGAAGTGTTTGAGCACTCGACAAGTCACGGTCTCTGAAGGGTTAGACTCTGTAACATCTGAAGTCCCCTCTGGCTCTAAAATGCCACGAACGAGCAAAGCCAGCCATGGCTGTTGGCTTTATTTGGCAAAAGTAACGGGCTTGTTTGAGTCGAAGTTACACAAATAGGTTCGTGAGGTCCTGAGAGGAAGTCGGGGGCAGGTCACAGAGACCTGAGCGGGTGGGGGAGATCTGAGCCCTAGCCGCCAAGGCTCGCTCATGCAGGGGTCCCCCAGAGATGACACAAATCATCCTTTTGGGGACAACGTGCCCCTCAGCCCTTTCTACCTGCCAGACGCAGCAGCACCCAGACCTCCCGCTGCTTCTGTGGGAGCTCTCACTCGAAGCTCTGAGGGGCAGCCTCCCTCAGACCAGACCCCCCGAACTAGCCCCAGATGAAATCAAACCCTCTCCCTGCTCCCTTTGATAGTTTACAGTCAGCTCTCTCCTTGGGGACATAGCTCATCTCAGCAAATTGGTAGAAACCAGAGTGACTGTTGATAGGGGACCTTTGAAGAAGGAAGTCAGGTCAAGAAAACATCAAAGGCAGTTTGGCTCCCTAGGTAACAATGAATAATGGTGACAGCATCCCCGTTCCCCCAGCAAGGCTGAGCTTTGGAGGTACCCAGTGGAAGGGAAGAAAATGCTGTCCTTGAATATAATCAGGAAAAGCATCCTCACACGACCCCGTGTGATGGATCCTCTCCCGGCTGCTGCATGGGACAGACCGGAAATGGGAGTGTGGTAGGCCAGCCCCTACCTGAGATCTCTGCAGGTGATGGCCCGGCCTCCAGACTGCCAGACTGCAGCCGCACATGCCACCCCCCTGTGCTCAGCCCGTCAGACTCACGTCAGGTCCTCCAGATCCTTCCAGCTGTGCCGGTCATGGGATGGGGATCTGGAAGACCTGAGTTTGAATTCTGGCTCATTCAGTGCTCTGGAAAAATGGGGATCATCGTTCCAAGGTCATGGTTGTGTTGCTGGGAATGAAAGGGCAAACGTGCATCGTACGCAGAGCCCAGGGTTGTGCACAACAAGACAGATCCTCAGTGAATGCTGTCCCGAGTGGTACTGAAGACAGTGTTCGCTACTCTGAGAACCCAGCCCTGGCTTATAAGGGTCCCACGTGACGCAAGCTGATGTCTCGCCCAAGCAGAGAATAAGTCTCACTGATGGGCGGATGGCTTCCCCAGAGGGTGATCCTGGGCCCAGGGCCCTGTCATCTTATAGCTCTGCCGTCTTCAACACCTGGCTTTTGAAGCTGAGGTCTTCCTGCCCGTCCGTGTCAGGCTGGAAGAAAGGTAAGAAGCTTGAAAAAGGGTCTCAAGGACCTGACGCAGTAGCAGCCTGTGTCACTTCCGCTCACATTCTATTGGCTGGAGTGCAGTCACATGGTCTTACCCGTCTGCAAAGGAGTCTGGGAGATGGAGTCTTGCTGTGTGCCCAGGGAGAAGAAGAGCCATATTTGGTGAACAGGTGGATGGTCTCTGCCATCCCAGGAAAGGTGAAATGGTGTCCCAGGAGACCCAGAGGGTTAATAGAAGAACCCAGACTCCTGAGTGTGCGGCAGGGCCCCAGGCTCTTCCCTCTACACATCACATCAGAATGAGGCAGAGTCACAGGACTGGCCAGTGGACCTGAGACAAAGGCCCACTCGAGCAAGGGGAAGGGAGTCTACAGATGGTAAATACACTGTCTCTGCCTCCTTGTCGGAATCATGGGTGGGGAGTAGAGAGCCACAGATTCAGGGCTCTTGGCTGTGAAGTTGGTTCAGATGCCTCCTGGGAACCCCTGTATTCAGGGACTTGTGTTGTTGCCTTTATGTTTCCCACTGGGCTGTCTTTGTGAGCCCTAAATGCATAATCCTCGATCCATGCCTCTGGCACTTTCCACACATTGACACCCTCATAACTTGCCTTTTCCATTGCTTGTTCCCCTAAGGGTCCTGCTCTTTGGCTGGGCAGATCTGATAGAGTCAGGCTACCCTACTTTGGATGATGCTGTTTCAAAGGGTACTTCCTTCTCAGGAGCTGGACTCAACAGAAGCCCATGGGAGTGACAATGATCACGCAGGTCACCAACTTCAAACCTTCCCATCGGACGGACGAAGACAGGTAAGGTGAAGAGGTAAGATGCTTTATAAATGCACCTAACCCCATCGATCTCCAGGTGGTAATCCCAGACGTGATCCACTTCTAGGAATTCAACCCTTAGAAACAATCAGAGATGTACGTGGGTATTGAATATATACAATGTTGCTTATGGTAGTTAAAACCTGGGTGTAATTTGCACATGTTACCCCAGGAATTAGGTAAAGTTATTTATGGCCCGTCTGTTTAGTGGACACCTAGGCAAGAATTCCACAATTAGAAATGATTCTGCAGAAGATATTAGATGGTAAGGGAGGATGCTTGTGATATAGTAACTGTAAACAGAAGATTATGGAACAGAAGTTACAGTATGCTCTCCATTTCCTGGGAAAAACGTAAACATATAGAACCACATATGTATACATGAAGGCTTGACAGTATCTTGGTGATAAGATTAAGAATGCGTTTTCTTTGTATATTCTACAATGGCCATTTATAATTTTTGTAAGAGCAAAAACATGTACTCTTAGACTGAGACGCTTGGAGGTTTTCACTTGGCATCCCCAGGAATTTATAAGACCTAAGAATAAGGGCATTCTTTTCTTCTGCGACTTTAGGTCTTAGTAACCAGGAGCATGTGAAATGGAGCCAAGTTCCCTGAAGGTATGGTCTGGGCTTCTTTTGCCTTGGAGATCCTTAGGAATTGTTTTTGTTTTGTTTTGTTTTTTAAATGTTCTAGATTTGAGCTTTCTCATGTATAATTCTAATCAAGTTCTGCCTTCCTGAGTAAATTTGAGCACATGTGAAGCCATTCAGCAGCACTGTGTTAGTCAGCTAGAGCCTGGGAACAAACAACCCCAAATCTATGTGACATTCTGCAGCAAGTAGGCATTTCTCACACATCTAAAGGTTGACAGCTCTAACCTGCAGAGTCGACGCAGGTCTGTCCCATGTGTCTGTCACCCTCCTGGGACCAGTGGGCTGGCCAGGGCATCTTCTCCTCATGGCATCAGCAGAGGCCCAGGAAGGCGCACAAGAACATGTGATTCCTCTTAAGGCCTTGACTCAGAACTGACAACAGTCACTTCCACATTGACTGAAAGAAGACATGGGCCGACCCCAATGTCAAGAGGCCAAGAGACCGAGGTTCATTCCTCCTTCTCTACGAGGAACCACGTCACGTGGCAAGTGCAGGGATACGGGGTGAAGGATTGAGACCAGTTCTCCAACCCAGCGCCACACACCCACGAATGGTCACTGTGGCCAGGTCATGGCATAAGATAGCTGAACATACCCTGATCTCTTTTAACAATAACATAATTTCCCTGCGGACTCTAAAAACAACACATGCTTATAGTGGAAAAAATATGAAGGGAGGAAGTTAAGATCACCACAATTCCTTTTCCTCGAATGGCCTCTGTTAGGATTTTGCTGCTTTTCCTTGCAAGTGACACATCAATTTACACACTCGAATAAACATACACATCTTTTTATATATAACAAAAGTGGGATCATACTTTATTTGGTTTTGGTATTCTATCTTTTTCACATACTCTCATTTTATGAGCTTTTCCTTACAGGATTGAATATTATTTTTAAAAACAGGTTTTTCCATGGCTGTGCAGATTTTAAATCGTATGAGAAATTCTCTCCCCTGCACTATGTGATGCGGTAGCCCCCAGCCACAGGTGCTCCACGGGCATTTGACGTGTGGCTGGCCCGAATTGAAGTGCATTACGTATAAGATATGCAGGGATTTTGAACACTTGGTACCAAAAAGAGAATGTTCTTTTTTTTTTTTTTAAGATTTTATTTATTTATTTGACAGAGTGAGAGAGACAGCCAGCAAGAGGGGGAACACAAGCAGGGGGAGTGGGAGAGGAAGAAGCAGGCTCCTAGCGAAGGAGCCCGATGTGGGGCTTGATCCCAGAATGCCAGGATCACACCCTGAGCTGAAAGCAGACGCCTAACGACTGAGCCACCCAGGCGCCCCAAAAAGAGAATGTTCTTAAACAAACTGGACCCCAATGAATCCTTGAGTGGACAATATGCATCACCAACATTGCTGCCCCCACCCAGGACCTTGGCAGGGGCCCAACATGGCAGGCTCTGAAGCTAAAGCTACAGGTAAAGCCACGTCTAAGAGGAGAAGATTCAGAGGTGAGGGAAGGGCCTGAGCGTTCTGGCTGCTCTGCAGAGAACGGACTACAGGGGAGGCAGCTGGACCATGGCTGGGTCGTTCAGGTTGTCTCCTGGCTAAAGAGAGAGATGGCGGTGTGTGGACCAGGTTGATGGCCACCCAGATGGCAGACGTGGACAGATTCCAGGAATGTTCTGAGTGTTTTAACTTGAGGAAAGGGGAAGAGAAGCCTCAGGGATCACGACCCAGGGATACAGATCTTCCTTGGCTTACGATGGGGTCATGTCCCAATAAACCCATCGTAAGTTGAAGATATTGTCAAGTCGACAGTGCATTTAATACGCCTGACCATGGCTTAGCTCCCCCAACCTCAGATGTGCTCAGAACATGGACATTGGCCTACAGTTGGGCACCATCATCTAACACAAAGCCTATTTTAGAATAAAGTGCTTAATAGTATGTGTCATTTACTCAGGGCTGCACTGAACATGGAGAGCAGATGGGTGTGTGGGTGCAGGATGGCCGTACGTGTGACGGTCGTTCACCCTCACGATCGCTGGCGGACTGGGAGCCGCGGCATCGCTGCCCAGCGTCAGGAGACTTCCAGACTGCGTATCGCCAGCCCGGGCAAAGAGTCACATTCAACACTTGAAGTACGGTTTCTACTAAATGCCTATCGCGTTTGCACCATCGTAAAGTCAGAAATTCTAAGTCAAACCGTCAGAAGGCAGGGACCGTGGGTGCTAGAATGTCTGCTGTACCACAGCCCACACTAGGCTGGTGGCTTGATTCTTGTCTTTCTGCCTCTATTTTGGGGTCCAGGGCCCGGCCTGTTCCCCCATCTCCCCCGTTACGCCTGGGCTCATCACAGGTACTTGGAGCCAGCACCTCACCCGGGAAAGCAGAGTGAGAGCCAATGGGCGTAACAGGCCTATGATGTCATCACGCTCGGGAGATTGACGGGCCGCCCAGCATTGGTAGCAGACTGGATCCCTGACTGAGGATCCAAGAAGAGAGCCAGGCCCGGGGGGCAGGGGGGTATCGGCTTGTCCCACCGGGAGGGAGGGGAGGCGCGGCTGCCCCAGACATCAGGAGGGACATGCAGACCCACAGCTGCCAGTCGTCGCTCACATGGGCTGCAGGCTCGAGGCCTAAGAGACTTCAAAGTGGGCCTGCTGGTGACAGCGAGATGGCATCTCTTACTGTAGCAGGGAATGGAGACATCTGCCCTGCGCTGACTGGGGGACGCCTCTGACAGCTGTGACTGAGCTGCCCTTCCCTCCTAGAGCCCCTCCACCAGGAGCACTTGGTCCCTGTGCCCATCCCGCAGGGTCCTCATCAGCTGGGGGGAGGAGGGGGGTCCAGGCGGACACAGGCCCAGTGACAAGAGAGGCTCTGGGCTGCCAACAATTATCCTGAGCTCTTTTTTTTTTTTTTTTTTTTGAAGATTTTATTTATTTATTTGACACAGAGAGAGAGACAGCCAGAGAGAGAGGGAACACAAGCAGGGGGAGTGGGAGAGGAAGAAGCAGGCTCATAGCGGAGGAGCCTGATGCGGGGCTCAATCCCAGAACGCCAGGATCACGCCCTGAGCCGAAGGCAGACGCTTAACGACTGCGCCACCCAGGCGCCCCTATCCTGAGCTCTTTGACAATGAACTTTGGTCTGGTTCATGACAGTGGGGGGGGGGGGGGGACAGTGGAGAGGGGGTGGAAACTCCCTGCAAACAGTAATGAAGAATGAAAAGAAAATAGTCTCCCTCTTCCACCAGGCAAGGAGCTGCTACGGTCCTGACCTCTGCACTCTGCTGAGAGCCCGACCTACTCGGAGGGGGGTCTGAGGGTGGTCTCCTCTGACCTTGAGCAGGCCCTGGCTGTCTCTGCCTCATGCGTTCATTCACTCCTTCCTTTATCCCACAGGTGTTTACTGGGGGCCTACTGTGGGACGGGCTTGGTTCTGGGCCCAACGATACTGCAGTAGACAAAATCATTTTCCTGCCTCTTTGGAGCTCCATTTCTAAGAGAGAGGGAAAGATCATAAGCAACAGTATACAAGCACCAGGGAAAAGGAGAAAGTAAAACCAAGTCAAGGGGGATGAGATCACACAGGGCGAGGGCGAGATGTGGTACTAAGTGATGTAGGAAAGGCCAGCCTGATGAGAAGGTGACACGTAAGCAAGACCCTGAAAAGGTGAGGAAGTTAGCGGCACGGAGAAGGGATGTGACTTCAGGGCAGCAGGAACAGCTGGTGCCAGGCGAGGGAAGAGCCAGGAGGCCCCATGGGTGAAGCGGAGGGAGCTGGGGCGGCGGGGGCGGGGAGTGGATGGTGGGATCGGGAGACGAGGGCGAAGACGCGCTGCTGGTCCAGAGCAGACAGGGCTCCATGAGCCAGAGCGACACAGGGAGTCTCCCAGGATTCGAAGCAGGCAGATGACATCAGTTGCCTTACACTGAGCAGGACCACCCTGCCCACTGCATCGAGTGTGGGGACAAAGGAGGAAGGAGGGAGCCCAGTGGGGCATCTCTTACAGATATCGAGGCAAGAGGTGGTGGTGGCGTGAGGCAGGGTGGTGGCAAATTCAAGTGGTAAAAAGGTGACTGATAGCAGACGTATGGAAAAATGGAGCCAACAAGGTCTGTTGATGGGTTCGTGGTGGGATATGAGAGAAACACAGGAGTCAGGGGTGACTTTCAAGTACTGGAAGGATTAAATCGTCATTCACTGAAATGTGCAGGCTAATTTCTGCATGTGAATGTCCTTGAAAGGTCAGGCAGTGAGCTTTCGTTAGGGGTGATTTGGGGTGGAGGTGTGGACAAGGGAACCGGTGCCCAGATTCAACATGGCAGGGACAATGGTGAAGGAGCCCTCAGGCTGGCAAGCCGTGGCCACTGCCCTCCAGTCTCCTGGACATGAGCGAGATGGAGAGAGGGGTGTGGACCGCTGGGTCACAGCTCACGGAGAGCCTGTGACTTGAGCTGATTTTCAAGAGCCATGCTAAATTCTTGATCACTGAAGCCGGGAGGATGTCACACTCCGCCTTTGACAAAGGAAATGACGTACTTGGGGTGAGGATGTTTGAGAATGACCAACGCAGACGAAAGCTAAGAGTCCCTCTTGCTCTAATGCGACTGACCGGCTCTCTTTGAAAGCAAATCCTACCAGCAAGGAATGAACGCAAAAACCTGCACACAGAAACAGCCCCTCGCCGAGGAAAAAGAAGTGATGAAAAAGGAGCATAAGCCAAAAGTGGATGGAGAACTTCATAAAAAGAATGACCCAAGATTCCGAAGAAAAGTTCAGATAAGCTAGCAAGTTAACGAAATGCAAAAACAAAAAAATTCAGAGTCAAGGGCTCGAAGAATAGTTACAAGAATCACAAGAAGAGAGAGTTGAAAAATGAGGGGGTTTATCTTAAGAAAGAGATGGAGGGAATGAATGCAAACAGTCCAGAGACGAACGCCACAAAAATCGATAAAAATGAGCAAGCATGAATGGAATTCCATCGGGGACACAGAACAGCAGTTTCAGGAAATCACTCAAATCAAAATGGAAAAGAACAAAGTGGGAGAAACGAATGTAGACCGTCCCCTCCCCAGCCTGCAGTGCCCAGGTAGAGCCGGACTTCGGTGGGTCTGCACGGCAGGTCAGCCAGGCCACGGTGACCGCGGTGGCTGTGACGTACCACTGTGCTCAGACCCTCACCGGCCCGGCCTGCTCCACGGCCGCTGTCTGTCCACTTACAGACACTCCCTGCTTTTGGTCGCTCGGCCACGGGCCAGAATGGTCATTCTGGGGCGCCTGGCTGGCTCAGTCAGAAGAGCATGCAACGCTTGATCTCAGGGTTGTGAGTTCAAGCCCCACGTTGGGTGTAGAGATCACTTAAAAATAAAATCTTAAAAAAAAAAAGGGTTTTATTTTTTTTTTTAAAGACTATCTCATAGCTACGACAGCACTTGGTGGTGGGTTTATGGGTTACATGATAAGTAAAACAGTCTCCATAGCTGTGGAAGAACGGCACACGCACATCACAGCTTTTTCTGTTGTTCTAGAATTTCTGTGCCTTGGTTTGCCTGCTGAACTAATGGAATTCTTACAGAATGTTTCAAAAGAAATGGGTGTTTTTTTTAAATTGATCTCTTTGTAAGAGCTTCCAATCAAATTGCAGCCACATGTATAAGCAATGAGCTGACAGTGAGCACATGACCCTCACTGTTAACTACTCATCGTGCAGCGGAGATGCTGGCCCTACGGAGAAAGCCCTTCCCAGGGACGCAGAGAGAGATCCATCACTCCACCGCCTTGGCCTGGGAGGCCTGAAGACACCGTGCAACCACGGGCTGCGGTCCTTGGGCAGATGCTCCGGATCACGCACACACAATATCGTTTCCTGGGGACAATCTTTGGGTACAATAATCCGTGGGTCTCGAAGGCTTCAGGAATATCCAGGTTACAAAGTTCTCATTGCTTCCAATCAGCACTACTGAATCCACTAACACTCTTTGCTGGGATGAAATGCAGTGAAAATGCAGCGAGATCAAAAAGGACATTCCACTATCATGGTTCATACTGTTAACTACATGCTAGGTGAAAAAAAAAAAAAACCACACACACACACACACACACACAAACTCATACACACACATACTCCATATACTATTATACAATGCTTTATACTATATATATAATATATATTATACATATATTATACATTACAGATTACTAATATGTTAGTATATTACTTATATACCATATAAGCATAATATATTACAGTGTATATATAAACAATATATATAAGTATTTACTATATATAATATATTGCATATGTATTATACAGCATATAATATATATACTATAATATATATTATACTATATTATAATATATAATATATTATTTTATATATAGTATATATTATATAGTGCATAACATGTATAGTATATATATTATATAGTATATATAGTATATATTATATTATTTTGTATGTGGTATATATTATATAGTATACAATGTATATATTAGTAATATAGTATATATATGGTATGCACTACATATTAATAGTATATACTATATATTTTATATACTATATAAGTATAACGTACAAGTATAATATAATATATTACAGTATGTATACTGCATATACAATATATGTAATATACTGCTTATATATGTATTATACAGCATATAATATATATGATATATACAGTAATATATATAATGTAGTATATATGGTATATAGTATATGGTATATAGTAATATTACTAAAATGTACTAGGTAATACATACTATATTTCTAATATATATTACTAATGTATACTATATATTACATACTATATATTACGATATATACTATATAATATATACCATATATTACTGTATATACTATACATTATATATTATAGATGTGTGTACTGTACATATACTACAGATATATACTATATATACAAGCCTATGTTATTATATATACAATGTATATACCAGATGCTATACTATATTACAAAGACTATATACTATACATAAATTTTTGCACTGAAGTGTTAATTGAAATTTTAAAATAGTATATGTAATGAAAATTTTAAAAAAAGGGTAATACATGAAATGTACAATCTAAGATGTATAACTGAACACATCGTGACTCTAGGAAAAAACAATTACAGAGAGGGAGATAGGCATAGAGGAAAGACCAAGGAAATTTGAGACATGAACAGCGCTACGGAGGAAGAGGACAAGATCGGGACAAAGCAATATTCGAAGAACCGCACTGTGCTCTACTCAATCGGGCTGCACTGACTGCACGTTCTCATGGCAGGCAGGCACTGGGCTTGAAGCTAAGAGCACAAGAGGTGATTCCTGCCCTCAAGGAGCTCTTGAGCCTGAGGATGACAGGCAAATAAACAGATGATTAAAATACAATAGGAGAAATTCTAGAAAAGAGGTTAGCCCGGGGTAATGGGGGCACGGGTGGACCCTGGACTGTTGAGGCATGTGTCAGACTTGGAGCTCAGCCCTACAGTCACCTTGTCTTGGCTGCTATGGAGAAATGTGTGATCAAGGGGTTGAGAATGACTTCCCCAAGGTCTCATGACCAACAGATGCTAGAACCAGGATCTGAAACCAGGGGTGTCCACTGCCAAGTCCATCCCCTTTCTCCTTGAACGCACTGCCTCCAGCCTCACATCACTTCCGAAGGGAAGTACCAGCGACAAGAAATCCTGGGTGTCTTGTCGTAAGGGCTCATCACAAGGGGTCTGGGGCTTACTGGGGTGGGGAGGGCGGCAGGACTGGTACCCGTGGGATGGGCGCAGGTGTGTAAAGACTGTGGAGGGCCCGTTTCCAAGCCCGTGCAGGTGGGGCTTCGAGGAACCGTGAGCACGTCCGTCAGGCACACTCGTGCTCCAAGACAAAGGCTACTTGCAAGCTGAACAAGGGAGCGTCCCTCAAACTGCGGGCGGGGGCCAGGATGTGCCTGCCAGGAGACCGGGGCCACAGGACAGTGGGGAGGGCAGCGGTGAGAGGGGGCAGTGCCAGAGTAAAGTCGGGGCGGGGGGGCGGGACAGGTCTGCTGCAGAAAGGACGTGCTGGAGAGCCGCGTGTGCCGAACAGAAGAGCCACGCAGGATGCCTCCTTGGCCGGAAGTGGGCAGCGGGGCTTCGGGCCCCTGCTCAGACAGTCTGTTGCAGCCGTAAGCATGTAAGAGACGGTATGGGAATAACCGGCCTGGAGCTGCAAGTGGACATGGAGATATAACACCTAATAGTTCTTTGAGTCCAGCACTGGGTCCCTGGGAACTTGCCTAAGGTCTCTCTTGAAGGCTTTGTGTTATTTAAAACACCTACAAGAAAAGCATTTATTGTCGGCGGGGTCATGGTCTGTTTGCTTCTATGCCTCTGCCCTTGCCTGTGATCTTGGTCTGCAGGGTCCTAAGTCTCCTGTCCATGTCCCTGAGGCCCAGCCCTGCTAGAAGGTCAAGGAGAGGGACTGTGGAGCACAGCTTGGGGGCGTCTTTGTAGAAGGAGCGGTGAAGGGAATGGAGGGGCAGAGACAGCACAGGGCTACGAAGGCCAGGGAGAGAGCTGGGAGTGGGGAAAGCCAAAGCCAAGGGCCCAGGCAAGGGTTTGTTGATGTGGCCTCGTCGTGGGGAGGGTTGCAACAACGAGGCCAGGAGCCAATGTGCGGAGGGTAGGAAGCAGGCGGGGTTGCCAAGTGAGGTTTCTGGGGAGCCAGGACCCCAGAGTTCACGCGTCAGCCCCCAAAGCCCCACTGCACGTCTCAGACCAACCTGCCTCCGCTCCTTTGCCCACCTGCCCTCCTTCAACCTTGGAGCTGGGCTGTCCTCCTGGAAGAGTCTTCTCCCCTCTCACCACCAAACCCTGTCATTTTACTTTTCAAGACATTCAGGAGATGTGGCTACGAGTCCATGGAAATTTCTCCCTCCTCAGTTTACACTGAATATCACATGTCTCATGTCTTCCTTATTTTTTGCCTCCTAAAATGTCAAGGTACTCTTTTTTTTAGAAGCACTGCATGGAGTAAAGGGGACTAGAGTATAATTTTATCCTATTTAAAGGCAACTTGGAGCAAATGGGAGTAGAGAGCCTCTTGGAACCCATCATCCCATGTCCCTTCCCCATACTGGCTCCGGCTCTCCTGCTTCTCCTTCCCACCCCTCGAAGCCTCCCTGGAGCTCCTTCCGGAAGTCTTGTGAGCAGGTCTAGGATGGCCTGGGGGAGGTGGGCATGACCTGGAAGGGCATGCAGCAAGAGTAGTGAGTAGAGGCCTCCAGAGAACAGAACACGGGGTGGGGGCCGCCCAGGAGGGAGGAGGCCAGAGTACGTGGTCCTGGCTTCCACGCTCCTGGCTCAGGCACCTGAGGGAAGGTGCAGGGCCCCAGGAGAGACTGGGCAAGAGGGCCTCACCCCCAAGAACCCTCACCTCGGCAGCTGAGTCAGGCAGAGGACTTCAAGCTTCTCCTGCCAGATCCAAGGCTGGAAGCCCCAAGGGCTCATCTAATCCCACCTGCTAGCTCTTTGTCTGGGCAGGAAACTGAGGCCAGAGAGGGGAGGGGCTATCGCGGGCGTCACCAGTCACCCATCAGCTGGGAGCGGAATAGGACACGGGGCTCAGCACCTGAACAGCGCTGCTTCCGTCCTTCCTCTCTGACAGTTCCTGGGAGCATTTCCAGGAGTCTGAAATCTAGAAACAGCCATTTGATATTGATCCTGCGTCTCAGTTCTGGGACTTACATTTTAAACTTTCCCAAACAAGATGCCTCTTTCAATCGATGTAGACATTTTATTTCGTCTTTCTCTGTTTCCTTCCCCCATCAAAAGCTGTTGTTCAATTGATGGGGTATCTTCCCATATGTGGCATCTTAGAATAAAGCAAATAGGTTAATGGTGAAAAATCATTCTAGTATGAATAATGATTATTTTAGTTGGTTTCCGCATGTCCAACACGGTGTGCTGTGCTGAACTCGTTTTTGTTTTCAGTTAATCCTAACAACACCCCAGGGAGGTGATGGCTAACGGTCCCCATTTCATAGCCGAGGACACAGAGTGTCAGAGTCAGAAACTGAGTCCAGGTCCTTACCCACGGTCCCACGGTAAGTGGGGGAGTTGCCATTCTATGTCAGCCCCGGCCACACGGTTCCAGAGCCTTCACCGGTCGTCTCACATCACTGTATACGCTCACAGTTACTACCACATTCATTCACCCATTCGCTCCTTCCCTGGTCCTCGCTGGACAATGGGATTGCCAACGTGACAGCCCTGGCTCTTAAGGAGCTGACCGTCTAGTGAGGGGCATCGGTGTCCATGTCCTGCCACCAACTTTCCATGTGGCCTTAGAAGTCACCTTTCCCCCTGTGGGGCTCAGGACCCACCTGCTGAATGAAGGCTGGAGCCTCAGAGCCATCCCCACCCAGATCTGCTCTCTGTGCGGCCAGAGAGGCACCTGCCCCAAAGCAGTGGGCTCTTTTCTCCCCTTTGGCTTCCTGGAGAGCCCCGCTGCCCCAGGACACGTGATGACACAGAACACTTGGCTCTTCCTGCACGCTCTGCCCAAGACAGCCTGTCACTATTCAAGGACAGTGTTTTCTTTCTTGAAGGCCTACAACTTCCACACAGTCTGGAGGGAGGGTCCCGGAGCTGGAGCCCTGAATCACCCTCCCGTGAATGGCGCCCATACAAATGATCAGGTGCAAATTCACCGTGAGAGGCCAAAGGCCCCAAAAAGAGCTGGCACACACCTGAAAACATCTCTCACAGCCTATTGAACGCTCCTTCCTCCATCGCTCTGTGACGAAGTGGAGACAGTAAAAGGCATCAAGTTACCAGGTCTGCTCCGTGAACCCAAGATCAAGGGAGGCAGAGGGGTGGGGCCACAGCGCACGAGGGCGGGTCCTGCCAGGCACCTGTGCTTCCTGTTCTCCCGGGAGCATTTCTTCTGTGCCTCCGGGGCAGGTGGCCCTCCGAGTAACAGCATTTGTATTTCGGGAGGACGCTGTAGTCAAAAGATCAATGATGCTCTCGGCACCGCTCTGTCAGTCCACGGGGGTGGGTGAGCCCGGTGAGAGGCCCCCAAAGATGCAGCTAAAATTAGACAGCTGCCCGCAGAGGCCGGCTTCACAATCACAGCGCATCGATTTCCAAAGTGACGCCAAAACCAAGTGACTTTAATTGGTCTCCTTGTTCTGTCTTTGTGAAGGGGGACCTTTTGTAATGAAGTGGTTCTTCTTTTGTAATGAAGTGGTTCCTTCTCTGGGGAAATGGAATTGTTTGAAGGTAGGGTCTGGATGTATCAAAGTGCAGGGTGGGGGGTGGAGCAGAGCGTGGGAGAGTCTGCTTTGTCATTAGCTGTGTGACCTTGGGCACATTATCTCACCTCCGGGAGCCTTGTGTCCTCGTCTGTGAACTACAGGGAGCAATAACAGAAATAGAATTCTTTCTTTTTTTTTTTTAAACCTGAAGTCTTCTTTTTTTTTTTTTTTAAGATTTTATTTATTTATGTGACAGAGAGACAGCCAGCGAGAGAGGGAACACAAGCAGGGGGAGTGGGAGAGGAAGAAGCAGGCTCCCAGCGGAGGAGCCCGATGTGGGGCTCGATCCCAGAACGCGGGGATCACGCGCTGAGCCGAAGGCAGACGCTTAACGACTGCGCTACCCAGGCGCCCCTAGAATTATTTCTGATATATATATATATATATATATATATATATATATATATATATATATATATTATACACAATATATTATATTGTATATATGACAGCATATATATAATATGATATATATTATATATATGACATAAAGTTTATTTCTGAGATATATATATATATCTCATATATATATATATGACATATATATATATATATGACATAAAGCCTGGCTCATAGTCAATAATCAGTACATTTTTGAGTTCTTCTTATAACAAGCTATAGAAACCTAGCATGAAAGGAAGCATAATGCCAGCCCTTCTCTTAACAGAAGTGGAAACCGAGGCCCAGAGAGGTTAAGTGGCTTGACCAAGGCCACACAGCTTAGCAGGACCCAGGGCCTGGCAGGTCAAGGCTGTTTCAGGCTTCACCTTCCTGCCAGGTCAGGAGGGTCTGTGGCGCCAGGTCCACATCTACAGGTGCTTGGGGCGGGGCTGGAACTTGGCTGGACATTAGGACACCTGGAGTTCTAGGCTCTGGTCCTAGCCTGGCTGGATCTGCACAATTTCCTCTGGGGATGCTCAGAGTGGCTTCCCTTCGTGCTACATGCAGACGCCTGGGAACACAGTGGGTCTCACGGTGATCATGGGGAGCTGGGAGGAGCCGACTGGCTCTGACTTGCCAGGTGACCATGGGGACGCTACTCAAGGACTTCGAGCCTCTCTCCTCACCCGCCTCCAGCAGTCACACTCAGCCCCACCTCACCCCGACCCCTGGGGCAGAAAGTAAAGGGCCACGGGGCGGCCACGGGCAGTGCAGAGGAGAAGAGGCCCCGGGATTTAGTGACATGGCAAGCCCCTGGAGGCGGCCGGCTGCTTCACTTCCACAGGCGTTAGCTACAGGCGCATGGTGCCCCACCCCTCGCAGGAGGCCTCAGGCCCCAGGGCTCACCTCTGACATTGCCCCTTCCCCCCCCCAGGCAGCATCCCTCCAGGCAGTGACCCAGGGCCCAGGGACCAGGGAGACCCTTCCCGCCTCCTCCAGTCAGGAGTCTCACTGGCAGATGTGAAATATTCAGCCAGCAGGGAATCTGAATTTGGGGTCTCCTTTGAAGGTGCTCCCTTCCAGGCAACACCCCAGAAAATTCCCCACTTCAGCTGCTGCAGCCTTAAAACAGTTCTGGGCACAATTATCTGAAGAGCAGGGAAAAGGGAAGGAAGGTCAACTTCTGGTACTTCTGATGGGGATGACGGTTATGAACGGCTGGCTGTCCCGCCACCACCCGTCACACCCACCGGGAGCACCCTGGCGGGCGGCTCGGGACTGCGTCCTCCTTCCTGCAGGGCATGCTCGGCCCTCAGCACCTGCCTAGGGGAGTCATCAAATGAATCCAACATTTAGAAAAGGAGGGGGTGGGAGAGTCAGGGACTTCAGCAGACACTCCCTGAAATTCAGTGGTAATAAAAGGAAAAAACGGACCAGCTTGCTGCAGATAACCGGCGCCAGGGAAGTAATTACATGGCTCCTTTCCTCACCGAGGGTGCCAGGCGGAGGCATCTGCCCAGGTGAGTCATCGGGTGCAGATTGATGGACTCCTCGAGAGCCGCCCGCACATGCCTCTGTCCAGGGTGCTCGGGGCACTTCTATTTAGATTACATCAAGACTGTTTTTCTCTGTCATCGCTGAGTGGGGAGGTGGCTGTGCCATACTGGTGACACAATTGAAGATTGATTTGCTGGCACTTAACCGGCAGAGAAACAGTCCATTCAAGTGAACCAGTTGTTTCCAATGGCGCCAGACCTCCCCGGGGCCTCGGTTTCCCTTGGAACTCAGTGAGTTGTAACCCTTGTCGCATCAGGTGAGCAGAGAGCCCAGCTGTGTGTTCACTAGGACTGAGGCTCGATCATGTGGAAAGTACTGCAAGCCTTGGTTTTCTCATCTGCAAAATGGGAATCACAGGAATGGGAGGATGGGGACTGCTGCTTTCTGGTATGTACATTTCACTAATATTTGAGTTCTTTAAAACAAGCATATATTTCCCTGGGGAAATTGGGCACCTTACTGGCTTGCAGTGAGTGTTGGAGATGATACGATGCCCACAGTGCACGGCTGGGCACGCACTGAGCATGAGAAGCGTGTGGCTGCCATGCAGCTCTGATCCTCATGTGGCTGTGGGAAATCAAGGTTTGCGTCGTGGGTGTTTGCTGTGTGACTTTGGGCAAGTGTTATTACCTCTCTGGCTTTGGCAAATTTAACTCTAAAATTAGAATGTTGGGAAATTTCCTCAGCCTCATAAAGGACATAATAAAGGAAAAGCCCACAGCTAACATCATCCTTCACGGTCAAGATTGAATGCTTCTCCCTTAACATCAAGGACAAAATGAGGATGTGCATCTCGCCGCTTCTATTCAATATTGTCCCAGGGGTTTTATTGGGGCAATTAAGCAAGAAAAAGAAATAGAAGTCCTCCAATTTGGAAACAGAGAAGTAAAATCATCTCTCTGTACAGATAACATGTTCCTGAATATAGAAAATCCTAAGGAATTCTCAGAAAAACACTCTTAAAACTCATAAATGGACTCAGCAAGATTTCAGGATAGAAGATAAATATACAAAAATCAGTCGTGTTTCATTTTTTTTAAAGATTTTATGTATTTAGTTGAGAGAGTGTGTGTGAGCGGGGGCGGGGGAAGGATCATAGAGAGTGGGGAGGGACAAATAGACTTTGAGCTGAGCGCAAGCCCAATGCGGGGCTCAATCCCATGACCTTGAGACCATGACCTGAGTTGTCACTCCACCGACTAAATCACCCAGGCGCCCAGTTGTATTTCTATACACGAGCAATGAGCAATCTGAAAATGAAATTAAGAAAAAGATTCCATTTACAACTGCACCGAAAACAATACAATGTCTATGAATTAAAGTAAGGTGTTTGTGATCAAGTGATTTCGACAAGGGCACCAAGACAATTCAATGGACAAAGAATAGTCATTTCAACAAACAACACTGTTATAACTGGGTGAACACATGAGTGAGGTTGGATACCAACCTCACACCACATACAAAATGTAACTCAAGCTATAGGCTTCATGTGAGAGTTAAAATTCTAAAACTCTTAGAAGAAAACATAGGAGTAAATCTTTATGACCTTGAACTAGGGGGAAAGTTCTTAATTATGACACAAAAAAGCACAAATAACAACCAGAAAGGTAGAGAAATGGACCTCATCAAAATTAAAAATAGTAAAAAGAAAAGTAAAAACAGTCAAAGGACACCATTAAGCAAATGAAAAGACAACCTACACTGTGGGAGAAAATATTTACGAGTCGTCTTTCCGACAAAGACTCCTATCTGGACTATGCAAAGAACTTCTACAACTCAACAATAAAAAGACAAATAACCCAATTATTCTAAAGGGCAAAAAGATTTGAGTAGACATCTCTCCAAGAAGATCTATCAATAGCCAATAATCCCATGAAAAGACGCTCAGCATCCTCAGTCATCAGGGAAACGCACATCGAAGCTAGAGTGCGAAGCCACTGCACAGCTCGTAGAGTGGCTGCAATGAAGAAGATGGGTAATAACAAGTGTTGACAAGGATGGAGGTCAATCGGAACCCTCGTGATTGCTAGTGGGAACGTAAAATAGCCAAGCTAGTCTGAAAAATGGTTTGGCCATTCCTTGAGGAGTTAAACACAGAGGACCACAATGACCCAGCAACCCCTCTTCTAGATATACGCCGGAGAGAAAGGAAACGGTCACACGAAAGCATGTACATGGCGCCCTTATTCATAAGTGAAGATCTGGAGACAACCCGCATGTCCATCCCCTGATGAAGGGATCATCGACACACTGCATATTCGTGCAACAGTAAGAGGAGGAAGTACTGCCTCACGCTGCCACAGGAATTAACTTTGAAAACTAGGTGGCAGACGCTAGTCACAAAAGACGGCGTCTTGTATGGTTCCTGCTATAGTCTGAATGTTGTCCCCAGGAATTCCTATGGTGAAACCTAATCCCCAATAGGAAGCTATTTCGCGGTGGAGCCTTTGGAGGGAACAGGATCACAAAGGAAGAGGCTTGTGATGGGACTGGTGCCCTTAGAAGACGCAGGAGGGTGGCGATCGTGTGCTCTCTCTGCCATGCGAGGACACAGCTAGAAGGTGAGTGTCTGCGGACCAGGAAGAGGGCTTTTAGCAGAACCCGCCCGAGCCGGTGCCCTGATCTGGGAGCCCCAGGCTCCGGGAGTGTGGGCAGTCAATGTCCCCGGCTGAGCCCCTTGTCTGTGGTATTTGTTATCCCCCCACCCCAAGCTAAGACAGTTCATTTATATGCAGTGTGGAAAGCAGGCAAACCCAGAGACTGGAGAAGTGCATGAGTGGTTGCGGGGGGCAGGGGGATGGGGAGTGACTGCTAATGAGTACATGGTTTCTTTCGAGGCGATGAAAATTCTGGAAGTGGATAGCAGTGCTGGTTGCACGAGTTGCTGAAAGCCACTGACATGTACCCATTAAAAGAGTGAATTTTCCGGTACACAACGTCTGTCTCAATAAAGCTGTTTTAAAAAGAGACACAGTGACACTGTCTTCCTGCCTAGAGGCAGGGGGATGGACTGAAAGACCTCTTCCTGCCCTTTCCAGTCCCAGATACCCCTTTTGTGTCACAGCGGGCTTGGTGGCCGCGGTGTTAGCACATCAAGAGGATGGGGAGACGCTGAAGCGGCCCCTCCACTTCCCCCTGGTCCCCCCCGGCCGCACTCACACACTCATTCATTCAGGCACCCGGGAGTGTTTATTTAGCTGCGGCCCGGTCCCCCCGGAGCTCTGAGCCTGGCAGGTGAGGGACACGCACGGACAGGTGAGGACGAGTCTGGCGCAGTGGGAGGCAGCGGCTGGGGCCGGGGGATGTGCAGGGCTTGTCTGCGTCGCCTGGGGAGGGCGGGCAAGCTTCCCAGAAGAGCTGACTTTGACCTGAGAGGGGGGACGAGGGGCTTGTCAGGAGGTCATGGTGGGAAGGGCACTCCAGGCAGGGGGAACAGCACGTGCAAGGCCCAGAGGCTCGGAAGCATTTGGGCTGTTCGATGAAGAGCACCCCGCTTGGCATGGCTGGAGGATGGGGTGTGTGTTTAAGGGGTGGAGACAGAAGTGAGAGAGGAGGCTGGGGAGCCCGTGCTGGGGTCCTTCTCCCTGTCCCCACGACTGACACCCACAGCACTGCTTCCCGAGTGTGAATGAAAACATGGGCTTAGATAATGTCCCTTTTGCTCCCTCTGCCAGGAGCCCCGCTCCCTGCTCTGTGGCAGAAATTCTACTGATTTTCCACACCCCTGCCCTCATGAGCCCTGACCCCTTCATCCCCACAGCCATCAGGCAAGGTGGGCCCCTCCCTCTCCAGGGTGCCCATAACCCTGATAATATGCATCTCCGGCTCATTCCCCAGAGGTGAGCACTGCATCTTACTTTTTTTTTTTTTAATTTTTTTATTTCTACCATCTACCGCAGGGCCTGGCACGTCACTGACATGTATGTGGTTTTGGACTCAATGGGCCGTTTCTACCCAAAGCATGTAGACTGATGGGCAGATCACAGTGGTCATGAGCACTGGGCAGGGAGTCGGACAGACCCAAGGTCAGATCCAGCTCAGCTGCCAACCTGCCGTGACCTGGACGATGGCACGACCTCTCTGCCCCTCAGTGTCTACATGGATAAGATGGGGGAGAACATCCCATTGTGTGTTCATTCAGCGAGTGTTCACTGAACAGCTCCTGTGCTCCTAGTGCTGTCTAGACACATGGCCACGGCAGAGGACACGGCCCCAGCCCTCTTCTAAGGTCATCCACGGCCCAGCAGGCCACGGCCCAGAGGTGTTAAATAACCACTACTTAACATATGATTATGGGGTTTGAGAAATGATGTGGGAAAAAATTAATGGTATGATGAGCAGTGAGAGGCAGGGACCCAGTTTGGATTAGAGGACGGGGGTGACGGGAGACTGGTCTGAGAAAGGGCAAGCTGCTGGGGCCAAGGCAGGACGGGGCCTGGGGTGGGGGCCACGCTAAGAGGAGGGAGCCTTGTGCGTTCGTTAGAGCCCCTGGGCGGAGGGGAAGAAGGTGTACTTACGGAACAGCTGGAAGGCTGGTGGGATCAGAGAGGATCAGTGAGAGAGAGACAGGACAGGACGTGGGAGGTAGACTCAGGGAGGGGGTGGGGCCAGGTCCTGGGGTCTGGGCAGAGCTGAGACAGTGGATGCGTCCTAAAGGCAAGGAGGGGCCTGTGACCCCACAAGTCTGTCACTGGTGCATTTACTATAAGCTCTTGATAATCGATGGTTGATGTGGCCTCACTGTTACCGTGTGGCTGCCGTGGTGATGCGAATGGGTCCCCTGGACAGGGCCAGGGCGAGGAGGGAGCTGCCCAGAAAGGACGCCAGGACATCTGCTCCAGGAAAAAGCACATTCTTGTCCTCTGCCCTGCCCCTCCCCGTCTCTGCCTCTTGGGGCTCCTCTTACCCGCTCAGCAAGAAGGAAGCACAGAGTAGCTGTTAAGACTTTGAGCTCTGGGTAAGCTCAAATCCCAGCTACATGCTGTGTGGCTTTAGGCAAGTCACTGCACCTCTCTGAGCCTCATTTTCCTTGTCTGTCCAACAAGGATGACGGTTACTACCTCATGAGATTAAGTGAGATAAAACATGTGAGCCCCTAGTACCATGTCCAGTATACAGAAATCACTCAATAGCTGCTTGCTCTGGTTCGTGTAACCAGTACTCAGCTCCAGCCCGACCCCTTCGCAGGCCCCCCAGGGTCTGGCCAGGAGACTCAGGTGTTGTACAAACCAGATATGTGGACGCTGATGGTCCTATCTCCTTCTGGCCCCTCCTCTCCCCATTCTGGGACTGTTGCCTTCTCCCCCCACCCCCCCACCCGTGGGCTCAGCCCTGCCCTGGACAATCTAAGAAGCTATAGCCCAGCCTGGAAAGCAGCAGCAAGCCCAGCCCCGGGAGACTGGTGAGCATCGGATGCCAGTGGGTGGCTGACGTCAGCTGGAACAGCATCCTCTCTCCTGCTGGCTGACCCGGAGTAGGGCCTCAGCCTCTGTCTGGCTCTGTGGTCCATTCCTGCCTGCCCAGGGCCCCCAGGACTCCGCTCGTGCTTCTACTCCTGAGATCCAGCCCCCAAAACTTCCCATGATGCTGATCCTTCATCAGCACACCTGTGTCTCCTCTGAGCCCCATCTCCCCGCAGCCTCCAGGACTAACTGGGCTGCAAAAGGCTGCTAGCTGGGTCTTGGCCCTGCCTTGAGTGCCTCCCCGCCACCCCACCTCCGCCCCGTTCCCTGCAGGCCTGGCTCCGTACTGTCTCAGAACAAAGCAGTTTTAGGAAGAAAAAAATGGAAAGAAGTTAGCTGACGGGTCTGAGTGATGGCCCCAAATCTCAGAAAATTGGAATAAAACAGAACCATATGGGTGTGCTCCACACAGACGGCTACGTGAGAAGACAAGAATTAATGGGCAGGTTCTCTGCCTCTGCCGGCTTGGCTCCCCCAGCTCTGGTGGGGAGCAGCTTTGGTGGCTTCTCACTGCTTTGGTGACAGCTGCAGACTGGCCTGACCTCTCCTCTCTCCAGCCTCAACTGCCCCCGAATGTTCCCACCCCAGTCCTGCAGGCCTTCTTGGAGAACCTCACATTGGCCCTGCTTCCTCCCACTTCAGGGCCTTTGCACATGCTGTTCCCTCCACCAGGAACACAGTTCTCTTTCGGTCCACTTAAGACAACTAGCAGTTCCAAATGGGGTAGCTGATGCTACAAGTAGCATGCCTGGTGGGAGAGACAACTAGCAGTTCCAAATGGGGTAGCTGATGCTACAAGTAGGGTAGCTACAATGTGCATGCCTGGTGGGAGAGGAGCCAAGGGGCTGAAAGGGGCACCGCTCACTCTCATCGGCCTTCTCTGTGTGTCACTAGAATGTGCTTTCACAAGCTTTTCCCAACTGTTTTTATCGTAGTTTCAGACCATCTTGTCAACATATTCCTAGGAAGTGGCTTTTGTGCAGTACGCACGCTGACGGTGAGAGAGGCAGAGGAGATATTCCTTCCCCCTCGCTCTGGCTCCCCTCTGCAGCCAGGTGAGCCCTCTAGACACCCCACAAGTCTGCAATCTGGCTTCTGGGTGGATTTGGGTGGGGAGGGGCTTGCTAAATTGTCCCCTGGCCCAGCTTCTGAGAAGTTCTTGAAAAGCTTCCTCTGTGAGACTGTTGGCCGTGCCTGTTTCCCTCTGGACACAGACCTTGTCTGACTCTGTCTATCTATTATCTATCTATCTATCTATCTATCTATCTATCTATCTATCTATCTATCATCTTCATTATTGAAAATTTGCCCGCTAGCTAAAACTTATTCATAACCCCAGATCAATACTCAAGGGGCTTTTGCAGTCATTCACAGACACGCACAAAGCAGTGAAAATTTTGAGTCCCCCAATGGATTGTGCTTTGGTGTCAAGTCTAAGAACCATTCACTTGGCCCTGGATCCCAAAGTTTTCTTCTATGTTTTTTCTCCTACAACTTTTGTCATTTCGTGATTTATGTTTAGGTCTCTGATCCATTTTTGAGATAATTTTGAGACTGAGGTTGCGGTCCAGTTTTTTGGTTGATGGATGTTCAGTTGCAAAATTCATTGAAAAGGCTGACTTTCCTCCATTGAATTACTTGTGTGCCTTTGTCAAAAACCAGTTGGGCACATGCGCGTGAGTCTGTTTCTGGGTTCTCTATTCTGCCCCGCTGATACTGTGTCCATCGGTCCATCAGGATCACACCGTCATGATTACTGTAGGTACGTGGTGGGCCTTAATGTCAGCTAGAGTGGGTCCTCCCACATTATTCTTTTTAAAACTTGTTGTAGATACGCTGTACCCTGTGCCTTTCCATACAAAGTTTGGAGTAAGCTTGTCTAGGTCTACAGAAAACCTTCTTGAGATTTTCACAAGAATTGCATTAAACCTATAGACCGATTTGAGGAGAATTGGCATCTTTAATTTGTTGAATCTTCTCATCTGAACACTGTATGTCTTTCCATCTTTTAGGTCTTCTTTGATTTCTTTCATCTACGTCTTGTAATTGTCAGGATACAGAGCATATGCATGTGTTGCGACATTGACACCTGAGAGTTCGATTTTCTTTTGGGCAATTGTAAATTGGATTGTGTTTTTAATTTTGGGTTCCACATTGTTGTCACTAGTATATAGAAATGTGATCGAGGTTTGTGTGTTGCTCTTGTCTACTTGTTGACCTTGTTGAATTCACTTATTTGTTACAGAAGTTTTTTTTTTTAGAAAAATAAACGACTTTATTTTTTAGAGAAGTTTTAGATTCACAGTGGAAGTGGGCAGCTGGTATACAGATTTCCTGTATCTCCTGCCCCCACATGTGCATAGTCTCCCCATTATCGGTGTCCCTTCCCAGTGTGGTACCTTTGTTACAACCGATGAACCTGTGTTGGCATGTCATTACCACCCAGAGTCCCTAGTTGTCATTTGTGTTCCCTCTTTGTCTTACACATTCTGTGAGTTTGGACGAACATATAAGGACATGGATCCACCATTGCAATGTCCGTGTTCCCCAGATCCACTGTGTTCCCCTTATCCATCCATCCCTCCTCTCTAAACCTTGCAAACCACTGATCCTTTTACTGTCTCCGTAGCTTCACCTTCCCTGGAACGTCATCTAGTTGGATCCATACAGTATGTAGGCTTTTCATACTGACTTCTTTCACTCAGTGATATGCCTTCAAGTTTCCTCCATATCTTTTCATGGCGTGATAACGCTTCTTTCTAGCGCTGAATCATTATACCACAGTTTGCGTATCCATTCGCTTACTGAAGGACATCTTGGTTGCTTCCAAGTTTTGGCAGTTATGGGTAAAGCTGCTATAAATATCTGCATGCAGGTTTTTATGTGGACATACATTTTCAACTACTTTGGGTAAATACCAAGGAGTGCGATTGCTGGGTCATACGGTAGGACGGTGTTTAGTGTTGAAAGAAACTACCAAACTGTCTTCCAAAGGGGCTGTGCCATTTTGCATTCCCACCAACAATGAACGAGAGTGCCTGTTGCTCCACATCCTCACAGGTGTGTAGTGGCATCCTCTTGTTTTAGCGGTAGCTCATCACCCCCCTGACGGCATGTGATGCGAAGTATCTTTTCATGTACTTGTTTGCATCTGTCTATCTTCTTTGGTGAGGTGTCAGGTAGGGTCTTTGGCCCATTTTCAATCAGATTGTTTGTTTTCTTTTTGTTTTTATTTATTTATTTATTATTAGTATTTATTTATTTATTTTAAAGATTTTATTTATTTATTTATTTGACAGAGAGAGACAGCCAGCGAGAGAGGGAACACAAGCAGGGGGAGTGGGAGAGGAAGAAGCAGGGTCCCAGCAGAGGAGCTTGATGTGGAGCTCGATGCTAGGACTCTGAGCTCACGCACTGAGCCGAAGGCAGACGCTTAACGACTGAGCCACCCAGGCGCTCCTCTTTTTGTTGAGTTTTTAAGAGCTCTTTGTATATACTTGTCTAATGTTACTTAATCAGATCATGTCTTTTGCAAACATTTTCTCCAAGTCTATAGCCTGTCTTTTCACTCTCTTAACAATGTCTTTCACAGATCAAAAAAAAAAAAAATCAATTTTCAGGAATTCCAGTTTATTGGTTTCTTCTTTCATGATTTATGCCTTTGGCATTGCATCTAAAAAGTCATCACCAAAGCTAAGATTATCCAGATTTTCTTCTATGTTGTCTTCTACAAGTTTTATAGTTTTATATTTTACACTTAGGTCTGCAGTTATTTTCGTGAAGGGTGTAAGGTCTGTGTCCAGATTCATCTTTCTTTTTTTCTTTTTTTTTTTTTGCATGTGGATGTACAGTTTTTTCCAGCACCATTTGTAGGAAAGACCATCTTTTCTCCATTGTATTGTCTTTGTTCCTTTGCCAAAGACCAGTTGGCTGTATTGATGGGGGAAGTTGGATAGTGTCAGTTCTCCAACTTTGTTGTTCTTCAGTATTTTGTTGGCTAGTCTGGGTCTTTTGCCTCTCCATATACACTTTAGAATAAGGTGGTCAATACCCACAAAATCTTGCTGAGATTTTCATTGGGATTGCATTGAATCTATAGATCAAGTTAGGAAGAATTGATATCATAAAAATATTGAATATTTCTGTCCATAAACATGCACTATCTCCCTATTTGTCTAGTTCTTCAATTGCTTTCATCAGAATTTTTTTTCTTTTTTTTTTTAAAGATTTTATTTATTTATTTGACAGAGATAGAAACAGCCAGCGAGAGAGGGAACACAAGCAGGGGGAGCGGGAGAGGAAGAAGAAGGCTCATAGCGGAAGAGCCTGATGTGGGGCTGGATCCCAGAACGCCAGGATCACGCCCTGAGCCGAAGGCAGGCGCTTAACCGCTGTGCCACCCAGGCGCCCCAGAATTTTGTTTTTTCTTATATAGATCTTGTACATATTTTGTTAGATGTATACCTAAGTATTTCCTTTTGGGGCAGCACAAATGTAAATAGTATTATATTTTTTTATTTCGAATTCCTTACGTTAATTGCTGATAGATAGGAAAAATGATTGATTTTTGTATATTAGCCTTGTATCTTGTAACCCTGCTATTCATTTATTCGTTCTAGGAGTTTTTTGGTCAACTCTTTAGATTTTCTACATGGACACTCATGTCATCTGTGAAATGAAGCAGTATTATTTCTTCTTTCAAAATCTGTATACCTTTAATTGCCTTTTCTTGTCTTACTGCATTAAATGAGACTACCAGTACAGTGTTAAAAAGCAGTGATAAGAGGGGAGGGACATCCTTGCCTTCTTAGTGGAAAAATTTTGAGTTACTCACTGTTAAGAATGATGTTAGCTATAGGGTTTTTTTTTACAGATACAGATCTTTCTTAACTTACAATAGGATTGTGTCCAGATAAACCCATTGCAAGTTGAAAATATAGTAAGTCAAAAATGCATTTAATACAGCTAACCTACCAAACATTATAGCTTAGCCTAGCCTACCTTAAATGTGCCCAGAACACTTACATTAGCCTACTGTTGGGCAAAATCATTTAATACAAAGCCTATTTTATAGTAAAGTGTTGACTATCTCACATAATTCATTGAATACTGTACTGAAAGTGAACAACAGGGTGGTTGAACAGCTATAGAATAGTTGTAAGTGTATTGCTTATTTACCCTCCCAATCACGTGGCTGACAGGGAGCTGTGGCTCACCGCCGATACCCAGCAGCACGAGAGAGCATGGTACTACATGGGAAAAGATCAAAATTCAAAATTTGAAGTATGGTGTCTATTGAATGTGTATTGCTTTCACACCATCGATAAGTTGAAAAAGCATAAGTTGAACCACAGGAAGTCAGGGGTGGTCTGTGTTCTTTATCAAATTGAGGAATTTCCCTTCTATTCCTAGTTTACTGATATATATATTTTTAACACGAATGGGAGTTGGATTTTGTCAAATGTTTTCTCTGCATCTATTCATATGGTTATGTGATTTTTCTTCTTTAGCCTGTTGGTGTGATAGATTACATTAATTGATTTTTGAATGTTGAACCAGCCTTGCATGCCTGGGATAAATCCCTCTTGGTCATGGTATATAATTCTTTTTATATGGAGTTGGATTCTATTTGCTTATATTTTGTGGAGGATTTTTACATCTATGTTTATGAAAGATATTGGTCTGTAGTTTTCTTTTCTTGTAATGTCTTTGTCTGGTTTTGGTATTAGGGTAAGTCTGGCCTTATAGAATGAGTTTGAAAGTATTCCCTGTGCTTCTAGCCTCTCAGTGAGAGTGTAGAGAATTGGTATAATTTCTTCCTTAAGTGTTTGGTAGACTTCACCAGTAAACCTATCTGGGCCTGAGTGCTTTCTGGAAGTTTTAGAAAGTTGTTATTAATTCAATTTTTTAAAAAAATATCAGCCTGTTCAGATCATCAGTTTCTTCCTGTGTGAATTTTGGCAGATTGGGTATTTCAAGGAATAGGCCCGTTTCATCTACGTTATCAAATTTGTGGGCATGAAGTTGTTCATAGTATTCGTTTATTGTCCTTTTAATTTCCATGGGTCCTATAGTGATCTCGTCTTTCTTTTCTGATATTAATAATTTATGTCCTCTCTTTTTTTTATTAGCCTGGCTAGAGGCTTATCCATGTTATTAATCTTTTCAAAGAATAAGCTTTTGGTTTCATTGATTTTTCTCTACTGATTTCCTGTTTTCAATTTCATTGATTTCTCCTCTCACTTTAATTATTTCTTTTCTTCCACTTATCTTAAATTTAATGTGCTCTTCTTTTTCAAGTTTCCTCGGATGAAAACTTAGAAGATTGATTTTATATCTTTCTTCTTCTCTAAAATATGCCTTCAGTGCTATAAATTTCCCTCTAAATAATACTTTCACTGTATCTCACAAATATTGATAAGTTGTATTTTCATTTTCATTTAGTTCAAAATATTATTTAATTTGTCTTGCATTTTCTTCCTTGACTCATGTGTTATTTAGAAGTGTGTTGTTTATTACCAGAGTATTTCAGGATTTTCCAGCCACTTGTCTGTTATTGATTTCTAGTTTAATTCCACTGTGATCTGAGAGCAGACATTGTATGAGTTCTATTTTTTTTAAGTGTATTAAGGTGTGTTTTATGGCTCAGAAGGTTGTTTATCTTTGTGAATTTTTCATGTGAACTTGAGAAAAAAGTGTAGCCCGCTGTTGTGGGGTGAAGTGGTCCATGGATATGCATGATATCCAATTGATCGATGGGGATAGTTGAATTCAATTATCTCCTTACTGATGTTATGCTTGCCCATTTTGATAGAAGAGTGTTAAAGACTCCAACAATAATTGTGGATTCATCTGCTTCTTGTAGTTTTATAAGTTTTTGCTTTACATAACTTTCTATTTATGCTTGACCCTCTGTTGTGAGGTGCATACATGTTAAGGATTATTATGTCTTCTTGGAGAATTGACCACTGTATATTATATAATGCCCCTCTTTATCCCTAATACCTTTCCTTGGTCTGAAGTCTGCCTTATCTGAACTTATGATAGCCACTCCTGCTTTCTTTTGATTAATGCTAGCATAGTATATCATTCTCCCTCCCTTTGCTTTTCATCTGTTTATTTATATTTAAAGTGTATTTCTTGTACACAACACATATCAATGAATTTTAGACTAGAAAAAGAGTAGAAATCAATGAAGCAAAAGGCTGATACTTCGAAAAAATTCATAAAACTAATAAATCTCAAGAAAGACTGCCAAAACTGTACAGAGAGAAGACATGAGTAATCAATTTCTAAATGAAATAGGGAATATTATATATATCCTGCAGCTACTAAAATTACAGTAAGTTAATAATATGAACAATTTCACACACATAACATCACAATTAGAAGAAACTAACCAATATGTGAGAACCACAAACTATCAAACCTCAACCAAGATAAAGTAGACAATTTGAATAGTCCTGTAGCTATTAAAGATTGAAATTATAATTAAAAGGCTCCCCCAGAAGAAATCCCCAGGACTAGATGGATTCGCTTGAGAATTCTACCAAATATTTAAAAAATTAATTTAATTTTACACAATCTCTTCCAGAAAATAGAAGAGGAGGGAACCCTTTCCAACTCATTTTGTGAGACCAATATTACCCTAACACCAAAACCACAAAAGGTAGTACAAAAATAAAACTATAGACCAATATCTTTCATCAACATAGATACAAAAAATCTTCAACAAAGCATTAGAGCATCAAATCCAGCAGTGTGTAAAAATAATTCTAAACTTTGAACCTGTAGGATGTATCTCAAGTATGAAAGGCTGGTTTACTATTCATTTTTTTGTTTGTTTTTGTGTTTAATTTAAATTCAATTAGCCAACATATAGTACATCATTAGTTTTTAGTTTACTATTCAAAAATCAATCAATGTAATCCACCATATCAGCAGACTATAGAAGAACAATTATATAACCATGTAAATTGATGGAGTAAAAACATTTGATAAAGTCTAATGCCTATTCATGATAAAGACACTCAGCCCACTAGGAATAGAGGGGAGCTTCCCCAGTGTCATAACAGCATCTACCAAAGCAGCAACAAGCCCTATAGCTAACATTGTGTTTGATGGTGAAAGACTACATTCTTTCCCCTCAAGTTTAGGAACAAGACAAGGATATATGTTCTCATCTTATTGAACATAGTATTGGAAGTTCTCGCTAGTGCAATAAGGCAAGAAAAACAAATAAAGGCATACAGGCTGGAAAGGAGGGAATAAAACTATCTCTGTTTATGGATGACATGCTTGTCTATATAGGAAACGTCAAGGAATCTAAAACAAAACAATGACAACAACAAAACTTCTAGAGACTTCCAGTTTTTAGTCTGGCATGTAAGAACCTGAAAGTCATCACTCTGTCCTCACTGACACGGGGCAAGGAGAGTGGATTGGCAGATAATCCTGCCTCACAGTCCCACCTCATTCTGCCTTGTTGATGCCAAGTGGGGGTGGAAGCCCAGCTTCTCGATGAGCTTCACTGATACCAGGGTAGGTGCGGGAGACCAGAGAGCTACTGGCTTTGCCTCACACTCCCTCACTCAATTCCGCTGCTGTTCCATGTGTGTTCATCTCTCCACGGGTCCCCACTGAGACCAGAGCGGGGCATCTGCAGTGTGTGGACTGTTGACTAACCCTGCTTCATATTTCGTCATTCAATCATGTGGATGCTGGGTAGAGGTGGAAGTTCTGATCACCCCTGGACCCTGCTGACATCACCAGTGGGGAAATCAGAGCAACGCCCCCAGAAGATCAGCTCCCTGCTTGCCCTGTGGACACCAGAGGTTGTGGGTGATTTTCCCATTGGTGTGTGGGTAAAACAGGACAGCATTGCCAAAAAGTTTTCTGTTGTTTTAGACGACCCTTCCCTGGTTATTTGCCTTAGGAAAATAGGCTTCACTTGGAGTTTATTTTTTGTCTGTGCCTGTGGGTGGTCCGGGTTGGAGGCTTCCACTGTGCCGTGTCTAGGGTATATGGGACATAATGAGAGAACTCAGGAAACTCACTGCCATGTCATTCCTAAAGTCCTGAAGTCTTAGGATTGCTTCTTTCCACCTTCCAGATTCTTCCTGTGAGTTTTTCTTGCATTATGTCCAGCGATTTTAGTTGTCAGAGGGAGGATAAGGGAGAAATGGGGTTATTCTATCTTGTCTGAAACCAGATCTGGACATAATCTTGGGCAAAAGGAATCTTAGGCAAGCATTTGGGGTCATTTCCTGCCCTCTTCTCTCTATGCAGACTTGTAGTCTTTCTACCAGAAGGCCACTCAGAATTTTGCAAGGCTTTAAGAACAATATACATGATCTGTGTCAGTTTCAAAACATGTCTGTAAATTCTTTGGCACTCTTCCATCAGAAGGATAAGTCTATCCTTTGTCTCAAATACTGGGAAAGCTTAGAGACTGGTCAATCAATAGAGTAGAGCAGAAGTGACACCATGTGACTTCCAAGCTATGTCATAAAAGGTAATGAAGCTTTTGCTCGGTTCTTGGGGACACTCATGCTGGAGCCTTGAGTGCCCTGAGACCGTCATGGTGAGGAAGCTCAAACTCATCCACCCAAAGAGACCACACGGAGAACTACAAACAAACAGAAAGATGCCTGGCCAGAGCCCAGATGCTCCCATCTTACCCTCATTTCTGCTCCAGCCACAATCTGGTTGTAACCACTTGGGGAAGGAGCAAGGAGAATAATGGAATGAGCTCAGCAAGGTGGTTGGGGGGGGGCTCAGTTCATGTAAGGCTGAGTGGTCCATTGTAAGGACCCTGGCTTCTTCTCTGACTGAGATGGAATCATTGAAAAGTTCTGAGCACATGCTGCCGGAGTTAATTTGACAAGTTTCCTAAGATCACACAGGGCTTCCTGTGATATGTTGGCCCTTGGAGGAGACAGGGGCTACCATGGTATCTAGAAGAGGGAGGATGTGACTGGGATGGGGACCAGGGAGGGAGCTGTGGAGATGATGAGAAGGGATCAATTTCAGACTTGTTTCAAAGGAGAGTCATCAGGTGTGCTGAGAGATTTGACATGGGACACAAGAAGAAGAGAGAGCAGGTGCAGTCTGACTCCAGGTTTCCAGCCTGAGCAACTGGAACTCATGAAGATGAGGGAGACAGTGGGAGCAGCAGGTAGGGAAGCAAGGCAGGTGGAGCATGGGGTTCCAGCTGGGATGTGTGAAGGACACTGGACACCTGTGGGACGCCCAGGTAGAGATGTACAAGCCTGGAGTTCAGGGAGAGGCAAGTTTGGGAACATCTACCTATGAACAGCAGGTACTGGATACCTTCTGGTGAGGTTCTGGAGGGAGGGAGGGAGGGAGGGAGGGGAGAAGAATACCAAGGATGGAGCCCAGGGAAAGCACAGGTTTACAGGGAGAGGAGCCAAGGAGGAATCCAGAAAGGAGATGGAGAGGGACAACCAGAGAGGCAGGAGGAAATCCAAGGAGTGTGGGTGTCCAAGGGGTGGAGAGGGTTTCAAGGAGGACGGAGTGATATTGAGACAACTGAAAACTGCTCACTGGATGTGACAGTTAGAGGTCACTGGTCACGTCCCCAAGAGCAGGTGTGGATGGAGGGGAGGGGAAGAAATCTGGATAAGAGTGCGTTAAGAGTAAACTGGAGGAAAGAAGTAGGAGATGATGAGTATAGATAATGTTTTTAAGAGGCTTAACTGTAAAAATAAAGCAAAGAAATGTGTTCTACCAGCAGAGTTTTTTAAATGTATTGTATGTTTTATTCTTTGTAGTTGTAGAAACAGGTCCCGACATGCTTGCACACGGATGTGAGCGGTCCCGTGAAGAGGGGCACTTCGGTAACGCAGGAGGGGAGGAAGGGCTGCTGGAGCAATGTTCCCGAGCAGACGGGAAGGGATGGGATCCAGTGCACAAGTGACCTTGGAAAGGGAGACATGAGTCTCAGGTGCATGATGAATTTTCCCGAGGCTTCCCAGCAAAGGTGCACATCCTTCCACATATTTATCTGTGCACAAACCAAGACGGATAAAATATTTTTGCATCACGCTGCTCATATATTTTAGCAACTTGTTTTCGTTATTCAAAAATATGTTGTAAAGATCCTTGCATGTTAGTGCACAGAGACCGAACTCAATCTTTTTAATGACTGCTTAGTATTCAGAAGTATGGAAGCCCCATTATTTATTTAACCAATCTCCTCCTGATGGACATTGAGGCTGTCTTCATGTTTTATTTGCTATTACAAATGATGCTGTAGAGACCCCCCTTGCATAAATGCAGATCCCCGAGCTGTTCGGAATCACTAACTTCAAGGAGTGAAATTGCTGGGTGAAAAGACGGGTGGGCGCCTTTTGAATTAGGTCGATGCTGTTCGCGTGCCCTCCGCAAAGACTGCTTCGGAGGGCAACCGCTAGCAGTGTGGGAGTGCGACAGGTCAACAGCAGCTTTGCTTAAAGTGGGGTTTCACTTTCAAGATTTTTTTTAACTTTTATTTTAGAGAGAGAGAGAGCGCCCATGCAGACGGAGAGAGAGAATCTCAAGCAGACTCCACGCTGAGCACCAAAAAGCCTGATGCTGGGCTCCAGCTCCCAACCCTGAGATCATGACCTGAGCCGAAATCAAGAGTCGGATGCTTAACCAACTGAGCCACCCAGGCGGACCCGAAAGCGGGGTTTCACTTTAAAGGGTTGTCAGGACCATAAGCGGTGAGCTCCCACCTCTCATCTCCGGGCTGTGGGAACGTGCTGGCCTGGCTGGTCCAGGGGCTGGAGAGGCGGAGAACTAGACAGGGGGTAGAGAGAGCAAGCAAGTGGGGGGGCAGCAGCACAGAGATGGGGAACTGTGGGGTGCCCTGGGGCAAGGAGTCGGGGCTCTGGCTGGTCCCACAAACCACTCCCATGGAGCCACTGCCCGACCACAGCAGCCAAGCTGTGCAGATGCAAGGAGGTGACAGATAGGACAATGAGGTTGTTGGTGTCCGGGCAGAGACAGTGGGCCACGCATTGACAGTCACCCTCCTCTTCTTCCTCACTGACCCAGCCCCCATGTTGCCATGGTTCCCCTGCTTAAAAACATTACATTCCCCACCCTGTCTGTGGGTAGTCACAGGACACTGTTCCAGCCAGACATGGAGAACATTACATTTCCCGCATTAGTCCTGTGACACAGCTCGGGCCACTGTGATGGGGCAGAAGTTGTCACCAGGCTTTTGCTGGGCTCACCGTGGACCCCACACTGCCCGTCCTGAAAGGAGACCCAAGGCTCAGGTGGAGCCCTGCTGGGACCTCAGGGTGGTCCGTGGCTTCAGAGGACACCCAGCAGAAACAGGGCTGGGACGCATGACATCTGGGAGCTGCCTCCCTGCTGAGAAAAAATAGCGCCTGATGTATCAAGGCCTCTGATGGTCAGGTCCCTACTATGGGCCATGCCAGGCCTGGATTCCCTACGGATGCCCCCTGAGAACTTTCTGCAGCCACGTGACCTCTTTGGGTCTCTCTTCGTTCATATGTTAAAGTGAGGGAATAGAACCAACAGATTTTTTTTTATTACTTTTTTTTGGGGGGGGGAAGAACTTAGATTCACAAAAGAGTTGCCCCAAGAGTATGGGGTGTGTACCCTTGTACCCCTGCCCAAGTTTGCCCTCGCGTTAACATCTTCCGTAGCCGGAGTGCTTTTGTTAAGAGTACGAAACCAACATTGACACGTTACGATAAACTACTCTCGAGGTTCCTCAATCTTCACTAGCTTTTCCCCCTCACGTCCTTCCTTGGTTGCAGACTGTCATCCAGGATACATTACATTCAGTCCTCCGGCCTCCTTACCCCACCATGTGGTCTGCGACGGTCTCTGTCTTTCTTGAGTCCTGTGGCCTGACGTCTTGAAGACTACTGGCCTGCTACTTCGTAGAATGCTCTTCAGTCCTGAGTTTGCTTGATGCCTTCCTCACGGCTAGATGGGGTTATGGGTTTAGGGGAAGAATAGCTCAGAGGTGAGGTGTTCTTCTCCTCACATCCTATCAGGGGGCACGTGTTAGCCACGTGACATATCACTGTGATGTTGACCTCCACCACCTGGTCAGGGTGAAGTCTGCCAAGTTTCCCCACTGCCAGCACTCCCCGAGCCCAGGCCCCGGTCCTTCCCCAGCTCTATTCTCTGCAAGCAAATCACTAAGCGGGGACCCACGCTCAAGGGGAGAGGGCCATACAGTTGACCCATAAGCAACACGGACTTGAACTGAGTGAGTCCGCTTATACTCAGATTTTTCTTTTAAGACTTGACAGCAAAAGCCACGAGGCATTTATGTGCAGCTGCCCACCCTAGTCTCCAGGGGACCCAGTGGGCGACACCTGGCACACGGGTGGCCTGTGCTGCCCTCTGAGTACCTGGCAGGGCTGCAGCTCACCTGGTCAGGTGCCCGGAGCCGGTGGGCAGAAGACGGGGCTGAAGCAGAGGAATGCATGCAGAAGGCAGAGATGGCTCCAGGCAGTGACCCTGCAGCCGGGGTCCCCCTCGGCCCCGAGTCCTCTGCACAGGCACAGGGATATCTGGGGCTGGGCCGGGGCTGCACAGGGGCGGCCGCAGGCCTCGGGCCCCTCCGCATGGGGACATCCCAGCCCCGCAGCCTCCCAGAGGAGTCCCGCACACACACGTAGCCACAGCTGCCGATGGCCACAGGCCACGGGTGCTCCTCCAGGCAGACGGGGCAGCTGTGCTCTGCCCCCAGGTCACTGTCCCTGGCAGCAACTGCGAACAGAAGCAACCAGGCTGCGGCCACACTGTCACCCCAGGCCAGGCCCCCTGCCACTGCCACCACTGCCTCCCCTGTCCTGGCCCAGCCGTTCCGCCTCCACGTGGAGTTTTTCAATAAATACACAACAGTATTGTAAATGCATTTTCTCTTGCTTATGATTTCCTTTCTTCAGCCGACGTTGTTGTAAGAACACAGTCTATCACAAATATCCGAAACGGGTGTTAAGGCACAGTTTCTGTTCTTGGTAAGGCCTCTTGTCAACAGCAGGCTCTTAGTAGTTAAGATTTGGGGGAGTCAAAATTATACATGGATTTTGGACTGCCAGAAGCGGGGTGCTCCGAACCCTGTATTGTTCTAGGGTCAGCTGTATGAATTATTGGAAATTCTTCTGTAAGGATGTCTCTCTTCCCTATTAATTTATTTATTCAATTATTTATATTGGTGTGGACCTGTGGACATTTATTTGATCCTTTGGGTTACAGTCCAGCACTGCACTATAC